>NW_027491917.1:0-706162 GCF_021521415.1 Bidens hawaiensis
AACAATATTTTATAATCCTACGAAAGAATCGCATCCACAATTATGCCCTATAGCCACCCCGCGGCCCGTTCAAATTTTGCCAGTATTGCCAAAGGGGAATGTTCACAGATCCGGATAAAAAACTGTGTATGGGACGAACCACTGAATCGGATCAGAAATTCGGTCTTGGGGACCTCCAAACAATATTTTATGATCCTTCGAAAGAATCGGATCTATAATTATGCCCTAAAGCCACCCCGCGGCCCGTTTGAAAATTTGCCAGTATTGCCAAAGGGGTATGTTCACTGATCCGGAGAAAAAACTGAGTATGGTACGAACCATTTAATCAGATAAAAAATTCGGTCTTGGTGACCTCCAAACAATATTTTATGATCCTTCAAAAGAATCGGATCCCTAATTATGCCCTATAGCCATCCCGCGGCCAGTTCGAAATTTTGCCAGTATTACCAAAGGGGTATGTTCACTGATCCGGAGAAAAAACTGAGTATGGGTCGAACCACTGAATCGGATCAGAAATACGGTCTCTGTGACCTCCTAACAATATTTTACGATCCTACGAAAGAATCGCATCCACAATTATGCCCTATAGCCACCCCGCGGCCCGTTCGAAATTTTGCCAGTATTGCCAAAGGGGTATGTTCACTGATCCGGAGAAAAAACAGAGTGTGGGTCGAACCACTGAATCGGATCCGAAATTCGGTATTGGTGACCTCCAAACAATATTTTATGATCCTACGAAAGAATCGCATCCACAATTATGCCCTATAGCCACCCCGCGGCTCGTTCGAAATTTTTCCAGTATTGCCAAAGGGGTATGTTCACAGATCCGGATAAAAAACTGAGTATGGGACGAACCACTGAATCGGATCATAAATTCGGTCTTGGGGACCCCTAAACAATATTTTATAATCCTACGAAAGAATCGCATCCACAATTATGCCCTATAGCCACCCCGCGGCCCGTTCAAAATTTTGCCAGTATTGCCAAAGGGGAATGTTCACAGATCCGGATAAAAAACTGTGTATGGGACGAACCACTGAATCGGATCAGAAATTCGGTTTTGGGGACCTCCAAACAATATTTTATGATCCTTCGAAAGAATCGGATCCATAATTATGCCCTAAAGCCACCCCGCGGCCCGTTCGAAAATTTGCCAGTATTGCCAAAGGGGTATGTTCACGGATCCGGAGAAAAAACTTAGTATAGGACGAACCACTGAATCGGATAAGAAATTCGGTCTTGGGGACCTCCAAACAATATTTTATGATCCTTCGAAAGAATCGGATCTATAATTATGCCCTAAAGCCACCCCGCGGCCCGTTCGAAAATTTGCCAGTATTGCCAAAGGGGTATGTTCACTGATCCGGAGAAAAAACTGAGTATGGGACGAACCACTTAATCGGATCAGAAATTCGGTCTTGGGGACTTCCAAACAATATTTTATGATCCTTCGAAAGAATCGGATCCATAATTATGCCCTAAAGCCACCCCGCGGCCCGTTCGAAAATTTGCCAGTATTGCCAAAGGGGTATGTTCACTAATCCGGAGAAAAAACTGAGTATGGGACGAACCACTTAATCGGATCAGAAATTCGGTCTTGGTGACCTCCAAACAATATTTTATGATCCTTCGAAAGAATCGGATCCCTAATTATGCCCTATAGCCACCCCGCGGCCCATTCGAAATTTTGCCAGTATTGCCAAAGGGGTATGTTCACTGATCCGGAGAAAAAACAGAGTGTGGGTCGAACCACTGAATCGGATCCGAAATTCGGTCTGGGTGACCTCCAAATAATATTTTATGATCCTACGATAGAATCGCATCCACAATTATGCCCTATAGCCACCCCGCGGCTCGTTCGAAATTTTTCCAGTATTGCCAAAGGGGTATGTTCACAGATCCGGATAAAAAACTGAGTATGGGACGAACCACTGAATCGGATCAGACATTCGGTCTTGGGGACCCCTAAAAAATATTTTATAATACTACGAAAGAATCGCATCCACAATTATGCCCTATAGCCACCCCGCGGCCCGTTCAAAATTTTGCCAGTATTGCCAAAGGGGTATGTTCATAGATCCGGATAAAAAACTGAGTATGGGACGAACCACTGAATCGGATCAGAAATTCGGTCTTGGGGACCTCCAAACAATATTTTATGATCCTTCGAAAGAATCGGATCCATAATTATGCCCAAAAGCCACCCCGCGGCCCGTTCGAAAATTTGCCAGTATTGCCAAAGGGGTATGTTCACTGATCCGGAGAAAAAACTGAGTATGGTACGAACCATTTAATCAGATAACAAATTCGGTCTTGGTGACCTCCAAACAATATTTTATGATCCTTCAAAAGAATCGGATCCCTAATTATGCCCTATAGCCATCCCGCGGCCGGTTCGAAATTTTGCCAGTATTACCAAAGGGGTATGTTCACTGATCCGGAGAAAAAACTGAGTATGGGTCGAACCACTGAATCGGATCAGAAATACGGTCTCTGTGACCTCCTAACAATATTTTACGATCCTACGAAAGAATCGCATCCACAATTATGCCCTATAGCCACCCCGCGGCCCGTTCGAAATTTTGCCAGTATTGCCAAAGGGGTATGTTCACTGATCCGGAGAAAAAACAGAGTGTGGGTCGAACCACTGAATCGGATCCGAAATTCGGTATTGGTGACCTCCAAACAATATTTTATGATCCTACGAAAGAATCGCATCCACAATTATGCCCTATAGCCACCCCGCGGCTCGTTCGAAATTTTTCCAGTATTGCCAAAGGGGTATGTTCACAGATCCAGATAAAAAACTGAGTATGGGACGAACCACTGAATCGGATCATAAATTCGGTCTTGGGGACCCCTAAACAATATTTTATAATCCTACGAAAGAATCGCATCCACAATTATGCCCTATAGCCACCCCGCGGCCCGTTCAAAATTTTGCCAGTATTGCCAAAGGGGTATGTTCACAGATCCGGATAAAAAACTGTGTATGGGACGAACCACTGAATCGGATCAGAAATTCGGTCTTGGGGACCTCCAAACAATATTTTATGATCCTTCGAAAGAATCGGATCCATAATTATGCCCTAAAGCCACCCCGCGGCCCGTTCGAAAATTTGCCAGTATTGCCAGAGGGGTATGTTCACGGATCCGGAGAAAAAACTTAGTATAGGACGAACCACTGAATCGGATAAGAAATTCGGTGTTGGGGACCTCCAAACAATATTTTATGATCCTTCGAAAGAATCGGATCTATAATTATGCCCTAAAGCCACCCCGCGGCCCGTTCGAAAATTTGCCAGTATTGCCAAAGGGGTATGTTCACTGATCCGGAGAAAAAACTGAGTATGGGTCGAACCACTGAATCGGATCAGAAATACGGTCTCTGTGACCTCCTAACAATATTTTACGATCCTACGAAAGAATCGCGTCCACAATTATGCCCTATAGCCACCCCGCGGCCCGTTCGAAATTTTGCCTGTATTGCCAAAGGGGTATGTTCACTGATCCGGAGAAAAAACAGAGTGTGGGTCGAACCACTGAATCGGATCCGAAATTCGGTATTGGTGACCTCCAAACAATATTTTATGATCCTACGAAAGAATCGCATCCACAATTATGCCCTATAGCCACCCCGCGGCTCGTTCGAAATTTTTCCAGTATTGCCGAAGGGGTATGTTCACAGATCCGGATAAAAAACTGAGTATGGGACGAACCACTGAATCGGATCATAAATTCGGTCTTGGGGACCCCTAAACAATATTTTATAATCCTACGAAAGAATCGCATCCACAATTATGCCCTATAGCCATCCCGCGGCCCGTTCAAAATTTTGCCAGTATTGCCAAAGGGGAATGTTCACAGATCCGGATAAAAAACTGTGTATGGGACGAACCACTGAATCGGATCAGAAATTCGGTCTTGGGGACCTCCAAACAATATTTTATGATCCTTCGAAAGAATCGCATCCACAATTATGCCCTATAGCCACCCCGCGGCCCGTTCAAAATTTTGCCAGTATTGCCAAAGGGGTATGTTCACAGATCCGGATAAAAAACTGTGTATGGGACGAACCACTGAATCGGATCAGAAATTCGGTCTTGGGGACCTCCAAACAATATTTTATGATCCTTCGAAAGAATCGGATCCATAATTATGCCCAAAAGCCACCCCGCGGCCCGTTCGAAAATTTGCCAGTATTGCCAAAGGGGTATGTTCACTGATCCGGAGAAAAAACTGAGTATGGTACGAACCATTTAATCAGATAACAAATTCGGTCTTGGTGACCTCCAAACAATATTTTATGATCCTTCAAAAGAATCGGATCCCTAATTATGCCCTATAGCCATCCCGCGGCCAGTTCGAAATTTTGCCAGTATTACCAAAGGGGTATGTTCACTGATCCGGAGAAAAAACTGAGTATGGGTCGAACCACTGAATCGGATCAGAAATACGGTCTCTGTGACCTCCTAACAATATTTTACGATCCTACGAAAGAATCGCATCCACAATTATGCCCTATAGCCACCCCGCGGCCCGTTCGAAATTTTGCCAGTATTGCCAAAGGGGTATGTTCACTGATCCGGAGAAAAAACAGAGTGTGGGTCGAACCACTGAATCGGATCCGAAATTCGGTATTGGTGACCTCCAAACAATATTTTATGATCCTACGAAAGAATCGCATCCACAATTATGCCCTATAGCCACCCCGCGGCTCGTTCGAAATTTTTCCAGTATTGCCAAAGGGGTATGTTCACAGATCCAGATAAAAAACTGAGTATGGGACGAACCACTGAATCGGATCATAAATTCGGTCTTGGGGACCCCTAAACAATATTTTATAATCCTACGAAAGAATCGCATCCACAATTATGCCCTATAGCCACCCCGCGGCCCGTTCAAAATTTTGCCAGTATTGCCAAAGGGGTATGTTCACAGATCCGGATAAAAAACTGTGTATGGGACGAACCACTGAATCGGATCAGAAATTCGGTCTTGGGGACCTCCAAACAATATTTTATGATCCTTCGAAAGAATCGGATCCATAATTATGCCCTAAAGCCACCCCGCGGCCCGTTCGAAAATTTGCCAGTATTGCCAGAGGGGTATGTTCACGGATCCGGAGAAAAAACTTAGTATAGGACGAACCACTGAATCGGATAAGAAATTCGGTGTTGGGGACCTCCAAACAATATTTTATGATCCTTCGAAAGAATCGGATCTATAATTATGCCCTAAAGCCACCCCGCGGCCCGTTCGAAAATTTGCCAGTATTGCCAAAGGGGTATGTTCACTGATCCGGAGAAAAAACTGAGTATGGGTCGAACCACTGAATCGGATCAGAAATACGGTCTCTGTGACCTCCTAACAATATTTTACGATCCTACGAAAGAATCGCATCCACAATTATGCCCTATAGCCACCCCGCGGCCCGTTCGAAATTTTGCCTGTATTGCCAAAGGGGTATGTTCACTGATCCGGAGAAAAAACAGAGTGTGGGTCGAACCACTGAATCGGATCCGAAATTCGGTATTGGTGACCTCCAAACAATATTTTATGATCCTACGAAAGAATCGCATCCACAATTATGCCCTATAGCCACCCCGCGGCTCGTTCGAAATTTTTCCAGTATTGCCAAAGGGGTATGTTCACAGATCCGGATAAAAAACTGAGTATGGGACGAACCACTGAATCGGATCATAAATTCGGTCTTGGGGACCCCTAAACAATATTTTATAATCCTACGAAAGAATCGCATCCACAATTATGCCCTATAGCCACCCCGCGGCCCGTTCAAAATTTTGCCAGTATTGCCAAAGGGGAATGTTCACAGATCCGGATAAAAAACTGTGTATGGGACGAACCACTGAATCGGATCAGAAATTCGGTCTTGGGGACCTCCAAACAATATTTTATGATCCTTCGAAAGAATCGCATCCACAATTATGCCCTATAGCCACCCCGCGGCCCGTTCAAAATTTTGCCAGTATTGCCAAAGGGGTATGTTCACAGATCCGGATAAAAAACTGTGTATGGGACGAACCACTGAATCGGATCAGAAATTCGGTCTTGGGGACCTCCAAACAATATTTTATGATCCTTCGAAAGAATCGGATCCATAATTATGCCCTAAAGCCACCCCGCGGCCCGTTCGAAAATTTGCCAGTATTGCCAGAGGGGTATGTTCACGGATCCGGAGAAAAAACTTAGTATAGGACGAACCACTGAATCGGATAAGAAATTCGGTGTTGGGGACCTCCAAACAATATTTTATGATCCTTCGAAAGAATCGGATCTATAATTATGCCCTAAAGCCACCCCGCGGCCCGTTCGAAAATTTGCCAGTATTGCCAAAGGGGTATGTTCACTGATCCGGAGAAAAAACTGAGTATTGGTCGAACCACTGAATTGGATCAGAAATACGGTCTCTGTGACCTCCTAACAATATTTTACGATCCTACGAAAGAATCGCATCCACAATTATGCCCTATAGCCACCCCGCGGCCCGTTCGAAATTTTGCCAGTATTGCCAAAGGGGTATGTTCACTGATCCGGAGAAAAAACAGAGTGTGGGTCGAACCACTGAATCGGATCCGAAATTCGGTATTGGTGACCTCCAAACAATATTTTATGATCCTACGAAAGAATCGCATCCACAATTATGCCCTATAGCCACCCCGCGGCTCGTTCGAAATTTTTCCAGTATTGCCAAAGGGGTATGTTCACAAATCCGGATAAAAAACTGAGTATGGGACGAACCACTGAATCGGATCATAAATTCGGTCTTGGGGACCCCTAAACAATATTTTATAATCCTACGAAAGAATCGCATCCACAATTATGCCCTATAGCCACCCCGCGGCCCGTTCAAAATTTTGCCAGTATTGCCAAAGGGGAATGTTCACAGATCCGGATAAAAAACTGTGTATGGGACGAACCACTGAATCGGATCAGAAATTCGGTCTTGGGGACCTCCAAACAATATTTTATGATCCTTCGAAAGAATCGGATCCATAATTATGCCCTAAAGCCACCCCGCGGCCCGTTCGAAAATTTGCCAGTATTGCCAAAGGGGTATGTTCACGGATCCGGAGAAAAAACTTAGTATAGGACGAACCACTGAATCGGATAAGAAATTCGGTGTTGGGGACCTCCAAACAATATTTTATGATCCTTCGAAAGAATCGGATCTATAATTATGCCCTAAAACCACCCCGCGGCCCGTTCGAAAATTTGCCAGTATTGCCAAAGGGGTATGTTCACTGATCCGGAGAAAAAACTGAGTATGGAACGAACCACTTAATCAGATCAGAAATTCGGTCTTAGGGACCTCCAAACAATATTTTATGATCCTTCGAAAGAATCGGATCCATAATTATGCCCTAAAGCCACCCCGCGGCCCGTTCGAAAATTTGCCGGTATTGCCAAAGGGGTATGTTCACTAATCCGGAGAAAAAACTGAGTATGGGACGAACCACTTAATCGGATCAGAAATTCGGTCTTGGTGACCTCCAAACAATATTTTATGATCCTTCGAAAGAATCGGATCCCTAATTATGCCCTATAGCCACCCCGCGGCCCATTCGAAATTTTGCCAGTATTGCCAAAGGGGTATGTTCACTGATCCGGAGAAAAAACAGAGTGTGGGTCGAACCACTGAATCGTATCCGAAATTCGGTCTGGGTGACCTCCAAATAATATTTTATGATCCTACGATAGAATCGCATCCACAATTATGCCCTATAGCCACCCCGCGGCCCGTTCGAAATTTTTCCAGTATTGCCAAAGGGGTATGTTCACAGATCCGGATAAAAAACTGAGTATGGGACGAACCACTGAATCGGATCAGAAATTCGGTCTTGGGGACCCCTAAAAAATATTTTATAATACTACGAAAGAATCGCATCCACAATTATGCCCTATAGCCACCCCGCGGCCCGTTCAAAATTTTGCCAGTATTGCCAAAGGGGTATGTTCACAGATCCGGATAAAAAACTGAGTATGGGACGAACCACTGAATCGGATCAGAAATTCGGTCTTGGGGACCTCCAAACAATATTTTATGATCCTTAGAAAGAATCGGATCCATAATTATGCCCTAAAGCCACCCCGCGGCCCGTTTGAAAATTTGCCAGTATTGCCAAAGGGGTATGTTCACTGATCCGGAGAAAAAACTGAGTATGGGACGAACCACTTAATCGAATCAGAAATTCGGTCTTGGTGACCTCCAAACAATATTTTATGATCCTTCGAAAGAATCGGATCCCTAATTATGCCCTATAGCCACCCCGCGACCAGTTCGAAATTTTGCATGTATTGCCAAAGTGGTATGTTCGCTGATCCGGAGAAAAAACTGAGTATGGTACGAACCATTTAATCGGATCAAAAATTCTGTCTTGGTGACCTCCAAACAATATTTTATGATCCTTCGAAAGAATCGGATCCCAAATTATGCCCTATAGCCACCCCGCGGCCAGTTCGAAATTTTGCCAGTATTGCCAAAGGGTATGTTCACTGATCCGGAGAAAAAACTAAGTATGGGTCGAACCACTGAATCGGATCAGAAATTCGGTCTGTGTGACCTCCTAACAATATTTTATGATCCTACGAAAGAATCGCATCCACAATTATGCCCTATAGCCACCCCGCGGCCCGTTCGAAATTTTGCCAGTATTGCTAAAGGGGGTATGTTCACAGATCCGGATAAAAAACTGAGTATGGGACGAACCACTGAATCGGATCAGAAATTCGGTCTTGGCGATTTCCAAACAATATTTTATGATCCTACGAAAGAATCGGATACATAATTATGCCCTAAATCCACCCCGCGGCCCGTTCGAAAATTTGCCAGTATTGCCAAAACTGATCATGAAAAAAAACTGAGTATGGGACGAACCACTTAATCGGATCAGAAATTCGGTCTTGGTGACCTCCAAACAATATTTTATTATCCTTCGAAAGAATCGGATCCCTAATTATGCCCTATAGCCACCCCGCGGCCAGTTCGAAATTTTGCCAGTATTGCCAAAGGGGTATGTTCACTGATCCGGAGAAAAAACTGAGTGTGGGTCGAACCACTGAATCGGATCCGAAATTCGGTCTGGGTAACCTCCAAACAATATTTTATGATCCTACGAAAGAATTGCATCCACAATTATGCCCTATAGCCACCCCGCGGCTCGTTCGAATATTTTCCAGTATTGCCAAAGAGGTATGTACACAGATCCGGATAAAAAACTGAGTATGGGACGAACCACTGAATCGGATCAGAAATTCGGTCTTGGGGACCCCTAAACAATATTTTATAATCCTACGAAAGAATCGCATCCACAATTATGCCCTATAGCCACCCCGCGGCCCGTTCGAATTTTTGCCATTATTGCCAAAGGTGTATGTTCACTGATCCGGAGAAAAAACTGAGTGTGGGTCGAACCACTGAATCGGATCCGAAATTCGGTCTGGGTGACCTCCAAACAATATTTTATGATCCTACGAAAGAATCGCATCCACAATTATGCCCTATAGCCACCCCGCGGCTCGTTCGAAATTTTTCCAGTATTGTTAAAGAGGTATGTACACAGATCCGGATAAAAAACTGAGTATGGGACGAACCACTGAATCGGATCAGAAATTCGGTCTTGGGGACCCCTAAACAATATTTTATAATCCTACGAAAGAATCGCATCCACAATTATGCCCTAAAGCCACCCCGCGGCCCGTTCGAAATTTTGCCTATATTGCCAAAGGTTCACGGATCCGGAGAAAAAACTTAGTATAGGACGAACCACTGAATCGGATAAGAAATTCGGTCTTGGGGACCTCCAAACAATATTTTATGATCCTTCGAAAGAATCGGATCCATAATTATGCCCTAAAGCCACCCCGCGGCCCGTTCGAAAATTTGCCTGTATTGCCAAAGGGGTATGTTCACGGATCCGGAGAAAAAACAGAGTATGGGTCGAACCACTGAATCGGATCAGAAATTCGGTCTGTGTGACCTCCTAACAATATTTTTTGATCCTACGAAAGAATCGCATCCACAATTATGCCTTATATCCACCCCGCGGCCCGTTTGAAATTTTGCCAGTATTGCCAAAGGGGTATGTTTAAAGATCCGGATAAAAAACTGAGTATGGGTCGAACCACTGAATCGGATCAGAAATTCGGTCTGGGTTACCTCCTAACAATATTTTATGATCCTACGAAAGAATCGCATCCATAATTATGCCCTATATCCACCCCGCGGCCCGTTCGAAATTTTGCCTGTATTGCCAAAGGGGTATGTTCACAGATCCGGATAAAAAACTTAGTACTGGACGAACCACTGAATCGGATCAGAAATTCGGTCTTGGCGACCTCCAAACAATATTTTATGATCCTTCGAAAGAATCGGATCCATAATTATGCCCTAAAGCCACCCCGCGGCCCGTTCGAAAATTTGCCAGTATTGCCAAAGGGGTATGTTCACTGATCCGGAGAAAAAACTGAGTATGGCACGAACCATTTAATCGGATCAAAAATTCGGTCTTGGTGACCTCCAAACAATATTTTATGATCCTTCGAAAGAATCGGGTCCCTAATTATGCCCTATAGCCACCCCGCGGCCAGTTCGAAATTTTGCCAGTATTGCCAAAGGGGTATGTTCACTGATCCGAAGAAAAAACTAAGTATGGGTCGAACCACTGAATCAGATCAGAAATTCGGTCTGTGTGACCTCCTAACAATATTTTATGATCCTACGAAAGAATCGCATCCACAATTATGCCCTATAGCCACCCCGCGGACCATTCGAAATTTTGCCAGTATTGCCAAAGGGGTATGTTCACAGATCCGGATAAAAAACTGAGTATGGGACGAACCACTAAATCGGATCAGAAATTCGGTCTTGGGGACCCCATACAATATTTTATGATCTTACGAAAGAATTGCATCCACAATTATGCCCTATAGCCACCCCGCGGCCAGTTTGAAATTTTGCCTGTATTGCCAAAGGGGTATGTTCACGGATCCGGAGAAAAAACTGAGTATGGGTCGAACCACTGAATCGGATCTGAAATTCTGTCTGTGTGACCTCCTAACAATATTTTATGATCCTACGAAAGAATCGCATCCACAATTATGCCCTATAGCCACCCCGCGGCCCGTTCGAAATTTTGCCAGTATTGCCAAAGGGGTATGTTCACAGATCCGGATAAAAAACTGAGTATGGGTCAAACCACTGAATAGGATCAGAAATTCGGTCTGGGTGACCTCCTAACAATATTTTATGATCTTACGAAAGAATCGCATCCATAATTATGCCCTATAGCCACCCCGCGGCCCGTTCGAAATTTTGCCAGTATTGCCAAAGGGGTATGTTCACATACCTGGATAAAAAACTGAGTATGGGACGAACCACTGAATCGGATCAGAAATTCGGTCTTGGCGACCTCCAAACAATATTTTATGATCATTCGAAAGAATCGGATCCATAATTATGCCCTAAAGACACCCCGCGGCCCGTTCGAAAATTTGCCAGTATTGCCAAAGGGGTATGTTCACTGATCCGGAGAAAAACCTGAGTATGGTACGAACCACTTAATCGGATCAAAAATTCGGTATTAGTGACCTCCAAACAATATTTTATGATCCTTCGAAAGAATCGGATCCCTAATTAGGCCCTATAGCCACCCCGCGGCCAGTTCGAAATTTTGCCAGTATTACCAAAGGGGTATGTTCACTGATCCGGAGAAAAAACTGAGTATGGGTCGAACCACTGAATCGGATCAGAAATTCGGTCTGGGTGACCTCCTAACAATATTTTATGATCCTACGAAAGAATCGCATCCACAATTATGCCCTACAGCCACCCCGCGGCCCGTTCGAAATTTTGCCAGTATTGCCAAAGGGGTATGTTCACTGATCCGGATAAAAAACTGAGTTTGGGACGAACCACTGAATCGGATCAGAAATTCGATCTTGGGGACCCCCAAACAATATTTTATGATCCTACGAAAGAATTGCATCCACAATTATGCCCTATAGCCACCCCGCGGCCAGTTTGAAATATTGCCAGTATTGCCAAAGGGGTATGTTCACGGATCCGGAGAAAAAACTTAGTATAGGACGAACCACTGAATCGGATCAGAAATTCGGTGTTGGGGACCTCTAAACAATATTTTATGATCCTTCGAAAGAATCGGATCCATATTTATGCCCTAAAGCCACCCCGCGGCCCGAAATAAAATTTGCCAGTATTGCCAAAGGGGTATGTTCACTGATCCGGAGAAAAAACTGAGTATGGGAAGAACCACTTAATCGGAACAGAAATTCGGTCTTGGTGACCTCCAAACAATATTATATGACCCTTCGAAAGAATCGGATCCCTAATTATGCCCTATAGCCACCCCGCGACCAGTTCGAAATTTTGCCAGTATTGCCAAAGTGGTATGTTAGCTGATCCGGAGAAAAAACTGTGTATGGGTCGAACCACTGAATCGGATCAGAAATTCGGTCTTGGGGACCTCCAAACATTATTTTATGATCCTACAAAACAATCGCATCCACAATTAGGCCTTATAGCCACCCCGCGGCCCGTTTCGAAATTTTGCCAGAATTGCCAAAGGGGTATGTTCACAGATCCGGATAAAAAACTGAGTATGGGTCAAACCACTGAATAGGATCAGAAATTCGGTCTGGGTGACCTCCTAACAATATTTTATGATCTTACGAAAGAATCGCATCCATAATTATGCCCTATAGCCACCCCGCGGCCCGTTCGAAATTTTGCCAGCATTGCCAAAGGGGTATGTTCACAGATCCGGATAAAAAACTGAGTATGGGACGAACCACTGAATCGGATCAGAAATTCGGTCTTGGCGACCTCCAAACAATATTTTATGATCCTTTGAAAGAATC
Organism: Bidens hawaiensis; assembly: GCF_021521415.1. Taxonomy (NCBI): domain Eukaryota; kingdom Viridiplantae; phylum Streptophyta; class Magnoliopsida; order Asterales; family Asteraceae; genus Bidens; species Bidens hawaiensis. Next base: position 12,901 of record NW_027491917.1, read on the forward strand.
GGATCCATAATTATGCCCTAAAGCCACCCCGCGGCCCGTTCGAAAATTTGCCAGTATTGCCAAAGGGGTATGTTCACTGATCCGGAGAAAAACCTGAGTATGGTACGAACCACTTAATCGGATCAAAAATTCGGTCTTGGTGACCTCCAAACAATATTTTATGATCCTTCGGAAGAATCGGATCCCTAATTATGCCCTATAGCCACCCCGCGGCCAGTTCGAAATTTTGCCAGTATTACCAAAGGGGTATGTTCACTGATCCGGAGAAAAAACAGAGTATGGGTCGAACCACTGAATCGGATCAGAAATTCGGTCTGGGTGACCTCCTAACAATATTTTATGATCCAACGAAAGAATCGCATCCACAATTATGCCCTATAGCCACCCCGCGGCCCGTTCGAAATTTTGCCAGTATTGCCAAAAGGGTATGTTCACAGATCCGGATAAAAAACTGAGTATGGGACGAACCACTGAATCGGATCAGAAATTCGATCTTGGGGACCCCAAACAATATTTTATGATCCTACGAAAGAATCGGATGCATAATTATGCCCTAAAGCCACCCCGCGGCCTGTTCGAAAATTTGCCAGTATTGCCAAAGGGGTATGTTCACTGATCCGGAGAAAAAACTGAGTATGGTACGAACCATTTAATCGGATCAAAAATTCGGTCTTGGTGACCTCCAAACAATATTTTATGATCCTTCGAAAGAATCGGATCCCTAATTATGTCCTATAGCCACCCCGCGGCCAGTTCGAAATTTTGCCAGTATTGCCAAAGGGGTATGTTCACTGATCCGGAGAAAAAACAGAGTATGGGTCGAACCACTGAATCGGATCAGAAATTCGGTCTGGGTGACCTCCTAACAATATTTTATGATCCAACGAAAGAATCGCATCCACAATTATGCCCTATAGCCACCCCGCGGCCCGTTCGAAATTTTGCCAGTATTGCCAAAAGGGTATGTTCACAGATCCGGATAAAAAACTGAGTATGGGTCGAACCACTGAATCGGATCAGAAATTCGGTCTTGGGGACCTCCAAACAATATTTTATGATCCTTCGAATGAATCGGATCCATAATTATGCCCTAAAGCCACCCCGCGGCCCGTTCGAAAATTTGCCAGTATTGTCAAAGGGGTATGTTCACTGATCCGGAGAAAAAATTGAGTATGGGACGAACCACTTAATCGGATCAGAAATTCGGTCTTTGTGACCTCCAAACAATATTTTATGATCCTACGAAAGAATCGCATCCACAAATATGCCCTATAGCCACCCCGCGGCTAGTTCGAAAATTTACCAGTATTGCTAAAGGGGTATGTTCACGGATCCGGAGAAAAAACTGAGTATGGGTCGAACCACTGAATCGGATCAGAAATTCGGTCCGGGTGACCTCCTAACAATATTTTATGATCCTACGAAAGAATCGCATCCACAATCACGCCCTATAGCCACCCCGCGGCCCGTTCGTAATTTTGCCAGTATTGCCAAAGGGGTATGTTCACTGATCCGGAGAAAAAACTGAGTATGAGACGAACCACTAAATCGGATCAGAAATTCGGTCTTGGTGACCTCCAAACAATATTTTATGATCATACGAAAGAATCGCATCCACAATTATGCCCTATAGCCACCCCGCGGCCAGTTCGAAAATTTACCTGTATTGCCAAAGGGGTATGTTCACGGATCCGGAGAAAAAACTTAGTATGGGACGAACCACTGAATCGGATCAGAAATTCGGTCTTGGGGACCTCCAAACAATATTTTATGATCCTTCGAAAGAATCGGATCCATAATTATGCACTAAAGCCACCCCGAGGCCCGTTCGAAAATTTGCCAGTATTGCCAAAGGGGTATGTTCACTGATCCGGAGAAAAAACTGAGTATGGGACGAACCACTTAATCGGATCAGAAATTCGGTCTTGGTGACCTCCAAACAATATTTTATGATCCTTCGAAAGAATCGGATCCCTAATTATGCCCTATAGCCACCCCGCTACTAGTTCGAAATTTTGCCAGTATTGCCCAAGTGGTATGTTAGCTGATCCGGAGAAAAAACTGAGTATGGGTCGAACCACAGAATCGGATCAGAAATTCAGTCTTGGGGACCTCCAAACAATATTTTATGATCTTACGAAAGAATCGCATCCACAATTAGGCCTTATAGCCACCCCGCGGCCCGTTTCGAAATTTTGCCAGAATTGCCAAAGGGGTGTGTTCACAGATCCGGATAAAAAACTGAGTATGGGACGAACCACTGAATCGGATCAGAAATTCGGTCTTGGCGATTTCCAAACAATATTTTATGATCCTACGAAAGAATCGGATACATAATTATGCCCTAAAGCCACCCCGCGGCCCGTTCGAAAATTTGCCAGTATTGCCAAAGGGGTATGTTCACTGATCCGGAGAAAAAACTGAGTATGGTACGAACCATTTAATCGGATCAAAAATTCGGTCTTGGTGACCTCCAAACAATATTTTATGATCTTTCGAAAGAATCGGATCCCTAATTATGTCCTATAGCCACCCCGCGGCCAGTTCGAAATTTTGCCAGTATTGCCAAAGGGGTATGTTCACTGATCCGGAGAAAAAACTGAGTATGGGTCGAACCACTGAATCGGATCAGAAATTCGGTCTGGGTGACCTCCTAACAATATTTTATGATCCTAAGAAAGAATCGCATCCACAATTATGCCCTATAGCCACCCCGCGGCCCGTTCGAAATTTTGCCAGTATTGCCAAAGGGGTATGTTCACAGATCCGGATAAAAAACTGAGTATGGGACGAACCACTGAATCGGCTCAGAAATTCGGTCTTGGGGACCCCAAACAATATTTTATGATCCTACGAAAGAATCGCATCCACAATTATGCCCTATAGCCACCCCGCGGCCAGTTTAAAATTTTGCCAGTATTGCCAGAGGGGTATGTTCACGGATCCGAAGAAAAAACTTAGTATGGGACGAACCACTGAATCGGATCAGAAATTCGGTCTTGGGGACCTCCAAACAATATTTTATGATCCTTCGAAAGAATCGGATCCATAATTATGCCCTAAAGCCACCCCGCGGCCCGTTCGAAAATTTGCCAGTATTGCCAAAGGGGTATGTTCACTGATCCGGAGAAAAAACTGAGTATGGGACGAACCACTAAATCGGATCAGAAATTCGGTCTTGGTGACCTCCAAACAATATTTTATGATCCTACGAAAGAATCGCATCCACAATTATGCCCTATAGCCACCCCGCGGCCAGTTCGAAAATTTACCTGTATTGCCAAAGGGGTATGTTCACGGATCCGGAGAAAAAACTGAGTATGGGTCGAACCACTGAATCGGATCAGAAATTCGGTCTGGGTGACCTCCTAACAATATTTTATGATCCTACGAAAGAATCGCAACCACAATCACGCCCTATAGCCACCCCGCGGCCCGTTCGTAATTTTGCCAGTATTGCCAAAGGGGTATGTTCACTGATCCGGAGAAAAAACTGAGTATGGGACGAACCACTAAATTGGATCAGAAATTCGGTCTTGGTGACCTCCAAACAATATTTTATGATCATACGAAAGAATCGCATCCACAATTATGCCCTATAGCCACCCCGCGGCCAGTTCGAAAATTTACCTGTATTGCCAAAGGGGTATGTTCACGGATCCGGAGAAAAAACTTAGTATGGGACTAACCACTGAATCGGATCAGAAATTCGGTCTTGGGTACCTCCAAACAATATTTTATGATCCTTCGAAAGAATCGGATCCATAATTATGCCCTAAAGCCACCCCGCGGCCCGTTCGAAAATTTGCCAGTATTGCCAAAGGGGTATGTTCACTGATCCGGAGAAAAAAACTGAGTATTGGACGAACCACTTAATCGGATCAGAAATTCGGTCTTGGTGACCTCCAAACAATATTTTATGATCTTTCGAAAGAATCGGATCCCTAATTATGCCCTATAGCCACCCCGCGACCAGTTCGAAATTTTGCCAGTATTGCCAAAGTGGTATGTTCGCTGATCCGGATAAAAAACTGAGTATGGGTCGAACCACTGAATCGGATCAGAAATTCGGTCTTGGGGACCTCCAAACAATATTTTATGATCCTACGAAAGAATCGCATCCACAATTAGGCCTTATAGCCACCCCGCGGCCCGTTTCGAAATTTTGCCAGAATTGCCAAAGGGGTGTGTTCACAGATCCGGATAAAAAACTGAGTATGGGACGAACCACTGAATCGGATCAGAAATTCGGTCTTGGCGATTTCCAAACAATATTTTATGATCCTACGAAAGAATCGGATACATAATTATGCCCTAAAGCCACCCCGCGGCCCGTTCGAAAATTTGCCAGTATTGCCAAAGGGGTATGTTCACTGATCCGGAGAAAAAACTGAGTATGGTACGAACCATTTAATCGGATCAAAAATTCGGTCTTGGTGACCTCCAAACAATATTTTATGATCCTTCGAAAGAATCGGATCCCTAATTATGTCCTATAGCCACCCCGCGGCCAGTTCGAAATTTTACCAGTATTGCCAAAGGGGTATGTTCACTGATCCGGAGAAAAAACTGAGTATGGGTCGAACCACTGAATCGGATCAGAAATTCGGTCTGGGTGACCTCCTAACAATATTTTATGATCCTACGAAAGAATCGCATCCACAATTATGCCCTATAGCCACCCCGCGGCCCGTTCGAAATTTTGCCAGTATTGCCAATGGGGTATGTTCACAGATCCGGATAAAAAACTGAGTATGGGACGAACCACTGAATCGGCTCAGAAATTCGGTCTTGGGGACCCCAAACAATATTTTATGATCCTACGAAAGAATCGCATCCACAATGATGCCCTATAGCCACCCCGCGGCCAGTTTAAAATTTTGCCATTATTGCCAAAGCGGTATGTTCACGTATCCGGAGAAAAAACTTAGTATGGGACGAACCACTGAATCGGATCAGAAATTCGGTCTTGGGGACCTCCAAACAATATTTTATGATCCTTCGAAAGAATCGGATCCATAATTATGCCCTAAAGCCACCCCGCGGCCCGTTCGAAAATTTGCCAGTATTGTCAAAGGGGTATGTTCACTGATCCGGAGAAAAAATTGAGTATGGGACGAACCACTTAATCGGATCAGAAATTCGGTCTTTGTGACCTCCAAACAATATTTTATGATCCTACGAAAGAATCGCATCCACAAATATGCCCTATAGCCACCCCGCGGCTAGTTCGAAAATTTACCAGTATTGCCAAAGGGGTATGTTCACGGATCCGGAGAAAAAACTGAGTATGGGTCGAACCACTGAATCGGATCAGAAATTCGGTCCGGGTGACCTCCTAACAATATTTTATGATCCTACGAAAGAATCGCATCCACAATCACGCCCTATAGCCACCCCGCGGCCCGTTCGTAATTTTGCCAGTATTGCCAAAGGGGTATGTTCACTGATCCGGAGAAAAAACTGAGTATGAGACGAACCACTAAATCGGATCAGAAATTCGGTCTTGGTGACCTCCAAACAATATTTTATGATCATACGAAAGAATCGCATCCACAATTATGCCCTATAGCCACCCCGCGGCCAGTTCGAAAATTTACCTGTATTGCCAAAGGGGTATGTTCACGGATCCGGAGAAAAAACTTAGTATGGGACGAACCACTGAATCGGATCAGAAATTCGGTCTTGGGGACCTCCAAACAATATTTTATGATCCTTCGAAAGAATCGGATCCATAATTATGCCCTAAAGCCACCCCGAGGCCCGTTCGAAAATTTGCCAGTATTGCCAAAGGGGTATGTTCACTGATCCGGAGAAAAAACTGAGTATGGGACGAACCACTTAATCGGATCAGAAATTCGGTCTTGGTGACCTCCAAACAATATTTTATGATCCTTCGAAAGAATCGGATCCCTAATTATGCCCTATAGCCACCCCGCTACTAGTTCAAAATTTTGCCAGTATTGCCCAAGTGGTATGTTAGCTGATCCAGAGAAAAAACTGAGTATGGGTCGAACCACAGAATCGGATCAGAAATTCAGTCTTGGGGACCTCCAAACAATATTTTATGATCTTACGAAAGAATCGCATCCACAATTAGGCCTTATAGCCACCCCGCGGCCCGTTTCGAAATTTTGCCAGAATTGCCAAAGGGGTGTGTTCACAGATCCGGATAAAAAACTGAGTATGGGACGAACCACTGAATCGGATCAGAAATTCGGTCTTGGCGATTTCCAAACAATATTTTATGATCCTACGAAAGAATCGGATACATAATTATGCCCTAAAGCCACCCCGCGGCCCGTTCGAAAATTTGCCAGTATTGCCAAAGGGGTATGTTCACTGATCCGGAGAAAAAACTGGGTATGGTACGAACCATTTAATCGGATCAAAAATTCGGTCTTGGTGACCTCCAAACAATATTTTATGATCCTTCGAAAGAATCGGATCCCTAATTATGTCCTATAGCCACCCCGCGGCCAGTTCGAAATTTTGCCAGTATTGCCAAAGGGGTATGTTCACTGATCCGGAGAAAAAACTGAGTATGGGTCGAACCACTGAATCGGATCAGAAATTCGGTCTGGGTGACCTCCTAACAATATTTTATGATCCTACGAAAGAATCGCATCCACAATTATGCCCTATAGCCACCCCGCGGCCCGTTCGAAATTTTGCCAGTATTGCCAAAGGGGTATGTTCACAGATCCGGATAAAAAACTGAGTATGGGACGAACCACTGAATCGGCTCAGAAATTCGGTCTTGGGGACCCCAAACAATATTTTATGATCCTACGAAAGAATCGCATCCACAATTATGCCCTATAGCCACCCCGCGGCCAGTTTAAAATTTTGCCAGTATTGCCAGAGGGGTATGTTCACGGATCCGAAGAAAAAACTTAGTATGGGACGAACCACTGAATCGGATCAGAAATTCGGTCTTGGGGACCTCCAAACAATATTTTATGATCCTTCGAAAGAATCGGATCCATAATTATGCCCTAAAGCCACCCCGCGGCCCGTTCGAAAATTTGCCAGTATTGCCAAAGAGGTATGTTCACTGATCCGGAGAAAAAACTGAGTATGGGACGAACCACTAAATCGGATCAGAAATTCGGTCTTGGTGACCTCCAAACAATATTTTATGATCCTACGAAAGAATCGCATCCACAATTATGCCCTATAGCCACCCCGCGGCCAGTTCGAAAATTTACCTGTATTGCCAAAGGGGTATGTTCACGGATCCGGAGAAAAAACTGAGTATGGGTCGAACCACTGAATCGGATCAGAAATTCGGTCTGGGTGACCTCCTAACAATATTTTATGATCCTACGAAAGAATCGCATCCACAATCACGCCCTATAGCCACCCCGCGGCCCGTTCGTAATTTTGCCAGTATTGCCAAAGGGGTATGTTCACTGATCCGGAGAAAAAACTGAGTATGGGACGAACCACTAAATCGGATCAGAAATTCGGTCTTGGTGACCGCCAAACAATATTTTATGATCATACGAAAGAATCGCATCCACAATTATGCCCTATAGCCACCCCGCGGCCAGTTCGAAAATTTACCTGTATTGCCAAAGGGGTATGTTCACGGATCCGGAGAAAAAACTTATTATGGGACTAACCACTGAATCGGATCAGAAATTCGGTCTTGGGGACCTCCAAACAATATTTTATGATCCTTCGAAAGAATCGGATCCATAATTATGCCCTAAAGCCACCCCGCGGCCCATTCGAAAATTTGCCAGTATTGCCAAAGGGGTATGTTCACTGATCCGGAGAAAAAAACTGAGTATGGGACGAACCACTTAATCGGATCAGAAATTCGGTCTTGGTGACCTCCAAACAATATTTTATGATCTTTCGAAAGAATCGGATCCCTAATTATGCCCTATAGCCACCCCGCGACCAGTTCGAAATTTTGCCAGTATTGCCAAAGTGGTATGTTCGCTGATACGGATAAAAAACTGAGTATGGGTCGAACCACTGAATCGGATCAGAAATTCGGTCTTGGGGACCTCCAAACAATATTTTATGATCCTACGAAAGAATCGCATCCACAATTAGGCCTTATAGCCACCCCGCGGCCCGTTTCGAAATTTTGCCAGAATTGCCAAAGGGGTGTGTTCACAGATCCGGATAAAAAACTGAGTATGGGACGAACCACTGAATCGGATCAGAAATTCGGTCTTTGCGATTTCCAAACAATATTTTATGATCCTACGAAAGAATCGGATACATAATTATGCCCTAAAGCCACCCCGCGGCCCGTTCGAAAATTTGCCAGTATTGCCAAAGGGGTATGTTCACTGATCCGGAGAAAAAACTGAGTATGGTACGAACCATTTAATCGGATCAAAAATTCGGTCTTGGTGACCTCCAAACAATATTTTATGATCCTTCGAAAGAATCGGATCCCTAATTATGTCCTATAGCCACCCCGCGGCCAGTTCGAAATTTTACCAGTATTGCCAAAGGGGTATGTTCACTGATCCGGAGAAAAAACTGAGTATGGGTCGAACCACTGAATCGGATCAGAAATTCGGTCTGGGTGACCTCCTAACAATATTTTATGATCCTACGAAAGAATCGCATCCACAATTATGCCCTATAGCCACCCCGCGGCCCGTTCGAAATTTTCCAGTATTGCCAAAGGGGTATGTTCACAGATCCGGATAAAAAACTGAGTATGGGACGAACCACTGAATCGGCTCAGAAATTCGGTCTTGGGGACCCCAAACAATATTTTATGATCCTACGAAAGAATCGCATCCACAATTATGCCCTATAGCCACCCCGCGGCCAGTTTAAAATTTTGCCAGTATTGCCAAAGGGGTATGTTCACGGATCCGGAGAAAAAACTTAGTATGGGACGAACCACTGAATAGGATCAGAAATTCGGTCTTGGGGACCTCCAAACAATATTTTATGATCCTTCGAAAGAATCGGATCCATAATTATGCCCTAAAGCCACCCCGCGGCCCGTTCGAAAATTTGCCAGTATTGCCAAAGGGGTATGTTCACTGATCCGGAGAAAAAACTGAGTATGGGACGAACCACTAAATCGGATCAGAAATTCGGTCTTGGTGACCTCCAAACAATATTTTATGATCCTACGAAAGAATCGCATCCACAATTATGCCCTATAGCCACCCCGCGGCCAGTTCGAAAATTTACCTGTATTGCCAAAGGGGTATGTTCACGGATCCGGAGAAAAAACTGAGTATGGGTCGAACCACTGAATCGGATCAGAAATTCGGTCTGGGTGACCTCCTAACAATATTTTATGATCCTACGAAAGAATCGCATCCACAATCACGCCCTATAGCCACCCCGCGGCCCGTTCGTAATTTTGCCAGTATTGCCAAAGGGGTATGTTCACTGATCCGGAGAAAAAACTGAGTATGGGACGAACCACTAAATCGGATCAGAAATTCGGTCTTGGTGACCTCCAAACAATATTTTATGATCATACGAAAGAATCGCATCCACAATTATGCCCTATAGCCACCCCGCGGCCAGTTCGAAAATTTACCTGTATTGCCAAAGGGGTATGTTAACGGATCCGGAGAAAAAACTTAGTATGGGACGAACCACTGAATCGGATCAGAAATTCGGTCTTGGGGACCTCCAAACAATATTTTATGATCCTTCGAAAGAATCGGATCCATAATTATGCCCTAAAGCCACCCCGCGGTCCGTTCGAAAATTTGCCAGTATTGCCAAAGGGGTATGTTCACTGATCCGGAGAAAAAACTGAGTATGGGACGAACCACTTAATCGGATCAGAAATTCGGTCTTGGTGACCTCCAAACAATATTTTATGATCTTACGAAAGAATCGGATACATAATTATGCCCTAAAGCCACCCCGCGGCCCGTTCGAAAATTTGCCAGTATTGCCAAAGTGGTATGTTCGCTGATCCGGATAAAAAACTGAGTATGGGTCGAACCACTGAATCGGATCAGAAATTCGGTCTTGGGAACCTCCAAACAATATTTTATGATCCTTCGAAAGAATCGCATCCACAATTATGCCCAAAAGCCACCCCGCGGCCCGTTCGAAATTTTGCTAGTATTGTCAAAGGGGTATGTTCACTGATCCCGAGAAAAAACTGAGTATGGGACGAACCACTGAATCGGATCAGAAATTCGGTATTGGTGACCTCCAAACAATTTTTTATGATCCTTCGAAAAAATCGGATCCATAATTATGCCCTATAGCCACCCCGCGGCCAATTCGAAAATTTGCCTGTATTACCAAAAGGTGTATGTTAATTAATCCGGAGAAAAAACTGAGTATGTGTCGAACCACTGAATCGGATCCGAAATTCAACGTTGGTGACCTCCATACCAAATTTTATGATCCTACGAAAGAATCGGATCCATAATTATGCCCTATAACCACCCCGCAGCCAGTTCAAAATTTTGCCAGTATTGCCAAAGGGGTATTTTCACAGATCCGGAGAAAAAACTGTGTATGGGACGAACCACGGAATCGGATCAGAAATTCGGTCTTGGTGACCTCCAAACAATATTTTATGATCCTTCGAAAGAATCGCATCCACAATTATGCCCTATAGCCACCCCGCGGCCCGTTCGAAATTTTGCCAGTATTGTCAAAGGGGTATGTTCACAGATCCGGATAAAAAACTGAGTATGGGACGAACCACGGAATCGGATCAGAAATTCGGTCTTGGTGACCTCCAAACAATATTTTATGATCCTTCGAAAGAATCGGATCTCTAATTATGCCCTATAGCCACCCCGCGGCCAGTTCGAAATTTTGCAAGTATTGCCAAAGGGGTATGTTCACTGATCCGGAGAAAAAACTGAGTGTGGGTCGAACCACTGAATCGGATCCGAAATTCGGTCTGGGTGACCTCCCAACAATATTTTATGATCCTACGAAAGAATCGCATCCACAATAATGCCCTATAGCCACCCCGCGGCTCGTTCGAAATTTTTCCAGTATTGCCAAAGGGGTATGTTCACAGATCCGGAAAAAAAACTGAGTATGGGACGAACCACTGAATCGGAGCAGAAATTCGGTCTTGGGGACCCCTAAACAATATTTTATAATCCTACGAAAGAATCGCATCCACAATTATGCCCTATAGCCACCCCGCGGCCCGTGCGAAATTTTGATAGTATTGCCAAAGGGGTATGTTCACCGATCCGGATAAAAAACTGAGTATGGGACGAACCACTGAATCGGATCAGAAATTCGGTCTTGGCGACCTCCAAACAATATTTTATGATCCTTCGAAAGAATCGGATCCATAATTATGCCCTAAAGCCACCCCGCGGCCCGTTCGAAAATTTGCCAGTATTGTCAAAGGGGTGTGTTCACTGATCCGGAGAAAAAACTGAGTATGGTACGAACCATTTAATCGGATCAAAAATTCGGTCTTGGTCACCTCCAAACAATATTTTATGATCCTTCGAAAAAATCGGATCCATAATTATGCCCTAAAGCCACCCCGCGGCCCGTTCGAAAATTTGCTAGTATTGTCAACGGGGTATGTTCACTGATCCGGAGAAAAAACTGAGTATGGGACGAACCACTAAATCGGATCAGAAATTGGGTCTTGGTGACCTCCAAACAATATTTTATGATCCTTCGAAAGAATCGGATCCATAATTATGCCCTATAGCCACCCCGCGGCCAGTTCGAAAATTTGCCTGTATTACCAAAAGGTGTATGTTCATTAATCCGGAGAAAAAACTGAGTATGGTACGAACCATTTAATCGGATCAAAAATTCGGTCTTGGTGACCTCCAAACAATATTTTATGATCCTTCGAAAGAATCGGATCCATAATTATGCCCTATAGCCACCCCGCGGCCAGTTCGAAAATTTGCCTGTATTACCAAATGGTGTATGTTCATTAATCCGGAGAAAAAACTGAGTATGGTACGAACCATTTAATCGGATCAAAAATTCGGTCTTGGTGACCTCCAAACAATATTTTATGATCCTTCGAAAGAATCGGTTCCCTAATTATGCCCTATAGCCACCCCGCGGCCAGTTCAAAATTTTGCCAGTATTGTCAACGGGGTATGTTCACTGATCCGGATAAAAAACTGAGTATGGGACGAACCACTAAATCGGATCAGAAATTCGGTCTTGGTGACCTCCAAACAATATTTTATGATCCTACGAAAGAATCGGATCCATAATTATGCCCTATAACCACCCCGCGGCCAGTTCAAAATTTTGCCAGTATTGCCAAAGGGGTATTTTCATAGATCCGGAGAAAAAACTGTGTATGGGACGAACCACGGAATCGGATCAGAAATTCGGTCTTGGTGACCTCCAAACAATATTTTATGATCCTTCGAAAGAATCGCATCCACAATTATGCCCTATAGCCACCCCGCGGCCCGTTCGAAATTTTGCCAGTATTGCCAAAGGGGTATGTTCACAGATCCGGATAAAAAACTGAGTATGGGACGAACCACGGAATCGGATCAGAAATTCGGACGTGGTGACCTCCAAACAATATTTTATGATCCTTCGAAAGAATCGGATCTCTAATTATGCCCTATAGCCACCCCGCGGCCAGTTCGAAATTTTGCAAGTATTGCCAAAGGGGTATGTTCACTGATCCGGAGAAAAAACTGAGTATGGTACGAACCATTTAATCGGATCAAAAATTCGGTCTTGGTGACCTCCAAACAATATTTTATGATCCTTCGAAAGAATCGGATCCATAATTATGCCCTATAGCCACCCCGCGGCCAGTTCGAAAATTTGCCTGTATTACCAAATGGTGTATGTTCATTAATCCGGAGAAAAAACTGAGTATGGTACGAACCATTTAATCGGATCAAAAATTCGGTCTTGGTGACCTCCAAACAATATTTTATGATCCTTCGAAAGAATCGGTTCCCTAATTATGCCCTATAGCCACCCCGCGGCCAGTTCAAAATTTTGCCAGTATTGTCAACGGGGTATGTTCACTGATCCGGATAAAAAACTGAGTATGGGACGAACCACTAAATCGGATCAGAAATTCGGTCTTGGTGACCTCCAAACAATATTTTATGATCCTACGAAAGAATCGGATCCATAATTATGCCCTATAACCACCCCGCGGCCAGTTCAAAATTTTGCCAGTATTGCCAAAGGGGTATTTTCATAGATCCGGAGAAAAAACTGTGTATGGGACGAACCACGGAATCGGATCAGAAATTCGGTCTTGGTGACCTCCAAACAATATTTTATGATCCTTCGAAAGAATCGCATCCACAATTATGCCCTATAGCCACCCCGCGGCCCGTTTGAAATTTTGCCAGTATTGCCAAAGGGGTATGTTCACAGATCCGGATAAAAAACTGAGTATGGGACGAACCACGGAATCGGATCAGAAATTCGGACGTGGTGACCTCCAAACAATATTTTATGATCCTTCGAAAGAATCGGATCTCTAATTATGCCCTATAGCCACCCCGCGGCCAGTTCGAAATTTTGCAAGTATTGCCAAAGGGGTATGTTCACTGATCCGGAGAAAAAACTGAGTGTGTGTCGAACCACTGAATCGGATCCGAAATTCGGTCTGGGTGACCTCCAAACAATATTTTATAATCCTACGAAAGAATCGCATCCACAATTATGCCCTATAGCCACCCCGCGGCCCGTGCGAAATTTTGCCAGTATTGCCAAAGGGGTATGTTCACCGATCCGGATAAAAAACTGAGTACGGGACGAACCACTGAATCGGATCAGAAATTCGGTCTTGGCGACCTCCAAACAATATTTTATGATCCTTCGAAAGAATCGGATCCATAATTATGCCCTAAAGCCACCCCGCGGCCCGTTCGAAAATTTGCCAGTATTGCTAAAGTGGTATGTTCACTGATCCGGAGAAAAAACTGAGTATGGTACGAACCATTTAATCGGATCAAAAATTCGGTCTTGGTCAACTCCAAACAATATTTTATGATCCTTCGAAAAAATCGGATCCATAATTATGCCCTAAAGCCACCCCGCGGCCCGTTCGAAAATTTGCTAGTATTGTCAACGGGGTATGTTCACTGATCCGGAGAAAAAACTGAGTATGGGACGAACCACTAAATCGGATCAGAAATTCGGTCTTGGTGACCTCCAAACAATATTTTATGATCCTTCGAAAGAATCGGATCCATAATTATGCCCTATAGCCACCCCGCGGCCTGTTCGAAAATTTGCCTGTATTACCAAAAGGTGTATGTTCATTAATCCGGAGAAAAAACTGAGTATGGTACGAACCATTTAATCGGATCAAAAATTCGGTCTTGGTGACCTCCAAAACAATATTTTATGATCCTTCGAAAGAATCGGTTCCCTAATTATGCCCTATAGCCACCCCGCGGCTAGTTCAAAATTTTGCCAGTATTGTCAAAGGGGTATGTTCACTGATCCGGAGAAAAAACTGAGTATGGGACGAACCACTGAATCGGATCAGAAATTCGGTCTTGGTGACCTCCAAACAATATTTTATGATCCTTCGAAAGAATCGGATCCATAATTATGCCCTAAAGCCACCCCGCGGCCCGTTCGAAAATTTGCTAGTATTGTCAACGGGGTATGTTCACTGATCCGGAGAAAAAACTGTGTATGGGACGAACCACTAAATCGGATCAGAAATTCGGTCTTGGTGACCTCCAAACAATATTTTATGATCTTACGAAAGAATCGGATACATAATTATGCCCTAAAGCCACCCCGCGGCCCGTTCGAAAATTTGCCAGTATTGCCAAAGGGGTATGTTCACTGATCATGAGAAAAAACTGAGTATAGGACGAACCACTTAATCGGATCAGAAATTCGGTCTTGGTGACCTCCAAACAATATTTTATGATACTTCGAAAGAATCGGATCCCTAATTATGTGTAAGGCCCCGTTACCGGTAACCCTACTTTCGTGTTGGATTTACTCATAAACACAGTTCTAAATATCAGAGTTAATTAAAAACTTTACGCGGAATATAAAACTTTCATAAAACATTACATATCAATTCATAATCATGTCTTTAAACATTCCTCTTGTCTTTCAAAATCAAAACGTAACTTATAAAACATATCGGATCTTCAGATGCCAGGCTTTAGTCTTCTGCCATGTGTCCTCCACTCAAGCCAGCTGTCTCATCCTACTCACCTGCGTGCATACTAAAAGTCAGCTACGCTGAGTGAGTTCTAGTTAATCATACACTACCATACAATACCTTGTTACATACATACGTACTTAACCTCATAACTTTCTTTCATACACACATAAGTACTCATACCTTCATTCTTACTTACATACTTTCTTTCTTACTTACATACTTTCTTTCTTACCTACATACTTTCTTTCTTACTTACATACTTTCTTTACATTCATAATCATACGTTTTAAAGAGCCTTTCGCCCTATAACCTCACAGATATTATAAGGGTCTGGTCCCTAACATCACAGATATTATAAGGGTCTGGTCCCTAACATCACAGATATTATAAGGGTCTGGTCCCTATCATCACAGATATTATGAGGGTCTGGTCCCTAACATCACAGATATTATTAGGGTCTGGTCCCTAACATCACAGATATTATTAGGGTCTGGTCCCATGTTTTCGAATATTAGTAGGGTTCGATTCCCTCTTCGTTACCATACAACCATACATCATACCTCGAGTATTATTAGGGCTCGGTACCCCTTTCGTAACCATACAACCATACAACCGTCATTTCCTTCTTTTATTAACTTTCTTACGTTCATACACATAAACATACATATCATACTTGCCATATTTATAACGTTACAACCTGACAGTACGTGCAATATCCGAAGATCGTTCACGAACCATCAAGCAATCATTCATACATATCACATATATCACCTATGGCATACACTTATCACTTTGGATAAATGTATTAACAACACATCAAGTATGCACACAGCCCCGAAAACATAACAAGGAATGGGGCTAGAAACTCACCTGGATCCTGTTACGCTCGCCGTTGATTGTAATTCCTTTCTTTAACTGGGCTCGGCTAACTGTATAATATTTACACATATCAATTACTACTACTACTATTACTACTACTCATTTTCGATAACCGCCTTAACACATTTTCCATTAGGTTTTTAATTTATTTCATAAACGAACTTCACTTCAGGCGAATCTTGGAAACAACTTGGTTCTGGCTTGATTCGATCGAATAGGGACATATTCGATCGAATCTGAGGCACACTCGATCGAACTAGACACACACTCGATCGAACCAGTTGGGAAAACTCGTTCGGTCGGACATGGCACTTGTTCGATCGAATAGGAACTCGTTCGGTCGAATATGCAGCTTATTCGGTCGAATAAGATGGAGACCATTCGGTTGCTTCCCTATTCGATCGAATGGACTGATTCGATTGACTCATTCGATCGAATGGACTGATTCGATTGACTCATTCGATCGAATGGACTGATTCGATTGACTCATTCGATCGAATGGACTGATTCGACGCCTTCAAGCTGGGCGACGGAGAAACCTACGGGTTTTCCGGATTTTCCAGATTTTTTGACCCAAAATCGAAGTTTTTGACATGGAAATGTTCGGGATTGAAAGGGCTATCGATTCCCAGTGATATTAAACATCAAAAGTTGCATTTTGACACCAAAACAAGACGGTTTTTGACCCGAAAACTCAAGTTACGAAAATGGGAGTTTTTGCTCGATTTGAGGCCGAAAATGGTTATGAAAACGGATGATTTTCGAGAGGGACTTACCAAAAACGATTAGGAACAAGATTGTGGACTCGGATTTGTGATTTGAGAACTTTCTCTCTCTAGCTTCTCTCTCTAGAATTGAGAGTGTTTGGGTGCGGGAGTGAAAGGGAGTTAGTGAAATGGTATTTTGGGCTCGGGATGGGTATTTATATCTCTCGAGCCCACGGACCCAAGGCCCATTCTCATTTAACCCATCTTACGTAATCTAAGCCCATGACCCGTTCCTTTCTCGACATTAAATAACTAAAACGTGAAATTACTAAACATAACTTTCTTTTATTTATCATATAAAAATTTTAGGATGTTACAAGTCTTCCTCCCTTAAAGAGGTTTCGTCCCCGAAACCTAACTATTACATAAACAAACTAGGGTAAAACTTGCGCATCTCATCCTCGACTTCCCAAGTAGCATCTGATCCCTTGCGGTGTTTCCATATCACTTTGACCAAGGGTATAATCTTGCGACGAAGCTGCTTCTCCTTGCGATCAACGATCTTTATCGGTTGCTCGATGTAGTTCAATTGTTCATCAACCTCGATGTCCATTAAGGGCACATGAGACGTGTCATCAGCTAGACACTTCCTCAGATGAGAAACATGGAAGGTTGAATGAATTCCTTCTAACTCATCGGGTAAATCCAGTTTGTAAGCTACTTCACCCACACGTTTTACAATCTTGAACGGTCCAATGTACCTCGGACTCAACTTTCCTCTTTTCCTAAAACGGATAATCCCCTTCCAAGGCGAGACCTTAAGCATCACATAGTCGCCAACGTTAAACTCAATTGGTCGTCGCCGCTTATCCGCATAAGACTTTTGTCTGTCTTGAGCGGCTTTCATTCTTGCTTTGATCTGATCGAACTTTGAAGACGTTTCTTGAACCACTTCTATACTTCCCATTTCCTTCTGACCAATCTCACCCCAACACACCGGGGTTCTACATCGTCTACCGTACAGCATCTCAAACGGTGGCATACCAATACTCGAATGGTAACTGTTGTTATAGGAGAACTCTGCCAGATGCAGATGATCATCCCAACTTCCACCAAAATCTAAAACGCAAGCACGTAGCATATCCTCAAGGGTTTGGATCGTCCTTTCAGACTGTCCATCGGTTTGAGGATGATACGCCGTACTGATGTTCAACCTCGTCCCCATAGCTTCATGAAATTTCTTCCAGAACCTCGAAGTAAACCGTGTATCCCTATCAGACACGATCGATAACGGTACTCCATGCTTGGTTACAATTTCTTTAATGAACAAGCTTGCTAACGTTTCTGACGAGATGGCCTCTCGTATGGGCAGAAAGTGAGCACTCTTGGTCAAACGGTCCACAATCACCCAGATGGTATCATGTTGCTTAGCTGTACGAGGTAGCTTAGTTATGAAATCCATGGTGATGTGTTCCCATTTCCACTCAGGTATCTCTAGCGGTTGCATCTTCCCACAAGGCTTTTGGTGTTCGGCTTTGACTTGTAAGCAAGTTAAGCACTTACCAACATAATCCACTACATCGCTCTTCAATCCTGGCCACCAGTAATCTCTTTTCAAGTCTTGGTACATCTTTGTAGCTCCTGGATGGATTGAGTACCTTGACTTATGAGCTTCATCTAAGATTCGACTTCTAAGATCACCATGGCGTGGGATCCACATACGGTCGAACCTAGTCTTAACTCCATGAGTGTTTTCCATCAACTCATCTTGCTGGCCATAAATCCTTTCCTTCTTTACTAACCCTTCATCTATTAACACTTCTGACTGCACCTTGATGATTTCTTCAAAAAGACTCGGGTTCATGATCAACTTGTATGACTTCACTGTTGCAAGGACTTCCTCATTCTTCCGACTTAACGCATCAGCGACCACGTTAGCTTTACCGGGGTAATACTTAATCTCACAGTCGTAATCCTTTATCAATTCTAACCATCTTCTCTGCCTCATGTTCAGTTCTTTCTGCTCGAAGAAGTACTTTAAACTCTTATGATCGGTATAGATAGTACACTTAGTGCCGTACAGATAATGCCTCCATATCTTAAGAGCATGCACTACAGCTGCTAACTCCAAATCATGCGTCGGATAAGTACTCTCATGGACCTTCAACTGTCTAGACGCGTAGGCTATCACCTTCCCTCGTTGCATCAACACGCAACCTAACCCTTGATGCGAGGCATCAGCACAAACAACAAAATCCTCATCACCATCGGGTAAAGTAAGGATTGGAGCTTGCGTGAGTCTTCTCTTTAACTCTTCAAAGGCTTCTTCTTGAAATTTTCCCCAACTGAATACTATCGACTTTCGGGTCATACCGGTCAGCGGTGCGGCTATCTTGGAGAAACCTTCGATGAATCTCCTATAGTAGCCAGCTAACCCTAGGAAGCTTCGTATATCAGTCGGATTCTGCGGAGTCTTCCAATTCGTTATCGCTTCAATCTTAGCTGGGTCCACGGTAATCCCCTCCGGATTAACCACATGACCTAAAAATTGCACTTCTCTTAACCAGAACGCGCACTTCGAAAACTTGGCGTACAACCTTTCTTTCTTCAGAACTTCCAATACCTCTCTCAGATGCTCGGCATGGTCAGACTCACTCTTTGAATAAATCAATATGTCATCGATGAAGACGATAACCGACTTATCCAACATCGGTCGACACACCCTATTCATCATGTCCATAAATGCTGCAGGAGCATTTGTTAGACCGAATGACATTACAAGGAACTCGTAGTGTCCATACCGCGTTCGGAACGCTGTTTTAGGGATGTCTACCTCTTTCACCTTCAGCTGATGGTAGCCTGATCTGAGATCTATTCGTGAGAACCAACTCGAACCTTGCAGTTGGTCAAACAGATCGTCAATCCTAGGCAAGGGGTATCTATTCTTTACCGTAAGCTTATTCAACTCACGATAGTCTATGCACATTCTCATACTTCCATCCTTTTTCTTCACAAACAAAACCGGTGCGCCCCATGGAGAAACACTCGTTCTGATAAAACCCTTGTCGAGGAGTTCTTGCAGTTGGGACATTAATTCCTTCATCTCGGACGGTGCTAGACGGTAAGGCGCTTTCGCGACGGGCTGGGCTCCTGGTATTAAATCTATCTGAAATTCTATTTCTCGCTCCGGTGGCAGCCCCGGAAGATCCTCAGGGAATACTTCTGGGTAGTCGCGCACAATAGGAACATCCTTCATTTCTTTCGTCTCGGCCGTAGCGTTGACAACATACGCCAGGTAGGCACCGCACCCTCGCCTTAACAAACCCTCGGCTTTTATCATCGAAATGACATTAAGTCCATAACTCTCCTTATCACCATAAACCGTCACCGCACTACCATCCAATGACTTTAACCTTATCATCTTACTTTTACATACTATCTGAGCCTCAAACTCAGACAACCAATCCATACCCAAGGCTACATCGAACCCTCCTAAGGCCATAACATACAAAGTAACAGGGAACTCATGTCCCTCTAACTCTATCTTACAATTCTTCACCATTTTTGTTATTTTCACCGAAGTGTCACTTGCGGTTTCTACTACAAAAGTTTCAGACACTCGGCAGCCTTTCATTTTAGCTAGTTTACTAAACGTCGTAGCTACAAAACTTCTATTCGCACCAGAATCAAATAATACAGAAGCGGAAACATCGTTCACTAGAAACGTACCTGTGACGACATCCGGAATCTGCCTGGCTTGTTCCTGGGTCAGCATGTAGGCTCTAGTTCTGGGCCTAGCTTGATCGGCATCCTTCTTTCCACTACCTCCAGCTACACCTTCAGTGCACTCCCTTGACATATGGCCTGTCTTGCCACATTTGTAACATGCTGGCTTCGCACTGCACTCATTGGCATAATGCCCTACCTTCCCACACTTGTAACAGGCATTCGACCCCATTCTGCATTCTCCACCATGAGCCTTTCCACATTTGAGACAAACATTAGAACTTTTACCCCACTTGCACTCACCACCATGCCTCTTTCCGCAGGTCTTACACGATCTCTTCTCCCACACTTTCTGTTTCTTATCCCTGGAGTTCCATAACTGAGTACCGGGTCGTTTAGCAGGAGTGACCCCTTTCTTCTCTTTCTCTTCGTCCCTTTCCACCCTATCATCCGCGGCCACGTCAGCATAGACCATTTCCGCGAGTCCAACAGCCGAATCAAAAGTAGCAGGTTGAATCGCCCTGACTAACATGCGGACCTTTTGTGGCAACCCCCTCACATAACACTTGATTCTCTTGACCTCAGTGTCAACCATGTCAGGCACCAACCTAGATAGTCGGTTGAACTCCGTGGTATACTCACGATGCGTCATCATACCGGCTTTTAAATTCTGGAACTTCATCTCCGTTCTTTCAACCTCGGCATCTGCACAGAACTTCTTCATTACCAACTCTTTCAAATCTTCCCACTTCATCCCTTTGATCTCTTCACGGGTCTTCCTCTGCTCCACACTCTCCCACCAATACATAGCCTCATCTATGAATGACTGAGTAGCATAGCCCACAGCTTGGTCGGGACGGCATTCGCTAATGCGGATAACCTTGTCCATAGCGGTTATCCACTGGAGAGTAGCGATTGCGTCTCCTAAACCAGTCAGCTTAGGCGGGTCACAACCTTTGAAGGACTTATAGCTGCACCCACCTTGTTCTCCTCTCCTATCATCGACTTTCACAGACTTATCCCCACTCGAGGCCCCTCTTTCACCTTCCCCATCCCTTCTACCATCACCACCCGCTCCTTCAGCAGTTCGTTCACGGCTTCCAGCAGATCCTTCGGGATTCAGGTTCTTCACAGCAGCAACTAAAGCCTGAACAATGGCTGCTTGAACTGCAGGGCTAAGTTGAACTTCCTCGTTGTTGTTCTGGTCTCCTCCAGCTGCGCTTCCTTCATCTTCGGTGTGGGAAGCTTCTTCTACCGAGGGTTGCCGGACAAGACGAGGCCTGCCACGACGTCCAGTGCGACCCCCAGCTTCAACAAATTCTCCAGCTCCAGCCATCAGTATTCTAAAGGGAAAAACACAAACATCATCACTCAAGGAACTATCTAGTACAAGGATAGTAAGGCTAACAGGTAATAACAGTGGCCAGTTGTGATTAGCTGATCACGTTACTTTCCGTGTCATATACACTTCCCTTTATGAGTCTATTTGTGCTGGTTCTACTTAAGCAGTTTGTCAATTTAAACAGTCAATTATTCCTATCCCTATCGTTCACATATCCTTTCTTTCTTATTAACATACATCATTTAATCATGCACTTTACCTTTACTGATCTTGCTTGAGCGACACATGGCATTCTTGAACTGGCATCTTCTTTCCTTTCTTACTTAAATCCCATTCTCTGTTCGAGTCTAAGCATGTAGGATGCTTAAATCTCTCGAACTTTGCTCTGATACCAACTTGTAAGGCCCCGTTACCGGTAACCCTACTTTCGTGTTGGATTTACTCATAAACACAGTTCTAAATATCAGAGTTAATTAAAAACTTTACGCGGAATATAAAACTTTCATAAAACATTACATATCAATTCATAATCATGTCTTTAAACATTCCTCTTGTCTTTCAAAATTAAAACGTAACTTATAAAACATATCGGATCTTCAGATGCCAGGCTTTAGTCTTCTGCCATGTGTCCTCCACTCAAGCCAGCTGTCTCATCCTACTCACCTGCGTGCATACTAAAAGTCAGCTACGCTGAGTGAGTTCTAGTTAATCATACACTACCATACAATACCTTGTTACATACATACGTACTTAACCTCATAACTTTCTTTCATACACACATAAGTACTCATACCTTCATTCTTACTTACATACTTTCTTTCTTACTTACATACTTTCTTTCTTACCTACATACTTTCTTTCTTACTTACATACTTTCTTTACATTCATAATCATACGTTTTAAAGAGCCTTTCGCCCTATAACCTCACAGATATTATAAGGGTCTGGTCCCTAACATCACAGATATTATAAGGGTCTGGTCCCTAACATCACAGATATTATAAGGGTCTGGTCCCTATCATCACAGATATTATGAGGGTCTGGTCCCTAACATCACAGATATTATTAGGGTCTGGTCCCTAACATCACAGATATTATTAGGGTCTGGTCCCATGTTTTCGAATATTAGTAGGGTTCGATTCCCTCTTCGTTACCATACAACCATACATCATACCTCGAGTATTATTAGGGCTCGGTACCCCTTTCGTAACCATACAACCATACAACCGTCATTTCCTTCTTTTATTAACTTTCTTACGTTCATACACATAAACATACATATCATACTTGCCATATTTATAACGTTACAACCTGACAGTACGTGCAATATCCGAAGATCGTTCACGAACCATCAAGCAATCATTCATACATATCACATATATCACCTATGGCATACACTTATCACTTTGGATAAATGTATTAACAACACATCAAGTATGCACACAGCCCCGAAAACATAACAAGGAATGGGGCTAGAAACTCACCTGGATCCTGTTACGCTCGCCGTTGATTGTAATTCCTTTCTTTAACTGGGCTCGGCTAACTGTATAATATTTACACATATCAATTACTACTACTACTATTACTACTACTCATTTTCGATAACCGCCTTAACACATTTTCCATTAGGTTTTTAATTTATTTCATAAACGAACTTCACTTCAGGCGAATCTTGGAAACAACTTGGTTCTGGCTTGATTCGATCGAATAGGGACATATTCGATCGAATCTGAGGCACACTCGATCGAACTAGATACACACTCGATCGAACCAGTTGGGAAAACTCGTTCGGTCGGACATGGCACTTGTTCGATCGAATAGGAACTCGTTCGGTCGAATATGCAGCTTATTCGGTCGAATAAGATGGAGACCATTCGGTTGCTTCCCTATTCGATCGAATGGACTGATTCGATTGACTCATTCGATCGAATGGACTGATTCGATTGACTCATTCGATCGAATGGACTGATTCGATTGACTCATTCGATCGAATGGACTGATTCGATTGACTCATTCGATCGAATGGACTGATTCGACGCCTTCAAGCTGGGCGACGGAGAAACCTACGGGTTTTCCGGATTTTCCAGATTTTTTGACCCAAAATCGAAGTTTTTGACATGGAAATGTTCGGGATTGAAAGGGCTATCGATTCCCAGTGATATTAAACATCAAAAGTTGCATTTTGACACCAAAACAAGACGGTTTTTGACCCGAAAACTCAAGTTACGAAAATGGGAGTTTTTGCTCGATTTGAGGCCGAAAATGGTTATGAAAACGGATGATTTTCGAGAGGGACTTACCAAAAACGATTAGGAACAAGATTGTGGACTCGGATTTGTGATTTGAGAACTTTCTCTCTCTAGCTTCTCTCTCTAGAATTGAGAGTGTTTGGGTGCGGGAGTGAAAGGGAGTTAGTGAAATGGTATTTTGGGCTCGGGATGGGTATTTATATCTCTCGAGCCCACGGACCCAAGGCCCATTCTCATTTAACCCATCTTACGTAATCTAAGCCCATGACCCGTTCCTTTCTCGACATTAAATAACTAAAACGTGAAATTACTAAACATAACTTTCTTTTATTTATCATATAAAAATTTTAGGATGTTACATTATGCCCTATAGCCACCCCGCGGCTAGTTCGAAATTTTGCCAGTATTGTCAAAGGGGTATGTTCACTGATCCGGAGAAAAAACTGAGTATGGGACGAACCACTGAATCGGATCAGAAATTCGGTCTTGGTGACCTCCAAACAATATTTTATGATCCTTCGAAAGAATCGGATCCATAATTATGCCCTATAGGCACCCCGCGGCCAGTTCGAAAATTTGCCTGTATTACCAAAAGGTGTATGTTCATTAATCCGGAGAAAAAACTGAGTATGTGTCGAACCACTGAATCGGATCCAAAATTCAGCGTTGGTGACCTCCATACAAAATTTTATGATCCTACGAAAGAATCGGATCCATAATTATGCCCTATAACCACCCCGCGGCCTGTTCAAAATTTTGCCAGTATTGCCAAAGGGGTATTTTCACAGATCCGGAGAAAAAACTGTGTATGGGACGAACCACGGAATCGGATCAGAAATTCGGTCTTGGTGACCTCCAAACAATATTTTATGATCCTTCGAAAGAATCGCATCCACAATTATGCCCTATAGCCACCCCGCGGCCCGTTCGAAATTTTGCCAGTATTTGCAAAGGGGTATGTTCACAGATCCGGATAAAAAACTGAGTATGGGACGAACCACGGAATCGGATCAGAAATTCGGTCTTGGTGACCTCCAAACAATATTTTATGATCCTTCGAAAGAATCGCATCCACAATTATGCCCTATAGCCACCCCGCGGCCCGTTCGAAATTTGCCAGTATTGCCAAAGGGGTATTTTCACAGATCCGGATAAAAAACTGAGTATGGGACGAACCACTGAATCGGATCAGAAATTCGGTCTTGGCGACCTCCAAACAACATTTTATGATCCTTCGAAAGAATCGGATCCATAATCATGCCCTATAGCCACCCCGCGGCCCGTTCGTAATTTTGCCAGTATTGCCAAAGGCGTATGTTCACTGATTCGGAGAAAAAACTGAGTATGGGACGAACCACGGAATCGGATCAGAAATTCGGTCTTGGTGACCTCCAAACAATATTTTATGATCCTTCGAAAGAATCGGATCTCTAATTATGCCCTATAGCCACCCCGCGGCCAGTTCGAAATTTTGCAAGTATTGCCAAAGGGGTATGTTCACTGATCCGGAGAAAAAACTGAGTGTGGGTTGAACCACTGAATCGGATCCGAAATTCGGTCTGGGTGACCTCCAAACAATATTTTATGATCCTACGAAAGAATCGCATCCACAATTATGCCCTATAGCCACCCCGCGGCTCGTTCGAAATTTTTCCAGTATTGCCAAAGGGGTATGTTCACAGATCCGGAAAAAAAACTGAGTATGGGACGAACCACTGAATCGGAGCAGAAATTCGGTCTTGGGGACCCCTAAACAATATTTTATAATCCTACGAAAGAATCGCATCCACAATTATGCCCTATAGCCACCCCGCGCCCCGTGCGAAATTTTGATAGTATTGCCAAAGGGGTATGTTCACCGATCCGGATTAAAAACTGAGTATGGGACGAACCACTGAATCGGATCAGAAATTCGGTCTTGGCGACCTCCAAACAATATTTTATGATCCTTCGAAAGAATCGGATCCATAATTATGCCCTAAATCCACCCGCGGCCCGTTCGAAAATTTGCCAGTATTGTCAAAGGGGTATGTTCACTGATCCGGAGAAAAAACTGAGTATGGTACGAACCATTTAATCGGATCAAAAATTCGGTCTTGGTCACCTCCAAACAATATTTTATGATCCTTCGAAAAAATCGGATCCATAATTATGCCCTAAAGCCACCCCGCGGCCCGTTCGAAAATTTGCTAGTATTGTCAACGGGGTATGTTCACTGATCCGGAGAAAAAACTGAGTATGGGACGAACCACTAAATCGGATCAGAAATTCGGTCTTGGTGACCTCCAAACAATATTTTATGATCCTTCGAAAGAATCGGATCCATAATTATGCCCTATAGCCACCCCGCGGCCAGTTCGAAAATTTGCCTGTATTACCAAAAGGTGTATGTTCATTAATCCGGAGAAAAAACTGAGTATGGTACGAACCATTTAATCGGATCAAAAATTCGGTCTTGGTGACCTCCAAACAATATTTTATTATCCTTCGAAAGAATCGGTTCCCTAATTATGCCCTATAGCCACCCCGCGGCTAGTTCGAAATTTTGCCAGTATTGTCAAAGGGGTATGTTCACTGATCCGGAGAAAAAACTGAGTATGGGACGAACCACTGAATCGGATCAGAAATTCGGTCTTGGTGACCTCCAAACAATATTTTATGATCCTTCGAAAGAATCGGATCCATAATTATGCACTAAAGCCACCCCGCGGCCCGTTCGAAAATTTGCTAGTATTGTCAACGGGGTATGTTCACTGATCCGGAGAAAAAACTGAGTATGGGACGAACCACTAAATCGGATCAGAAATTCGGTCTTGGTGACCTCCAAACAATATTTTATGATCCTTCGAAAGAATCGGATCCATAATTATGCCCTATAGCCACCCCGCGGCCAGTTCGAAAATTTGCCTGTATTACCAAAAGGTGTATGTTCATTAATCCGGAGAAAAAACTGAGTATGGTACGAACCATTTAATCGGATCAAAAATTCGGTCTTGGTGACCTCCAAACAATAATTTATGATCCTTCGAAAGAATCGGTTCCCTAATTATGCCCTATAGCCACCCCGCGGCTAGTTCGAAATTTTGCCAGTATTGTCAAAGGGGTATGTTCACTGATCCGGAGAAAAAACTGAGTATGGGACGAACCACTGAATCGGATTAGAAATTCGGTCTTGGTGACCTCCAAACAATTTTTTATGATCCTTCGAAAGAATCGGATCCATAATTATGCACTAAAGCCACCCCGCGGCCCGTTCGAAAATTTGCTAGTATTGTCAACGGGGTATGTTCACTGATCCGGAGAAAAAACTGAGTATGGGACGAACCACTAAATCGGATCAGAAATTCGGTCTTGGTGACCTCCAAACAATATTTTATGATCCTTCGAAAGAATCGGATCCATAATTATGCCCTATAGCCACCCCGCGGCCAGTTCGAAAATTTGCCTGTATTACCAAAAGGTGTATGTTCATTAATCCGGAGAAAAAACTGAGTATGGTACGAACCATTTAATCGGATCAAAAATTCGGTCTTGGTGACCTCCAAACAATAATTTATGATCCTTCGAAAGAATCGGTTCCCTAATTATGCCCTATAGCCACCCCGCGGCTAGTTCGAAATTTTGCCAGTATTGTCAAAGGGGTATGTTCACTGATCCGGAGAAAAAACTGAGTATGGGACGAACCACTGAATCGGATTAGAAATTCGGTCTTGGTGACCTCCAAACAATTTTTTATGATCCTTCGAAAGAATCGGATCCATAATTATGCACTAAAGCCACCCCGCGGCCCGTTCGAAAATTTGCTAGTATTGTCAACGGGGTATGTTCACTGATCCGGAGAAAAAACTGAGTATGGGACGAACCACTAAATCGGATCAGAAATTCGGTCTTGGTGACCTCCAAACAATATTTTATGATCCTTCGAAAGAATCGGATCCATAATTATGCCCTATAGCCACCCCGCGGCCAGTTCGAAAATTTGCCTGTATTACCAAAAGGTGTATGTTCATTAATCCGGAGAAAAAACTGAGTATGGTACGAACCATTTAATCGGATCAAAAATTCGGTCTTGGTAACCTCCAAACAATATTTTATGATCCTTCGAAAGAATCGGTTCCCTAATTATGCCCTATAGCCAACCCGCGGCTAGTTCGAAATTTTGCCAGTATTGTCAAAGGGGTATGTTCACTGATCCGGAGAAAAAACTGAGTATGGGACGAACCACTGAATCGGATCAGAAATTCGGTCTTGGCGACCTCCAAACAATATTTTATGATCCTTCGAAAGAATCGGATCCATAATTATGCCCTAAAGCCACCCGGCGGCCCGTTCGAAAATTTGCCAGTATTGTCAAAGGGGTATGTTCACTGATCCGGAGAAAAAACTGAGTATGGTACGAACCATTTAATCGGATCAAAAATTCGGTCTTGGTCACCTCCAAATAATATTTTATGATCCTTCGAAAAAATCGGATCCATAATTATGCCCTAAAGCCACCCCGCGGCCCGTTCGAAAATTTGCTAGTATTGTCAACGGTGTATGTTCACTGATCCGGATAAAAAACTGAGTATGGGACGAACCACTAAATCGGATCAGAAATTCGGTCTTGGTGACCTCCAAACAATATTTTATGATCCTTCGAAAGAATCGGATCCATAACTATGCCCTATAGCCACCCCGCGGCCAGTTCAAAAATTTGCCTGTATTACCAAAAGGTGTATGTTCGTTAATCCGGAGAAAAAACTGAGTATGGTACGAACCATTTAATCGGATCAAAAATTCGGTCTTGGTGACCTCCAAACAATATTTTATGATCCTTCGAAAGAATCGGTTCCCTAATTATGCCCTATAGCCACCCCGCGGCTAGTTCGAAATTTTGCCAGTATTGTCAAAGGGGTATGTTCACTGATCCGGAGAAAAAACTGAGTATGGGACGAACCACTGAATCGGATCAGAAATTCGGTCTTGGTGACCTCCAAACAATATTTTATGATCCTTCGAAAGAATCGCATCCACAATTATGCCATATAGCCACCCCGCGGCCCGTTCGAAATTTTGCCAGTATTTGCAAAGGGGTATGTTCACAGATCCGGATAAAAAACTGAGTATGGGACGAACCACGGAATCGGATCAGAAATTCGGTCTTGGTGACCTCCAAACAATATTTTATGATCCTTCGAAAGAATCGCATCCACAATTATGCCCTATAGCCACCCCGCGGCCCGTTCGAAATTTGCCAGTATTGCCAAAGGGGTATTTTCACAGATCCGGATAAAAAACTGAGTATGGGACGAACCACTGAATCGGATCAGAAATTCGGTCTTGGCGACCTCCAAACAACATTTTATGATCCTTCGAAAGAATCGGATCCATAATCATGCCCTATAGCCACCCCGCGGCCCGTTCGTAATTTTGCCAGTATTGCCAAAGGCGTATGTTCACTGATTCGGAGAAAAAACTGAGTATGGGACGAACCACGGAATCGGATCAGAAATTCGGTCTTGGTGACCTCCAAACAATATTTTATGATCCTTCGAAAGAATCGGATCTCTAATTATGCCCTATAGCCACCCCGCGGCCAGTTCGAAATTTTGCAAGTATTGCCAAAGGGGTATGTTCACTGATCCGGAGAAAAAACTGAGTGTGGGTCGAACCACTGAATCGGATCCGAAATTCGGTCTGGGTGACCTCCAAACAATATTTTATGATCCTACGAAAGAATCGCATCCACAATTATGCCCTATAGCCACCCCGCGGCTCGTTCGAAATTTTTCCAGTATTGCCAAAGGGGTATGTTCACAGATCCGGAAAAAAAACTAAGTATGGGACGAACCACTGAATCGGAGCAGAAATTCGGTCTTGGGGACCCCTAAACAATATTTTATAATCCTACGAAAGAATCGCATCCACAATTATGCCCTATAGCCACCCCGCGGCCCGTGCGAAATTTTGATAGTATTGCCAAAGGGGTATGTTCACCGATCCGGATAAAAAACTGAGTATGGGACAAACCACTGAATCGGATCAGAAATTCGGTCTTGGCGACCTCCAAACAATATTTTATGATCCTTCGAAAGAATCGGATCCATAATTATGCCCTAAAGCCACCCGCGGCCCGTTCGAAAATTTGCCAGTATTGTCAAAGGGGTATGTTCACTGATCCGGAGAAAAAACTGAGTATGGTACGAACCATTTAATCGGATCAAAAATTCGGTCTTGGTCACCTCCAAATAATATTTTATGATCCTTCGAAAAAATCGGATCCATAATTATGCCCTAAAGCCACCCCGCGGCCCGTTCGAAAATTTGCTAGTATTGTCAACGGGGTATGTTCACTGATCCGGATAAAAAACTGAGTATGGGACGAACCACTAAATCGGATCAGAAATTCGGTCTTGGTGACCTCCAAACAATATATTATGATCCTTCGAAAGAATCGGATCCATAATTATGCCCTATAGCCACCCCGCGGCCAGTTCGAAAATTTGCCTGTATTACCAAAAGGTGTATGTTCATTAATCCGGAGAAAAAACTGAGTATGGTACGAACCATTTAATCGGATCAAAAATTCGGTCTTGGTGACCTCCAAACAATATTTTATGATCCTTCGAAAGAATCGGTTCCCTAATTATGCCCTATAGCCACCCCGCGGCTAGTTCGAAATTTTGCCAGTATTGTCAAAGGGGTATGTTCACTGATCCGGAGAAAAAACTGAGTATGGGACGAACCACTGAATCGGATCAGAAATTCGGTCTTGGTGACCTCCAAACAATATTTTATGATCCTTCGAAAGAATCGCATCCACAATTATGCCCTATAGCCACCCCGCGGCCCGTTCGAAATTTTGCCAGTATTTGCAAAGGGGTATTTTCACAGATCCGGATAAAAAACTGAGTATGGGACGAACCACTGAATCGGATCAGAAATTCGGTCTTGGCGACCTCCAAACAACATTTTATGATCCTTCGAAAGAATCGGATCCATAATCATGCCCTATAGCCACCCCGCGGCCCGTTCGTAATTTTGCCAGTATTGCCAAAGGTGTATGTTCACTGATTCGGAGAAAAAACTGAGTATGGGACGAACCACGGAATCGGATCAGAAATTCGGTCTTGGTGACCTCCAAACAATATTTTATGATCCTTCGAAAGAATCGGATCTCTAATTATGCCCTATAGCCACCCCGCGGCCAGTTCGAAATTTTGCAAGTATTGCCAAAGGGGTATGTTCACTGATCCGGAGAAAAAACTGAGTGTGGGTCGAACCACTGAATCGGATCCGAAATTCGGTCTGGGTGACCTCCAAACAATATTTTATGATCCTACGAAAGAATCGCATCCACAATTATGCCCTATAGCCACCCCGCGGCTCGTTCGAAATTTTTCCAGTATTGCCAAAGGGGTATGTTCACAGATCCGGAAAAAAAACTAAGTATGGGACGAACCACTGAATCGGAGCAGAAATTCGGTCTTGGGGACCCCTAAACAATATTTTATAATCCTACGAAAGAATCGCATCCACAATTATGCCCTATAGCCACCCCGCGGCCCGTGCGAAATTTTGATAGTATTGCCAAAGGGGTATGTTCACCGATCCGGATAAAAAACTGAGTATGGGACGAACCACTGAATCGGATCAGAAATTCGGTCTTGGCGACCTCCAAACAATATTTTATGATCATTCGAAAGAATCGGATCCATAATTATGCCCTAAAGCCACCCGGGGCCCGTTCGAAAATTTGCCAGTATTGTCAAAAGGGTATGTTCACTGATCCGGAGAAAAAACTGAGTATGGTACGAACCATTTAATCGGATCAAAAATTCGGTCTTGGTCACCTCCAAACAATATTTTATGATCCTTCGAAAAAATCGGATCCATAATTATGCCCTAAAGCCACCCCGCGGCCCGTTCGAAAATTTGCTAGTATTGTCAACGGGGTATGTTCACTGATCCGGAGAAAAAACTGAGTATGGGACGAACCACTAAATCGGATCAGAAATTCGGTCTTGGTGACCTCCAAACAATATTTTATGATCCTTCGAAAGAATCGGATCCATAATTATGCCCTATAGCCACCCCGCGGCCAGTTCGAAAATTTGCCTGTATTACCAAAAGGTGTATGTTCATTAATCCGGAGAAAAAACTGAGTATGGTACGAACCATTTAATCGGATCAAAAATTCGGTCTTGGTGACCTCCAAACAATATTTTATGATCCTTCGAAAGAATCGGTTCCCTAATTATGCCCTATAGCCACCCCGCGGCTAGTTCGAAATTTTGCCAGTATTGTCAAAGGGGTATGTTCACTGATCCGGAGAAAAAACTGAGTATGGGACGAACCACTGAATCGGATCACAAATTCGGTCTTGGTGACCTCCAAACAATATTTTATGATCCTTCGAAAGAATCGGATCCATAATTATGCACTAAAGCCACCCCGCGGCCCGTTCGAAAATTTGCTAGTATTGTCAACGGGGTATGTTCACTGATCCGGAGAAAAAACTGAGTATGGGACGAACCACTAAATCGGATCAGAAATTCGGTCTTGGTGACCTCCAAACAATATTTTATGATCCTTCGAAAGAATCGGATCCATAATTATGCCCTATAGCCACCCCGCGGCTAGTTCGAAAATTTGCCTGTATTACCAAAAGGTGTATGTTCATTAATCCGGAGAAAAAACTGAGTATGGTACGAACCATTTAATCGGATCAAAAATTCGGTCTTGGTGACCTCCAATCAATATTTTATGATCCTTCGAAAGAATCGGTTCCCTAATTATGCCCTATAGCCACCCCGCGGCTAGTTCGAAATTTTGCCAGTATTGTCAAAGGGGTATGTTCACTGATCCGGAGAAAAAACTGAGTATGGGACGAACCACTGAATCGGATCAGAAATTCGGTCTTGGTGACCTCCAAACAATATTTTATGATCCTTCGAAAGAATCGGATCCATAATTATGCACTAAAGCCACCCCGCGGCCCGTTCGAAAATTTGTTAGTATTGTCAACGGGGTATGTTCACTGATCCGGAGAAAAAACTGAGTATGGGACGAACCACTAAATCGGATCAGAAATTCGGTCTTGGTGACCTCCAAACAATATTTTATGATCCTTCGAAAGAATCGGATCCATAATTATGCCCTATAGCCACCCCGCGGCCAGTTCGAAAATTTGCCTGTATTACCAAAAGGTGTATGTTCATTAATCCGGAGAAAAAACTGAGTATGGTACGAACCATTTAATCGGATCAAAAATTCGGTCTTGGAGACCTCCAAACAGTATTTTATGATCCTTCGAAAGAATCGGTTCCCTAATTATGCCCTATAGCCACCCCGCGGCTAGTTCGAAATTTTGCCAGTATTGTCAAAGGGGTATGTTCACTGATCAGAGAAAAAACTGAGTATGGGACGAACCACTGAATCGGATCAGAAATTCGGTCTTGGCGACCTCCAAACAATATTTTATGATCCTTCGAAAGAATCGGATCCATAATTATGCCCTAAAGCCACTCCGCGGCCCGTTCGAAAATTTGCCAGTATTGTCAAAGGGGTATGTTCACTGATCCGGAGAAAAAACTGAGTCTGGTACGAACCATTTAATCGGATCAAAAATTCGGTCTTGGTCACCTCCAAATAATATTTTATGATCCTTCGAAAAAATCGGATCCATAATTATGCCCTAAAGCCACCCCGCGGCCCGTTCGAAAATTTGCTAGTATTGTCAACGGGGTATGTTCACTGATCCGGAGAAAAAACTGAGTATGGGACGAACCACTAAATCGGATCAGAAATTCGGTCTTGGTGACCTCCAAACAATATTTTATGATCCTTCGAAAGAATCGGATCCATAATTATGCCCTATAGCCACCCCGCGGCCAGTTCGAAAATTTGCCTGTATTACCAAAAGGTGTATGTTCATTAATCCGGAGAAAAAACTTTGTATGGTACGAACCATTTAATCGGATCAAAAATTCGGTCTTGGTGACCTCCAAACAATATTTTATGATCCTTCGAAAGAATCGGTTCCCTAATTATGCCCTATAGCCACCCCGCGGCTAGTTCGAAATTTTGCCAGTATTGTCAAAGGGGTATGTTCACTGATCCGGAGAAAAAACTGAGTATGGGACGAACCACTGAATCGGATCAGAAATTCGGTCTTGGTGACCTCCAAACAATATTTTATGATCCTTCGAAAGAATCGCATCCACAATTATGCCCTATAGCCACCCCGCGGCCCGTTCGAAATTTTGCCAGTATTTGCAAAGGGGTATGTTCACAGATCCGGATAAAAAACTGAGTATGGGACGAACCACGGAATCGGATCAGAAATTCGGTCTTGGTGACCTCCAAACAATATTTTATGATCCTTCGAAAGAATCGCATCCACAATTATGCCCTATAGCCACCCCGCGGCCCGTTTGAAATTTGCCAGTATTGCCAATGGGGTATTTTCACAGATCCGGATAAAAAACTGAGTATGGGACGAACCACTGAATCGGATCAGAAATTCGGTCTCGGCGACCTCCAAACAACATTTTATGATCCTGCGAAAGAATCGGATCCATAATCATGCCCTATAGCCACCCCGCGGCCCGTTCGTAATTTTGCCAGTATTGCCAAAGGCGTATGTTCACTGATTCGGAGAAAAAACTGAGTATGGGACGAACCACGGAATCGGATCAGAAATTCGGACGTGGTGACCTCCAAACAATATTTTATGATCCTTCGAAAGAATCGGATCTCTAATTATGCCCTATAGCCACCCCGCGGCCAGTTCGAAATTTTGCAAGTATTGCCAAAGGGGTATGTTCACTGATCCGGAGAAAAAACTGAGTGTGGGTCGAACCACTGAATCGGATCCGAAATTCGGTCTGGGTGACCTCCAAACAATATTTTATGATCCTACGAAAGAATCGCATCCACAATTATGCCCTATAGCCACCCCGCGGCTCGTTCGAAATTTTTCCAGTATTGCCAAAGGGGTATGTTCACAGATCCGGAAAAAAAACTGAGTATGGGACGAACCACGGAATCGGATCAGAAATTCGGACGTGGTGACCTCCAAACAATATTTTATGATCCTTCGAAAGAATCGGATCTCTAATTATGCCCTATAGCCACCCCGCGGCCAGTTCGAAATTTTGCAAGTATTGCCAAAGGGGTATGTTCACTGATCCGGAGAAAAAACTGAGTGTGGGTCGAACCACTGAATCGGATCCGAAATTCGGTCTGGGTGACCTCCAAACAATATTTTATGATCCTACGAAAGAATCGCATCCACAATTATGCCCTATAGCCACCCCGCGGCTCGTTCGAAATTTTTCCAGTATTGCCAAAGGGGTATGTTCACAGATCCGGAAAAAAAACTGAGTATGGGACGAACCACTGAATCGGATCAGAAATTCGGTCTTGGGGACCCCTAAACAATATTTTATAATCCTACGAAAGAATCGCATCCACAATTATGCCCTATAGCCACCCCGCGGCCCGTGCGAAATTTTGCCAGTATTGCCAAAGGGGTATGTTCACCGATCCGGATAAAAAACTGAGTATGGGACGAACCACTGAATCGGATCAGAAATTCGGTCTTGGCGACCTCCAAACAATATTTTATGATCCTTCGAAAGAATCGGATCCATAATTATGCCCTAAAGCCACCCCGCGGCCCGTTCGAAAATTTGCCAGTATTGCCAAAGGGGTATGTTCACTGATCCGGAGAAAAAACTGAGTATGGTACGAACCATTTAATCGGATCAAAAATTCGGTCTTGGTCAACTCCAAACAATATTTTATGATCCTTCGAAAAAATCGGATCCATAATTATGCCCTAAAGCCACCCCGCGGCCCGTTCGAAAATTTGCTAGTATTGTCAACGGGGTATGTTCACTGATCCGGAGAAAAAACTGAGTATGGGACGAACCACTAAATCGGATCAGAAATTCGGTCTTGGTGACCTCCAAACAATATTTTATGATCCTATGAAAGAATCGCATCCACAATTATGCCCTATAGCCACCCCACGGCCCGTTCGAAAATTTGCCAGTATTGCCAAAGGGGTATGTTCACTGATCCGGAGAAAAAACTGAGTATGGTACGAACCATTTAATCGGATCAAAAATTCGGTCTTGGTTAACTCCAAACAATATTTTATGATCCTTCGAAAAAATCGGATCCATAATTATGCCCTAAAGCCACCCCGCGGCCCGTTCGAAAATTTGCTAGTATTGTCAACGGGGTATGTTCACTGATCCGGAGAAAAAACTGAGTATGGGACGAACCACTAAATCGGATCAGAAATTCGGTCTTGGTGACCTCCAAACAATATTTTATGATCCTATGAAAGAATCGCATCCACAATTATGCCCTATAGCCACCCCGCGGCCCGTTCGAAAATTTGCCAGTATTGCCAAAGGGGTATGTTCACTGATCCGGAGAAAAAACTGAGTATGGGTCGAACCACTGAATCGGATCAGAAATTCGGTCTTGGTGACCTCCAAACAATATTTTATGATCCTATGAAAGAATCGCATCCACAATTATGCCCTATAGCCACCCCGCGGCCCGTTCGAAAATTTGCCAGTATTGCCAAAGGGGTATGTTCACTGATCCGGAGAAAAAACTGAGTATGGGACGAACCACTAAATCGGATCAGAAATTCGGTCTTGGTGACCTCCAAACCATATTTTATGATCCTTCGAAAGAATCGGATCCATAATTATGCCCTATAGCCACCCCGCGGCCTGTTCGAAAATTTGCCTGTATTACCAAAAGGTGTATGTTCATTAATCCGGAGAAAAAACTGAGTATGGTACGAACCATTTAATCGGAACAAAAATTCGGTCTTGGTGACCTCCAAAACAATATTTTATGATCCTTCGAAAGAATCGGTTCCCTAATTATGACCTATTGCTACCCCGCGGCTAGTTCAAAATTTTGCCAGTATTGTCAAAGTGGTATGTTCACTGATCCGGAGAAAAAACTGAGTATGGGACGAACCACTGAATCGGATCAGAAATTCGGTCTTGGTGACCTCCAAACAATATTTTATGATCCTTCGAAAGAATCGGATCCATAATTATGCCCTAAAGCCACCCCGCGGCCCGTTCGAAAATTTGCTAGTATTGTCAACGGGGTATGTTCACTGATCCGGAGAAAAAACTGAGTATGGGACGAACCACTAAATCGGATCAGAAATTCGGTCTTGGTGACCTCCAAACAATATTTTATGATCTTACGAAAGAATCGGATACATAATTATGCCCTAAAGCCACCCCGCGGCCCGTTCGAAAATTTGCCAGTATTGCCAAAGGGGTATGTTCACTGATCATGAGAAAAAACTGAGTATGGGACGAACCACTTAATCGGATCAGAAATTCGGTCTTGGTGACCTCCAAACAATATTTTATGATCCTTCGAAAGAATCGGATCCCTAATTATGCCCTATAGCCACCCCGCGGCTAGTTCGAAATTTTGCCAGTATTGTCAAAGGGGTATGTTCACTGATCCGAGAAAAAACTGAGTATGGGACGAACCACTGAATCGGATCAGAAATTCGGTCTTGGTGACCTCCAAACAATATTTTATGATCCTTCGAAAGAATCGGATCCATAATTATGCCCTATAGGCACCCCGCGGCCAGTTCGAAAATTTGCCTGTATTACCAAAAGGTGTATGTTCATTAATCCGGAGAAAAAACTGAGTATGAGTCGAACCACTGAATCGGATCCGAAATTCAGCGTTGGTGACCTCCATACAAAATTTTATGATCCTACGAAAGAATCGGATCCATAATTATGCCCTATAACCACCCCGCGGCCTGTTCAAAATTTTGCCAGTATTGCCAAAGGGGTATTTTCACAGATCCGGAGAAAAAACTGTGTATGGGACGAACCACGGAATCGGATCAGAAATTCGGTCTTGGTGACCTCCAAACAATATTTTATGATCCTTCGAAAGAATCGCATCCACAATTATGCCCTATAGCCACCCCGCGGCCCGTTCGAAATTTTGCCAGTATTTGCAAAGGGGTATGTTCACAGATCCGGATAAAAAACTGAGTATGGGACGAACCACGGAATCGGATCAGAAATTCGGTCTTGGTGACCTCCAAACAATATTTTATGATCCTTCGAAAGAATCGCATCCACAATTATGCCCTATAGCCACCCCGCGGCCCGTTCGAAATTTGCCAGTATTGCCAAAGGGGTATTTTCACAGATCCGGATAAAAAACTGAGTATGGGACGAACCACTGAATCGGATCAGAAATTCGGTCTTGGCGACCTCCAAACAACATTTTATGATCCTTCGAAAGAATCGGATCCATAATCATGCCCTATAGCCACCCCGCGGCCCGTTCGTAATTTTGCCAGTATTGCCAAAGGCGTATGTTCACTGATTCGGAGAAAAAACTGAGTATGGGACGAACCACTAAATCGGATCAGAAATTCGGTCTTGGTGACCTCCAAACAATATTTTATGATCCTTCGAAAGAATCGGATCCATAATTATGCCCTATAGCCACCCCGCGGCCAGTTCGAAAATTTGCCTGTATTACCAAAAGGTGTATGTTCATTGATCCGGAGAAAAAACTGAGTATGTGTCGAACCACTGAATCGGATCCGAAATTCAGCGTTGGTGACCTCCATACAAAATTTTATGATCCTACGAAAGAATCGGATCCATAATTATGCCCTATAACCACCCCGTGGCCAGTTCAAAATTTTGCCAGTGTTGCCAAAGGGGTATTTTCACAGATCCGGAGAAAAAACTGTGTATGGGTCGAACCACTGAATCGGATTATAAATTTGGTCTTGGTGACCTCCAAACAATATTTTATGATTCTACGAAAAAATCGAATTCACAATTATGCCCTATAGCCACCCCGCGGCCCGTTCGAAATTTTGCCAGTATTGCCAAAGGGGTATGTTCACAGATCCGGATAAAAAACTGAGTATGGGACGAACCACTGAATCGGATCAGAAATTCGGTCTTGGTGACCTCCAAACAATATTTTATGATCTTACGAAAGAATCGGATACATAATTATGCCCTAAAGCCACCCCGCGGCCCGTTCGAAAATTTGCCAGTATTGCCAAAGGGGTATGTTCACTGATCATGAGAAAAAACTGAGTATGGGACGAACCACTTAATCGGATCAGAAATTCGGTCTTGGTGACCTCCAAACAATATTTTATGATCCTTCGAAAGAATCGGATCCCTAATTATGCCCTATAGCCACCCCGCGGCTAGTTCGAAATTTTGCCAGTATTGTCAAAGGGGTATGTTCACTGATCCGAGAAAAAACTGAGTATGGGACGAACCACTGAATCGGATCAGAAATTCGGTCTTGGTGACCTCCAAACAATATTTTATGATCCTTCGAAAGAATCGGATCCATAATTATGCCCTATAGGCACCCCGCGGCCAGTTCGAAAATTTGCCTGTATTACCAAAAGGTGTATGTTCATTAATCTGGAGAAAAAACTGAGTATGAGTCGAACCACTGAATCGGATCCGAAATTCAGCGTTGGTGACCTCCATACAAAATTTTATGATCCTACGAAAGAATCGGATCCATAATTATGCCCTATAACCACCCCGCGGCCTGTTCAAAATTTTGCCAGTATTGCCAAAGGGGTATTTTCACAGATCCGGAGAAAAAACTGTGTATGGGACGAACCACGGAATCGGATCAGAAATTCGGTCTTGGTGACCTCCAAACAATATTTTATGATCCTTCGAAAGAATCGCATCCACAATTATGCCCTATAGCCACCCCGCGGCCCGTTCGAAATTTTGCCAGTATTTGCAAAGGGGTATGTTCACAGATCCGGATAAAAAACTGAGTATGGGACGAACCACGGAATCGGATCAGAAATTCGGTCTTGGTGACCTCCAAACAATATTTTATGAACCTTCGAAAGAATCGCATCCACAATTATGCCCTATAGCCACCCCGCGGCCCGTTCGAAATTTGCCTGTATTGCCAAAGGGGTATTTTCACAGATCCGGATAAAAAACTGAGTATGGGACGAACCACTGAATCGGATCAGAAATTCGGTCTTGGCGACCTCCAAACAACATTTTATGATCCTTCGAAAGAATTGGATCCATAATCATGCCCTATAGCCACCCCGCGGCCCGTTCGTAATTTTGCCAGTATTGCCAAAGGCGTATGTTCACTGATTCGGAGAAAAAACTGAGTATGGGACGAACCACTAAATCGGATCAGAAATTCGGTCTTGGTGACCTCCAAACAATATTTTATGATCCTTCGAAAGAATCGGATCCATAATTATGCCCTATAGCCACCCCGCGGCCAGTTCGAAAATTTGCCTGTATTACCAAAAGGTGTATGTTCATTGATCCGGAGAAAAAACTGAGTATGTGTCGAACCACTGAATCGGATCCGAAATTCAGCGTTGGTGACCTCTATACAAAATTTTATGATCCTACGAAAGAATCGGATCCATAATTATGCCCTATAACCACCCCGTGGCCAGTTCAAAATTTTGCCAGTGTTGCCAAAGGGGTATTTTCACAGATCCGGAGAAAAAACTGTGTATGGGTCGAACCACTGAATCGGATTAGAAATTAGGTCTTGGTGACCTCCAAACAATATTTTATGATTCTACGAAAAAATCGAATTCACAATTATGCCCTATAGCCACCCCGCGGCCCGTTCGAAATTTTGCCAGTATTGCCAAAGGGGTATGTTCACAGATCCGGATAAAAAACTGAGTATGGGACGAACCACTGAATCGGATCAGAAATTCGGTCTTGGCGACCTCCGAACAACATTTTATGATCCTTCGAAAGAATCGGATCCATAATTATGCCCTAAAGCCACCCCGCGGCCCGTTCGAAAATTTGCTAGTATTGTAAACGGGGTATGTTCACTGATTCGGAGAAAAAACTGAGAATGGGACGAACCACTAAATCGGATCAGAAATTCGGTCTTGGTGACCTCCAAACAATATTTTATGATCCTTCGAAAGAATCGGATCCATAATTATGCCCTATAGGCACCCCGCGGCCAGTTCGAAAATTTGCCTGTATTACCAAAAGGTGTATGTTCATTAATCCGGAGAAAAAACTGAGTATGAGTCGAACCACTGAATCGGATCCGAAATTCAGCGTTGGTGACCTCCATACAAAATTTTATGATCCTACGAAAGAATCGGATCCATAATTATGCCCTATAACCACCCCGCGGCCTGTTCAAAATTTTGCCAGTATTGCCAAAGGGGTATTTTCACAGATCCGGAGAAAAAACTGTGTATGGGACGAACCACGGAATCGGATCAGAAATTCGGTCTTGGTGACCTCCAAACAATATTTTATGATCCTTCGAAAGAATCGCATCCACAATTATGCCCTATAGCCACCCCGCGGCCCGTTCGAAATTTTGCCAGTATTTGCAAAGGGGTATGTTCACAGATCCGGATAAAAAACTGAGTATGGGACGAACCACGGAATCGGATCAGAAATTCGGTCTTGGTGACCTCCAAACAATATTTTATGATCCTTCGAAAGAATCGCATCCACAATTATGCCCTATAGCCACCCCGCGGCCCGTTCGAAATTTGCCTGTATTGCCAAAGGGGTATTTTCACAGATCCGGATAAAAAACTGAGTATGGGACGAACCACTGAATCGGATCAGAAATTCGGTCTTGGCGACCTCCAAACAACATTTTATGATCCTTCGAAAGAATTGGATCCATAATCATGCCCTATAGCCACCCCGCGGCCCGTTCGTAATTTTGCCAGTATTGCCAAAGGCGTATGTTCACTGATTCGGAGAAAAAACTGAGTATGGGACGAACCACTAAATCGGATCAGAAATTCGGTCTTGGTGACCTCCAAACAATATTTTATGATCCTTCGAAAGAATCGGATCCATAATTATGCCCTATAGCCACCCCGCGGCCAGTTCGAAAATTTGCCTGTATTACCAAAAGGTGTATGTTCATTGATCCGGAGAAAAAACTGAGTATGTGTCAAACCACTGAATCGGATCCGAAATTCAGCGTTGGTGACCTCTATACAAAATTTTATGATCCTACGAAAGAATCGGATCCATAATTATGCCCTATAACCACCCCGTGGCCAGTTCAAAATTTTGCCAGTGTTGCCAAAGGGGTATTTTCACAGATCCGGAGAAAAAACTGTGTATGGGTCGAACCACTGAATCGGATTAGAAATTAGGTCTTGGTGACCTCCAAACAATATTTTATGATTCTACGAAAAAATCGAATTCACAATTATGCCCTACAGCCACCCCGCGGCCCGTTCGAAATTTTGCCAGTATTGCCAAAGGGGTATGTTCACAGATCCGGAT
Organism: Bidens hawaiensis; assembly: GCF_021521415.1. Classification (NCBI taxonomy): domain Eukaryota; kingdom Viridiplantae; phylum Streptophyta; class Magnoliopsida; order Asterales; family Asteraceae; genus Bidens; species Bidens hawaiensis. Next base: position 55,241 of record NW_027491917.1, read on the forward strand.
AAAAAACTTAGTATGGGACGAACCACTGAATCGGATCAGAAATTCGGTCTTGGCGACCTCCGAACAACATTTTATGATCCTTCGAAAGAATCGGATCCATAATTATGCCCTAAAGCCACCCCGCGGCCCGTTCGAAAATTTGCTAGTATTGTCAACGGGGTATGTTCACTGATTCGGAGAAAAAACTGAGAATGGGACGAACCACTAAATCGGATCAGAAATTCGGTCTTGGTGACCTCCAAACAATATTTTATGATCCTTCGAAAGAATCGGATCCATAATTATGCCCTATAGGCACCCCGCGGCCAGTTCGAAAATTTGCCTGTATTACCAAAAGGTATACGTTCATTAATCCGGAGAAAAAACTGAGTATGAGTCGAACCACTGAATCGGATCCGAAATTCAGCGTTGGTGACCTCCATACAAAATTTTATGATCCTACGAAAGAATCGGATCCATAATTATGCCCTATAACCACCCCGCGGCCTGTTCAAAATTTTGCCAGTATTGCCAAAGGGGTATTTTCACAGATCCGGAGAAAAAACTGTGTATGGGACGAACCACGGAATCGGATCAGAAATTCGGTCTTGGTGACCTCCAAACAATATTTTATGATCCTTCGAAAGAATCGCATCCACAATTATGCCCTATAGCCACCCCGCGGCCCGTTCGAAATTTTGCCAGTATTTGCAAAGGGGTATGTTCACAGATCCGGATAAAAAACTGAGTATGGGACGAACCACGGAATCGGATCAGAAATTCGGTCTTGGTGACCTCCAAACAATATTTTATGATCCTTCGAAAGAATCGCATCCACAATTATGCCCTATAGCCACCCCGCGGCCCGTTCGAAATTTGCCAGTATTGCCAAAGGGGTATTTTCACAGATCCGGATAAAAAACTGAGTATGGGACGAACCACTGAATCGGATCAGAAATTCGGTCTTGGCGACCTCCAAACAACATTTTATGATCCTTCGAAAGAATCGGATCCATAATCATGCCCTATAGCCACCCCGCGGCCCGTTCGTAATTTTGCCAGTATTGCCAAAGGCGTATGTTCACTGATTCGGAGAAAAAACTGAGTATGGGACGAACCACTAAATCGGATCAGAAATTCGGTCTTGGTGACCTCCAAACAATATTTTATGATCCTTCGAAAGAATCGGATCCATAATTATGCCCTATAGCCACCCCGCGGCCAGTTCGAAAATTTGCCTGTATTACCAAAAGGTGTATGTTCATTGATCCGGAGAAAAAACTGAGTATGTGTCGAACCACTGAATCGGATCCGAAATTCAGCGTTGGTGACCTCCATACAAAATTTTATGATCCTACGAAAGAATCGGATCCATAATTATGCCCTATAACCACCCCGTGGCCAGTTCAAAATTTTGCCAGTGTTGCCAAAGGGGTATTTTCACAGATCCGGAGAAAAAACTGTGTATGGGTCGAACCACTGAATCGGATTAGAAATTAGGTCTTGGTGACCTCCAAACAATATTTTATGATTCTACGAAAAAATCGAATTCACAATTATGCCCTATAGCCACCCCGCGGCCCGTTCGAAATTTTGCCAGTATTGCCAAAGGGGTATGTTCACAGATCCGGATAAAAAACTGAGTATGGGACGAACCACTGAATCGGATCAGAAATTCGGTCTTGGCGACCTCCGAACAACATTTTATGATCCTTCGAAAGAATCGGATCCATAATTATGCCCTAAAGCCACCCCGCGGCCCGTTCGAAAATTTGCTAGTATTGTCAACGGGGTATGTTCACTGATTCGGAGAAAAAACTGAGAATGGGACGAACCACTAAATCGGATCAGAAATTCGGTCTTGGTGACCTCCAAACAATATTTTATGATCCTTCGAAAGAATCGGATCCATAATTATGCCCTATAGGCACCACGCGGCCAGTTCGAAAATTTGCCTGTATTACCAAAAGGTGTATGTTCATTAATCCGGAGAAAAAACTGAGTATGAGTCGAACCACTGAATCGGATCCGAAATTCAGCGTTGGTGACCTCCATACAAAATTTTATGATCCTACGAAAGAATCGGATCCATAATTATGCCCTATAACCACCCCGCGGCCTGTTCAAAATTTTGCCAGTATTGCCAAAGGGGTATTTTCACAGATCCGGAGAAAAAACTGTGTATGGGACGAACCACGGAATCGGATCAGAAATTCGGTCTTGGTGACCTCCAAACAATATTTTATGATCCTTCGAAAGAATCGCATCCACAATTATGCCCTATAGCCACCCCGCGGCCCGTTCGAAATTTTGCCAGTATTTGCAAAGGGGTATGTTCACAGATCCGGATAAAAAACTGAGTATGGGACGAACCACGGAATCGGATCAGAAATTCGGTCTTGGTGACCTCCAAACAATATTTTATGATCCTTCGAAAGAATCGCATCCACAATTATGCCCTATAGCCACCCCGCGGCCCGTTCGAAATTTGCCAGTATTGCCAAAGGGGTATTTTCACAGATCCGGATAAAAAACTGAGTATGGGACGAACCACTGAATCAGATCAGAAATTCGGTCTTGGCGACCTCCAAACAACATTTTATGATCCTTCGAAAGAATCGGATCCATAATCATGCCCTATAGCCACCCCGCGGCCCGTTCGTAATTTTGCCAGTATTGCCAAAGGCGTATGTTCACTGATTCGGAGAAAAAACTGAGTATGGGACGAACCACTAAATCGGATCAGAAATTCGGTCTTGGTGACCTCCAAACAATATTTTATGATCCTTCGAAAGAATCGGATCCATAATTATGCCCTATAGCCACCCCGCGGCCAGTTCGAAAATTTGCCTGTATTACCAAAAGGTGTATGTTCATTGATCCGGAGAAAAAACTGAGTATGTGTCGAACCACTGAATCGGATCCGAAATTCAGCGTTGGTGACCTCCATACAAAATTTTATGATCCTACGAAAGAATCGGATCCATAATTATGCCCTATAACCACCCCGTGGCCAGTTCAAAATTTTGCCAGTGTTGCCAAAGGGGTATTTTCACAGATCCGGAGAAAAAACTGTGTATGGGTCGAACCACTGAATCGGATTAGAAATTAGGTCTTGGTGACCTCCAAACAATATTTTATGATTCTACGAAAAAATCGAATTCACAATTATGCCCTATAGCCACCCCGCGGCCCGTTCGAAATTTTGCCAGTATTGCCAAAGGGGTATGTTCACAGATCCGGATAAAAAACTGAGTATGGGACGAACCACTGAATCGGATCAGAAATTCGGTCTTGGCGACCTCCGAACAACATTTTATGATCCTTCGAAAGAATCGGATCCATAATTATGCCCTAAAGCCACCCCGCGGCCCGTTCGAAAATTTGCTAGTATTGTCAACGGGGTATGTTCACTGATTCGGAGAAAAAACTGAGAATGGGACGAACCACTAAATCGGATCAGAAATTCGGTCTTGGTGACCTCCAAACAATATTTTATGATCCTTCGAAAGAATCGGATCCATAATTATGCCCTATAGCCACCCCGCGGCCAGTTCGAAAATTTGCCTGTATTACCAAAAGGTGTATGTTCATTAATCCGGAGAAAAAACTGAGTATGGTACGAACCATTTAATCGGATCAAAAATTCGGTCTTGGTGACCTCCAAACAATATTTTATGATCCTTCGAAAGAATCGGATCCCTAATTATGCCCTATAACCACCCCGCGGCTAGTTCGAAATTTTGCCAGTATTGTCAAAGGGGTATGTTCACTGATCCGGAGAAAAAACTGAGTATGGGACGAACCACTGAATCGGATCAGAAATTCGGTCTTGGTGACCTCCAAACAATATTTTATGATCCTTCGAAAGAATCGGATCCATAATTATGCCCTATAGCCACCCCGCGGCTAGTTCGAAAATTTGCCTGTATTACCAAAAGGTGTATGTTCATTAATCCGGATAAAAAACTGAGTATGGGTCGAACCACTGAATCGAAACAGAAATTCGGTCTGGGTGACCTCCTAACAATATTTTATGATCCTACGAAAGAATCGCATCCATAATTATGCCCTATAACCACCCCGCGGCCCGTTCGAAATTTTGCCAGTATTGCCAAAGGGGTATGTTCACAGATCCGGATAAAAAACTGAGTATGGGACGAACCACTGAATCGGATCAGAAATTCGGTCTTGGCGACCTCCAAACAATATTTTATGATCCTTCGAAAGAATCGGATCCATAATTATGCCCTAAAGCCACCCCGCGGCCCGTTCGAAAATGTTGGTACATGTGTCAGTAGTTCATAGTCTAGCAATTTGTAATCGAGTCTGTAATGTAATTATGTTTTGTTTATGTTTAGTTATGTAAAACGCGAAGTTGTCAACAAGTTCGCTATGGCGAACTTGTTGAATCAGCGAAGTTATTGACAACTTCGCCTGTGGCGAAGTTGTCGTGTTTATATACTGTTCAGCGAACAGTTTACAAAGAAAGTTTTAGGGTTTGTTTCAGTTGTTCAGTGAACGTGTTCGTGTCATAGTCTGTAACAGTGACCTCGGGTCACGTGGTTGTTATTAAAATAACGTGGTTGGTTTATTGCTTTCGTGTTCGATCTCTACATACTCTACACTCGTATCTACCCACGCAGGGATTCCGCACCTGCGTTGTTAGCGACATCCCGTGTACGATCCGTCCAGGAACCTACAATTGGTATCAGAGCCATCGGCTCGATTGTGAGGTTCGGGATTTCACGCGGGTGTAGAAAACGTCTCGTTTGACCTATTCGCGGGACGTGTTTTTGTTGGGATTGTGTTTTGCTCGTGCTTGACAGTCATTTTCAAGCCATTGCATTGATCGGAAACTGCTGGATCGACGAAAACAGATCTGAACAGTTTCCTTGTTCATCGGGCGAAGTTATCGTTCTTCGGGCGAAGTTACCTTTCTTCAGGCGAAGTTGCCGTCACTGGAATTAGGGTTTTCGGCGAAGATATAAGGATTAGCGAAGTTAACCACAACTTCGCTTAACATCATAAGTTCGCCTTAGCGAAGTTATCCGCAACTTCGCTTCCCACCCAAGTTCGCTTAACTCCTAAGTTCGCTCATTCTAAGCGAAGTTATTTTTAACTTCGCCAAGTCTAGCGAATTTAAGAACTCAGCGAAGTTCTCTTTTCAGCGAAGTTAACTTTCAAGCGAAGTTATTCTTAACTTCGCCTACTGAGCTGTTTTAATATTTTTTTTTTGTATTTTCAGGTTTTTCAGGTTTTCGCAAGGATGTCGTCGATTAACATCTCCGATTTGGTCAAGATGGAAGTAGAAGCGGGGTCTGCCACTAAGGCCCCGAGGCTGATGAAAGGAACTGACTTCGTGGCATGGAAGGACAGATTCATCCAATACATCAAATACCAGGATGCCAAAATGTGGGTGTGCATCCAGGATGGATATATCCCTCCAACTGCGCAATACGAAGGTCGCGATGTGGTTAAGAAGTACAGCAAAATGGAGGACGAAGAGAAGAAAATGTACGAGGCCGAAAGCAAGGCCCATGCTGCGATAACAATGGCACTTCCTCAAGAGGTTCTCCATACGTTCCGAAAGTACACTTCTGCAAGAGAGCTTTGGGATGCTCTTGAAAATAGATTCGAGGGGAATGTGGGTATCCGTGCATCGAAGGTAAAACTTTTGAAGACCCAGTTCTCCGTCTTCAAATTTTTGAAGAACGAATCACTGGATGATATTATCACCAGATACTATCATCTAATGACAGAGCTCAGCAATTATTCAATTGCTTACCGAGAAGAAGAGATCGTTGAAAAGCTTCTCGATGCTCTCCCACCGAAGTGGGAAATGTACACCGTTCTTATGAGGGAAGACAGAGACTTTCCAAATTGTGATCTTGAAACGGCAGTAAACAAGCTCAGAACTTATGAGCTTAATATGGTTCGAAAAGAAACACCAACAGATCAGATACAAGACCCTGGTATGTATGGTGCAAAGGTTAAATCAGGCTCAAGTTCGAGGCCTGAATCTGCTGCTTATTACTCAAAAGGGGAGTCAGGTTCTGACTCTTCTCATGAAGGAAACGTCTCTGTAAACTCGAATGGTGACGTCTGTTTCGTTGCTGGAGGATCAAGTACTTCAAAGCCTCAAGCATCCTCAAGTAGTTTTTCTGCAAATGCCTCAAGCAATAATTATTCCAAGATGCCTATGAGTGTAAAATCTGCTGAAGAGCAGTTTGCAGTCTATGCATCATTTATTGCTTCCTACGAAAATTACATCCAGGGAAAGATTGTGGACCCTGCTGCTCTTGATGAGGATTACGACCAGATCGATGCTGATGATCTGGAGGAGATGGATTTGCAGTGGCAAATGGCAATGATTGTGAGGCGTGTGAAACGGTTTATGAACAAAACTGGAAGAAAATTTGTTGGTGGTCGGCCCGGGTTCGACAAATCCAAGGTAAGGTGCTATAATTGTCAACAGTACGGGCACTTTGCCAAGGAATGCAGAAATGAGAGGGTTGAACGAGGACAAGGTCGACCTACACAACATTCTGGAGTTAACAGAGAGATTAACGCCATGTTGACCAGAGAAGCAGGGTAGTACAACTGGAACTCGCATTCAAGTGGTTCTGGTGAGCAAGCGAACATGGCTGAGGCTGAAGTGAAAGAATGTGAGAAGGTTGAAGGAATTGAGAAAGCTACTGAAGAAGAAACAGCTTTCATGGCAGATGACAAGGATAATCGCTCCGAGGTAAGTACTAAGGATATTTGTACTAGTTGTGAGAATTTGTCTGAGCAACTTAAAACGATAACTGATCAGTATGTCCATTTAGATGCTGACTTTAAAACTATTAAAGAAGATCACCATTTTACGAAAGCAAGAGAAACGAGTTATAAAATTAAAATAAAAGCATGTGAAAAACACGTTCAAAGCTTAAAAATTAAACTTGCTGAGAAAATTGAAATAATTGATCTTAGTTATGAAGTTTTGGAGGAAAAAACTAAAGTGATTGCTGATCGGGATAAACAGATTGCTGACCACCAGGTAAAGGTGGTGGAACTGAACCGCAAACTTGAGCAGTTCAGAAATTCCTCGGCCATCCTTGATCAACTCGTGAGTGATCCAGGTACCTCTGCAAAGAGGGGAGGAATCGGATATAATGAAGTTCCACCACCCTTTAACCACAACTATACTTATAATCCGAGTGTTCAGAAATCTGTCGATTTCGAAGTTCCTCAGACAACTCCAATCAAGATTACAAGTGTAAAACCAAGTGTTAGCTGTGGAGAAACAAGTTCGAAAGTTTCTAATGTGAATATTTCTGTTTCGAGTCCAGTCTCATCGGATTCGTATAAGTTGTCCGAATCTGATCAGACAAAAGAGAAGGTAGGGTTACCCACCGATGGAGATAAAAATAAAGTTTCTAAAAAGAGTTCTCCACTCAATCCGTACGTCCCACCTTATGTGAGACGAACGGCTGGTAACACTACCTCTACATCCAAACCAACATTTGACAAGAAATTGGAGAGTCGGTGTTGCTTTAGATGTAACAAATTAGGGCATTTAGTTGCAGATTGCCCTCTGGAGCCGAGATTAAGAGGTGTGAAGCCAAATAAAACTGAGTATAAGCGTCATTTTGTTACTGCTAAAAATGAAAACTTTAAAAAATGCCAAAATGTAACGAATTCAAGTTTTCATAAAAACCAACCTCAGTTTTACAACCAAACCTCAAGATATAACACCTTCAATTCTCAAAGGTTTGGAAGGCATTACACACAATCTGCAGGGAGATTCCCTAACAGGACTTACAGAAATTATCCTGATGCTAACTTAAGAAAGCCAGGGTACGGGACGTATCGATCCAAGACCAATTGGTCTTGGGTCCCAAGATTCTAACTCTTTGTTTTATTGTGCAGGAACAGTTGAACAGGGCTGCAAACAATCTTTGGATTGTTGATAGCGGCTGTTCCAGGCACATGACAGGCAACAAACACTTGTTGCAAGACTTAAAACCTGTTCAGGGAGCTAGAGTTAGTTTTGCTGGTGAAAGCGGTGGAAGGATTACCGGTAGAGGAACTGTGTCGAATGGGAGAATGACACTTGAAAATGTAAACTTTGTGGAGGAATTAAAGCACAATCTGCTGAGTGTGTCGCAGATTTGTGATAAAGAGTACACTGTCCATTTCACAAAGAATGAAGCGATCGTATTGAAGCCTGGTTTTCAAATACCAGACGAATGGATAGTGATGAAAGCTCCACGTGAAATGAATACATATGTGATGGATATGAGGTCTACTGAAATGGCCACCAGAGAATCTTGTTTAATGACAAAAGCAAGCGAATCAGAATCAGAATTGTGGCACAGGAGAATGGGACATATTCATCTTCTGAAGATGAACTTCATTGTCAAGAATGGGCTTGTGATGGGCGTTCCCTTAAAAAGTTTTAACTTTGAAGACAAATGTATAGCATGCAAGAAGGGAAAGCAACACAAGAAATCCCATCTCACCAAGAAGATTAACTCAATTGCCGGTACTCTAGAACTACTTCATATGGATCTCTTCGGTCCCGTGAATGTACAAAGTCTAGGAGGTACCTCTTACTGCTTGGTGATCACTGATGACTACTCGCGATACTCGTGGGTATATTTTCTGAAAACGAAAGACGAGACGGCTCAAATGGTGAAGAATCTAATTACAAAAGTTGAGAACGTCATGAGTAAATCAGTTAAATTCATCAGAAGTGACAATGGGACAGAGTTCAAGAACTTTGAAATGGAAATTTTCTGTCTTCAGAAGGGAATTGAACATCAATACAGCGCTCCGTATACTCCGCAACAGAATGGAGTGGCTGAAAGGAAGAACCGAACGTTAATTGAAGGAGCCAGAACTATGCTGGCAGACTCGAAGCTTCCTGTGATGTTCTGGGCTGAAGCAGTTGCTACAGCCTGCTATGTTCTAAATAGGGTGTTAACAGTTAAGAAACTTGGAAAAACTTGTTACGAGCTTATGCACGGAAGGAAGCCCAACTTGTGCGGTCTTGAACCATTTGGGTCTCCTTGTTCGATTTTGAAGACTAATTCGAAATTTGGTGAAGTAGCTGATGAGGGAATCCTTGTCGGTTATGTTGTTGGGACTCCCAACAGACGGGTCTTCAATACGTCGACTTGCAAGGTGGAGGTGGTTTGTAACACCGACATTACTAGTTACCAACCGCCAAAACCAAGCAATGGACCTGCTGAGCTTTTCGACTATGTTAAACTTTTTAAGTCGTTTAACGTACCTAATTTGGAAATTTCTGAAGAAGACGAAAGAGCTGTGACGAAGATGATACTTGATGAGGAAGAGAATATATTGCAACATCAGATTTTTGAGAAATCTCAACCTTCCACATCAAACACGATCGATACCCCTGCGGCCTCAACTGAAGATGAATTTATTAATCCTTTTCACTCTCAGCCAGAAACAACCATAGATGAGATCTCTTCGAAATTGGAAGACAATTTACATGTCGGTGCTGTTCCGACCACGAGAATTCACAAAGATCACCCATTGGAGAACGTTATAGGTGATGTGTCCTCGAGTGTACAAACCAGAAGTAGCTTGAATGAGCACACCTGTGTTTATACAAGCATAAAAGAAACGGGTATAATGAATGAATGTTTGTACTCCTGCTTTATAAGCCAAATTGAACCAAAGAATTATCAAATGGCTTTAAAGGACAGCTCGTGGGTCGAAGCCATGCAAGAAGAGTTGGCTCAGTTCGAGAAAATGGAAGTTTGGACCTTGGTTGAAAAACCAAGAAATGTGCATGCTATAGGCACAAAATGGGTGTTCAAATGTAAGAGAGATGATAAGGGAATTATCGTGAGAAATAAGGCGAGGCTGGTTGTTAAAGGTTTTAATCAGCAAGAGGGTATTGATTACAATGAGGTGTTCGCTCCTGTTGCCCGGTTAGAAGCGATTCGATTGTTTTTGGCGTATGCCGCATTTAAAAAGATGAAGGTATTTCAGTTGGATGTGAAGAGCGCGTTTCTAAACGGGAAAGTTGATGAGGTTGTGTATGTTGAGCAACCTCCGGGTTTTCCTGACCCAGACTTTCCTGATCATGTATACAGGTTGAGCAAGGCGTTATATGGGTTACATCAGGCACCTCGTGCCTGGTATTCAACGTTATCGGACTACTTGCTGGAAAATGGTTTTGAAAGGGGATTGATTGACAGTACGTTGTTTGTGAAGAGAGAAGGATGTGACTTCCTACTGGTTCAAGTCTACGTGGATGATATCATTTTTGCTGCATCAAGAGTATCCATGTGTCAGGATTTTGAAGCTGTCATGAAGAAACGATTCGAGATGAGTGCTATGGGTGAACTAACTTTCTTTCTAGGATTGCAGGTTGATCAGAAGAAGGACGGGATGTTCATTCATCAAACGAAGTACGTTCATGATGTGCTGAAAAGATTCAAGATGGAGGACAGCTCTCCATATGATACTCCCATCTGCGTCAATCACAAATTGGGTGCTGAATCAGATGGTGACGCAGATGTGGACCCAACTCTGTATCGGGCGATAATAGGTTCATTAATGTATTTAACTGCTTCTAGGCCTGATATAATGTTTGCTGTTTGTCTTTGTGCACGTTTTCAGGCAAATCCGAAAGAATCTCATTTGAAAGGTGCAAAGAGGATACTACGGTATCTCAAGGGCAAGCCGAAGCTAGGGTTGTGGTACCCAAAGGGAGGAGACGTTGAACTGGTGGCTTATACAGATTCTGATTATGGGGGTTGCAATCAGAGTCGGAAGTCAACAACAGGAGGCTGTCAGTTTCTTGGAGGAAGATTAGTTTCCTGGCAGTGCAAGAAACAGACATCAGTTGCAATTTCAACATGCGAAGCTGAATACATGGCAGCATCCAACTGCTGCTCTCAGGTTTTGTGGATTCAGCAACAATTGCGCGACTATGGTCTGAATTTCTTACTCACTCCTATTTTAATTGATAACACTGCCGCCATCTCAGTAATTAACAATCCCGTGAAGCACAGTAAAACTAAGCATATTGACATTCGTCATCACTTCATACGGGATTGTGCTGAGAAGAAACTGATCAAGATCGAAAAAGTTGATACACTTGAAAATTTTGCTGACTTGTTTACAAAAGCGTTTGATAAATCCAGATTTCAAAACCTAATTGAGCTAAACGGGGTGATCAATCCCGAGTAACCATGCCTTTGTGTTTATTTAAAAAAAAAAAAAAAAAAAAAAAAAAAAAAAAAAAAAAAATTGGTCATTATTGCTTAAAATTAGTCGGTTATCTCAGTTTGATGGACATATCCTCGGATATGTTTTGGTCCTCGTTTCGACTTAGAGAATGAGGATAGCCATTAACCGGAAGACTGAAAGTGATCGGGGCAGTTATGACGTGTGTTTTCTTTCTGTTGCTGAAAATTAGTCGGTCATACATAGTAAGAAGGACACATACTTGTATGTGGTCGGTCCAGTTGATCCATTGGATCTTCAGGATAGCCGTTTACCTGACGACTTTGACGTGATCGGGGCGATTGAAATCAAAATTTTTTTTTTAAATGGGAAATGAAATTACGTTTCAAGTCTACTACTTCGTAAGAAGTTCTTTGCTGTGTTTAACAGAAAATTGATCCAACCTTGGAAAATGATATATATACTGATTGTGTGTGCTTAACTAGTGAAGTTATTAGGCTTAAAAGGCTTTAGAACAGTCATTGTATGTCATGGTAAATTTTTATGGTGCGTAAAAGTGTATGTGATACTAACTTAAACTACTCGAATTTACGTGGAAACTCCTTAAGAGTTTTGAATGTCTTCACACATATCTTTCCGAATGATAGGCAGAAAAGCGACTACCCAGTCATACACGAGCCCGTGAGTGTTCTGATTCCCGTGAGGAAAGCATGTCAAGACACTGCAGTGATCCAGATTCGGGACTTGCAGTAGTTTAGTACTCCGAAGTCAATAAGAATGTTTGGTTAAAAAAAAAAAAAAAAAAAAAAAAAAATGTATATTTTTAGTACTTATGAGACATAATAACAATCAAGACTTCTCATGTCTGGAGTAAGAAGAGAACGGGAAGCTGACAACGAGTATATACAAGTTAATCAGACACTATGGGTCGAAGTCAACTCGGGATGACTTGGGTATAGCCAAATACGCTTTGAGAATAGATAGAAGACATCATTATCTCTGAGTTGTTGCCAACTTAAAATTTTGAGCTTAACTGAACCTTAATCCGTATCACAGAAACGATGAAAACCATTTAAGTTATTTACATGCTTGCAACCTGTTTCTCTATGTCATAACACAGCTAAACACGGATCCAAGTGACAGTCACATAGTTAGTATGATTCCTGTTGGGATCTTTTCTAAAACGTAGTGGTCCCTGACTAGACTGAAATTTGATCCCTTATTTCGTTAAAATTTTTATAAGTTTTTCTATTTTTATAGTTGTGTTATTATAAAACTGGTTACTTGGACATGATCATTTTTGTTTAACTCTTTTTGGAAACTTCTAATGTTAACTGCAAGATTATTCAAACTTAAAGGGCTGATTTTGAACTTACGGGCGAAGTTGTTGAATTCGGCGAAGTTGTGCTTAACGTAACTTCGCCTGAACCAACTCTGCCCTATATAAGGTTTTTGATACTGGAACAGTAACATATTTTGAAATTCTCCGGCGAACATAATATCAAAACCATATTTATCCGAGATCTTGTTTACTCTCCGATTTCGATCTTTGTTTCCTGTTTCTAGTGTTGATTCACGGTATGTGTTGTTAATATCATTCCCAACCATACTCGTTCGGTATAAGTTTTACCCGGTTCGAGACCTCGGGTCGTCGAACCTTCAAAACCAAGTTTTTCACCTTTGTGTTACGTGTTCATGGACGTCCTTTACGTCTCAATGTCATTAACCTATGTTGTTCTTTGCTGATGGATCGTCAAATCGGTCCGAAATCATCGGATCTAAACCTTGAATCTGAACAGTCGCCGTTTCAGATTCAGGCGAAGTTAAGGTTTTGGCGAAGTTATCCACAACTTCGCCAGGAGGTTAATTTCGCCTGTGGCGAAGTTGTCCGTAACTTCGCCTTGAAGCTTAAGTTCGCATGTGGCGAAGTTATCCGTAACTTCGCCTTGAACTCAAGTTCGCCTGTGGCGATGTTGTGATAAGGCGAAGTTATCATCAACTTCGCCTATACCATTTTACTTAACAGTTTTAGACGAAATTACAGTTGAAGCGAAGTTGTTCCTAACTTCGCCTCACCTATAAGTTCGCCTGTACTGGTTTAATCACAACTTCGCTCGTGGTACTTAGCGAACTTGTGAGCTGCTTACACACTGTCTAACTTGTTTTGTTTGGTGCAGATATGGCTGCTATTGGTAGTGCTGGTGGTGATGATGGTGATGAGCAACGACAATTCTTTCCAGCCCATAACCAGTACATCACGTTAGATCCAGACGCACGAGGCGTCGAAGACTACAGGGAGATTATTACGTTTCTCCTGCGATCAAGAGTCTTTCACGCGCTGACAAATACACTGCCTATTTCTCTGCCTAACATTGAAGACTTTTGGCAGACAGTGTACTACGATTGCAGGCCTGAGCCTCCGGTGATGCGAGCAACCGTAAATGGTCACAACATACAGTTTTCCTCGGAAGACATACGGTTGGCTCTGCAGTTCGGTGAAGAAACTAGAGATGACCCAACGGAGTTCGTAGCTCCTTTCCGGGAAGGAGCTTATTTGAGGATGGGTTATTCGGGTCCGCTGGGGGACTCGCAGAGGAGGAAAGGGTTTCTGCTAGATCAGTGGCGCTTCCTGATGCATGTTTTAATAGTATGCATGTCCGGCAGGAAGGCAGGAACAGACGGGATGGGCGCGACGATGCAGTCGGCCATGATAGCGCTGACTTACAACCGCAGATATTCATTCAGTCAGCTAATCTTTTACGAGATTGATCGTCAGCGAAGGGCTGTGGCGCGCGAGCGATTCACTATGTATCCTCGTTTCTTACAGATGATTTTAAATCATGTCGCTCCGTCGCTGCCACAGAGACGCCCAATAAGATACGTAGAATGCGTGACGAAACGTATCTTTGCTCAGTGCCGCACCTCGAGCACTCGTAGCAAGCCTGAGCTGCGTCCCAGGCATACTCCTTTATTCGGGTATCTCATCAACCCGGAGTATGTTCCTGCAGGAGGGGACGAGTTCAGAGACCCCCAACCACATCAGGCGGCAGCACCTCATGCTGTATCAGCTGCGCCTGTGATTTCTACTGTTGCCTCTGCTGCTGTGCCAGCTACTGTATCTCATGCTGTGTCTACTGCTGAAGACGTTGATCTTAATGCTGCCTTTGGCGTACATGGTGTGTTTGATATGGATGTCTCGGGTCCTCAATTTATGGATGTTACCAGAGCAGCTACTTCGGTAGCTGACTCTGATCTAGACGAGACGTTTGCTGAGGCAAGAAGACTTATGGTGTCTCGGGAACGGACTACGGGAAAGAGACCGAGAACGGAAAACGAGGATGAGGAAGAAGTTGATGAAGAGGAGGCAGTGCAGATTGTGCTTAGACGTTCAAGAAGAGAACATAGAGGTATAGGTTCGGGAGCTGGAGAATCTTCAAGGCTAGTACGTTTTGCTCCACCTGCCTTGTCTGGTATGTCTCTTATTACTACTACAGCACAGGTTACAGCGGTCGAGACGTCGGCCCCAGCAATTGTGTCCCTACCACCCCAACCGCTTAATCCACCGGTGGTAGTTGCACGATTTGTGGAGTCGACAATCACTTCTACTGCAGGGTTACCAAGTGTACCACCTGCGGTCACTTCTGCTGATGTCCCGCCAACTCCAACGCCTACTTCAGATTCCGAGAGGATTATTTCACTAGAGCGGATTGTTGCTGATCAGACAAAGACCATTCAGAGCCTAGTGGAATCCAATCGACTACAAGCAGCCCTCCTGGTAGAACACGGTAAAATTATAGATGCCTTCAAGGCATTCTTGGCATCTCAGGGGGAGAAGACGTGTAGGGGTGATGAGTTGAGGACTAAACGAAGAGAAGATCATGACGATGATCCCAATGCACCAGAAGGTGCAGGTGGTGAGCTGCCAAGAACCTCTCAGGCTCTTGGGGCTTCCACAACTGAGGGGGAGTCTACAAATGCAGCTGGTGACGATGTTGTAGCAGTTGATAATGATGATGATGTTGAAGACATGATAGATGCATTGAAAGAGTTGGATGAGGAGGATGATGAGTTTATGATGGAAGATGATGTGCTGCCAGTGGATGAGATTGAGAGGATTGGAGAACAGATTACAGTTGAAAACGTATTAGAAGAAAGTGAGATTGTTGATAACTCCGTGGAACATGAGATTCCGGAGGTTGACGGAAAAGGTTTGGGTGATGAGAATGCTGAGGAAGATGCTGAGTGGGAGGAACAACCGAACTGGAAGGAAGGTTGTGCCCACTGGTTCGTAAAGACGAAGAAGCCGGCGGTCCCTAAGATGTTCAGAAAAAGTTACAATATTAAGGGATACGCGGAAGCCAAGAAAGGTATTATCTGCTGGTTATACGACGAGCAGCTACGGCTCTTTGTGATCAAGAGGTACGATGGCGTTCAGTACTTCCAGAGAAAGTTGAGATCTCTAAACACACTGCCAGAATGTGAAGTAAAAGATTTAGCCAGATTGGGATTGGTAAACAGAAGCGAAGATAACATGGCTAGAATCATTGCGAAGATCGTGTGGAAAGAGTGCGTTAAAGAGAAAAAGTTTGAGCTACTGAAACCACAAAAAGGAAAACTTGTCGAAGACAAGGATAGAGATCTTAGAGTTGATGGAAAACCTTGGATGGTTATGAAATACAAACCGATCCGGTGCCTTAAAGAAGTACCGATGAAGTTCATGCCCAAGGACGTGCTCAAAGATCTAAAATGGTGGTACGTAGATTGCGAGACAGCTGAGGCGGTAATGGAAGATGAGGATGAACAAGAAGTACTTCGGGTTTACGACCCGATGCATCTTGTTAATCTATCGAAGGCTGATCTGAAGGCGCTCAACGAGAAGAAGATCTTCTACATTCCTGCTTGGAAGGATCAAGCTAGGAAATATCAACGGGTGGTGTCGGTATGTGTTAGAGAAGGGGCGCACGCGTAGAGATGAAAGATTACAAGACTCAAGATTTGAAGATCAAGATATGAAGCTACTGCCAAGGGGGAGTCTGTTGGTACATGTGTCAGTAGTTCATAGTCTAGCAATTTGTAATCGAGTCTGTAATGTAATTATGTTTTGTTTATGTTTAGTTATGTAAAACGCGAAGTTGTCAACAAGTTCGCTATGGCGAACTTGTTGAATCAGCGAAGTTATTGACAACTTCGCCTGTGGCGAAGTTGTCGTGTTTATATACTGTTCAGCGAACAGTTTACAAAGAAAGTTTTAGGGTTTGTTTCAGTTGTTCAGTGAACGTGTTCGTGTCATAGTCTGTAACAGTGACCTCGGGTCACGTGGTTGTTATTAATATAACGTGGTTGGTTTATTGCTTTCGTGTTCGATCTCTACATACTCTACACTCGTATCTACCCACGCAGGGATTCCGCACTTGCGTTGTTAGCGACATCCCGTGTACGATCCGTCCAGGAACCTACAGAAAATTTGCCAGTATTGCCAAAAGGGTATGTTCAATGATCCGGAGAAAAAACTGAGTATGGTACGAACCATTTAATCGGATCAAAAATTCGGTCTTGGTCACCTCCAAACAATATTTTATGATCCTTCGAAAGAATCGGATCCCTAATTACGCCCTATAGCCACCCCGCGGCCAGTTCGAAATTTTGCCAGTATTACCAAAGGGGTATGTTCACTGATCCGGAGAAAAAACTGAGTATGGGTCGAACCGCTGAATCGGATCAGAAATTCGGTCTGTGTGACCTCCTAACAATATTTTATGATCCTACGAAAGAATCGCATCCACAATTATGCCTTAAAGCCACCCCGCGGCCCGTTCGAAATTTTGCCAGTATTGCCAAAGGGGTATGTTCACAGATCCGGATAAAAAACTGAGTATGGGACGAACCACTGAATCGGATCAGAAATTCGGTCTTGGGGACCCCAAACAATATTTTATGATCCTACGAAAGATTTACATCCACAATTATGCCCTAAAGCCACCCCGCTGCCCGTTCGAAAATTTGCTAGTATTGTCAACGGGGTATGTTCACTGATCCGGAGAAAAAACTGAGTATGGGACGAACCACTAAATCGGATCAGAAATTCTGTCTTGGTGACCTCCAAACAATATTTTATGATCCTTCGAAAGAATCGGATCCATAATTATGCCCTATAGCCACCCCGCGGCCAGTTCGAAAATTTGCCTGTATTACCAAAAGGTGTATGTTCATTAATCCGGAGAAAAAACTGAGTATGTGTCGAACCACTGAATCGGATCCGAAATTCAGCGTTGGTGACCTCCTTACAAAATTTTATGATCTTTCGAAAGAATCGCATCCACAATTATGCCCTATAGCCACCCCGCGGCCAGTTCGAAATTTTGCCAGTATTGCCAAAGGGGTATGTTCACTGATCCGGAGAAAAAACTGAGTATGGGTCGAACCACTGAATCGGATCAGAAATTCGGTCTGGGTGACCTCCTAACAATATTTTATGATCCTACAAAAGAATCGCATCCACAATTATGCCCTATAGCCACCCCGCAGCCCGTTCGAAATTTTGCCAGTATTGCCAAAGGGGTATGTTCGCTGATCCGGATAAAAAACTGAGTATGGGACGAACCACTGAATCGGATCAGAAATTCAGCGTTGGTGACCTCCAAATAATAATTTATGATCCTTCGAAAGAATCGGATCCATAATTATGCCCTAAAGCCACCCCGCGGCCCGTTCGAAAATTTGCCAGTATTGCCAAAGGGGTATGTTCACTGATCCGGAGAAAAAACTGAGTATGGGACGAACCACTGAATCGGATCAGAAATTCGGTCTTGGTGACCTACATACAATATTTTATGATCCTTCGAAAGTATCGGATCCACAATCATGCCCTATAGCCACCCCGCGGCCTGTTCGTAATTTTGCCAGTATTGCCAAAGGGGTATGTTCACTGATCCGGAGAAAAAACTGAGTATGGGACGAACGACTTAATCGGATCAGAAATTCGGTCTTAGTGATCTCCAAACAATATTTTATGATCCTTCGAAAGAATCGGATCCCTAATTATACCCAATAGCCACCCCGCGGCCAGTTCGAAATTTTGCCAGTATTGCCAAAGGGGTATGTTCACTGATCCGGAGAAAAAACTGAGCATGGGACGAACCACTGAATCGGATCAGAAATTCGGTCTTGGGGACCTCCAAACAATATTTTATGATCCTACGAAAGAATCGCATCCACAATTATGCCCTATAGCCACCCCGCGGCCCGTTCGAAATTTTGCCAGTATTGCCAAAGGGGTATGTTCACAGATCCGGATAAAAAACTGAGTATGGGACAAACCACTGAATCGGATCAGAAATTCGGTCTTGGTGACCTCCATACAATATTTTATGATCCTTCGAAAGTATCGGATCCACAATCATGCCCTATAGCCACCCCGCGGCCCGTTCGTAATTTTGCCAGTATTGCCAAAGGGGTATGTTCACTGATCCGGAGAAAAAACTGAGTATGGGACGAACCACGGAATCGGATCAGAAATTCGGTCTTGGGGACCTCCAAACAATATTTTATAATCCTTCGAAAGAATCGCATCCACAATTAAGCCCTATAGCAACCCCGCGGCCCGTTCGAAATTTTGCCAGTATTGCCAAAGGGGTATGTTCACAGATCCGGAAAAAAAACTGAGTATGGGACGAAACACTGAATCGGATCAAAAATTCGGTCTTGGTGACCTCCATACAATATTTTATGATCCTTCGAAAGTATCGGATCCACAATTATGCCCTATCGCCACCCCGCGGCCCGTTCGTAATTTTGCCTGTATTGCCAAAGGGGTATGTTCACTGATCCGGAGAAAAAACTGAGTATGGGTCGAAACACTGAATCGGATCAGAAATTCGGTCGGGGTGACCTCCAAACAATATTTTATGATCCAACGAAAGAATCGCATCCACAATTATGCCCTATAGCCACCCCGCGGCATGTTCGAAATTTTGCCAGTATTGCCAAAGGGGTATGTTCACAGATCCGGAGAATAAACTGAGTATGGGTCGAACCACTGAATCGGATCAGAAATTCGGCCTTGGTGACCTCCAAACAATATTTTATGATCCTACGAAAGAATCGCATCCACAATTATGCCCTATAGCCACCCCGCGGCCCGTTCGAAATTTTCCCAGTATTGCCAAAGGGGTATGTTCACTGATCCGGAGAAAAAACTGAGTATGGGTCGAAACACTGAATCGGATCAGAAATTCGGTCGGGGTGACCTCCTAACAATATTTTATGATCCTACGAAAGAATCGCATCCATAATTATGCCCTATAACCACCCCGCGGCCCGTTCGAAATTTTGCCAGTATTGCCAAAGGGGTATGTTCACAGATCCGGATAAAAAACTGAGTATGGGACGAACCACTGAATCGGATCAGAAATTCGGTCTTGGCGACCTCCAAACAATATTTTATGATCCTTCGAAAGAATCGGATCCATAATTATGCCCTAAAGCCACCCCGCGGCCCGTTCGAAAATTTGCCAGTATTGCCAAAAGGGTATGTTCAATGATCCGGAGAAAAAACTGAGTATGGTACGAACAATTTAATCGGATCAAAAATTCGGTCTTGGTCACCTCCAAACAATATTTTATGATCCTTCGAAAGAATCGGATCCCTAATTACGCCCTATAGCCACCCCGCGGCCAGTTCGAAATTTTGCCAGTTTTACCAAAGGGGTATGTTCACTGATCCGGAGAAAAAACTGAGTATGGGTCGAACCACTGAATCGGATCAGAAATTCGGTCTGTGTGACCTCCTAACAATATTTTATGATCCTACGAAAGAATCGCATCCACAATTATGCCCTAAAGCCACCCCGAGGCCCGTTCGAAATTTTGCCAGTATTGCCAAAGGGGTATATTCACAGATCCGGATAAAAAACTGAGTATGGGACGAACCACTGAATCGGATCAGAAATTCGGTCTTGGGGACCCCAAACAATATTTTATGATCCTACGAAAGATTTGCATCCACAATTATGCCCTAAAGCCACCCCGCGGCCCGTTCGAAAATTTGCTAGTATTGTCAACGGGGTATGTTCACTGATCCGGAGAAAAAACTGAGTATGGGACGAACCACTAAATCGGATTAGAAATTCGGTCTTGGTGACCTCCAAACAATATTTTATGATCCTTCGAAAGAATCGGATCCATAATTATGCCCTATAGCCACCCCGCGGCCAGTTCGAAAATTTGCCTGTATTACCAAAAGGTGTATGTTCATTAATCCGGAGAAAAAACTGAGTATGTGTCGAACCACTGAATCGGATCCGAAATTCAGCGTTGGTGACCTCCTTACAAAATTTTATGATCTTTCGAAAGAATCGCATCCACAATTATGCCCTATAGCCACCCCGCGGCCAGTTCGAAATTTTGCCAGTATTGCCAAAGGGGTATGTTCACTGATCCGGAGAAAACACTGAGTATGGGACGAACCACTGAATCGGATCAGAAATTCGGTCTTGGGGACCCCAAACAATATTTTATGATCCTACGAAAGATTTGCATCCACAATTATGCCCTAAAGCCACCCCGCGGCCCGTTCGAAAATTTGCTAGTATTGTCAACGGGGTATGTTCACTGATCCGGAGAAAAAACTGAGTATGGGACGAACCACTAAATCGGATTAGAAATTCGGTCTTGGTGACCTCCAAACAATATTTTATGATCCTTCGAAAGAATCGGATCCATAATTATGCCCTATAGCCACCCCGCGGCCAGTTCGAAAATTTGCCTGTATTACCAAAAGGTGTATGTTCATTAATCCGGAGAAAAAACTGAGTATGTGTCGAACCACTGAATCGGATCCGAAATTCAGCGTTGGTGACCTCCTTACAAAATTTTATGATCTTTCGAAAGAATCGCATCCACAATTATGCCCTATAGCCACCCCGCGGCCAGTTCGAAATTTTGCCAGTATTGCCAAAGGGGTATGTTCACTGATCCGGAGAAAAAACTGAGTATGGGACGAACCACTGAATCGGATCAGAAATTCGGTCTTGGCGACCTCCAAACAATATTTTATGATCCTTCGAAAGAATCGGATCCATAATTATGCCCTAAAGCCACCCCGCGGCCCGTTCGAAAATTTGCCAGTATTGCCAAAAGGGTATGTTCAATGATCCGGAGAAAAAACTGAGTATGGTACGAACCATTTAATCGGATCAAAAATTCGGTCTTGGTCACCTCCAAACAATATTTTATGATCCTTCGAAAGAATCGGATCCCTAATTACGCCCTATAGCCACCCCGCGGCCAGTTCGAAATTTTGCCAGTTTTACCAAAGGGGTATGTTCACTGATCCGGAGAAAAAACTGAGTATGGGTCGAACCACTGAATCGGATCAGAAATTCGGTCTGTGTGACCTCCTAACAATATTTTATGATCCTACGAAAGAATCGCATCCACAATTATGCCCTAAAGCCACCCCGAGGCCCGTTCGAAATTTTGCCAGTATTGCCAAAGGGGTATATTCACAGATCAGGATAAAAAACTGAGTATGGGACGAACCACTGAATCGGATCAGAAATTCGGTCTTGGGGACCCCAAACAATATTTTATGATCCTACGAAAGATTTGCATCCACAATTATGCCCTAAAGCCACCCCGCGGCCCGTTCGAAAATTTGCTAGTATTGTCAACGGGGTATGTTCACTGATCCGGAGAAAAAACTGAGTATGGGACGAACCACTAAATCGGATTAGAAATTAGGTCTGGGTGACCTCCAAACAATATTTTACGATCCTACGAAAGAATCGCATCCACAATTATGCCCTATAGCCACCCCGCGGCCCGTTCGAAATTTTGCCTGTATTGCCAAAGGGGTATGTTCACAGATCCGGATAAAAAACTGAGTATGGGACGAACCACTGATTCGGATCAGAAATTCGGTGATGGTGACCTCCATACAATATTTTATGATCCTTCGAAAGTATCGGATCCACAATCATGCCCTATAGCCACCCCGCGGCCCGTTCGTAATTTTGCCAGTATTGCCAAAGGGGTATGTTCACTGATCCGGAGAAAAAACTGAGTATGGGACGAACCACTAAATCGGATTAGAAATTCGGTCTTGGTGACCTCCAAACAATATTTTATGATCCTTCGAAAGAATCGGATCCATAATTATGCCCTATAGCCACCCCGCGGCCAGTTCGAAAATTTGCCTGTATTACCAAAAGGTGTATGTTCATTAATCCGGAGAAAAAACTGAGTATGTGTCGAACCACTGAATCGGATCCGAAATTCAGCGTTGGTGAGTTCGAAATTTTGCCAGTATTGCCAAAGGGGTATGTTCACTGATCCGGAGAAAAAACTGAGTATGGGTCGAACCACTGAATCGGATCAGAAATTCGGTCTTGGTGACCTCCATACAATATTTTATGATCCTTCGAAAGTATCGGATCCACAATCATGCCCTATAGCCACCCCGCGGCCCGTTCGTAATTTTGCCAGTATTGCCAAAGGGGTATGTTCACTGATCCGGAGAAAAAACTGAGTATGGGACGAACCACGGAATCGGATCAGAAATTCGGTCTTGGGGACCTCCAAACAATATTTTATGATCCTTCGAAAGAATCGCATCCACAATTATGCCCTATAGCTACCCCGCGGCCCGTTCGAAATTTTGCCAGTATTGCCAAAGGGGTATGTTCACAGATCCGGAAAAAAAACTGAGTATGGGACGAAACACTGAATCGGATCAGAAATTCGGTCTTGGTGACCTCCATACAATATTTTATGATCCTTCGAAAGTATCGGATCCACAATCATGCCCTATAGCCACCCCGCGGCCCGTTCGTAATTTTGCCAGTATTGCCAAAGGGGTATGTTCACTGATCCGAAGAAAAAACTGAGTATGGGACGAACGACTTAATCGGATCAGAAATTCGGTCGGGGTGACCTCTAAACAATATTTTATGATCCTACGAAAGAATCACATCCACAATTATGCCCTATAGCCACCCCGCGGCATGTTCGAAATTTTGCCAGTATTGCCAAAGGGGTATGTTCACAGATCCGGAGAATAAACTGAGTATGGGTCGAACCACTAAATCGGATCAGAAATTCGGCCTTGGTGACCTCCAAACAATATTTTATGATCCTACGAAAGAATCGCATCCACAATTATGCCCTATAGCCACCCCGCGGCATGTTCGAAATTTTGCCAGTATTGCCAAAGGGGTATGTTCACTGATCCGGAGAAAAAACTGAGTATGGGTCGAAACACTGAATCGGATCAGAAATTCGGTCGGGGTGACCTCCTAACAATATTTTATGATCCTACGAAAGAATCGCATCCATAATTATGCCCTATAACCACCCCGCGGCCCGTTCGAAATTTTGCCCGTATTGCCAAAGGGGTATGTTCACAGATCCGGATAAAAAACTGAGTATGGGACGAACCACTGAATCAGATCAGAAATTCGGTCTTGGCGACCTCCAAACAATATTTTATGATCCTACGAAAGAATCGCATCCACAATTATGCCCTATAGCCACCCCGCGGCCCGTTCGAAATTTTGCCAGTATTGCCAAAGGGGTATGTTCACAGATCCGGATAAAAAACTGAGTATGGGACGAACCACTGAATCGGATCAGAAATTCGGTCTTGGTGACCTCCGTACAATATTTTATGATCCTTCGAAAGTATCGGATCCACAATCATGCCCTATAGCCACCCCGCGGCCCGTTCGTAATTTTGCCAGTTTGCCAAAGGGGTATGTTCACTGATCCGGAGAAAAAACTGAGTATGGGACGAACGACTTAATCGGATCAGAAATTCGGTCTTGGTGACCTCCAAACAATATTTTATGATCCTACGAAAGAATCGCATCCACAATTATGCCCTATAGCCACCCCGCGGCCCGTTCGAAATTTTGCCAGTATTGCCAAAGGGGTATGTTCACAGATCCGGATAAAAAACTGAGTATGGGACGAACCACTGAATCGGATCAGAAATTCGGTCTTGGTGACCTCCGTACAATATTTTATGATCCTTCGAAAGAATCGCATCCACAATTATGCCCTATAGCTACCCCGCGGCCAGTTCGAAATTTTGCCAGTATTGCCAAAGGGGTATGTTCACGGATCCGGAGAAAAAACTTAGTATGGGACGAACCACTGAATCGGATCAGAAATTCGGTCTTGGTGACCTCCATACAATATTTTATTATCCTTCGAAAGTATCGGATCCACAATCATGCCCTATAGCCACCCCGCGGCCCGTTCGTAATTTTGCCAGTATTGCCAAAGGGGTATGTTCACGGATTCGGAGAAAAAACTGAGTATGGGACGAACGACTTAATCGGATCAGAAATTCGGTCTTGGTGACCTCCAAACAATATTTTATGATCCTTCGAAAGAATCGGATCCCTAATTATGCCCTAAAGCCACCCCGCGGCCCGTTCAAAATTTTCCCAGTATTGCCAAAGGGGTATGTTCACAGATCCGGATAAAAAACTGAGTATGGGACAAACCACTGAATCGGATCAGAAATTCGGTCTTGGTGACCTCCATACAATATTTTATGATCCTTCGAAAGTATCGGATCCACAATCATGCCCTATAGCCACCCCGCGGCCCGTTCGTAATTTTGCCGGTTTGCTAAAGGGGTATGTTCACTGGTCCGGAGAAAAAACTGAGTATGGGACGAACGACTTCATCGGATCAGAAATTCGGTCTTGGTGACCTCCAAACAATATTTTATGATCCTTCGAAAGAATCGGATCCCTAATTATATCCTATAGCCACCCCGCGGCCAGTTCGAAATTTTGCCAGTATTGCCAAAGGGGTATGTTCACTGATCCGGAGAAAAAACTGAGTATGGGTCGAACCACTGAATCGGATCAGAAATTCGGCCTTGGTGACCTCCAAACAATATTTTATGATCCTACGAAAGAATCGCATCCACAATTATGCCCTATAGCCACCCCGCGGCCCGTTCGAAAATTTACCAGTATTGCCAAAGGGGTATGTTCACAGATCCGGATAAAAAACTGAGTATGGGACGAACCACTGAATCGGATCAGAAATTCGGTCTTGGTGACCTCCGTACAATATTTTATGATCCTTCGAAAGTATTGGATCCACAATCATGCCCTATAGCCACCCCGCGGCCCGTTCGTAATTTTGCCAGTTTGCCAAAGGGGTATGTTCACTGATCCGGAGAAAAAACTGAGTATGGGACGAACGACTTAATCGGATCAGAAATTCGGTCTTGGTGACCTCCAAACAATATTTTATGATCCTACGAAAGAATCGCATCCACAATTATGCCCTATAGCCACCCCGCGGCCCGTTCGAAATTTTGCCAGTATTGCCAAAGGGGTATGTTCACAGATCCGGATAAAAAACTGAGTATGGGACGAACCACTTAATCGGATCAGAAATTCGGTCTTGGTGACCTCCATACAATATTTTATTATCCTTCGAAAGTATCGGATCCACAATCATGCCCTATAGCCACCCCGCGGCCCGTTCGTAATTTTGCCAGTATTGCCAAAGGGGTATGTTCACGGATTCGGAGAAAAAACTGAGTATGGGACGAACGACTTAATCGGATCAGAAATTCGGTCTTGGTGACCTCCAAACAATATTTTATGATCCTTCGAAAGAATCGGATCCCTAATTATGCCCTAAAGCCACCCCGCGGCCCGTTCGAAATTTTCCCAGTATTGCCAAAGGGGTATGTTCACAGATCCGGATAAAAAACTGAGTATGGGACGAACCACTGAATCGGATCAGAAATTCGGTCTTGGTGACCTCCATACAATATTTTATGATCCTTCGAAAGTATCGGATCCACAATCAAGCCCTATAGCCACCCCGCGGCCCGTTCGTAATTTTGCTAGTATTGCCAAAGGGGTATGTTCACTGATCCGGAGAAAAAACTGAGTATGGGACGAACCACTGAATCTGATCAGAAATTCGGTCTTGGCGACCTCCAAACAACATTTTATGATCCTTCGAAAGAATCGGATCCATAATCATGCCCTATAGCCACCCCGCGGCCCGTTCGAAAATTTGCCAGTATTGCCAAAGGTGTATGTTCACTGACACGGATAAAAAACTGAGTATGGGTCGAACCACTGAATCGGATCAGAAATTCGGACTGGGTGACCTCCATACAATATTTTATGATCCTTCGAAAGTATCGGATCCACAATCATGCCCTATAGCCACCCCGCGGCCCGTTCGTAATTTTGCTAGTATTGCCAAAGGGGTATGTTCACTGATCCGGAGAAAAAACTGAGTATGGGACGAACCACTGAATCGGATCAGAAATTCGGTCTTGGCGACCTCCAAACAACATTTTATGATCCTTCGAAAGAATCGGATCCATAATCATGCCCTATAGCCACCCCGCGGCCCGTTCGTAATTTTGCCAGTATTGCCAAAGGCGTATGTTCACTGATTCGGAGAAAAAACTGAGTATGGGACGAAACACTAAATCGGATCAGAAATTCAGTCTTGGTGACCTCCAAACAATATTTTATGATCCTTCGAAAGAATCGGATCCATAATTATGCCCTATAGCCACCCCGCGGCCCGTACGAAAATTTGACTGTATTACCAAAAGGTGTATGTTCATTGATCCGGGGAAAAAACTGAGTATGTGTCGAACCACTGAATCGGATCCGAAATTCAGCGTTGTTGACCTCCATACAAAATTTTATGATCCTACGAAAGAATCGGATCAATAATTATGCCCTATAACCACCCCGTGGCCAGTTCAAAATTTTGCCAGTATTGCCAAAGGGGTATTTTCACAGATCCGGAGAAAAAACTGTGTATGGGTTGAACCACTGAATCGGATCAGAAATTAGGTCTTGGTGACCTCCAAACAATATTTTATGATCCTACGAAAAAATCGAATTCACAATTATGCCCTATAGCCACCCAGCGGCCCGTTCGAAATTTTGCCATTATTGCCAAAGGGGTATGTTCACAGATCCGGATAAAAAACTGAGTATGGGACGAACCACTGAATCGGATCAGAAATTCGGTCTTGGCGACCTCCAAACAACATTTTATGATCCTTCGAAAGAATCGGATCCATAATTATGCCCTAAAGCCACCCCGCGGCCCGTTCGAAAATTTGCTAGTATTGTCAACGGGGTATGTTCACTGATCCGGAGAAAAAACTGAGTATGGGACGAACCACTAAATCGGATCAGAAATTCGGTCTTGGTGACCTCCAAACAATATTTTATGATCCTTCGAAAGAATCGGATCCATAATTATGCCCTATAGCCACCCCGCGGCCAGTTCGAAAATTTGCCTGTATTACCAAAAGGTGTATGTTCATTAATCCGGAGAAAAAACTGAGTATGTGTCGAATCACTGAATCGGATCCGAAATTCAGCGTTGGTGACCTCCTTACAAAATTTTATGATCTTTCGAAAGAATCGCATCCACAATTATGCCCTATAGCCACCCCGCGGCCAGTTCGAAATTTTGCCAGTATTGCCAAAGGGGTATGTTCAATGATCCGGAGAAAAAACTGAGTATGGTACGAACCATTTAATCGGATCAAAAATTCGGTCTTGGTCACCTCCAAACAATATTTTATGATCCTTCGAAAGAATCGGATCCCTAATTACGCCCTATAGCCACCCCGCGGCCAGTTCGAAATTTTGCCAGTTTTACCAAAGGGGTATGTTCACTGATCCGGAGAAAAAACTGAGTATGGGTCGAACCACTGAATCGGATCAGAAATTCGGTCTGTGTGACCTCCTAACAATATTTTATGATCCTACGAAAGAATCGCATCCACAATTATGCCCTAAAGCCACCCCGAGGCCCGTTCGAAATTTTGCCAGTATTGCCAAAGGGGTATATTCACAGATCAGGATAAAAAACTGAGTATGGGACGAACCACTGAATCGGATCAGAAATTCGGTCTTGGGGACCCCAAACAATATTTTATGATCCTACGAAAGATTTGCATCCACAATTATGCCCTAAAGCCACCCCGCGGCCCGTTCGAAAATTTGCTAGTATTGTCAACGGGGTATGTTCACTGATCCGGAGAAAAAACTGAGTATGGGACGAACCACTAAATCGGATTAGAAATTCGGTCTTGGTGACCTCCAAACAATATTTTATGATCCTTCGAAAGAATCGGATCCATAATTATGCCCTATAGCCACCCCGCGGCCAGTTCGAAAATTTGCCTGTATTACCAAAAGGTGTATGTTCATTAATCCGGAGAAAAAACTGAGTATGTGTCGAACCACTGAATCGGATCCGAAATTCAGCGTTGGTGACCTCCTTACAAAATTTTATGATCTTTCGAAAGAATCGCATCCACAATTATGCCCTATAGCCACCCCGCGGCCAGTTCGAAATTTTGCCAGTATTGCCAAAGGGGTATGTTCACTGATCCGGAGAAAAAACTGAGTATGGGTCGAACCACTGAATCGGATCAGAAATTCGGTCTTGGTGACCTCCATACAATATTTTATGATCCTTCGAAAGTATCGGATCCACAATCATGCCCTATAGCCACCCCGCGGCCCGTTCGTAATTTTGCCAGTATTGCCAAAGGGGTATGTTCACTGATCCGGAGAAAAAACTGAGTATGGGACGAACCACGGAATCGGATCAGAAATTCGGTCTTGGGGACCTCCAAACAATATTTTATGATCCTTCGAAAGAATCGCATCCACAATTATGCCCTATAGCTACCCCGCGGCCCGTTCGAAATTTTCCCAGTATTGCCAAAGGGGTATGTTCACAGATCCGGAAAAAAAACTGAGTATGGGACGAAACACTGAATCGGATCAGAAATTCGGTCTTGGTGACCTCCATACAATATTTTATGATCCTTCGAAAGTATCGGATCCACAATCATGCCCTATAGCCACCCCGCGGCCCGTTCGTAATTTTGCCAGTATTGCCAAAGGGGTATGTTCACTGATACGAAGAAAAAACTGAGTATGGGACGAACGACTTAATCGGATCAGAAATTCGGTCGGGGTGACCTCTAAACAATATTTTATGATCCTACGAAAGAATCACATCCACAATTATGCCCTATAGCCACCCCGCGGCATGTTCGAAATTTTGCCAGTATTGCCAAAGGGGTATGTTCACAGATCCGGAGAATAAACTGAGTATGGGTCGAACCACTAAATCGGATCAGAAATTCGGCCTTGGTGACCTCCAAACAATATTTTATGATCCTACGAAAGAATCGCATCCACAATTATGCCCTATAGCCACCCCGCGGCATGTTCGAAATTTTGCCAGTATTGCCAAAGGGGTATGTTCACTGATCCGGAGAAAAAACTGAGTATGGGTCGAAACACTGAATCGGATCAGAAATTCGGTCGGGGTGACCTCCTAACAATATTTTATGATCCTACGAAAGAATCGCATCCATAATTATGCCCTATAACCACCCCGCGGCCCGTTCGAAATTTTGCCCGTATTGCCAAAGGGGTATGTTCACAGATCCGGATAAAAAACTGAGTATGGGACGAACCACTGAATCAGATCAGAAATTCGGTCTTGGCGACCTCCAAACAATATTTTATGATCCTACGAAAGAATCGCATCCACAATTATGCCCTATAGCCACCCCGCGGCCCGTTCGAAATTTTGCCAGTATTGCCAAAGGGGTATGTTCACAGATCCGGATAAAAAACTGAGTATGGGACGAACCACTGAATCGGATCAGAAATTCGGTCTTGGTGACCTCCGTACAATATTTTATGATCCTTCGAAAGTATCGGATCCACAATCATGCCCTATAGCCACCCCGCGGCCCGTTCGTAATTTTGCCAGTTTGCCAAAGGGGTATGTTCACTGATCCGGAGAAAAAACTGAGTATGGGACGAACGACTTAATCGGATCAGAAATTCGGTCTTGGTGACCTCCAAACAATATTTTATGATCCTACGAAAGAATCGCATCCACAATTATGCCCTATAGCCACCCCGCGGCCCGTTCGAAATTTTGCCAGTATTGCCAAAGGGGTATGTTCACAGATCCGGATAAAAAACTGAGTATGGGACGAACCACTGAATCGGATCAGAAATTCGGTCTTGGTGACCTCCGTACAATATTTTATGATCCTTCGAAAGAATCGCATCCACAATTATGCCCTATAGCTACCCCGCGGCCAGTTCGAAATTTTGCCAGTATTGCCAAAGGGGTATGTTCACGGATCCGGAGAAAAAACTTAGTATGGGACGAACCACTGAATCGGATCAGAAATTCGGTCTTGGTGACCTCCATACAATATTTTATTATCCTTCGAAAGTATCGGATCCACAATCATGCCCTATAGCCACCCCGCGGCCCGTTCGTAATTTTGCCAGTATTGCCAAAGGGGTATGTTCACGGATTCGGAGAAAAAACTGAGTATGGGACGAACGACTTAATCGGATCAGAAATTCGGTCTTGGTGACCTCCAAACAATATTTTATGATCCTTCGAAAGAATCGGATCCCTAATTATGCCCTAAAGCCACCCCGCGGCCCGTTCAAAATTTTCCCAGTATTGCCAAAGGGGTATGTTCACAGATCCGGATAAAAAACTGAGTATGGGACAAACCACTGAATCGGATCAGAAATTCGGTCTTGGTGACCTCCATACAATATTTTATGATCCTTCGAAAGTATCGGATCCACAATCATGCCCTATAGCCACCCCGCGGCCCGTTCGTAATTTTGCCGGTTTGCTAAAGGGGTATGTTCACTGGTCCGGAGAAAAAACTGAGTATGGGACGAACGACTTCATCGGATCAGAAATTCGGTCTTGGTGACCTCCAAACAATATTTTATGATCCTTCGAAAGAATCGGATCCCTAATTATATCCTATAGCCACCCCGCGGCCAGTTCGAAATTTTGCCAGTATTGCCAAAGGGGTATGTTCACTGATCCGGAGAAAAAACTGAGTATGGGTCGAACCACTGAATCGGATCAGAAATTCGGCCTTGGTGACCTCCAAACAATATTTTATGATCCTACGAAAGAATCGCATCCACAATTATGCCCTATAGCCACCCCGCGGCCCGTTCGAAAATTTACCAGTATTGCCAAAGGGGTATGTTCACAGATCCGGATAAAAAACTGAGTATGGGACGAACCACTGAATCGGATCAGAAATTCGGTCTTGGTGACCTCCGTACAATATTTTATGATCCTTCGAAAGTATTGGATCCACAATCATGCCCTATAGCCACCCCGCGGCCCGTTCGTAATTTTGCCAGTTTGCCAAAGGGGTATGTTCACTGATCCGGAGAAAAAACTGAGTATGGGACGAACGACTTAATCGGATCAGAAATTCGGTCTTGGTGACCTCCAAACAATATTTTATGATCCTACGAAAGAATCGCATCCACAATTATGCCCTATAGCCACCCCGCGGCCCGTTCGAAATTTTGCCAGTATTGCCAAAGGGGTATGTTCACAGATCCGGATAAAAAACTGAGTATGGGACGAACCACTTAATCGGATCAGAAATTCGGTCTTGGTGACCTCCATACAATATTTTATTATCCTTCGAAAGTATCGGATCCACAATCATGCCCTATAGCCACCCCGCGGCCCGTTCGTAATTTTGCCAGTATTGCCAAAGGGGTATGTTCACGGATTCGGAGAAAAAACTGAGTATGGGACGAACGACTTAATCGGATCAGAAATTCGGTCTTGGTGACCTCCAAACAATATTTTATGATCCTTCGAAAGAATCGGATCCCTAATTATGCCCTAAAGCCACCCCGCGGCCCGTTCGAAATTTTCCCAGTATTGCCAAAGGGGTATGTTCACAGATCCGGATAAAAAACTGAGTATGGGACGAACCACTGAATCGGATCAGAAATTCGGTCTTGGTGACCTCCATACAATATTTTATGATCCTTCGAAAGTATCGGATCCACAATCAAGCCCTATAGCCACCCCGCGGCCCGTTCGTAATTTTGCTAGTATTGCCAAAGGGGTATGTTCACTGATCCGGAGAAAAAACTGAGTATGGGACGAACCACTGAATCTGATCAGAAATTCGGTCTTGGCGACCTCCAAACAACATTTTATGATCCTTCGAAAGAATCGGATCCATAATCATGCCCTATAGCCACCCCGCGGCCCGTTCGAAAATTTGCCAGTATTGCCAAAGGTGTATGTTCACTGACACGGATAAAAAACTGAGTATGGGTCGAACCACTGAATCGGATCAGAAATTCGGACTGGGTGACCTCCATACAATATTTTATGATCCTTCGAAAGTATCGGATCCACAATCATGCCCTATAGCCACCCCGCGGCCCGTTCGTAATTTTGCTAGTATTGCCAAAGGGGTATGTTCACTGATCCGGAGAAAAAACTGAGTATGGGACGAACCACTGAATCGGATCAGAAATTCGGTCTTGGCGACCTCCAAACAACATTTTATGATCCTTCGAAAGAATCGGATCCATAATCATGCCCTATAGCCACCCCGCGGCCCGTTCGTAATTTTGCCAGTATTGCCAAAGGCGTATGTTCACTGATTCGGAGAAAAAACTGAGTATGGGACGAAACACTAAATCGGATCAGAAATTCAGTCTTGGTGACCTCCAAACAATATTTTATGATCCTTCGAAAGAATCGGATCCATAATTATGCCCTATAGCCACCCCGCGGCCAGTACGAAAATTTGACTGTATTACCAAAAGGTGTATGTTCATTGATCCGGGGAAAAAACTGAGTATGTGTCGAACCACTGAATCGGATCCGAAATTCAGCGTTGTTGACCTCCATACAAAATTTTATGATCCTACGAAAGAATCGGATCAATAATTATGCCCTATAACCACCCCGTGGCCAGTTCAAAATTTTGCCAGTATTGCCAAAGGGGTATTTTCACAGATCCGGAGAAAAAACTGTGTATGGGTTGAACCACTGAATCGGATCAGAAATTAGGTCTTGGTGACCTCCAAACAATATTTTATGATCCTACGAAAAAATCGAATTCACAATTATGCCCTATAGCCACCCAGCGGCCCGTTCGAAATTTTGCCATTATTGCCAAAGGGGTATGTTCACAGATCCGGATAAAAAACTGAGTATGGGACGAACCACTGAATCGGATCAGAAATTCGGTCTTGGCGACCTCCAAACAACATTTTATGATCCTTCGAAAGAATCGGATCCATAATTATGCCCTAAAGCCACCCCGCGGCCCGTTCGAAAATTTGCTAGTATTGTCAACGGTGTATGTTCACTGATCCGGATAAAAAACTGAGTATGGGACGAACCACTAAATCGGATCAGAAATTCGGTCTTGGTGACCTCCAAACAATATTTTATGATCCTTCGAAAGAATCGGATCCATAACTATGCCCTATAGCCACCCCGCGGCCAGTTCAAAAATTTGCCTGTATTACCAAAAGGTGTATGTTCGTTAATCCGGAGAAAAAACTGAGTATGTGTCGAATCACTGAATCGGATCCGAAATTCAGCGTTGGTGACCTCCTTACAAAATTTTATGATCTTTCGAAAGAATCGCATCCACAATTATGCCCTATAGCCACCCCGCGGCCAGTTCGAAATTTTGCCAGTATTGCCAAAGGGGTATGTTCACTGATCCGGAGAAAAAAACTGAGTATGGGTCAAACCACTGAATCGGATCAGAAATTCGGCCTTGGTGACCTCCAAACAATATTTTATGATCCTACGAAAGAATCGCATCCACAATTATGCCCTATAGCCACCCCGCGGCCCGTTCGAAATTTTGCCAGTATTGCCAAAGGGGTATGTCCACAGATCCGGATAAAAAACTGAGTATGGGACGAACCACTGAATCGGATCAGAAATTCGGTCTTGGTGACCTCCATACAATATTTTATGATCCTTCGAAAGTATCGGATCCACAATCATGCCCTATAGCCACCCCGCGGCCCGTTCATAATTTTGCCAGTTTGCCAAAGGGGTATGTTCACTGATCCGGAGAAAAAACTGAGTACGGGACGAACGACTTAATCGGATCAGAAATTCGGTCTTGGTGACCTCCAAACAATATTTTATGATCCTTCGAAAGAATCGGATCCCTAATTATACCCTATAGCCACCCCGCGGCCAGTTCGAAATTTTGCCAGTATTGCCAAAGGGGTATGTTCACTGATCCGGAGAAAAAACTGAGTATGGGTCGAACCACTGAATCGGATCAGAAATTCGGTCTGGGTGACCTCCAAACAATATTTTATGATCCTACGAAAGAATCGCATCCACAATTATGCCCTATAGCCACCCCGCGGCCCGTTCGAAAATTTGCCAGTATTGCCAAAGGGGTATGTTCACTGATCCGGAGAAAAAACTGAGTATGGGTCGAACCACTGAATCGGATCAGAAATTCATTCTTGGTGACCTTCAAACAATATTTTATGATCCGATGAAAGAATCGGATCCATAATTATACCCTATAACCACCCCGCGGCCAGTTCGAAATTTTGCCAGTATTGCCAAAGGGGTATGTTCACGGATCCGGAGAAAAAACTTAGTATGGGACGAACCACTGAATCGGATCAGAAATTCGGTCTTGGTGACCTTCAAACAATATTTTATGATCTTTCGAAAGAATCGGATCCATAATTATGCCCTAAAGCCACCCCGCGGCCCGTTCGAAAATTTGCCAGTATTGCCAAAGGTGTATGTTCACTAATCCGGATAAAAAACTGAGTATGGGTCGAACCACTGAATCGGATCAGAAATTCGGACTGGGTGACCTCCATATAGTATTTTATGATCCTTCGAAATTATCGGATCCACAATCATGCTCTATAGCCCCCCCGCGGCCCGTTCGTAATTTTGCTAGTATTGCCAAAGGGGTATGTTCACTGATCCGGAGAAAAAACTGAGTATGGGACGAAACACTGAATCGGATCAGAAATTCGGTCTTGGCGACCTCCAAACAACATTTTATGATCCTTCGAAAGAATCGGATCCATAATCATGCCCTATAGCAACCCCGCGGCCCGTTCGTAATTTTGCCAGTATTGCCAAAGGCGTATGTTCACTGATTCGGAGAAAAAACTGAGTATGGGACGAACCACTAAATCGGATCAGAAATTCAGTCTTGGTGACCTCCAAACAATATTTTATGATCCTTCGAAAGAATCGGATCCATAATTATGCCCTATAGCCACCCCGCGGCCAGTACGAAAATTTGCCTGTATTACCAAAAGGTGTATGTTCATTGATCCGGGGAAAAAACTGAGTATGTGTCGAACCACTGAATCGGATCCGAAATTCAGCGTTGGTGACCTCCATACAAAATTTTATGATCCTACGAAAGAATCGGATCAATAATTATGCCCTATAACCACCCCGTGGCCAGTTCAAAATTTTGCCAGTATTGCCAAAGGGGTATTTTCACAGATCCGGAGAAAAAACTGTGTATGGGTTGAACCACTGAATCGGATCAGAAATTAGGTCTTGGTGACCTCCAAACAATATTTTATGATCCTACGAAAAAATCGAATTCACAATTATGCCCTATAGCCACCCAGCGGCCCGTTCGAAATTTTGCCATTATTGCCAAAGGGGTATGTTCACAGATCCGGATAAAAAACTGAGTATGGGACGAACCACTGAATCGGATCAGAAATTCGGTCTTGGCGACCTCCAAACAACATTTTATGATCCTTCGAAAGAATCGGATCCATAATTATGCCCTAAAGCCACCCCGCGGCCCGTTCGAAAATTTGCTAGTATTGTCAACGGGGTATGTTCACTGATCCGGAGAAAAAACTGAGTATGGGACGAACCACTAAATCGGATCAGAAATTCGGTCTTGGTGACCTCCAAACAATATTTTATGATCCTTCGAAAGAATCGGATCCATAATTATGCCCTATAGCCACCCCGCGGCCAGTTCGAAAATTTGCCTGTATTACCAAAAGGTGTATGTTCATTAATCCGGAGAAAAAACTGAGTATGTGTCGAATCACTGAATCGGATCCGAAATTCAGCGTTGGTGACCTCCTTACAAAATTTTATGATCTTTCGAAAGAATCGCATCCACAATTATGCCCTATAGCCACCCCGCGGCCAGTTCGAAATTTTGCCAGTATTGCCAAAGGGGTATGTTCACTGATCCGGAGAAAAAAACTGAGTATGGGTCAAACCACTGAATCGGATCAGAAATTCGGCCTTGGTGACCTCCAAACAATATTTTATGATCCTACGAAAGAATCGCATCCACAATTATGCCCTATAGCCACCCCGCGGCCCGTTCGAAATTTTGCCAGTATTGCCAAAGGGGTATGTCCACAGATCCGGATAAAAAACTGAGTATGGGACGAACCACTGAATCGGATCAGAAATTCGGTCTTGGTGACCTCCATACAATATTTTATGATCCTTCGAAAGTATCGGATCCACAATCATGCCCTATAGCCACCCCGCGGCCCGTTCATAATTTTGCCAGTTTGCCAAAGGGGTATGTTCACTGATCCGGAGAAAAAACTGAGTATGGGACGAACGACTTAATCGGATCAGAAATTCGGTCTTGGTGACCTCCAAACAATATTTTATGATCCTTCGAAAGAATCGGATCCCTAATTATACCCTATAGCCACCCCGCGGCCAGTTCGAAATTTTGCCAGTATTGCCAAAGGGGTATGTTCACTGATCCGGAGAAAAAACTGAGTATGGGTCGAACCACTGAATCGGATCAGAAATTCGGTCTGGGTGACCTCCAAACAATATTTTATGATCCTACGAAAGAATCGCATCCACAATTATGCCCTATAGCCACCCCGCGGCCCGTTCGAAAATTTGCCAGTATTGCCAAAGGGGTATGTTCACTGATCCGGAGAAAAAACTGAGTATGGGTCGAACCACTGAATCGGATCCGAAATTCGGTCTGGGTGACCTCCAAACAATATTTTATGATCCTTCGAAAGAATCGGATCCATAATTATGCCCTATAGCCACCCCGCGGCCAGTACGAAAATTTGCCTGTATTACCAAAAGGTGTATGTTCATTGATCCGGGGAAAAAACTGAGTATGTGTCGAACCACTGAATCGGATCAGAAATTCGGTCTGGGTGACCTCCAAACAATATTTTATGATCCTACGAAAGAATCGCATCCACAATTATGCCCTATAGCCACCCCGCGGCCCGTTCGAAAATTTGCCAGTATTGCCAAAGGGGTATGTTCACTGATCCGGAGAAAAAACTGAGTATGGGTCGAACCACTGAATCGGATCCGAAATTCGGTCTGGGTGACCTCCAAACAATATTTTATGATCCTTCGAAAGAATCGGATCCCTAATTATACCCTATAGCCACCCCGCGGCCAGTTCGAAATTTTGCCAGTATTGCCAAAGGGGTATGTTCACTGATCCGGAGAAAAAACTGAGTATGGGTCGAACCACTGAATCGGATCAGAAATTCGGTCTGGGTGACCTCCAAACAATATTTTATGATCCTTCGAAAGAATCGGATCCATAATTATGCCCTATAGCCACCCCGCGGCCAGTACGAAAATTTGCCTGTATTACCAAAAGGTGTATGTTCATTGATCCGGGGAAAAAACTGAGTATGTGTCGAACCACTGAATCGGATCCGAAATTCAGCGTTGGTGACCTCCATACAAAATTTTATGATCCTACGAAAGAATCGGATCAATAATTATGCCCTATAACCACCCCGTGGCCAGTTCAAAATTTTGCCAGTATTGCCAAAGGGGTATTTTCACAGATCCGGAGAAAAAACTGTGTATGGGTTGAACCACTGAATCGGATCAGAAATTAGGTCTTGGTGACCTCCAAACAATATTTTATGATCCTACGAAAAAATCGAATTCACAATTATGCCCTATAGCCACCCCGCGGCCCGTTCGAAATTTTGCCAGTATTGCCAAAGGGGTATGTTCACAGATCCGGATAAAAAACTGAGTATGGGACGAACCACTGAATCGGATCAGAAATTCGGTCTTGGCGACCTCCAAACAACATTTTATGATCCTTCGAAAGAATCGGATCCATAATTATGCCCTAAAGCCACCCCGCGGCCCGTTCGAAAATTTGCTAGTATTGTCAACGGGGTATGTTCACTGATCCGGAGAAAAAACAGAGTATGGGACGAACCACTGAATCGGATCCGAAATTCAGCGTTGGTGACCTCCTTACAAAATTTTATGATCTTTCGAAAGAATCGCATCCACAATTATGCCCTATAGCCACCCCGCGGCCAGTTCGAAATTTTGCCAGTATTGCCAAAGGGGTATGTTCACTGATCCGGAGAAAAAAACTGAGTATGGGTCAAACCACTGAATCGGATCAGAAATTCGGCCTTGGTGACCTCCAAACAATATTTTATGATCCTACGAAAGAATCGCATCCACAATTATGCCCTATAGCCACCCCGCGGCCCGTTCGAAATTTTGCCAGTATTGCCAAAGGGGTATGTCCACAGATCCGGATAAAAAACTGAGTATGGGACGAACCACTGAATCGGATCAGAAATTCGGTCTTGGTGACCTCCATACAATATTTTATGATCCTTCGAAAGTATCGGATCCACAATCATGCCCTATAGCCACCCCGCGGCCCGTTCGTAATTTTGCATGTTTGCCAAAGGGGTATGTTCACTGATCCGGAGAAAAAACTGAGTATGGGACGAACGACTTAATCGGATCAGAAATTCGGTCTTGGTGACCTCCAAACAATATTTTATGATCCTTCGAAAGAATCGGATCCCTAATTATACCCTATAGCCACCCCGCGGCCAGTTCGAAATTTTGCCAGTATTGCCAAAGGGGTATGTTCACTGATCCGGAGAAAAAACTGAGTATGGGTCGAACCACTGAATCGGATCAGAAATTCGGTCTGGGTGACCTCCAAACAATATTTTATGATCCTACGAAAGAATCGCATCCACAATTATGCCCTATAGCCACCCCGCGGCCCGTTCGAAAATTTGCCAGTATTGCCAAAGGGGTATGTTCACTGATCCGGAGAAAAAACTGAGTATGGGTCGAACCACTGAATCGGATCAGAAATTCATTCTTGGTGACCTTCAAACAATATTTTATGATCCGATGAAAGAATCGGATCCATAATTATACCCTATAACCACCCCGCGGCCAGTTCGAAATTTTGCCAGTATTGCCAAAGGGGTATGTTCACGGATCCGGAGAAAAAACTTAGTATGGGACGAACCACTGAATCGGATCAGAAATTCGGTCTTGGTGACCTTCAAACAATATTTTATGATCTTTCGAAAGAATCGGATCCATAATTATGCCCTAAAGCCACCCCGCGGCCCGTTCGAAAATTTGCCAGTATTGCCAAAGGTGTATGTTCACTGATCCGAATAAAAAACTGAGTATGGGTCGAACCACTGAATCGGATCAGAAATTCGGACCGGGTGACCTCCATATAGTATTTTATGATCCTTCGAAATTATCGGATCCACAATCATGCTCTATAGCCACCCCGCGGCCCGTTCGTAATTTTGCTAGTATTGCCAAAGGGGTATGTTCACTGATCCGGAGAAAAAACTGAGTATGGGACGAAACACTGAATCGGATCAGAAATTCGGTCTTGGCGACCTCCAAACAACATTTTATGATCCTTCGAAAGAATCGGATCCATAATCATGCCCTATAGCCACCCCGCGGCCCGTTCGTAATTTTGCCAGTATTGCCAAAGGCGTATGTTCACTGATTCGGAGAAAAAACTGAGTATGGGACGAACCACTAAATCGGATCAGAAATTCAGTCTTGGTGACCTCCAAACAATATTTTATGATCCTTCGAAAGAATCGGATCCATAATTATGCCCTATAGCCACCCCGCGGCCAGTACGAAAATTTGCCTGTATTACCAAAAGGTGTATGTTCATTGATCCGGGGAAAAAACTGAGTATGTGTCGAACCACTGAATCGGATCCGAAATTCAGCGTTGGTGACCTCCATACAAAATTTTATGATCCTACGAAAGAATCGGATCAATAATTATGCCCTATAACCACCCCATGGCCAGTTCAAAATTTTGCCAGTATTGCCAAAGGGGTATTTTCACAGATCCGGAGAAAAAACTGTGTATGGGTTGAACCACTGAATCGGATCAGAAATTAGGTCTTGGTGACCTCCAAACAATATTTTATGATCCTACGAAAGAATCGCATCCACAATTATGCCCTATAGCCACCCCGCGGCCCGTTCGAAATTTTGCCAGTATTGCCAAAGGGGTATGTCCACAGATCCGGATAAAAAACTGAGTATGGGACGAACCACTGAATCGGATCAGAAATTCGGTCTTGGTGACCTCCATACAATATTTTATGATCCTTCGAAAGTATCGGATCCACAATCATGCCCTATAGCCACCCCGCGGCCCGTTCGTAATTTTGCCTGTTTGCCAAAGGGGTATGTTCACTGATCCGGAGAAAAAACTGAGTATGGGACGAACGACTTAATCGGATCAGAAATTCGGTCTTGGTGACCTCCAAACAATATTTTATGATCCTTCGAAAGAATCGGATCCCTAATTATACCCTATAGCCACCCCGCGGCCAGTTCGAAATTTTGCCAGTATTGCCAAAGGGGTATGTTCACTGATCCGGAGAAAAAACTGAGTATGGGTCGAACCACTGAATCGGATCAGAAATTCGGTCTGGGTGACCTCCAAACAATATTTTATGATCCTACGAAAGAATCGCATCCACAATTATGCCCTATAGCCACCCCGCGGCCCGTTCGAAAATTTGCCAGTATTGCCAAAGGGGTATGTTCACTGATCCGGAGAAAAAACTGAGTATGGGTCGAACCACTGAATCGGATCAGAAATTCATTCTTGGTGACCTTCAAACAATATTTTATGATCCGATGAAAGAATCGGATCCATAATTATACCCTATAACCACCCCGCGGCCAGTTCGAAATTTTGCCAGTATTGCCAAAGGGGTATGTTCACGGATCCGGAGAAAAAACTTAGTATGGGACGAACCACTGAATCGGATCAGAAATTCGGTCTTGGTGACCTTCAAACAATATTTTATGATCTTTCGAAAGAATCGGATCCATAATTATGCCCTAAAGCCACCCCGCGGCCCGTTCGAAAATTTGCCAGTATTGCCAAAGGTGTATGTTCACTGATCCGGATAAAAAACTGAGTATGGGTCGAACCACTGAATCGGATCAGAAATTCGGACTGGGTGACCTCCATACAGTATTTTATGATCCTTCGAAATTATCGGATCCACAATCATGCCCTATAGCCCCCCCGCGGCCCGTTCGTAATTTTGCTGGTATTGCCAAAGGGGTATGTTCACTGATCCGGAGAAAAAACTGAGTATGGGACGAAACACTGAATCGGATCAGAAATTCGGTCTTGGCGACCTCCAAACAACATTTTATGATCCTTCGAAAGAATCGGATCCATAATCATGCCCTATAGCCACCCCGCGGCCCGTTCGTAATTTTGCCAGTATTGCCAAAGGCGTATGTTCACTGATTCGGAGAAAAAACTGAGTATGGGACGAACCACTAAATCGGATCAGAAATTCAGTCTTGGTGACCTCCAAACAATATTTTATGATCCTTCGAAAGAATCGGATCCATAATTATGCCCTATAGCCACCCCGCGGCCAGTACGAAAATTTGCCTGTATTACCAAAAGGTGTATGTTCATTGATCCGGGGAAAAAACTGAGTATGTGTCGAACCACTGAATCGGATCCGAAATTCAGCGTTGGTGACCTCCATACAAAATTTTATGATCCTACGAAAGAATCGGATCAATAATTATGCCCTATAACCACCCCGTGGCCAGTTCAAAATTTTGCCAGTATTGCCAAAGGGGTATTTTCACAGATCCGGAGAAAAAACTGTGTATGGGTTGAACCACTGAATCGGATCAGAAATTAGGTCTTGGTGACCTCCAAACAATATTTTATGATCCTACGAAAAAATCGAATTCACAATTATGCCCTATAGCCACCCCGCGGCCCGTTCGAAATTTTGCCAGTATTGCCAAAGGGGTATGTTCACAGATCCGGATAAAAAACTGAGTATGGGACGAACCACTGAATCGGATCAGAAATTCGGTCTTGGCGACCTCCAAACAACATTTTATGATCCTTCGAAAGAATCGGATCCATAATTATGCCCTAAAGCCACCCCGCGGCCCGTTCGAAAATTTGCTAGTATTGTCAACGGGGTATGTTCACTGATCCGGAGAAAAAACTGAGTATGGGACGAACCACTGAATCGGATCCGAAATTCAGCGTTGGTGACCTCCTTACAAAATTTTATGATCTTTCGAAAGAATCGCATCCACAATTATGCCCTATAGCCACCCCGCGGCCAGTTCGAAATTTTGCCAGTATTGCCAAAGGGGTATGTTCACTGATCCGGAGAAAAAAACTGAGTATGGGTCAAACCACTGAATCGGATCAGAAATTCGGCCTTGGTGACCTCCAAACAATATTTTATGATCCTACGAAAGAATCGCATCCACAATTATGCCCTATAGCCACCCCGCGGCCCGTTCGAAATTTTGCCAGTATTGCCAAAGGGGTATGTCCACAGATCCGGATAAAAAACTGAGTATGGGACGAACCACTGAATCGGATCAGAAATTCGGTCTTGGTGACCTCCATACAATATTTTATGATCCTTCGAAAGTATCGGATCCACAATCATGCCCTATAGCCACCCCGCGGCCCGTTCGTAATTTTGCCAGTTTGCCAAAGGGGTATGTTCACTGATCCGGAGAAAAAACTGAGTATGGGACGAACGACTTAATCGGATCAGAAATTCGGTCTTGGTGACCTCCAAACAATATTTTATGATCCTTCGAAAGAATCGGATCCCTAATTATACCCTATAGCCACCCCGCGGCCAGTTCGAAATTTTGCCAGTATTGCCAAAGGGGTATGTTCACTGATCCGGAGAAAAAACTGAGTATGGGTCGAACCACTGAATCGGATCAGAAATTCGGTCTGGGTGACCTCCAAACAATATTTTATGATCCTACGAAAGAATCGCATCCACAATTATGCCCTATAGCCACCCCGCGGCCCGTTCGAAAATTTGCCAGTATTGCCAAAGGGGTATGTTCACTGATCCGGAGAAAAAACTGAGTATGGGTCGAACCACTGAATCGGATCAGAAATTCATTCTTGGTGACCTTCAAACAATATTTTATGATCCGATGAAAGAATCGGATCCATAATTATACCCTATAACCACCCCGCGGCCAGTGCGAAATTTTGCCAGTATTGCCAAAGGGGTATGTTCACGGATCCGGAGAAAAAACTTAGTATGGGACGAACCACTGAATCGGATCAGAAATTCGGTCTTGGTGACCTTCAAACAATATTTTATGATCTTTCGAAAGAATCGGATCCCTAATTATACCCTATAGCCACCCCGCGGCCAGTTCGAAATTTTGCCAGTATTGCCAAAGGGGTATGTTCACTGATCCGGAGAAAAAACTGAGTATGGGTCGAACCACTGAATCGGATCAGAAATTCGGTCTGGGTGACCTCCAAACAATATTTTATGATCCTACGAAAGAATCGCATCCACAATTATGCCCTATAGCCACC
Organism: Bidens hawaiensis; assembly: GCF_021521415.1. NCBI lineage: Eukaryota > Viridiplantae > Streptophyta > Magnoliopsida > Asterales > Asteraceae > Bidens > Bidens hawaiensis. The sequence goes on from NW_027491917.1 coordinate 99,017, forward strand.
CCGCGGCCCGTTCGAAAATTTGCCAGTATTGCCAAAGGGGTATGTTCACTGATCCGGAGAAAAAACTGAGTATGGGTCGAACCACTGAATCGGATCAGAAATTCATTCTTGGTGACCTTCAAACAATATTTTATGATCCGATGAAAGAATCGGATCCATAATTATACCCTATAACCACCCCGCGGCCAGTTCGAAATTTTGCCAGTATTGCCAAAGGGGTATGTTCACGGATCCGGAGAAAAAACTTAGTATGGGACGAACCACTGAATCGGATCAGAAATTCGGTCTTGGTGACCTTCAAACAATATTTTATGATCTTTCGAAAGAATCGGATCCATAATTATGCCCTAAAGCCACCCCGCGGCCCGTTCGAAAATTTGCCAGTATTGCCAAAGGTGTATGTTCACTGATCCGGATAAAAAACTGAGTATGGGTCGAACCACTGAATCGGATCAGAAATTCGGACTGGGTGACCTCCATACAGTATTTTATGATCCTTCGAAATTATCGGATCCACAATCATGCCCTATAGCCCCCCCGCGGCCCGTTCGTAATTTTGCTAGTATTACCAAAGGGGTATGTTCAGTGATCCGGAGAAAAAACTGAGTATGGGACGAACCACTGAATCGGATCAGAAATTCGGTCTTGGCGACCTCCAAACAACATTTTATGATCCTTCGAAAGAATCGGATCCATAATCATGCCCTATAGCCACCCCGCGGCCCGTTCGTAATTTTGCCAGTATTGCCAAAGGCGTATGTTCACTGATTCGGAGAAAAAACTGAGTATGGGACGAACCACTAAATCGGATCAGAAATTCAGTCTTGGTGACCTCCAAACAATATTTTATGATCCTTCGAAAGAATCGGATCCATAATTATGCCCTATAGCCACCCCGCGGCCAGTACGAAAATTTGCCTGTATTACCAAAAGGTGTATGTTCATTGATCCGGGGTAAAAACTGAGTATGTGTCGAACCACTGAATCGGATCCGAAATTCAGCGTTGGTGACCTCCATACAAAATTTTATGATCCTACGAAAGAATCGGATCAATAATTATGCCCTATAACCACCCCGTGGCCAGTTCAAAATTTTGCCAGTATTGCCAAAGGGGTATTTTCATAGATCCGGAGAAAAAACTGTGTATGGGTTGAACCACTGAATCGGATCAGAAATTAGGTCTTGGTGACCTCCAAACAATATTTTATGATCCTACGAAAAAATCGAATTCACAATTATGCCCTATAGCCACCCCGCGGCCCGTTCGAAATTTTGCCAGTATTGCCAAAGGGGTATGTTCACAGATCCGGATAAAAAACTGAGTATGGGACGAACCACTGAATCGGATCAGAAATTCGGTCTTGGCGACCTCCAAACAACATTTTATGATCCTTCGAAAGAATCGGATCCATAATTATGCCCTAAAGCCACCCCGCGGCCCGTTCGAAAATTTGCTAGTATTGTCAACGGGGTATGTTCACTGATCCGGAGAAAAAACTGAGTATGGGACGAACCACTAAATCGGATCAGAAATTCGGTCTTGGTGACCTCCAAACAATATTTTATGATCCTTCGAAAGAATCGGATCCATAATTATGCCCTATAGCCACCCCGCGGCCGTTCGAAAATTTGTCTGTATTACCAAAAGGTGTATGTTCATTAATCCGGAGAAAAAACTGAGTATGTGTCGAACCACTGAATCGGATCAGAAATTCGGCCTTGGTGACCTCCAAACAATATTTTATGATCCTACGAAAGAATCGCATCCACAATTATGCCCTATAGCCACCCCGCGGCCCGTTCGAAATTTTGCCAGTATTGCCAAAGGGGTATGTCCACAGATCCGGATAAAAAACTGAGTATGGGACGAACCACTGAATCGGATCAGAAATTCGGTCTTGGTGACCTCCATACAATATTTTATGATCCTTCGAAAGTATCGGATCCACAATCATGCCCTATAGCCACCCCGCGGCCCGTTCGTAATTTTGCCTGTTTGCCAAAGGGGTATGTTCACTGATCCGGAGAAAAAACTGAGTATGGGACGAACGACTTAATCGGATCAGAAATTCGGTCTTGGTGACCTCCAAACAATATTTTATGATCCTTCGAAAGAATCGGATCCCTAATTATACCCTATAGCCACCCCGCGGCCAGTTCGAAATTTTGCCAGTATTGCCAAAGGGGTATGTTCACTGATCCGGAGAAAAAACTGAGCATGGGACGAACCACTGAATCGGATCAGAAATTCGGTCTTGGGGATCTCCAAACAATATTTTATGATACTACGAAAGAATCGCATCCACAATTATGCCCGATAGCCACCCCGCGGCCCGTTCGAAATTTTGCCAGTATTGCCAAAGGGGTATGTTCACAGATCCGGATAAAAAACTGAGTATGGGACGAACCACTGAATCGGATCAGAAATTCGGTCTTGGTGACCTCCATACAATATTTTATGATCCTACGAAAGAATCGCATCCACAATTATGCCCTATAGCCACCCCGCGGCCCGTTCGAAATTTTGCCAGTATTGCCAAAGGGGTATGTTCACAGATCCGGAGAAAAAACTGAGTATGGGTCGAACCACTGAATCGGATCAGAAATTCGGCCTTGGTGACCTCCAAACAATAATTTATGATCCTACGAAAGAATCGCATCCACAATTATGCCCTATAGCCACCCCGCGGCCCGTTCGAAATTTTGCCAGTATTGCCAAAGGGGTATGTTCACAGATCCGGATAAAAAACTGAGTATGGGACGAACCACTGAATCGGATCAGAAATTCGGTCTTGGTGACCTCCGTACAATATTTTATGATCCTTCGAAAGTATCGGATCCACAATCATGCCCTATAGCCACCCCGCGGCCCGTTCGTAATTTTGCCAGTTTGCTAAAGGGGTATGTTCACTGATCCGGAGAAAAAACTGAGTATGGGACGAACGACTTAATCGGATCAGAAATTCGGTCGTGGTGACCTCCAAACAATATTTTATGATCCTACGAAAGAATCGCATCCACAATTATGCCCTATAGCCACCCCGCGGCCCGTTCGAAATTTTGCCAGTATTGCCAAAGGGGTATGTTCACATATCCGGATAAAAAACTGAGTATGGGACGAACCACTGAATCGGATCAGAAATTCGGTCTTGGTGACCTCCATACAATATTTTATTATCCTTCGAAAGTATCGGATCCACAATCATGCCCTATAGCCACCCCGCGGCCCGTTCGTAATTTTGCCAGTATTGCCAAAGGGGTATGTTCACGGATTCGGAGAAAAAACTGAGTATGGGACGAACGACTTAATCGGATCAGAAATTCGGTCTTGGTGACCTCCAAACAATATTTTATGATCCTTCGAAAGAATCGGATCCCTAATTATGCCCTAAAGCCACCCCGCGGCCCGTTCGAAATTTTCCCAGTATTGCCAAAGGGGTATGTTCACAGATCCGGATAAAAAACTGAGTATGGGACGAACCACTGAATCGGATCAGAAATTCGGTCTTGGTGACCTCCATACAATATTTTATGATCCTTCGAAAGTATCGGATCCACAATCATGCCCTATAGCCACCCCGCGGCCCGTTCGTAATTTTGCCAGTTTGCCAAAGGGGTATGTTCACTGATCCGGAGAAAAAACTGAGTATGGGACGAACGACTTAATCGGATCAGAAATTCGGTCTTGGTGACCTCCAAACAATATTTTATGATCATTCGAAAGAATCGGATCCCTAATTATACCCTATAGCCACCCCGCGGCCTGTTCGAAATTTTGCCAGTATTGCCAAAGGGGTATGTTCACTGATCTGGAGAAAAAACTGAGTATGGGTAGAACCACTGAATCGGATCAGAAATTCGGTCTGGGTGACCTCCAAACAATATTTTATGATCCTACGAAAGAATCGCATCCACAATTATGCCCTATAGCCACCCCGCGGCCCGTTCGAAAATTTGCCAGTATTGCCAAAGGGGTATGTTCACTGATCCCGAGAAAAAACTGAGTATGGGTCGAACCACTGAATCGGATCAGAAATTCAGTCTTGGTGACCTTCAAACAATATTTTATGATCCGATGAAAGAATCGGATCCATAATTATACCCTATAACCACCTCGCGGCCAGTTCGAAATTTTGCCAGTATTGCCAAAGGGGTATGTTCACGGATCCGGAGAAAAAACTTAGTATGGGACGAACCACTGAATCGGATCAAAAATTCGGTCTTGGTGACCTTCAAACAATATTTTATGATCTTTCGAAAGAATCGGATCCATAATTATGCCCTAAAGCCACCCCGCGGCCCGTTCGAAAATTTGCCAGTATTGCCAAAGGTGTATGCTCAATGATTCGGATAAAAAACTGAGTATGGGTCGAACCACTGAATCGGATCAGAAATTCGGACTGGGTGACCTCCATACAATATTTTATGATCCTTCGAAAGTATCAGATCCACAATCATGCCCTATAGCCACCCCGCGGCCTGTTCGTAATTTTGCTAGTATTGCCAAAGGGGTATGTTCACTGATCCGGAGAAAAAACTGATTATGGGACGAACCACTGAATCGGATCAGAAATTCGGTCTTGGCGACCTCCAAACAACATTTTATGATCCTTCGAAAGAATCGGATCCATAATTATGCCCTATAGCCACCCCGCGGCCAGTACGAAAATTTGCCTGTATTACCAAAAGGTGTATGTTCATTGATCCGGGGAAAAAACTGAGTATGTGTCGAACCACTGAATCGGATCCGAAATTCAGCGTTGGTGACCTCCTTACAAAATTTTATGATCTTTCGAAAGAATCGAATCCACAATTATGCCCTATAGCCACCCCGCGGCCAGTTCGAAATTTTGCCAGTATTGCCAAAGGGGTATGTTCACTGATCCGGAGAAAAAAACTTAGCATGGGACGAACCACTGAATCGGATCAGAAATTCGGTCTTGGGGATCTCCAAACAATATTTTATGATCCTACGAAAGAATCGCATCCACAATTATGCCCTATAGCCACCCCGCGGCCCGTTCGAAATTTTGCCAGTATTGCCAAAGAGGTATGTTCACAGATCCGGATAAAAAATTGAGTATGGGACGAACCACTGAATCGGATCAGAAATTCGGTCTTGGCGACCTCCAAACAACATTTTATGATCCTTCGAAAGAATCGGATCCATAATTATGCCCTAAAGCCACCCCGCGGCCCGTTCGAAAATTTGCTAGTATTGTCAACGGGGTATGTTCACTGATCCGGAGAAAAAACTGAGTATGGGACGAACCACTAAATCGGATCAGAAATTCGGTCTTGGTGACCTCCAAACAATATTTTATGATCCTTCGAAAGAATCGGATCCATAATTATGCCCTATAGCCACCCCGCGGCCAGTTCGAAAATTTGCCTGTATTACCAAAAGGTGTATGTTCATTAATCCGGAGAAAAAACTGAGTATGTGTCGAACCACTGAATCGGATCCGAAATTCAGCGTTGGTGACCTCCTTACAAAATTTTATGATCTTTCGAAAGAATCGAATCCACAATTATGCCCTATAGCCACCCCGCGGCCAGTTCGAAATTTTGCCAGTATTGCCAAAGGGGTATGTTCACTGATCCGGAGAAAAAAACTTAGCATGGGACGAACCACTGAATCGGATCAGAAATTCGGTCTTGGGGATCTCCAAACAATATTTTATGATCCTACGAAAGAATCGCATCCACAATTATGCCCTATAGCCACCCCGCGGCCCGTTCGAAATTTTGCCAGTATTGCCAAAGGGGTATGTTCACAGATCCGGATAAAAAACTGAGTATGGGACGAACCACTGAATCGGATCAGAAATTCGGTCTTGGTGACCTCCATACAATATTTTATGATCCTTCGAAAGTATCGGATCCACAATCATGCCCTATAGCCACCCCGCGGCCCGTTCGCATTTTTGCCAGTATTGCCAAAGGGGTATGTTCACTGATCCGGAGAAAAAACTGAGTATGGGACGAACCACGGAATCGGATCAGAAATTCGGTCTTGGGGACCTCCAAACAATATTTTATGATCCTTCGAAAGAATCGCATCCACAATTATGCCCTATAGCTACCCCGCGGCCCGGTCGAAATTTTGCCAGTATTGCCAAAAGGGTATGTTCACAGATCCGGAAAAAAAACTGAGTATGGAACGAACCACTGAATCGGATCAGAAATTCGGTCTTGGTGACCTCCATACAATATTTTATGATCCTTCGAAAGTATCGGATCCACAATTATGCCCTATAGCCACCCCGCGGCCCGTTCGTTATTTTGCCCGTATTGCCAAAGGGGTATGTTCACAGATCCGGAGAAAAAACTGAGTATGGGACGAACCACTAAATCGGATCAGAAATTCAGTCTTGGTGACCTCCAAACAATATTTTATGATCCTTCGAAAGAATCGGATCCATAATTATGCCCTATAGCCACCCCGCGGCCAGTACGAAAATTTGCCTGTATTACCAAAAGGTGTATGTTCATTGATCCGGAGAAAAAACTGAGTATGTGTCGAACCACTGAATCGGATCCGAAATTCAGCGTTGGTGACCTCCTTACAAAATTTTATGATCTTTCGAAAGAATCGCATCCACAATTATGCCCTATAGCCACCCCGCGGCCAGTTCGAAATTTTGCCAGTATTGCCAAAGGGGTATGTTCACTGATCCGGAGAAAAAAACTGAGTATGGGTCAAACCACTGAATCGGATCAGAAATTCGGTCTTGGGGATCTCCAAACAATATTTTATGATCCTACGAAAGAATCGCATCCACAATTATGTCCTATAGCCACCCCGCGGCCCGTTCGAAATTTTGCCAGTATTGCCAAAGGGGTATGTTCACAGATCCGGATAAAAAACTGAGTATGGGACGAACCACTGAATCGGATCAGAAATTCGGTCTTGGTGACCTCCATACAATATTTTATGATCCTTCAAAAGTATCGGATCCACAATCATGCCCTACAGCCACCCCGCGGCCCGTTCGTAATTTTGCCAGTATTACCAAAGGGGTATGTTCACTGATCCGGAGAAAAAACTGAGTATGGGACGAACCACGGAATCGGATCAGAAATTCGGTCTTGGGGACCTCCAAACAATATTTTATGATCCTTCGAAAGAATCGCATCCACAATTATGCCCTATAGCCACCCCGCGGCCAGTTCGAAATTTTGCCAGTATTGCCAAAGGGGTATGTTCACAGATCCGGATAAAAAACTGAGTATGGGTCAAACCACTGAATCGGATAAGAAATTCGGCCTTGGTGACCTCCAAACAATATTTTACGATCCTACGAAAGAATCGCATCCTCAATTATGCCCTATAGCCACCCCGCGGCCCGTTCGAAATTTTGCCAGTATTGCCAAAGGGGTATGTCCACAGATCCGGATAAAAAACTGAGTATGGGACGAACCACTGAATCGGATCAGAAATTCGGTCTGGGTGACCTCCATACAATATTTTATGATCCTTCGAAAGTATCGGATCTACAATCATGCCCTATAGCCACCCCGCGGCCCGTTCGTAATTTTGCCAGTATTGCCAAAGGGGTATGTTCACTGATCCGGAGAAAAAACTGAGTATGGGACGAACGACTTAATCGGATCAGAAATTCGGTCTGGGTGACCTCCAAACAATATTTTATGATCCTACGAAAGAATCGCATCCACAATTATGCCCTATAGCCACCCCGCGGCCAGTTCGAAATTTTGCCAGTATTGCCAAAGGGGTATGTTCACTGATCCGGAAAAAAAAACTGAGTATGGGTCAAACCACTGAATCGGATAAGAAATTCGGCCTTGGTGACCTCCAAACAATATTTTACGATCCTACGAAAGAATCGCATCCTCAATTATGCCCTATAGCCACCCCGCGGCCCGTTCGAAATTTTGCCAGTATTGCCAAAGGGGTATGTCCACAGATCCGGATAAAAAACTGAGTATGGGACGAACCACTGAATCGGATCAGAAATTCGGTCTGGGTGACCTCCATACAATATTTTATGATCCTTCGAAAGTATCGGATCTACAATCATGCCCTATAGCCACCCCGCGGCCCGTTCGTAATTTTGCCAGTATTGCCAAAGGGGTATGTTCACTGATCCGGAGAAAAAACTGAGTATGGGACGAACGACTTAATCGGATCAGAAATTCGGTCTTGGTGACCTCCAAACAATATTTTATGATCCTTCAAAAGAATCGGATCCCTAATTATACCCTATAGCCACCCCGCGGCCCGTTCGTAATTTTGCCAGTATTGCCAAAGTGGTATGTTCACTGATCCGGAGAAAAAACTGAGTATGGGACGAACCACGGAATCGGATCAGAAATTCGGTCTTGGGAACCTCCAAACAATATTTTATGATCCTTCGAAAGAATCGCATCCACAATTATGCCCTATAGCTACCCCGCGGCCCGTTCGAAATTTTGCCAGTATTGCCAAAAGGGTATGTTCACAGATCCGGAAAAAAAACTGAGTATGGAACGAACCACAGAATCGGATCAGAAATTCGGTCTTGGTGACCTCCATACAATATTTTATGATCCTTCGAAAGTATCGGATCCACAATTATGCCCTATAGCCACCACGCGGCCCGTTCGTTATTTTGCCAGTATTGCCAAAGGGGTATGTTCACAGATCCGGAGAAAAAACTGAGTATGGGACGAACCACTGAATCGGATCAGAAATTCGGTCTTGGGGACCTCCAAACAATATTTTATGATCCTTCGAAAGAATCTCATAAACAATTATGCCCTATTGCTACCCCGCGGCCCGTTTGAAATTTTGCCAGTATTGCCAAAGGGGTATGTTCACAGATTCGGAAAAAAAACTGAGTATGGAACGAACCACTGAATCGGATCAGAAATTCGGTCTTGGTGACCTCCATACAATATTTTATGATCCTTCGAAAGTATCGGATCCACAATCATGCCCTATAGCCACCCCGCGGCCCGTTCGTAATTTTGCCAGTATTGCCAAAGGGGTATGTTCACTGATCCGGAGAAAAAACTGAGTATGGGACGAACGACTTAATCGGATCAGAAATTCGGTCTTGGTGACCTCCAAACAATATTTTATGATCCTTCGAAAGAATCGGATCCCTAATTATACCCTATAGCCACCCCGCGGCCAGTTCGAAATTTTGCCAGTATTGCCAAATGGGTATGTTCACTGATCCGGAGAAAAAACTGAGCATGGGACGAACCACTGAATCGGATCAGAATTTCGGTCTTGGGGATCTTCAAACAATATTTTATGATCCTAAGAAAGAATCGCATCCACAATTATGCCCTATAGCCACCCCGCGGCCCGTTCGAAATTTTGCCAGTATTGCCAAAGGGGTATGTTCACAGATCCGGATAAAAAACTGAGTATGGGACGAACCACTGGATCGGATCAGAAATTCGGTCTTGGTGACCTCCATACAATATTTTATGATCCTTCGAAAGTATCGGATCCACAATCATGCCCTATAGCCACCCCGCGGCCCGTTCGTAATTTTGCCAGTATTGCCAAAGGGGTAAGTTCACTGATCCGGAGAAATGAGTATGGGACGAACCACGGAATCGGATCAGAAATTCGGTCTTGGGGACCTCCAAACAATATTTTATGATCCTTCGAAAGAATCGCATCCACAATTATGCCCTATAGCTACCCCGCGGCCCGTTCGAAATTTTGCCAGTATTGCCAAAAGGGTATGTTCACAGATCCGGAGAAAAAACTGAGTATGGAACGAATCACTGAATCAGATCAGAAATTCGGTCTTGGGGATCTCCAAACAATATTTTATGATCCTACGAAAGAATCGCATCCACATTTATGCCCTATAGCCACCCCGCGGCCCGTTCGAAATTTTGCCAGTATTGCCAAAGGGGTATGTTCACAGATCCGGATAAAAAACTGAGTATGGGACGAACCACTGAATCGGATCAGAAATTCGGTCTTGGTGACCTCCATACAATATTTTATGATCCTTCGAAAGTATCGGATCCACAATCATGCCCTATAGCCACCCCGCGGCCCGTTCGTAATTTTGCCAGTATTGCCAAAGTGGTATGTTCACTGATCCGGAGAAAAAACTGAGTATGGGACGAACCACGGAATCGGATCAGAAATTCGGTCTTGGGAACCTCCAAACAATATTTTATGATCCTTCGAAAGAATCGCATCCACAATTATGCCCTATAGCTACCCCGCGGCCCGTTCGAAATTTTGCCAGTATTGCCAAAAGGGTATGTTCACAGATCCGGAAAAAAAACTGAGTATGGAACGAACCACATAATCGGATCAGAAATTCGGTCTTGGTGACCTCCATACAATATTTTATGATCCTTCGAAAGTATCGGATCCACAATTATGCCCTATAGCCACCCCGCGGCCCGTTCGTTATTTTGCCAGTATTGCCAAAGGGGTATGTTCACAGATCCGGAGAAAAAACTGAGTATGGGACGAACCACTGAATCGGATCAGAAATTCGGTCTTGGGGACCTCCAAACAATATTTTATGATCCTTCGAAAGAATCTCATAAACAATTATGCCCTATTGCTACCCCGCGGCCCGTTCGAAATTTTGCCAGTATTGCCAAAGGGGTATGTTCACAGATTCGGAAAAAAAACTGAGTATGGAACGAACCACTGAATCGGATCAGAAATTCGGTCTTGGTGACCTCCATACAATATTTTATGATCCTTCGAAAGTATCGGATCCACAATCATGCCCTATAGCCACCCCGCGGCCCGTTCGTAATTTTGCCAGTATTGCCAAAGGGGTATGTTCACTGATCCGGAGAAAAAACTGAGTATGGGACGAACGACTTAATCGGATCAGAAATTCGGTCTTGGTGACCTCCAAACAATATTTTATGATCCTTCGAAAGAATCGGATCCCTAATTATACCCTATAGCCACCCCGCGGCCAGTTCGAAATTTTGCCAGTATTGCCAAAGGGGTATGTTCACTGATCCGGAGAAAAAACTGAGCATGGGACGAACCACTGAATCGGATCAGAAATTCGGTCTTGGGGATCTCCAAACAATATTTTATGATCCTACGAAAGAATCGCATCCACAATTATTCCCTATAGCCACCCCGCGGCCCGTTCGAAATTTTGCCAGTATTGCCAAAGGGGTATGTTCACAGATCCGGATAAAAAACTGAGTATGGGACGAACCACTGGATCGGATCAGAAATTCGGTCTTGGTGACCTCCATACAATATTTTATGATCCTTCGAAAGTATCGGATCCACAATCATGCCCTATAGCCACCCCGCGGCCCGTTCGTAATTTTGCCAGTATTGCCAAAGGGGTAAGTTCACTGATCCGGAGAAATGAGTATGGGACGAACCACGGAATCGGATCAGAAATTCGGTCTTGGGGACCTCCAAACAATATTTTATGATCCTTCGAAAGAATCGCATCCACAATTATGCCCTATAGCTACCCCGCGGCCCGTTCGAAATTTTGCCAGTATTGCCAAAAGGGTATGTTCACAGATCCGGAGAAAAAACTGAGTATGGAACGAATCACTGAATCGGATCAGAAATTCGGTCTTGGGGATCTCCAAACAATATTTTATGATCCTACGAAAGAATCGCATCCACAATTATGCCCTATAGCCACCCCGCGGCCCGTTCGAAATTTTGCCAGTATTGCCAAAGGGGTATGTTCACAGATCCGGATAAAAAACTGAGTATGGGACGAACCACTGAATCGGATCAGAAATTCGGTCTTGGTGACCTCCATACAATATTTTATGATCCTTCGAAAGTATCGGATCAACAATCATGCCCTATAGCCACCCCGCGGCCCGTTCGTAATTTTGCCAGTATTGCCAAAGTGGTATGTTCACTGATCCGGAGAAAAAACTGAGTATGGGACGAACCACGGAATCGGATCAGAAATTCGGTCTTGGGAACCTCCAAACAATATTTTATGATCCTTCGAAAGAATCGCATCCACAATTATGCCCTATAGCTACCCCGCGGCCCGTTCGAAATTTTGCTAGTATTGCCAAAAGGGTATGTTCACAGATCCGGAAAAAAAACTGAGTATGGAACGAACCACATAATCGGATCAGAAATTCGGTCTTGGTGACCTCCATACAATATTTTATGATCCTTCGAAAGTATCGGATCCACAATTATGCCCTATAGCCACCCCGCGGCCCGTTCGTTATTTTGCCAGTATTGCCAAAGGGGTATGTTCACAGATCCGGAGAAAAAACTGAGTATGGGACGAACCACTGAATCGGATCAGAAATTCGGTCTTGGGGACCTCCAAACAATATTTTATGATCCTTCGAAAGAATCTCATAAACAATTATGCCCTATTGCTACCCCGCGGCCCGTTCGAAATTTTGCCAGTATTGCCAAAGGGGTATGTTCACAGATTCGGAAAAAAAACTGAGTATGGAACGAACCACTGAATCGGATCAGAAATTCGGTCTTGGTGACCTCCATACAATATTTTATGATCCTTCGAAAGTATCGGATCCACAATCATGCCCTATAGCCACCCCGCGGCCCGTTCGTAATTTTGCCAGTATTGCCAAAGGGGTATGTTCACTGATCCGGAGAAAAAACTGAGTATGGGACGAACGACTTAATCGGATCAGAAATTCGGTCTTGGTGACCTCCAAACAATATTTTATGATCCTTCGAAAGAATCGGATCCCTAATTATACCCTATAGCCACCCCGCGGCCAGTTCGAAATTTTGCCAGTATTGCCAAAGGGGTATGTTCACTGATCCGGAGAAAAAACTGAGCATGGGACGAACCACTGAATCGGATCAGAAATTCGGTCTTGGGGATCTCCAAACAATATTTTATGATCCTACGAAAGAATCGCATCCACAATTATTCCCTATAGCCACCCCGCGGCCCGTTCGAAATTTTGCCAGTATTGCCAAAGGGGTATGTTCACAGATCCGGATAAAAAACTGAGTATGGGACGAACCACTGGATCGGATCAGAAATTCGGTCTTGGTGACCTCCATACAATATTTTATGATCCTTCGAAAGTATCGGATCCACAATCATGCCCTATAGCCACCCCGCGGCCCGTTCGTAATTTTGCCAGTATTGCCAAAGGGGTAAGTTCACTGATCCGGAGAAATGAGTATGGGACGAACCACGGAATCGGATCAGAAATTCGGTCTTGGGGACCTCCAAACAATATTTTATGATCCTTCGAAAGAATCGCATCCACAATTATGCCCTATAGCTACCCCGCGGCCCGTTCGAAATTTTGCCAGTATTGCCAAAAGGGTATGTTCACAGATCCGGAGAAAAAACTGAGTATGGAACGAATCACTGAATCGGATCAGAAATTCGGTCTTGGGGATCTCCAAACAATATTTTATGATCCTACGAAAGAATCGCATCCACAATTATGCCCTATAGCCACCCCGCGGCCCGTTCGAAATTTTGCCAGTATTGCCAAAGGGGTATGTTCACAGATCCGGATAAAAAACTGAGTATGGGACGAACCACTGAATCGGATCAGAAATTCGGTCTTGGTGACATCCATACAATATTTTATGATCCTTCGAAAGTATCGGATCAACAATCATGCCCTATAGCCACCCCGCGGCCCGTTCGTAATTTTGCCAGTATTGCCAAAGTGGTATGTTCACTGATCCGGAGAAAAAACTGTGTATGGGACGAACCACGGAATCGGATCAGAAATTCGGTCTTGGGAACCTCCAAACAATATTTTATGATCCTTCGAAAGAATCGCATCCACAATTATGCCCTATAGCTACCCCGCGGCCCGTTCGAAATTTTGCCAGTATTGCCAAAAGGGTATGTTCACAGATCCGGAAAAAAAACTGAGTATGGAACGAACCACATAATCGGATCAGAAATTCGGTCTTGGTGACCTCCATACAATATTTTATGATCCTTCGAAAGTATCGGATCCACAATTATGCCCTATAGCCACCCCGCGGCCCGTTCGTTATTTTGCCAGTATTGCCAAAGGGGTATGTTCACAGATCCGGAGAAAAAACTGAGTATGGGACGAACCACTGAATCGGATCAGAAATTCGGTCTTGGGGACCTCCAAACAATATTTTATGATCCTTCGAAAGAATCTCATAAACAATTATGCCCTATTGCTACCCCGCGGCCCGTTCGAAATTTTGCCAGTATTGCCAAAGGGGTATGTTCACAGATTCGGAAAAAAAACTGAGTATGGAACGAACCACTGAATCGGATCAGAAATTCGGTCTTGGTGACCTCCATACAATATTTTATGATCCTTCGAAAGTATCGGATCCACAATCATGCCCTATAGCCACCCCGCGGCCCGTTCGTAATTTTGCCTGTATTGCCAAAGGGGTATGTTCACTGATCCGGAGAAAAAACTGAGTATGGGACGAACGACTTAATCGGATCAGAAATTCGGTCTTGGTGACCTCCAAACAATATTTATGATCCTTCGAAAGAATCGGATCCCTAATTATACCCTATAGCCACCCCGCGGCCAGTTCGAAATTTTGCCAGTATTGCCAAAGGGGTATGTTCACTGATCCGGAGAAAAAACTGAGCATGGGACGAACCACTGAATCGGATCAGAAATTCGGTCTTGGGGATCTCCAAACAATATTTTATGATCCTACGAAAGAATCGCATCCACAATTATGCCCTATAGCCACCCCGCGGCCCGTTCGAAATTTTGCCAATATTGCCAAAGGGGTATGTTCACAGATCCGGATAAAAAACTGAGTATGGGACGAACCACTGAATCGGATCAGAAATTCGGTCTTGGTGACCTCCATACAATATTTTATGATCCTTCGAAAGTATCGGATCCACAATCATGCCCTATAGCAACCCCGCGGCCCGTTCGTAATTTTGCCAGTATTGCCAAAGGGGTAAGTTCACTGATCCGGAGAAATGAGTATGGGACGAACCACGGAATCGGATCAGAAATTCGGTCTTGGGGACCTCCAAACAATATTTTATGATCCTTCGAAAGAATCGCATCCACAATTATGCCCTATAGCTACCCCGCGGCCCGTTCGAAATTTTGCCAGTATTGCCAAAAGGGTATGTTCACAGATCCGGAGAAAAAACTGAGTATGGAACGAACCACTGAATCGGATCAGAAATTCGGTCTTGGGGATCTCCAAACAATATTTTATGATCCTACGAAAGAATCGCATCCACAATTATGCCCTATAGCCACCCCGCGGCCCTTTCGAAATTTTGCCAGTATTGCCAAAGGGGTATGTTCACAGATCCGGATAAAAAACTGAGTATGGGACGAACCACTGAATCGGATCAGAAATTCGGTCTTGGTGACCTCCATACAATATTTTATGATCCTTCGAAAGTATCGGATCCACAATCATGCCCTATAGCCACCCCGCGGCCCGTTCGTAATTTTGCCAGTATTGCCAAAGTGGTATGTTCACTGATCCGGAGAAAAAACTGAGTATGGGACGAACCACGGAATCGGATCAGAAATTCGGTCTTGGGAACCTCCAAACAATATTTTATGATCCTTCGAAAGAATCGCATCCACAATTATGCCCTATAGCTACCCCGCGGCCCGTTCGAAATTTTGCCAGTATTGCCAAAAGGGTATGTTCACAGATCCGGAAAAAAAACTGAGTATGGAACGAACCACATAATCGGATCAGAAATTCGGTCTTGGTGACCTCCATACAATATTTTATGATCCTTCGAAAGTATCGGATCCACAATTATGCCCTATAGCCACCCCGCGGCCCGTTCGTTATTTTGCCAGTATTGCCAAAGGGGTATGTTCACAGATCCGGAGAAAAAACTGAGTATGGGACGAACCACTGAATCGGATCAGAAATTCGGTCTTGGGGACTTCCAAACAATATTTTATGATCCTTCGAAAGAATCTCATAAACAATTATGCCCTATTGCTACCCCGCGGCCCGTTCGAAATTTTGCCAGTATTGCCAAAGGGGTATGTTCACAGATCCGGATAAAAAACTGAGTATGGAACGAACCACTGAATCGGATCAGAAATTCGGTCTTGGTGACCTCCATACAATATTTTATGATCCTTCGAAAGTATCGGATCCACAATCATGCCCTATAGCCACCCCGCGGCCCGTTCGTAATTTTGCCAGTATTGCCAAAGGGGTATGTTCACTGATCCGGAGAAAAAACTGAGTATGGGACGAACGACTTAATCGGATCAGAAATTCGGTCTTGGTGACCTCCAAACAATATTTTATGATCCTTCGAAAGAATAGGATTGTTGGTACATGTTTGTCAGTAGTTCATAGTCTAGTATTTGTTATCGAGTCTGTAATATAGTTAATGGTTTGTTTATGTTTTGTTTTGTAAACTAGCGAAGTTATCAGCAAGTTCGCTATGGCGAACTTGCTGATTTAGCGAGGTTACTGACAACTTCGCCAGTGGCGAAGTTGTCGTGTTTAAATACACTGTTTCAGCCGAAACAGAAGAGGACGTGAGTTAGGGTTTTTGGTTACGCTTTGTTTCGTTTTGTTCTCTGTAACAGTGACTTACTGTCACGTGTTTAGTTATTCAATATAACGTGTTTACCTTATAGCTCGTGTTCATTGTTCGTGTATTCAATCTCTACAATATCTACACTCGTACCTATATACGCAGGGATTCCGCACCTGCGTTGTTAGAGATTTCCCGTGTACGATCCGCGTTCAGGAACCTACAATTGGTATCAGAGCCATCGGCTCGATTGTGAGGTTCGGGATTTCACGCGGGTGTAGATTTCGTTTAATTTCGGGTGTTACCGGGACGAGTTTTTGGTGTGTTTATTCATTCTAGCTACCTACCAGTGTGTTTAAGCCTTTAAACCTTCAAAATTCTCGTTAAAATCCGAGTTTCAGATCTGAACTGTTCTTCGCGTTCATCGGGCGAAGTTGCTGAATTCAGGCGAAGTTGCCGTCACTGGAGATTAGGGTTTCGGCGAAGATATAAGGATTAGCGAAGTTAACCACAACTTCGCTTACCTCATAAGTTCGCCAAAGCGAAGTTATCCGTAACTTCGCTTACCACCCAACTTCGCTTACATCCTAAGTTCGCTCATTCTAAGCGAAGTTATTCTTAACTTCGCCAAGTCAAGCGAATTTAAGATCCAGCGAAGTTCTTGTTCAGCGAAGTTAACTTCCAGCGAAGTTATTCTTAACTTCGCCATCTGAGCTGTTTTAATATTTTTTTTGTGTTTTTCAGGTTTTTCAGGTTTTCGCAAGGATGTCCGCGATTAACATCTCAGATTTAGTCAAGATGGAGGTAGAGGCGGGGTCAGCCACTAAGGCCCCGAGGTTGATGAAGGGAACGGACTTCGTGGCATGGAAGGACAGGTTCATCCAGTATATCAAATATCAGGACGCCAAGATGTGGGTGTGCATGCAGGATGGATATGTACCTCCAACCATGCAATACGAAGGACGTGATGTGGTGAAGAAGTACAGTAAGATGGATGACGAGGAGAAGAAAATGTATGAGGCTGAGAGTAAGGCCCATGCTGCTATTACTATGGCACTACCTCAAGAAGTTCTTCATACATTCCGAAAGTACACTTCTGCAAGAGAGCTCTGGGATGCTCTGGAAAACAGATTCGAGGGGAACGTGGGTATACGTGCCTCAAAAATTAAACTTTTAAAAACCCAATTCTCCGTCTTCAAATATTTGAAGAATGAATCCTTAGATGATATTATCACCCGATACTATCACTTAATGACAGAGCTTAGCAACTATTCAATTGCCTATCGAGAGGAGGAGATCGTTGAAAAGCTTCTAGATGCTCTCCCACCGAAGTGGGAAATGTATACCGTGTTAATGAGGGAAGACAAAGACTTTCCTAACTGTGACTTAGAAACTGCAGTGAACAAGCTCAGAACGTATGAGCTAAATATGGTTCGAAAGGAGACACCCACAGACCAGATACAAGACCCTGGTATGTATGGTGCTAAAGTTAACTCAGGCTCAAGTTCAAGGCCTGAATCTGCTGCATTTTATTCAAAGGGGGAGTCAGGTTCTGACTCTGCACATGAAGGAAATGTTTCTGTGAACTCAAATGGGGACGTATGTTTTGTTGCTGGAGGATCTAGTGCTTCAAAGCCTCAATCCTCTACAAGTGGTTATTCAGCTGGTCCCACAAGCAATAATTACACCAAGATGCCTATGAGTGTAAAATCTGCTGAAGAGCAGTTTGCAGTCTACGCTTCATTTATTGCTTCATACGAGAATTATATCCAGGGGAAGATTGTGGACCCTGCCGTTCTTGATGAGGATTATGACCAGATTGATGCTGACGATTTGGAAGAAATGGATTTGCAATGGCAAATGGCAATGATCGTGAGACGGGTAAAACGTTTTATGAACAAAACAGGTAGAAAGTTTGTTGGTGGTAGGCCTGGATTTGACAAATCAAAAGTAAGGTGCTACAATTGTCAACAGTTCGGGCACTTTGCTAGGGAATGTAGGAATGAGAGAGTTGAACGGGGACAAGTTAGGCCTAACCAACACTCTGGAATTAACCGATAGATCAATGCCATGTTAACTAGAGAGGCAGGAGAATACAACTGGAACCAACACTCAAGTGGTTTGGGTGAACAAGCACACATGGCTGAGACTGAAGCTGTAGAAGTTGAGAAGGTTGATGGAGAGAAGAAAGCAAATGAAGAAGAAACTGCTTTCATGGCGAACGATCAGGATGGTAGATCCAAGGTATGTCCCAAAATTATTTGTGCTAATTGTGAAAATTTGACTGAGCAACTAACCAATATAACTGATCAGTATGTCAAATTAGATGCTGAGTTTAAAACTGTTAAAGAAGATCACCATTTCATTAAAGCAAGAGAAAACAGTTATAAAGTTAAGATAAAGGCTTGTGAAAAAGACATTAAAAGTCTTAAAACTAAACTTGCTGAGAAAATAGAAATTATTGATCTTAGTTATGAGGTTTTGGAAGAAAAGACAAAATTGATTGCTGATAGAGATAAACAGATTGCTGACCACCAGGTAAAGGTGGTGGAACTGAACCGCAAACTTGAGCAGTTCAGAAACTCCTCGGCTATCCTTGATCACCTTGTGAGTGATCCAAGTACCTCTGCAAAGAGGGCAGGAATCGGATACCATGAGGTTCCACCACCCTTTAACCATAATTACACTTATAATCCAAGTGTTCAGAAATCTGTTGATTTTGAGATTGCTCAGTCAACCCCAATTAGAATTACTAGTGTCAAACCAAGTGTTAGCTGTGGCGAAACAAGTTCGCCTGTTTCTAGTGTGAATATTTCTGTATCAAGTCCAGTCTCATCAGATTCGGATATGTTGTCCGAATCTGGTCAGACAAAAGAAAAGGTAGAATTACCCACCAGTGGAGATAATGATAAAGTTTCTAAAAAGAGTTCTCCACTCAATCCGTACGTCCCACCTTATGTGAGACGAACGGCTGGTAATACTACCTCTACATCCAAACCAACATTTGACAAGAAAATGGAGAGTAGATGTTGCTTTAGATGTAACAGGTTAGGACATCTTGTTGCAGATTGTCCTTTGAAACCGAGATTTAGAGATGTGAAGCCAAATAAAAATGAGAATAAGCGTCATTTTATTCCAGCTAAAAATGAAAACTTTAAAAAATTGCCAAAATGTAACGAATTCAAGTTTTCATAAAAACCAACCTCATTTTTACAACCAAACCACAAGAAATAACACTTTCTATTCTCAAAGGTTTGGAAGGCATTACACTCAATCTGCAGGGAGATTCCCTAACAGGACGTACAGAAATTATCCTGACGCTAACTTAAGAAAGCCAGGGTACGGGATGTATCGATCCAAGACCAACTGGTCTTGGGTCCCAAGATTCTAACTCATTGTTTTATTGTGCAGGAACAGTTGAACAGGGCTGCCAACAATCTTTGGATTGTAGATAGCGGCTGTTCCCGGCACATGACTGGCAACAAACACTTGTTGCAAGATTTAAAACCTGTTCAGGGAGCTAGAGTTAGTTTTGCTGGTGAAAGCGGAGGAAGAATAACTGGGAGAGGAACAGTGTTGAATGGGAGAATGACACTTGAAAATGTAAATTTTGTGGAGGAATTAAAGCACAATCTGCTGAGTGTGTCGCAGATCTGTGATAAAGAATATACTGTCCATTTCACTAAGAATGAAGCAATTGTATTGAAGCCTGGTTTTCATGTACCAGAAGAATGGATAGTAATGAAAGCTCCACGTGAAACGAATACATACGTGATGGATATGAGGTCTACTGAAATGGCCACCAGAGAATCCTGTTTAATGACAAAGGCAAGCGAATCAGAATCAGAGTTATGGCACAGGAGAATGGGACATATTCATCTTCGTAAGATGAACTTCATTGTCAAAAATGGGCTTGTGATGGGTGTTCCCTTAAAGAGTTTTAACTTTGAAGATAAATGCATAGCGTGCAAGAAGGGAAAACAACACAAGAAAAGCCATCTCACCAAGACGATCAACTCAATTGCTGGTACTCTAGAACTACTTCATATGGATCTCTTCGGTCCGGTGAATGTACAAAGTCTAGGCGGTACTTCTTACTGCTTGGTGATAACTGATGATTACTCACGATACTCGTGGGTATATTTTCTGAAAACGAAAGACGAGACGACTCAGATGGTGAAGAATCTAATTACAAAAGTCGAGAACGTCATGAGTAAATCAGTTAAATTCATCAGAAGCGACAATGGGACAGAGTTCAAGAACTTTGAGATGGAAATCTTTTGTCTTCAGAAGGGTATTGAGCATCAATATAGCGCTCCGTATACTCCACAACAGAACGGAGTAGCTGAAAGGAAGAACCGAACGTTGATTGAAGGAGCCAGAACTATGCTGGCCGACTCAAAGCTTCCTGTGATGTTCTGGGCTGAAGCAGTTGCTACAGCCTGCTATGTTCTGAATCGGGTGTTAACCGTTAAGAGACTTGGAAAAACTTGTTACGAGCTTATGCACGGAAGGAAGCCCAACTTGTGTGGTCTTGAACCTTTTGGGTCTCCTTGTTCGATTTTGAAGACTAACTCGAAATTTGGTGAAGTAGCCGATGAGGGAATTCTAGTCGGTTATGTTGTTGGGACTCCCAACAGACGGGTCTTCAATACGACAACTTGCAAGGTGGAGGTGGTTTGTAACACCGACATTACTAGTTATCAACCGCCAAAACCAAGCAATGGACCTGCTGAGCTTTTTGACTATGTTAAACTGTTTAAGTCGTTTAACGTACCTAATTTGGAAATTGCTGAAGAAGACGAAAGAGTTGTGACGAAGATGATATTTGATGAGGAAGAGGAGCTAGTGCAACATCAGATGACAGAAAAATCTCAGCCTTCCACATCAAACCCTATCGATACCCCTGCGGCCTCAACTGAAGATGAGTTTATTAATCCTTTTCACTCTCAGCCTGAAACTACCATAGATGAGATCTCTTCAAACTTGGAAGACAATTTACATGTCGGTGCTGTTCCGACCACGAGAATTCACAAAGATCACCCTTTGGAGAATGTTATAGGTGATGTGTCCTCGGGTGTACAAACCAGAAGTAGCCTGAATGAGCACACCTGTGTTTATTCAAGCATAAAAGAAACAGGTATAATGAATGAATGTTTGTACTCCTGCTTTATAAGCCAAATTGAACCGAAAAATTATCAAATGGCTTTGAAGGACAGCTCGTGGGTCGAAGCTATGCAAGAAGAGTTGGCTCAGTTCGGGAAAATGGAAGTTTGGACTTTGGTCGAAAAACCAAAGAATGTGCACGCTATAGGCACGAAATGGGTGTTCAAGTGCAAGAGAGATGAAAAGGGGATTATTGTGAGAAATAAGGCGAGGCTGGTTGTTAAAGGTTTTAATCAGCAAGAGGGTATTGACTACAATGAGGTTTTCGCTCCTGTTGCCCGGTTAGAAGCGATTCGATTGTTTTTGGCGTTTGCTGCTTTCAAAAAGATGAAGGTGTTTCAGTTGGATGTAAAGAGTGCGTTTCTTAACGGGAAAGTTGACGAGGTTGTGTATGTTGAGCAACCACCGGGTTTTCCTGACCCAGACTTTCCTGATCATGTATACAGGTTGAGCAAGGCGTTATATGGTTTACATCAGGCACCTCGTGCCTGGTATTCAACGTTATCGGACTACTTGCTGGAAAATGGTTTTGAAAGGGGTTTGATCGACAGTACGCTGTTTGTGAAGAGAGAAGGATGTGACTTCTTACTGGTTCAAGTCTACGTGGATGACATCATTTTTGCTGCATCAAGAATATCCATGTGTCAAGATTTTGAGGCTGTCATGAAGAAACGATTCGAGATGAGTGCTATGGGTGAACTAACTTTCTTTCTAGGATTGCAGGTTGATCAGAAAAAAAATGGAATGTTCATTCATCAAACAAAGTATGTTCATGATGTGCTGAAAAGATTCAAGATGGAGGACAGTTCTCCATATGACACTCCAATCTGCGTCAATCACAAATTGGGAGCTGAATCAGATGGTGACGCAGATGTGGACCCTACTCTGTATCGGGCGATAATAGGTTCTTTAATGTATTTAACTGCTTCTAGGCCTGATATAATGTTTTCTGTTTGTCTTTGTGCTCGCTTTCAGGCAAACCCAAAGGAATCTCACATGAAAGGTGTGAAGAGGATTTTGCGGTATCTCAAGGGCAAGCCGAAACTAGGATTGTGGTACCCAAAGGGAGGAGACGTTGAACTGGTCGCATATACTGATTCTGATTATGGAGGTTGTAATCAGAGTCGGAAGTCAACAACAGGAGGCTGTCAGTTTCTTGGAGGAAGATTAGTTTCCTGGCAGTGCAAGAAACAGACATCAGTCGCAATTTCAACTTGCGAAGCTGAATACATGGCAGCATCCAACTGTTGCTCTCAGGTTTTATGGATTCAGCAACAATTGCGCGACTATGGTCTGAATTTCTTACTCACTCCTATTTTAATTGATAACACTGCCGCCATCTCAGTAATTAACAATCCCGTGAAGCACAGTAAAACTAAGCATATTGACATTCGTCATCACTTCATACGGGATTGTGCTGAGAAGAAACTGATCAAGATCGAAAAAGTTGATACACTTGAAAATTTTGCTGACTTGTTTACAAAAGCGTTTGATAAATCCAGATTTCAAAACCTAATTGAACTAAATGGGATGATCAATCCCGAGTAACCATGTCTTTGTTTTTGATTTAAAAAAAAAAAAAAAAAAAAAAAAAAAAAAAAAAAAATGAGTCTTTATTGCTTAAAATTAGTCGGTTACCTCGGTTTGATGGACATCTCCTCGGATATGTTTTGGTCCTTGTTTTCGACTTAGGAAATGAGGATAGCCATTAACCGGAAGACTGAAAGTAACTGGGGCAGTGTTGACATGTTTTTCTTTCAGTTGCTGAAAATTAGTCGGTCATTCTTAGTAAGAAGGACACATACTTGCATGTGGTCGGTCCAGCTGATCCAATGGATCTTCAGGATAGCCGTTTACCTGATGACTTTGACATGATTGGGGCAATTGAATTCAAAACTTTATTTTGGGAAATGAAATTACTTTTCAAGTCTATTACTTCGTAAGAAGTTCTTTGCTGTGTTTAAAAGAAAATTGATCCACCCTTGGAAAATGATATATATACTGACTATGTGTGCCTAACTAGTGAAGTTATTAAGCTTAAAAGGCTTTAGAACAGTCATTGTATGTCATGGTAATTTTAATGGTGCGTAAAAGTGTATGTGATACTAACCTAAATTTACTCGAATTTAATGTGGAAACTCCTTAAGAGTTTTGCATGTCTTCATACATATCTTTTCGAAGGATAGGCAGAAAAGCAACTACCCAGTCATACACGAGCCCGTGAGTGTTCTGATTCCCGTGAAGAAAGCATTTCAAGACACTGCAGTGATCCAGATTCGGGACTTGCAGTAGTTTAGTACTCCGATGAAAACTCTTATGTGTGATTAAAAAAAAAAAAAAAAAAAAAAAAAAAAAAAAAAAAAAAAAAAAAAAAATGTACTTATGAGAAGTAGTGACAATAAACACGAGAACCGACACTTCTCAAGATTTCTCAAGTTTGGAGTAAGAAGAAAACGGGAAGCAGACAACGAGTATCTACAAGTTAATCAGACACTATGGGTCGAAGTCAATTCGGGGTGACTTGGGTATAGCCAAATACGCTTTGAGAATAGATAGAAGGCATCATTACCTCTGAGTTGTTGCCAACTTAAATTTTTGAGCTTAACTGAACCTTAATCCGTATCACAGAAACAATGAAAACCATTTAAGTTATTACATGCTTATAACCTGCTTCTCTATGTCATAATACAGCCAAACACGGATCCAAGTGACAGTCACGTAGTTAGTATGATTCCTGTTAGGATCTTTTCTAAAACATGGTGGTCCCCTGACTAGACTGAAATTTGATCCCTTGTTTCGTAAAATAAGTTTTTCCTATTTTTTAAGTTGTATTAATTTTGACTGGTTACTTGGACATGACCATTTTAGTTATAACTCTTTTTGGAAGCTTCCAAGGTTAAATGACAAATTTTTCAAACTTAAAGGGTTGATTTTGTAGTTACTGGCGAAGTTGTTGAATTTGGCGAAGTTGTTGAATTTGGCGAAGTTGTGCTTAACTTCGCCATGGCGAAGTTATTCGTAACTTCGCCAGACACAACTCCGCCCTATATATGTTCTGTTTCAACACTGTAGCTCTTTCATAAATCTTCCGGCGAACATAAAACCTCAAATCCTTCGGCGATCTTTATACTCAATCGTCTTTTCGATCTTGTGTTTCTTGTTACTATTATTCTTGTGGTATGTGTTATCACTTGTATCTTACCTCTCTCGTTCGTAATAGTTTACCCGGTTCGAGACCTTGGATCGTCGGTCTTTCAAAACCAAGTTTTTCCGACCCTTTGTTACGTGATCATGGACGAGCCTTACGTCTCAAATCCTTTGAAATATGTTGTTCTTCACTTATAAATCATCGATTTTGTCCGAAAATCATCGGACAAAATCGATTGAATCTGAACAGTCGCTGGTTCTGGTTCTGGCGAAGTTAAGGTTTTGGCGAAGTTATCCTCAACTTCGCCAGTGGCTGAAGTTCGCCAATGACGAAGTTGTCCCCAACTTCGTCCTCGGCTTAAGTTCTCCAGTGGCGATGTTAACCGTAACTTCGCCAAGAATTTAACTTCGCCTATTTCAAATGCCTTATCAGTTTTCAGACGAACTTAAGGACGAAGCGAAGTTGTCTCCAACTTCGCCTCACCCTTAACTTCGCCTGTACTGGTTACCTCACAACTTCGCACTTGGTTCTATGCGAACTTGTGGAATACACTACTGCTCTCTAACTTGTCTTGTTTGGTGCAGATATGGCTGCTGTTGGAGGAACTGGTGGTAATGACGGTGATGACCAACGACAATTCTTTCCATCCCACAACCAATATATCACCTTAGATCCAGATGCACGAGGCTTAGATGATTTCAGGGAGATTATCACATTTCTCCAGCGATCAAGGATATTTCATGCTTTAACGACAACACTGCCCATCTCCCTGCCAAACATTGAGGACTTCTGGAAGACAGCTTACCTTGATTGCAGGGCTGAGCCTTCGGTGATACGAGCAACCGTAAATGGCCAAAACATACAATTCTCTTCTGAGGATATACGGTTGGCTCTGCAGTTCGGTGCAGAAACCAGAGATGACCCTACGGAATTCACAGCTCCTTTCCGTGATGGAGCATACTTGAGAATGGGTTATTCGGGTCCGCTGGGGGACTCACAAAGGAGGAAAGGCTTTCTGCTGGACCAATGGCGGTTCTTGATGCATGTGTTGATTGTTTGCATGTCCGGCAGGAAGGGAGGGACAGACGGAATGGGGGCAACGATGCAATCGGCTATGCTTGCGCTGACTTATAATCGCAGATACTCATTTAGTCAGATGATATTCTATGAGATTGATCGCCAAATACGGGCTGCGGCGCGCGAGCGATTCACTATGTATCCGCGCTTCTTGCAGATGATTATCAATCACATTGCTCCGTCTCTACCGCAAAGGCGCCCGATACGATTCGTTGAGTGTGTCACTAAGCGTATCTTCGCTCAGTGCAGGACGTCAAGCGCTCGGAGCAACCCTGAGCGTCGTCCCAGGCATACTCCTCTTTTCGGGTATCTAATTAACCCAGAGTATGTCCATGCAGGCGGGGATGAGTTCAGGGATCCCCAACCACATCAGGCGGCAGCACCTCATGCTGTATCAGCTGCGCCTGTTGTCACTTCTGCTGCTGTGCCAGCTACTTCATCGCAGGCTGTGTCTGCTGCTGCAAACATTGATCTGGATGCTGCCTTCAGTGGACACGGTCTGTTCGATATGGATCTCTCGGGTTCTCAGATTTTGGGTACTACCTCAGCGGCTACTTCGGTAGCTGAAACCGAGCTGGATGAAACATTTGCTGAGGCCAGACGGTTGTTGGTGACTCGGGAGAGGATATCGGGTAAGCGACCGAGGGCTGTGGATGAGGATGAAGATGATGAAGATGAGGAAGAGGCAGTCCGACTTGTGCTGAAACGCTCACGTCGAGAACGACAAGGTATGGTCACTGGAGCGGGGGAGACTTCAAGGTTCGTACGATTTGCTCCGCCTGCCTTGTCAGGTATGTCTCTATTGCCTACTACTGCACAGGTTACTACGGTCGAGGCGTCGGCACCAGCAGTTGTGTCGCTACCACCCCAACTGGTTGATCCCCCGGTGGTAGTTGCACGCTTCGTCGACTCAACAATTACAACAACTGCAGGGTTACCTAGTGTACCACCTGCGGTCACTTCAGCTGCTACTTTTCCACCAACTCCAACGCCTGCTTCAGACTCTGAACGGATTGCTTCGCTGGAGCGTATTGTTGCTGTACAATCGAAGACCATTGACCGCCTGGTGGAAGCCAATCAAATCCAAGCCGCCCTCCTGGTAGAACACGGACGAACTATCGATGCCTTCAAGGAATTCTTGGCATCTCAGGGGGAGACGACTTGCAGGGGCGATGAGTTGAGGACAAAGAGACGACAAGATCATGACGATGATCCCAATGCACCTTCGGGTGCAGGTGGTGAGCTGCCAAGAACCTCTCAGGATCTTGGGGCTTCCACAGCTGAGGGGGAGTCAACTGATGCAGCGGGTGATGATGTTGTGGATGTTGATGACGATGCTGATGTTGAAGACGTCATCGATGCTTTGAAGGAGTTAGATGAGGAGGAGGTTGATGACTTTGTGAATGATGATGACGATGATGTGTTGCCCGTGGAGGAAATTGAAAGGATTGGAGAAAATATTGATGTGGTGAATGTGTTGGAAGAAGGAGAGATCGTGGATGATGCAGTGGAACATGAGATTCCAGCTGTTGAAAGAGCAGATTTGGGAGATGAGAATGTGGTAGATGATACGGTATGGGAGGAGCAACCAAATTGGAAAGAAGGGTGTGCTCAATGGTTTGTTAAAACTAAGAAGCCTGCAGTGCCAACAATGTTTAGAAAGACGTATAATATAAAGGGCTATGCAGAGTCGAAGAAAGGTATTATATGCTGGTTGTACGACAAAGAGTTGAAATTATTTGTGATCAAAAGGTACGACGGCATTCAATACTTTAAAAGATTATTGAGATCTCTAAACTCCCTACCGGAATGCGAGGTGAAAGAGTTAGCAAGACTGGGGCTAATTAACAGAAGTAACGATAATATGGCGAGAATTATTGAAAAGATCGTCTGGAAAGAAGCCATCAAAGACAAAAAGTTTGAACTGCTAAAGCCTCAGAAAGGAAGATTGATAGAAGATAAAGATAGGGGAATGAGGGCTGAC
Source organism: Bidens hawaiensis (assembly GCF_021521415.1). Taxonomy (NCBI): domain Eukaryota; kingdom Viridiplantae; phylum Streptophyta; class Magnoliopsida; order Asterales; family Asteraceae; genus Bidens; species Bidens hawaiensis. The sequence continues at coordinate 126,859 of NW_027491917.1, forward strand.
GGAAAACCATGGATGGTTATGAAGTATAAACCAGTCCGACATCTGAAGGAAGTACCAATGAGAGTCATGCCCAAGAATGTCCTAACAGATCTGAAATGGTGGTATGTGGATTGCGAGACAGCTGAGGCGGTTATGGAAGATGAGGACGAACAAGAAGTTCTTCGGGTTTATGACCCGATGCATCTTGTTAATCTATCGCAGGCTGATCTGGAAGTGCTGAACAACAAGAAGATCTTCTACATTCCTGCTTGGAAGGATCAAGCGAGGAAATATCAAGGAGTTGTGTCGGTTTGTGTGAGAGAAGGGACGCACGCGTGAAAGTGCAAGATTACAAGACTCAGAGATCAAGATATGAAGCTACTGCCAAGGGGGAGTCTGTTGGTACATGTTTGTCAGTAGTTCATAGTCTAGTATTTGTTATCGAGTCTGTAATATAGTTAATGGTTTGTTTATGTTTTGTTTTGTAAACTAGCGAAGTTATCAGCAAGTTCGCTATGGCGAACTTGCTGATTTAGCGAGGTTACTGACAACTTCGCCAGTGGCGAAGTTGTCGTGTTTAAATACACTGTTTCAGCCGAAACAGAAGAGGACGTGAGTTAGGGTTTTTGGTTACGCTTTGTTTCGTTTTGTTCTCTGTAACAGTGACTTACTGTCACGTGTTTAGTTATTCAATATAACGTGTTTACCTTATAGCTCGTGTTCATTGTTCGTGTATTCAATCTCTACAATATCTACACTCGTACCTATATACGCAGGGATTCCGCACCTGCGTTGTTAGAGATTTCCCGTGTACGATCCGCGTTCAGGAACCTACAAGGATCCCTAATTATACCCTATAGCCACCCCGCGGCCAGTTCGAAATTTTGCCAGTATTGCCAAAGGGGTATGTTCACTGATCCGGAGAAAAAACTGAGCATGGGACGAACCACTGAATCGGATCAGAAATTCGGTCTTGGGGATCTCCAAACAATATTTTATGATCCTACGAAAGAATCGCATCCACAATTATGCCCTATAGCCACCCCGCGGCCCGTTCGAAATTTTGCCAGTATTGCCAAAGGGGTATGTTCACAGATCCGGATAAAAAACTGAGTATGGGACGAACCACTGAATCGGATCAGAAATTCGGTCTTGGTGACCTCCATACAATATTTTATGATCCTTCGAAAGTATCGGATCCACAATCATGCCCTATAGCCACCCCGCGGCCCGTTCGTAATTTTGCCAGTATTGCCAAAGGGGTAAGTTCACTGATCCGGAGAAATGAGTATGGGACGAACCACGGAATCGGATAAGAAATTCGGTCTTGGGGACCTCCAAACAATATTTTATGATCCTTCGAAAGAATCGCATCCACAATTATGCCTATAGCTACCCCGCGGCCCGTTCGAAATTTTGCCAGTATTGCCAAAAGGGTATGTTCACAGATCCGGAGAAAAAACTGAGTATGGAACGAACCACTGAATCGGATCAGAAATTCGGTCTTGATGACCTCCATACAATATTTTATGATCCTTCGAAAGTATCGGATCCACAATTATGCCCTATAGCCACCCCGCGGCCCGTTCGTTATTTTGCCAGTATTGCCAAAGGGGTATGTTCACAGATCCGGAGAAAAAACTGAGTATAGGACGAACCACTGAATCGGATCAGAAATTCGGTCTTGGGGACCTCCAAACAATATTTTATGATCCTTCGAAAGAATCGCATAAACAATTATGCCCTATTGCTACCCCGCGGCCCGTTCGAAATTTTGCCAGTATTGCCGAAGGGGTATGTTCACATATCCGGAAAAAAAACTGAGTATGGAACGAACCACAGAATCGGATCAGAAATTCGGTCTTGGTGACCTCCATACAATATTTTATGATCCTTCGAAAGTATCGGATCCACAATTATGCCCTATAGCCACCCCGCGGCCCGTTCGTTATTTTGCCAGTATTGCCAAAAGGGTATGTTCACAGATCCGGATAAAAAACTGAGTATGGGACGAACCACTGAATCGGATCAGAAATTCGGTCTTGGTGACCTCCATACAATATTTTATGATCCTTCGAAAGTATCGGATCCACAATCATGCCCTATAGCCACCCCGCGGCCCGTTCGTAATTTTGCCAGTATTGCCAAAGTGGTATGTTCACTGATCCGGAGAAAAAACTGAGTATGGGACGAACCACGGAATCGGATCAGAAATTCGGTCTTGGGAACCTCCAAACAATATTTTATGATCCTTCGAAAGAATCGCATCCACAATTATGCCCTATAGCTACCCCGCGGCCCGTTCGAAATTTTGCCAGTATTGCCAAAAGGGTATGTTCACAGATCCGGAAAAAAAACTGAGTATGGAACGAACCACATAATCGGATCAGAAATTCGGTCTTGGTGACCTCCATACAATATTTTATGATCCTTCGAAAGTATCGGATCCACAATTATGCCCTATAGCCACCCCGCGGCCCGTTCGTTATTTTGCCAGTATTGCCAAAGGGGTATGTTCACAGATCCGGAGAAAAAACTGAGTATGGGACGAACCACTGAATCGGATCAGAAATTCGGTCTTGGGGACTTCCAAACAATATTTTATGATCCTTCGAAAGAATCTCATAAACAATTATGCCCTATTGCTACCCCGCGGCCCGTTCGAAATTTTGCCAGTATTGCCAAAGGGGTATGTTCACAGATCCGGATAAAAAACTGAGTATGGAACGAACCACTGAATCGGATCAGAAATTCGGTCTTGGTGACCTCCATACAATATTTTATGATCCTTCGAAAGTATCGGATCCACAATCATGCCCTATAGCCACCCCGCGGCCCGTTCGTAATTTTGCCAGTATTGCCAAAGGGGTATGTTCACTGATCCGGAGAAAAAACTGAGTATGGGACGAACGACTTAATCGGATCAGAAATTCGGTCTTGGTGACCTCCAAACAATATTTTATGATCCTTCGAAAGAATAGGATCCCTAATTATACCCTATAGCCACCCCGCGGCCAGTTCGAAATTTTGCCAGTATTGCCAAAGGGGTATGTTCACTGATCCGGAGAAAAAACTGAGCATGGGACGAACCACTGAATCGGATCAGAAATTCGGTCTTGGGGATCTCCAAACAATATTTTATGATCCTACGAAAGAATCGCATCCACAATTATGCCCTATAGCCACCCCGCGGCCCGTTCGAAATTTTGCCAGTATTGCCAAAGGGGTATGTTCACAGATCCGGATAAAAAACTGAGTATGGGACGAACCACTGAATCGGATCAGAAATTCGGTCTTGGTGACCTCCATACAATATTTTATGATCCTTCGAAAGTATCGGATCCACAATCATGCCCTATAGCCACCCCGCGGCCCGTTCGTAATTTTGCCAGTATTGCCAAAGGGGTAAGTTCACTGATCCGGAGAAATGAGTATGGGACGAACCACGGAATCGGATAAGAAATTCGGTCTTGGGGACCTCCAAACAATATTTTATGATCCTTCGAAAGAATCGCATCCACAATTATGCCTATAGCTACCCCGCGGCCCGTTCGAAATTTTGCCAGTATTGCCAAAAGGGTATGTTCACAGATCCGGAGAAAAAACTGAGTATGGAACGAACCACTGAATCGGATCAGAAATTCGGTCTTGATGACCTCCATACAATATTTTATGATCCTTCGAAAGTATCGGATCCACAATTATGCCCTATAGCCACCCCGCGGCCCGTTCGTTATTTTGCCAGTATTGCCAAAGGGGTATGTTCACAGATCCGGAGAAAAAACTGAGTATAGGACGAACCACTGAATCGGATCAGAAATTCGGTCTTGGGGACCTCCAAACAATATTTTATGATCCTTCGAAAGAATCGCATAAACAATTATGCCCTATTGCTACCCCGCGGCCCGTTCGAAATTTTGCCAGTATTGCCGAAGGGGTATGTTCACATATCCGGAAAAAAAACTGAGTATGGAACGAACCACAGAATCGGATCAGAAATTCGGTCTTGGTGACCTCCATACAATATTTTATGATCCTTCGAAAGTATCGGATCCACAATTATGCCCTATAGCCACCCCGCGGCCCGTTCGTTATTTTGCCAGTATTGCCAAAGGGGTATGTTCACAGATCCGGAGAAAAAACTGAGTATGGGACGAACCACTGAATCGGATCAGAAATTCGGTCTTGGCGACCTCCAAACAACATTTTATGATCCTTCGAAAGAATCGGATCCATAATTATGCCCTAAAGCCACCCCGCGGCCCGTTCGAAAATTTGCTAGTATTGTCAACGGGGTATGTTCACTGATCCGGAGAAAAAACTGAGTATGGGATGAACCACTAAATCGGATCAGAAATTCGGTCTTGGTGACCTCCAAACAATATTTTATGATCCTAAGAAAGAATCGGATCCATAATTATGCCCTATAGCCACCCCGCGGCCAGTTCGAAAATTTTCCTGTATTACCAAAAGGTGTATGTTCATTAATCCGGAGAAAAAACTGAGTATGTGTCGAACCACTGAATCGGATCCGAAATTCAGCGTTGGTGACCTCCTTACAAAATTTTATGATCTTTCGAAAGAATCGCATCCACAATTATGCCCTATAGCCACCCCGCGGCCAGTTCGAAATTTTGCCAGTATTGCCGAAGGGGTATGTTCACTGATCCGGAGAAAAAAACTGAGTATGGGTCAAACCACTGAATCGGATAAGAAATTCGGCCTTGGTGACCTCCAAACAATATTTTATGATCCTACGAAAGAATCGCATCCACAATTATGCCATATAGCCACCCCGCGGCCCGTTCGAAATTTTGCCACTATTGCCAAAGGGGTATGTCCACAGATCCGGATAAAAAACTGAGTATGGGACGAACCACTGAATCGGATCAGAAATTCGGTCTTGGTGACCTCCATACAATATTTTATGATCCTTCGAAAGTATCGGATCCACAATCATGCCCTATAGCCACCCCGCAGCCCGTTCGTAATTTTGCCAGTATTGCCAAAGGGGTATTTTCACTGATCCGGAGAAAAAACTGAGTATGGGACGAACGACTTAATCGGATCAGAAATTCGGTCTTGGAGACCTCCAAACAATATTTTATGATCCTTCGAAAGTATCGGATCCACAATTATGCCCTATAGCCACCCCGCGGCCCGTTCGTTATTTTGCCAGTATTGCCAAAGGGGTATGTTCACAGATCCGGAGAAAAAACTGAGCATGGGACGAACCACTGAATCGGATCAGAAATTCGGTTTTGGGGACCTCCAAACAATATTTTATGATCCTTCCAAAGAATCGCATAAACAATTATGCCCTATTGCTACCCCGCGGCCCGTTCGAAATTTTGCCAGTATTGCCAAAGGGGTATGTTCACAGATCCGGAAAAAAAACTGAGTATGGAACGAACCACAGAATCGGATCAGAAATTCGGTCTTGGTGACCTCCATACAATATTTTATGATCCTTCGAAAGTATCGGATCCACAATCATGCCCTATAGCCACCCCGCGGCCCGTTCGATATTTTGCCAGTATTGCCAAAGGGGTATGTTCACAGATCCGGAGAAAAAACTGAGTATGGGACGAACCACTGAATCGGATCAGAAATTCGGTCTTGGCGACCTCCAAACAACATTTTATGATCCTTCGAAAGAATCGGATCCATAATTATGCCCTAAAGCCACCCCGCGGCCCGTTCTAAAATTTGCTAGTATTGTCAACGGGGTATGTTCACTGATCCGGAGAAAAAACTGAGTATGGGACGAACCACTAAATCGGATCAGAAATTCGGTCTTGGTGACCTCCAAACAATATTTTATGATCCTAAGAAAGAATCGGATCCATAATTATGCCCTATAGCCACCCCGCGGCCAGTTCGAAAATTTGCCTGTATTACCAAAAGGTGTATGTTCATTAATCCGGAGAGAAAACTGAGTATGTGTCGAACCACTGAATCGGATCCGAAATTCAGCGTTGGTGACCTCCTTACAAAATTTTATGATCTTTCGAAAGAATCGCATCCACAATTATGCCCTATAGCCACCCCGCGGCCAGTTCGAAATTTTGCCAGTATTGCCAAAGGGGTATGTTCACTGATCCGGAGAAAAAAACTGAGTATGGGTCAAACCACTGAATCGGATAAGAAATTCGGCCTTGGTGACCTCCAAACAATATTTTATGATCCTACGAAAGAATCGCATCCACAATTATGCCCTATAGCCACCCCGCGGCCCGTTCGAAATTTTGCCAGTATTGCCAAAGGGGTATGTCCACAGATCCGGATAAAAAACTGAGTATGGGACGAACCACTGAATCGGATCAGAAATTCGGTCTTGGTGACCTCCATACAATATTTTATGATCCTTCGAAAGTATCGGATCCACAATCATGCCCTATAGCCACCCCGCGGCCCGTTCGTAATTTTGCCAGTATTGCCAAAGGGGTATGTTCACTGATCCGGAGAAAAAACTGAGTATGGGACGAACGACTTAATCGGATCAGAAATTCGGTCTTGGTGACCTCCAAACAATATTTTATGATCCTTCGAAAGAATCGGATCCCTAATTATACCCTATAGCCACCCCGCGGCCAGTTCGAAATTTTGCCAGTATTGCCAAAGGGGTATGTTCACTGATCCGGAGAAAAAACTGAGCATGGGACGAACCACTGAATCGGATCAGAAATTCGGTCTTGGGGATCTCCAAACAATATTTTATGATCCTACGAAAGAATCGCATCCACAATTATGCCCTATAGCCACCCCGCGGCCCGTTCGAAATTTTGCCAGTATTGCCAAAGGGGTATGTTCACAGATTCGGATAAAAAACTGAGTATGGGACGAACCACTGAATCGGATCAGAAATTCGGTCTTGGTGACCTCCATACAATATTTTATGATCCTTCGAAAGTATCGGATCCACAATCATGCCCTATAGCCACCCCGCGGCCCGTTCGTAATTTTGCCAGTATTGCCAAAGGGGTATGTTCACAGATCCGGAGAAAAAACTGAGTATGGGCGAACCACTGAATCGGATCAGAAATTCGGTCTTGGGGACCTCCAAACAATATTTTATGATCCTTCGAAAGAATCGCATAAACAATTATGCCCTAATGCTACCCCGCGGCCCGTTCGAAATTTTGCCAGTATTGCCAAAGGGGTATGTTCACAGATCCGGAAAAAAAACTGAGTATGGAACGAACCACTGAATCGGATCAGAAATTCGGTCTTGGTGACCTCCATACAATATTTTATGATCCTTCGAAAGTATCGGATCCACAATCATGCCCTATAGCCACCCCGCGGCCCGTTCGTAATTTTGCCAGTATTGCCAAAGGGGTATGTTCACTGATCCGGAGAAAAAACTGAGTATGGGACGAACGACTTAATCGGATCAGAAATTCGGTCTTGGTGACCTCCAAACAATATTTTATGATCCTTCGAAAGAATCGGATCCCTAATTATACCCTATAGCCACCCCGCGGCCAGTTCGAAATTTTGCCTGTATTGCCAAAGGGGTATGTTCACTGATCCGGAGAAAAAACTGAGCATGGGACGAACCACTGAATCGGATCAGAAATTCGGTCTTGGGGATCTCCAAACAATATTTTATGATCCTACGAAAGAATCGCATCCACAATTATGCCCTATAGCCACCCCGCGGGCCGTTCGAAATTTTGCCAGTATTGCCAAAGGGGTATGTTCACAGATCCGGATAAAAAACTGAGTATGGGACGAACCACTGAATCGGATCAGAAATTCGGTCTTGGTGACCTCCATACAATATTTTATGATCCTTCGAAAGTATCGGATCCACAATCATGCCCTATAGCCACCCCGCGGCCCGTTCGTAATTTTGCCAGTATTGCCAAAGGGGTATGTTCACAGATCCGGAGAAAAAACTGAGTATGGGACGAACCACTGAATCGGATCAGAAATTCGGTCTTGGGGACCTCCAAACAATATTTTATGATCCTTCGAAAGAATCGCATAAACAATTATGCCCTATTGCTACCCCGCGGCCCGTTCGAAATTTTGCCAGTATTGCCAAAGGGGTATGTTCACAGATCCGGAAAAAAAACTGAGTATGGAACGAACCACTGAATCGGATCAGAAATTCGGTCTTGGTGACCTCCATACAATATTTTATGATCCTTCGAAAGTATCGGATCCACAATCATGCCCTATAGCCACCCCGAGGCCCGTTCGTAATTTTGCCAGTATTGCCAAAGGGGTATGTTCACAGATACGGAGAAAAAACTGAGTATGGGACGAACCACTGAATCGGATCAGAAATTCGGTCTTGGGGACCTCCAAACAATATTTTATGATCCTTCGAAAGAATCGCATAAACAATTATGCCCTATTGCTACCCCGCGGCCCGTTCGAAATTTTGCCAGTATTGCCAAAGGGGTATGTTCACAGATCCGGAAAAAAAACTGAGTATGGAACGAACCACTGAATCGGATCAGAAATTCGGTCTTGGTGACCTCCATACACTATTTTATGATCCTTCGAAAGTATCGGATCCACAATTATGCCCTATAGCCACCCCGCGGCCCGTTCGTTATTTTGCCAGTATTGCCAAAGGGGTATGTTCACAGATACGGAGAAAAAACTGAGTATGGGACGAACCACTGAATCGGATCAGAAATTCGGTCTTGGGGACCTCCAAACAATATTTTATGATCCTTCGAAAGAATCGCATAAACAATTATGCCCTATTGCTACCCCGCGGCCCGTTCGAAATTTTGCCAGTGTTGCCGAAGGGGTATGTTCACAGATCCGGAAAAAAAACTGAGTATGGAACGAACCACTGAATCGGATCAGAAATTCGGTCTTGGTGACCTCCATACACTATTTTATGATCCTTCGAAAGTATCGGATCTACAATTATGCCCTATAGCAACCCCGCGGCCCGTTAGTAATTTTACCAGTATTGCCAAAGGGGTATGTTCACTGATCCGGATAAAAAACTGAATATGGGACGAACCACTGAATCGGATCAGAAATTCGGTCTTGGTGACCTCCATACAATATTTTATGATCCTTCGAAAGTATCGGATTCATAATTATGCCCTATAGCCACCCCGCGGCCCGTTCGTAATTTTTCCTGTATTGCCAAAGGGGTATGTTCACTGATCCGGAGAAAAAACTGAGTATGGGTCGAACCACTGAATCGGATAAGAAATTCGGTCAGGGTGACCTCCAAACAATATTTTATGATCCTACGAAAGAATCGCATCCACAATTATGCCCTATAGCCACCCCGCGGCCCGTTCGAAATTTTGCCAGTAATGCCAAAGGGGTATGTTCACTGATCCGGATAAAAAACTGAGTATGGGACGAACCACTGAATCGGATCAGAAATTCGTTCTTGGTGACCTCCATACAATATTTTATGATCCTTCGAAAGTATCGGATCCACAATCATGCCCTATAGCCACCCCGCGGCCCGTTCGTAATTTTGCCAGTATTGCCAAAGGGGTATGTTCACTAATCCTGAGAAAAAACTGAGTATGGGACGAACGACTTAATCGGATCAGAAATTCGGTCTTGCTGACCTCCAAACAATATTTTATGATCCTTCGAAAGTATCGGATCCGCAATCATGCCCTATAGCCACCCCGCGGCCAGATCGAAATTTTGCCAGTATTGCCAAAGGGGTATGTTCACTGATCCGGAGAAAAAACTGAGTATGGGTCGAACCACTGTATCGGATCAGAAATTCGGTCTGGGTGACCTCCAAACAATATTTTATGATCCTACGAAAGAATCGCATCCACAATTATGCCTTATAGCCACCCCGCGGCCCGTTCGAAATTTTGCTAGTAATGCCAAAGGGGTATGTTCACAGATCCGGATAAAAAACTGAGTATGGGACGAACCACTGAATCGGATCAGAAATTCGGTCTTGGGGACCTCCAAACAATATTTTATGATCCTACGAAAGAATCGCATCCACAATTATGCCCAATAGCTATCTCGCGGCCCGTTCGAAAATTTGCCAGTATTGCCGAAGGGGTATGTTCACAGATCCGGAGAAAAAACAGAGTATGGGTCGAACCACTGAATCGGATCAGAAATTCGGTCTGGGTGACCTCCAAACAATATTTTATGATCCTACGAAAGAATCGCATCCATAATTATGCCCTATAGCCACCCCGCGGCCCGTTCGAAATTTTTCCAGTAATGCCAAAGGGGTATGTTCACTGATCCGGAGAAAAAACTGAGTATGGGACGAACGACTTAATCGGATCAGAAATTCGGTCTTGGTGACTTCCAAACAATATTTTATGATCCTTCGAAAGAATCGGATCCCTAATTATACCCTATAGCCACCCCGCGGTCAGTTCGAAATTTTTCCAGTATTCCCGAAGGGGTATGTTCACTGATCCGGAGAAAAAACTTAGAATGGGTCGAACCACTGAATCGGATCAGAAATTCGGTCTGGGTGACCTCCAATCAATATTTTATGATCCTACGAAAGAATCGCGTCCACAATTATGCCCTATAGCCACCCTGCGGCCCGTTCGAAATTTTGCCAGTGTTGCCAAAGGGGTATGTTCACAGATCCGGATAAAAAACTGAGTATGGGACGAACCACTGAATCGGATCAGAAATTCGGTCTTGGTGACCGCCATACAATATTTTATGATCCTTCGAAAGTATCGGATCCGCAATCATGCCCTATAGCTACCTCGCGGCCCGTTCGAAAATTTGCAAGTATTGCCAAAGGGGTATGTTCACAGATCCGGAGAAAAAACTGAGTATGGGACGAACGACCTAAACGGATCAGAAATTCGGTCTTGGTGACCTCCAAACAATATTTTATGATCCTTCGAAAGAATCGGATCCCTAATTATACCCTATAGCCACCCCTCGGCCAGTTCGAAATTTTGCCTGTATTGCCAAAGGGGTATGTTCACAGATCCGGATAAAAAACTGAGTATGGGACGAACCACTGAATCGGATCAGAAATTCGGTCTTGGTGACCTCCATACAATATTTTATGATCCTTCGAAAGTATCGGATCCACAATCATGCCCTATAGCCACCCCGCGGCCCGTTCGTAATTTTGCCAGTATTGCCAAAGGGGTATGTTCACTGATCCGGAGAAAAAACTGAGTATGGGTCGAACCACTGAATCGGATAAGAAATTCGGTCAGGGTGACCTCCAAACAATATTTTATGATCCTACGAAAGAATCGCATCCACAATTATGCCCTATAGCCACCCCGCGACCCGTTCGAAATTTTGCCAGTAATGCCAAAGGGGTATGTTCGCTGATCCGGATAAAAAACTGAGTATGGGACGAACCACTGAATCGGATCAGAAATTCGTTCTTGGTGACCTCCATACAATATTTTATGATCCTTCGAAAGTATCGGATCCACAATCATGCCCTATAGCCACCCCGCGGCCCGTTCGTAATTTTGCCAGTATTGCCAAAGGGGTATGTTCACTAATCCTGAGAAAAAACTGAGTATGGGACGAACGACTTAATCGGATCAGAAATTCGGTCTTGGTGACCTCCAAACAATATTTTATGATCCTTCGAAAGTATCGGATCCGCAATCATGCCCTATAGCCACCCCGCGGCCAGATCGAAATTTTGCCAGTATTGCCAAAGGGGTATGTTCACTGATCCGGAGAAAAAACTGAGTATGGGTCGAACCACTGTATCGGATCAGAAATTCGGTCTGGGTGACCTCCAAACAATATTTTATGATCCTACGAAAGAATCGCATCCACAATTATGCCTTATAGCCACCCCGCGGCCCGTTCGAAATTTTGCTAGTAATGCCAAAGGGGTATGTTCACAGATCCGGATAAAAAACTGAGTATGGGACGAACCACTGAATCGGATCAGAAATTCGGTCTTGGGGACCTCCAAACAATATTTTATGATCCTACGAAAGAATCGCATCCACAATTATGCCCAATAGCTATCTCGCGGCCCGTTCGAAAATTTGCCAGTATTGCCGAAGGGGTATGTTCACAGATCCGGAGAAAAAACAGAGTATGGGTCGAACCACTGAATCGGATCAGAAATTCGGTCTGGGTGACCTCCAAACAATATTTTATGATCCTACGAAAGAATCGCATCCATAATTATGCCCTATAGCCACCCCGCGGCCCGTTCGAAATTTTTCCAGTAATGCCAAAGGGGTATGTTCACTGATCCGGAGAAAAAACTGAGTATGGGACGAACGACTTAATCGGATCAGAAATTCGGTCTTGGTGACTTCCAAACAATATTTTATGATCCTTCGAAAGAATCGGATCCCTAATTATACCCTATAGCCACCCCGCGGTCAGTTCGAAATTTTTCCAGTATTCCCGAAGGGGTATGTTCACAGATCCGGAGAAAAAACTGAGTATGGGACGAACCACTGAATCGGATCAGAAATTCGGTCTTGGTGACCTCCATACAATATTTTATGATCCTTCGAAAGTATCGGATCCACAATCATGCCCTATAGCCACCCCGCGGCCCGTTCGTAATTTTGCCAGTATTGCCAAAGGGGTATGTTCACTGATCCGGAGAAAAAACTGAGTATGCGACGAACGACTTAATCGGATCAGAAATTCGGTCTTGGTGACCTACAAACAATATTTTATGATCCTTGAAAGAATCGGATCCCTAATTATACCCTATAGCCACCCCGCGGCCAGTTCGAAATTTTGCCAGTATTGCCAAAGGGGTATGTTCACTGATCCGGAGAAAAAACTGAGCATGGGACGAACCACTGAATCGGATCAGAAATTCGGTCTTGGGGATCTCCAAACAATATTTTATGATCCTACGAAAGAATCGCATCCACAATTATGCCCTATAGCCACCCCGCGGCCCGTTCGAAATTTTGCCAGTATTGCCAAAGGGGTATGTTCACAGATCCGGATAAAAAACTGAGTATGGGACGAACCACTGAATCGGATCAGAAATTCGGTCTTGGTGACCTCCATACAATATTTTATGATCCTTCGAAAGTATCGGATCCACAATCATGCCCTATAGCCACCCCGCGGCCCGTTCGTAATTTTGCCAGTACTGCCAAAGGGGTATGTTCACAGATCCGGAGAAAAAACTGAGTATGGGACGAACCACTGAATCGGATCAGAAATTCGGTCTTGGGGACCTCCAAACAATATTTTATGATCCTTCGAAAGAATCGCATAAACAATTATGCCCTATTGCTACCCCGCGGCCCGTTCGAAATTTTGCCAGTATTGCCAAAGGGGTATGTTCACAGATCCGGAAAAAAAACTGAGTATGGAACGAACCACTGAATCGGATCAGAAATTCGGTCTTGGTGACCTCCATACAATATTTTATGATCCTTCGAAAGTATCGGATCCACAATCATGCCCTATAGCCACCCCGCGGCCCGTTCGTAATTTTGCCAGTATTGCCAAAGGGTTATGTTCACAGATACGGAGAAAAAACTGAGTATGGGACGAACCACTGAATCGGATCAGAAATTCGGTCTTGGGGACCTCCAAACAATATTTTATGATCCTTCGAAAGAATCGCATAAACAATTATGCCCTATTGCTACCCCGCGGCCCGTTCGAAATTTTGCCAGTATTGCCAAAGGGGTATGTTCACAGATCTGGAAAAAAAACTGAGTATGGAACGAACCACTGAATCGGATCAGAAATTCGGTCTTGGTGACCTCCATACACTATTTTATGATCCTTCGAAAGTATCGGATCCACAATTATGCCCTATAGCCACCCCGCGGCCCGTTCGTTATTTTGCCAGTATTGCCAAAGGGGTATGTTCACAGATACGGAGAAAAAACTGAGTATGGGACGAACCACTGAATCGGATCAGAAATTCGGTCTTGGGGACCTCCAAACAATATTTTATGATCCTTCGAAAGAATCGCATAAACAATTATGCCCTATTGCTACCCCGCGGCCCGTTCGAAATTTTGCCAGTATTGCCGAAGGGGTATGTTCACAGATCCGGAAAAAAAACTGAGTATGGAACGAACCACTGAATCGGATCAGAAATTCGGTCTTGGTGACCTCCATACACTATTTTATGATCCTTCGAAAGTATCGGATCTACAATTATGCCCTATAGCAACCCCGCGGCCCGTTAGTAATTTTACCAGTATTGCCAAAGGGGTATGTTCACTGATCCGGATAAAAAACTGAATATGGGACGAACCACTGAATCGGATCAGAAATTCGGTCTTGGTGACCTCCATACAATATTTTAAGATCCTTCGAAAGTATCGGATTCATAATTATGCCCTATAGCCACCCCGCGGCCCGTTCGTAATTTTGCCTGTATTGCCAAAGGGGTATGTTCACTGATCCGGAGAAAAAACTGAGTATGGGTCGAACCACTGAATCGGATAAGAAATTCGGTCAGGGTGACCTCCAAACAATATTTTATGATCCTACGAAAGAATCGCATCCACAATTATGCCCTATAGCCACCCCGCGGCCCGTTCGAAATTTTGCCAGTAATGCCAAAGGGGTATGTTCACTGATCCGGATAAAAAACTGAGTATGGGACGAACCACTGAATCGGATCAGAAATTCGTTCTTGGTGACCTCCATACAATATTTTATGATCCTTCGAAAGTATCGGATCCACAATCATGCCCTATAGCCACCCTGCGGCCCGTTCGTAATTTTGCCAGTATTGCCAAAGGGGTATGTTCACTAATCCTGAGAAAAAAAGCTGAGTATGGGACGAACGACTTAATCGGATCAGAAATTCGGTCTTGGTGACCTCCAAACAATATTTTATGATCCTTCGAAAGTATCGGATCCGCAATCATGCCCTATAGCCACCCCGCGGCCAGTTCGAAATTTTGCCAGTATTGCCAAAGGGGTATGTTCACTGATCCGGAGAAAAAACTGAGTATGGGTCGAACCACTGTATCGGATCAGAAATTCGGTCTGGGTGACCTCCAAACAATATTTTATGATCCTACGAAAGAATCGCATCCACAATTATGCCTTATAGCCACCCCGCGGCCCGTTCGAAATTTTGCTAGTAATGCCAAAGGGGTATGTTCACAGATCCGGATAAAAAACTGAGTATGGGACGAACCACTGAATCGGATCAGAAATTCGGTCTTGGGGACCTCCAAACAATATTTTATGATCCTACGAAAGAATCGCATCCACAATTATGCCCAATAGCTATCTCGCGGCCCGTTCGAAAATTTGCCAGTATTGCCGAAGGGGTATGTTCACAGATCCGGAGAAAAAACTGAGTATGGGTCGAACCACTGAATCGGATCAGAAATTCGGTCTGGGTGACCTCCAAACAATATTTTATGATCCTACGAAAGAATCGCATCCATAATTATGCCCTATAGCCACCCCGCGGCCCGTTCGAAATTTTTCCAGTAATGCCAAAGGGGTATGTTCACTGATCCGGAGAAAAAACTGAGTATGGGACGAACGACTTAATCGGATCAGAAATTCGGTCTTGGTGACCTCCATACACTATTTTATGATCCTTCGAAAGTATCGGATCCACAATTATGCCCTATAGCCATCCCGCGGCCCGTTCGTTATTTTGCCAGTATTGCCAAAGGGGTATGTTCACAGATACGGAGAAAAAACTGAGTATGGGACGAACCACTGAATCGGATCAGAAATTCGGTCTTGGGGACCTCCAAACAATATTTTATGATCCTTCGAAAGAATCGCATAAACAATTATGCCCTATTGCTACCCCGCGGCCCGTTCGAAATTTTGCCAGTATTGCCGAAGGGGTATGTTCACAGATCCGGAAAAAAAACTGAGTATGGAACGAACCACTGAATCGGATCAGAAATTCGGTCTTGGTGACCTCCATACACTATTTTATGATCCTTCGAAAGTATCGGATCTACAATTATGCCCTATAGCAACCCCGCGGCCCGTTAGTAATTTTACCAGTATTGCCAAAGGGGTATGTTCACTGATCCGGATAAAAAACTGAATATGGGACGAACCACTGAATCGGATCAGAAATTCGGTCTTGGTGACCTCCATACAATATTTTAAGATCCTTCGAAAGTATCGGATTCATAATTATGCCCTATAGCCACCCCGCGGCCCGTTCGTAATTTTGCCTGTATTGCCAAAGGGGTATGTTCACTGATCCGGAGAAAAAACTGAGTATGGGTCGAACCACTGAATCGGATAAGAAATTCGGTCAGGGTGACCTCCAAACAATATTTTATGATCCTACGAAAGAATCGCATCCACAATTATGCCCTATAGCCACCCCGCGGCCCGTTCGAAATTTTGCCAGTAATGCCAAAGGGGTATGTTCACTGATCCGGATAAAAAACTGAGTATGGGACGAACCACTGAATCGGATCAGAAATTCGTTCTTGGTGACCTCCATACAATATTTTATGATCCTTCGAAAGTATCGGATCCACAATCATGCCCTATAGCCACCCCGCGGCCCGTTCGTAATTTTGCCAGTATTGCCAAAGGGGTATGTTCACTAATCCTGAGAAAAAACTGAGTATGGGACGAACGACTTAATCGGATCAGAAATTCGGTCTTGGTGACCTCCAAACAATATTTTATGATCCTTCGAAAGTATCGGATCCGCAATCATGCCCTATAGCCACCCCGCGGCCAGTTCGAAATTTTGCCAGTATTGCCAAAGGGGTATGTTCACTGATCCGGAGAAAAAACTGAGTATGGGACGAACCACTGAATCGGATCAGAAATTCGGTCTTGGGGACCTCCAAACAATATTTTATGATCCTTCGAAAGAATCGCATAAACAATTATGCCCTATTGCTACCCCGCGGCCCGTTCGAAATTTTGCCAGTATTGCCAAAGGGGTATGTTCACAGATCCGGAAAAAAAACTGAGTATGGAACGAACCACTGAATCGGATCAGAAATTCGGTCTTGGTGACCTCCATACAATATTTTATGATCCTTCGAAAGTATCGGATCCACAATCATGCCCTATAGCCACCCCGCGGCCCGTTCGTAATTTTGCCAGTATTGCCAAAGGGTTATGTTCACAGATACGGAGAAAAAACTGAGTATGGGACGAACCACTGAATCGGATCAGAAATTCGGTCTTGGGGACCTCCAAACAATATTTTATGATCCTTCGAAAGAATCGCATAAACAATTATGCCCTATTGCTACCCCGCGGCCCGTTCGAAATTTTGCCAGTATTGCCAAAGGGGTATGTTCACAGATCTGGAAAAAAAACTGAGTATGGAACGAACCACTGAATCGGATCAGAAATTCGGTCTTGGTGACCTCCATACACTATTTTATGATCCTTCGAAAGTATCGGATCCACAATTATGCCCTATAGCCACCCCGCGGCCCGTTCGTTATTTTGCCAGTATTGCCAAAGGGGTATGTTCACAGATACGGAGAAAAAACTGAGTATGGGACGAACCACTGAATCGGATCAGAAATTCGGTCTTGGGGACCTCCAAACAATATTTTATGATCCTTCGAAAGAATCGCATAAACAATTATGCCCTATTGCTACCCCGCGGCCCGTTCGAAATTTTGCCAGTATTGCCGAAGGGGTATGTTCACAGATCCGGAAAAAAAACTGAGTATGGAACGAACCACTGAATCGGATCAGAAATTCGGTCTTGGTGACCTCCATACACTATTTTATGATCCTTCGAAAGTATCGGATCTACAATTATGCCCTATAGCAACCCCGCGGCCCGTTAGTAATTTTACCAGTATTGCCAAAGGGGTATGTTCACTGATCCGGATAAAAAACTGAATATGGGACGAACCACTGAATCGGATCAGAAATTCGGTCTTGGTGACCTCCATACAATATTTTAAGATCCTTCGAAAGTATCGGATTCATAATTATGCCCTATAGCCACCCCGCGGCCCGTTCGTAATTTTGCCTGTATTGCCAAAGGGGTATGTTCACTGATCCGGAGAAAAAACTGAGTATGGGTCGAACCACTGAATCGGATAAGAAATTCGGTCAGGGTGACCTCCAAACAATATTTTATGATCCTACGAAAGAATCGCATCCACAATTATGCCCTATAGCCACCCCGCGGCCCGTTCGAAATTTTGCCAGTAATGCCAAAGGGGTATGTTCACTGATCCGGATAAAAAACTGAGTATGGGACGAACCACTGAATCGGATCAGAAATTCGATCTTGGTGACCTCCATACAATATTTTATGATCCTTCGAAAGTATCGGATCCACAATCATGCCCTATAGCCACCCCGCGGCCCGTTCGTAATTTTGCCAGTATTGCCAAAGGGGTATGTTCACTAATCCTGAGAAAAAACTGAGTATGGGACGAACGACTTAATCGGATCAGAAATTCGGTCTTGGTGACCTCCAAACAATATTTTATGATCCTTAGAAAGTATCGGATCCGCAATCATGCCCTATAGCCACCCCGCGGCCAGTTCGAAATTTTGCCAGTATTGCCAAAGGGGTATGTTCACTGATCCGGAGAAAAAACTGAGTATGGGTCGAACCACTGTATCAGATCAGAAATTCGGTCTGGGTGACCTCCAAACAATATTTTATGATCCTACGAAAGAATCGCATCCACAATTATGCCTTATAGCCACCCCGTGGCCCGTTCGAAATTTTGCTAGTAATGCCAAAGGGGTATGTTCACAGATCCGGATAAAAAACTGAGTATGGGACGAACCACTGAATCGGATCAGAAATTCGGTCTTGGGGACCTCCAAACAATATTTTATGATCCTACGAAAGAATCGCATCCACAATTATGCCCAATAGCTATCTCGCGGCCCGTTCGAAAATTTGCCAGTATTGCCGAAGGGGTATGTTCACAGATCCGGAGAAAAAACTGAGTATGGGTCGAACCACTGAATCGGATCAGAAATTCGGTCTGGGTGACCTCCAAACAATATTTTATGATCCTACGAAAGAATCGCATCCATAATTATGCCCTATAGCCACCCCGCGGCCCGTTCGAAATTTTTCCAGTAATGCCAAAGGGGTATGTTCACTGATCCGGAGAAAAAACTGAGTATGGGACGAACGACTTAATCGGATCAGAAATTCGGTCTTGGTGACTTCCAAACAATATTTTATGATCCTTCGAAAGAATCGGATCCCTAATTATACCCTATAGCCACCCCGCGGTCAGTTCGAAATTTTTCCAGTATTCCCGAAGGGGTATGTTCACTGATCCGGAGAAAAAACTGAGAATGGGTCGAACCACTGAATCGGATCAGAAATTCGGTCTGGGTGACCTCCAATCAATATTTTATGATCCTACGAAAGAATCGCGTCCACAATTATGCCCTATAGCCACCCTGCGGCCCGTTCGAAATTTTGCCAGTATTGCCAAAGGGGTATGTTCACAGATCCGGATAAAAAACTGAGTATTGGACGAACCACTGAATCGGATCAGAAATTCGGTCTTGGTGACCTCCATACAATATTTTATGATCCTTCGAAAGTATCGGATCCGCAATCATGCCCTATAGCTACCTCGCGGCCCGTTCGAAAATTTGCAAGTATTGCCAAAGGGGTATGTTCACAGATCCGGAGAAAAAACTGAGTATGGGACGAACGACCTAAACGGATCAGAAATTCGGTCTTGGCGACCTCCAAACAATATTTTATGATCCTTCGAAAGAATCGGATCCCTAATTATACCCTATAGCCACCCCGCGGCCAGTTCGAAATTTTGCCAGTATTGCCAAAGGGGTATGTTCACTGATCCGGAGAAAAAACTGAGTATGGGACGAACCACTGAATCGGATCAGAAATTCGGTCTTGGGGACCTCCAAACAATATTTTATGATCCTACGAAAGAATCGCATCCACAATTATGCCCAATAGCTATCTCGCGGCCCGTTCGAAAATTTGCCAGTATTGCCGAAGGGGTATGTTCACAGATCCGGAGAAAAAACTGAGTATGGGTCGAACCACTGAATCGGATCAGAAATTCGGTCTGGGTGACCTCCAAACAATATTTTATGATCCTACGAAAGAATCGCATCCATAATTATGCCCTATAGCCACCCCGCGGCCCGTTCGAAATTTTTCCAGTAATGCCAAAGGGGTATGTTCACTGATCCGGAGAAAAAACTGAGTATGGGACGAACGACTTAATCGGATCAGAAATTCGGTCTTGGTGACTTCCAAACAATATTTTATGATCCTTCGAAAGAATCGGATCCCTAATTATACCCTATAGCCACCCCGCGGTCAGTTCGAAATTTTTCCAGTATTCCCGAAGGGGTATGTTCACTGATCCGGAGAAAAAACTGAGAATGGGTCGAACCACTGAATCGGATCAGAAATTCGGTCTGGGTGACCTCCAATCAATATTTTATGATCCTACGAAAGAATCGCGTCCACAATTATGCCCTATAGCCACCCTGCGGCCCGTTCGAAATTTTGCCAGTATTGCCAAAGGGGTATGTTCACAGATCCGGATAAAAAACTGAGTATGGGACGAACCACTGAATCGGATCAGAAATTCGGTCTTGGTGACCTCCATACAATATTTTATGATCCTTCGAAAGTATCGGATCCGCAATCATGCCCTATAGCTACCTCGCGGCCCGTTCGAAAATTTGCAAGTATTGCCAAAGGGGTATGTTCACAGATCCGGAGAAAAAACTGAGTATGGGACGAACGACCTAAACGGATCAGAAATTCGGTCTTGGTGACCTCCAAACAATATTTTATGATCCTTCGAAAGAATCGGATCCCTAATTATACCCTATAGCCACCCCGCGGCCAGTTCGAAATTTTGCCAGTATTGCCAAAGGGGTATGTTCACTGATCCGGAGAAAAAACTGAGTATGGGACGAACCACTGAATCGGATCAGAAATTCGGTCTTGGGGACCTCCAAACAATATTTTATGATCCTACGAAAGAATCGCATCCACAATTATGCCCAATAGCTATCTCGCGGCCCGTTCGAAAATTTGCCAGTATTGCCGAAGGGGTATGTTCACAGATCCGGAGAAAAAACTGAGTATGGGTCGAACCACTGAATCGGATCAGAAATTCGGTCTGGGTGACCTCCAAACAATATTTTATGATCCTACGAAAGAATCGCATCCATAATTATGCCCTATAGCCACCCCGCGGCCCGTTCGAAATTTTTCCAGTAATGCCAAAGGGGTATGTTCACTGATCCGGAGAAAAAACTGAGTATGGGACGAACGACTTAATCGGATCAGAAATTCGGTCTTGGTGACTTCCAAACAATATTTTATGATCCTTCGAAAGAATCGGATCCCTAATTATACCCTATAGCCACCCCGCGGTCAGTTCGAAATTTTTCCAGTATTCCCGAAGGGGTATGTTCACTGATCCGGAGAAAAAACTGAGAATGGGTCGAACCACTGAATCGGATCAGAAATTCGGTCTGGGTGACCTCCAATCAATATTTTATGATCCTACGAAAGAATCGCGTCCACAATTATGCCCTATAGCCACCCTGCGGCCCGTTCGAAATTTTGCCAGTATTGCCAAAGGGGTATGTTCACAGATCCGGATAAAAAACTGAGTATGGGACGAACCACTGAATCGGATCAGAAATTCGGTCTTGGTGACCTCCATACAATATTTTATGATCCTTCGAAAGTATCGGATCCGCAATCATGCCCTATAGCTACCTCGCGGCCCGTTCGAAAATTTGCAAGTATTGCCAAAGGGGTATGTTCACAGATCCGGAGAAAAAACTGAGTATGGGACGAACGACCTAAACGGATCAGAAATTCGGTCTTGGTGACCTCCAAACAATATTTTATGATCCTTCGAAAGAATCGGATCCCTAATTATACCCTATAGCCACCCCGCGGCCAGTTCGAAATTTTGCCAGTATTGCCAAAGGGGTATGTTCACTGATCCGGAGAAAAAACTGAGTATGGGACGAACCACTGAATCGGATCAGAAATTCGGTCTTGGGGACCTCCAAACAATATTTTATGATCCTACGGAAGAATCGCATCCACAATTATGCCCAATAGCTATCTCGCGGCCCGTTCGAAAATTTGCCAGTATTGCCGAAGGGGTATGTTCACAGATCCGGAGAAAAAACTGAGTATGGGTCGAACCACTGAATCGGATCAGAAATTCGGTCTGGGTGACCTCCAAACAATATTTTATGATCCTACGAAAGAATCGCATCCATAATTATGCCCTATAGCCACCCCGCGGCCCGTTCGAAATTTTTCCAGTAATGCCAAAGGGGTATGTTCACTGATCCGGAGAAAAAACTGAGTATGGGACGAACGACTTAATCGGATCAGAAATTCGGTCTTGGTGACTTCCAAACAATATTTTATGATCCTTCGAAAGAATCGGATCCCTAATTATACCCTATAGCCACCCCGCGGTCAGTTCGAAATTTTTCCAGTATTCCCGAAGGGGTATGTTCACTGATCCGGAGAAAAAACTGAGAATGGGTCGAACCACTGAATCGGATCAGAAATTCGGTCTGGGTGACCTCCAATCAATATTTTATGATCCTACGAAAGAATCGCGTCCACAATTATGCCCTATAGCCACCCTGCGGCCCGTTCGAAATTTTGCCAGTATTGCCAAAGGGGTATGTTCACAGATCCGGATAAAAAACTGAGTATGGGACGAACCACTGAATCGGATCAGAAATTCGGTCTTGGTGACCTCCATACAATATTTTATGATCCTTCGAAAGTATCGGATCCGCAATCATGCCCTATAGCTACCTCGCGGCCCGTTCGAAAATTTGCAAGTATTGCCAAAGGGGTATGTTCACAGATCCGAAGAAAAAACTGAGTATGGGACGAACGACCTAAACGGATCAGAAATTCGGTCTTGGTGACCTCCAAACAATATTTTATGATCCTTCGAAAGAATCGGATCCCTAATTATACCCTATAGCCACCCCTCGGCCAGTTCGAAATTTTGCCAGTATTGCCAAAGGGGTATGTTCACAGATCCGGATAAAAAACTGAGTATGGGACGAACCACTGAATCGGATCAGAAATTCGGTCTGGTGACCTCCAAACAATATTTTATGATCCTACGAAAGAATCGCATCCACAATATGCCCTATAGCCACCCCGCGGCCCGTTCGAAATTTTGCCAGTAATGCCAAAGGGGTATGTTCACTGATCCGGAGAAAAAACTGAGTATGGGACGAACGACCTAATCGGATCAGAAATTCGGTCTTGGTGACTTCCAAACAATATTTTATGATCCTTCTAAAGAATCGGATCCCTAATTATACCCTAAAGCCACCCCGCGGCCAGTTCGAAATTTTTCAAGTATTGCCAAAGGGGTATGTTCACTGATCCGGAGAAAAAACTGAGTATGGGTCGAACCACTGAATCGGATCTGAAATTCGGTCTGGGTGACCTCCAAACAATATTTTATGATCCTACGAAAGAATCGCATCCACAATTATGCCCTATAGCCACCCCGCGGCCCGTTCGTAATTTTGCCAGTATTGCCAAAGGGGTATGTTCACAGATCCGGATAAAAAACTGAGTATGGGATGAACAACTGAATCGGATCAGAAATTCGGTCTTGGGGACCCCTAAACAATATTTTATAATCCTACAAAAGAATCGCTTCCACAATTATGCCCTATAGCCACCACGCGGCCCGTTCGAAATTTTGCCAGTATTGCCGAAGGGGTATGTTCACGGATCCGGAGAAAAAACTGAGTATGGGTCGAACCACTGAATCGGATCAGAAATTCGGTCTGGGTGACCTCCTAACAATATTTTATGATCCTACGAAAGAATCGCATCCACAATTATGCCCTATAGCCACCCCGCGGCCCGTTCGAAATTTTGCCAGTATTGCCAAAGGGGTATGTTCACAGATCCGGATAAAAAACTGAGTTTGGGACGAACCACTGAATCGGATCAGAAATTCGGTCTTGGGGACCCCAAACAATATTTTATGATACTACGAAAGAATTGCATCCACAATTATGCCCTATAGCCACCCCGCGGCCAGTTTGAAATTTTGCCAGTATTGCCAAAGGGGTATGTTCACTGATCCGGAGAAAAAACTGAGTATGGGACGAACCACTTAATCGGATCAGAAATTCGGTCTTGGTGACCTCCAAACAATATTTTATGATCCTTCGAAAGAATCGGATCCCTAATTATGCCCTATAGCCACCCCGCTACCAGTTCGAAATTTTGCCAGTATTGCCCAAGTGGTATGTTAGCTGATCCGGAGAAAAAACTGAGTATGGGTCGAACCACTGAATCGGATCAGAAATTCGGTCTGGGTGACCTCCAATCAATATTTTATGATCCTACGAAAGAATCGCATCCACAATTATGCCCTACAGCCACCCCGCGGCCCGTTCGAAATTTTGCCAGTATTGCCAAAGGGGTATGTTCACAGATCCGGATAAAAAACTGAGTATGGGACGAACCACTGAATCGGATCAGAAATTCGGTCTTGGTGACCTCCATACAATATTTTATGATCCTTCGAAAGTATCGGATCCGCAATCATGCCCTATAGCTACCTCGCGGCCCGTTCGAAAATTTGCAAGTATTGCCAAAGGGGTATGTTCACAGATCCGGAGAAAAAACTGAGTATGGGACGAACGACCTAAACGGATCAGAAATTCGGTCTTGGTGACCTCCAAACAATATTTTATGATCCTTCGAAAGAATCGGATCCCTAATTATACCCTATAGCCACCCCTCGGCCAGTTCGAAATTTTGCCAGTATTGCCAAAGGGGTATGTTCACAGATCCGGATAAAAAACTGAGTATGGGACGAACCACTGAATCGGATCAGAAATTCGGTCTGGTGACCTCCAAACAATATTTTATGATCCTACGAAAGAATCGCATCCACAATATGCCCTATAGCCACCCCGCGGCGCGTTCGAAATTTTGCCAGTAATGCCAAAGGGGTATGTTCACTGATCCGGAGAAAAAACTGAGTATGGGACGAACGACCTAATCGGATCAGAAATTCGGTCTTGGTGACTTCCAAACAATATTTTATGATCCTTCGAAAGAATCGGATCCCTAATTATACCCTATAGCCACCCCGCGGCCAGTTCGAAATTTTTCAAGTATTGCCAAAGGGGTATGTTCACTGATCCGGAGAAAAAACTGAGTATGGGTCGAACCACTGAATCGGATCTGAAATTCGGTCTGGGTGACCTCCAAACAATATTTTATGATCCTACGAAAGAATCGCATCCAAAATTATGCCCTATAGCCACCCCGCGGCCCGTTCGTAATTTTGCCAGTATTGCCAAAGGGGTATGTTCACAGATCCGGATAAAAAACTGAGTATGGGATGAACAACTGAATCGGATCAGAAATTCGGTCTTGGGGACCCCTAAACAATATTTTATAATCCTACAAAAGAATCGCTTCCACAATTATGCCCTATAGCCACCACGCGGCCCGTTCGAAATTTTGCCAGTATTGCCGAAGGGGTATGTTCACGGATCCGGAGAAAAAACTGAGTATGGGTCGAACCACTGAATCGGATCAGAAATTCGGTCTGGGTGACCTCCTAACAATATTTTATGATCCTACGAAAGAATCGCATCCACAATTATGCCCTATAGCCACCCCGCGGCCCGTTCGAAATTTTGCCAGTATTGCCAAAGGGGTATGTTCACAGATCCGGATAAAAAACTGAGTTTGGGACGAACCACTGAATCAGATCAGAAATTCGGTCTTGGGGACCCCAAACAATATTTTATGATACTACGAAAGAATTGCATCCACAATTATGCCCTATAGCCACCCCGCGGCCAGTTTGAAATTTTGCCAGTATTGCCAAAGGGGTATGTTCACTGATCCGGAGAAAAAACTGAGTATGGGACGAACCACTTAATCGGATCAGAAATTCGGTCTTGGTGACCTCCAAACAATATTTTATGATCCTTCGAAAGAATCGGATCCCTAATTATGCCCTATAGCCACCCCGCTACCAGTTCGAAATTTTGCCAGTATTGCCCAAGTGGTATGTTAGCTGATCCGGAGAAAAAACTGAGTATGGGTCGAACCACTGAATCGGATCAGAAATTCGGTCTGGGTGACCTCCAATCAATATTTTATGATCCTACGAAAGAATCGCATCCACAATTATGCCCTATAGCCACCCCGCGGCCCGTTCGAAATTTTGCCAGTATTGCCAAAGGGGTATGTTCACAGATCCGGATAAAAAACTGAGTATGGGACGAACCACTGAATCGGATCAGAAATTCGGTCTTGGTGACCTCCATACAATATTTTATGATCCTTCGAAAGTATCGGATCCGCAATCATGCCCTATAGCTACCTCGCGGCCCGTTCGAAAATTTGCAAGTATTGCCAAAGGGGTATGTTCACAGATCCGGAGAAAAAACTGAGTATGGGACGAACGACCTAAACGGATCAGAAATTCGGTCTTGGTGACCTCCAAACAATATTTTATGATCCTTCGAAAGAATCGGATCCCTAATTATACCCTATAGCCACCCCTCGGCCAGTTCGAAATTTTGCCAGTATTGCCAAAGGGGTATGTTCACAGATCCGGATAAAAAACTGAGTATGGGACGAACCACTGAATCGGATCAGAAATTCGGTCTGGGTGACCTCCAAACAATATTTTATGATCCTACGAAAGAATCGCATCCACAATTATGCCCTATAGCCACCCCGCGGCCCGTTCGAAATTTTGCTAGTATTGCCAAAGGGGAATGTTCACAGATCCGAAGAAAAAACTGAGTATGGGTCGAACCACTGAATCGGATCAGAAATTCGGTCTGGTGACCTCCAAACAATATTTTATGATCCTACGAAAGAATCGCATCCACAATATGCCCTATAGCCACCCCGCGGCCCGTTCGAAATTTTGCCAGTAATGCCAAAGGGGTATGTTCACTGATCCGGAGAAAAAACTGAGTATGGGACGAACGACTTAATCGGATCAGTAATTCGGTCTTGGTGACTTCCAAACAATATTTTATGATCCTTCGAAAGAATCGGATCCCTAATTATACCCTATAGCCACCTCGCGGCCAGTTCGAAATTTTGCCAGTATTGCCAAAGGGGTTCGTTCACTGATCCGGAGAAAAAACTGAGTATGGGTCGAACCACTGAATCGGATCAGAAATTCGGTCTGGGTGACCTCCAAACAATATTTTATAATCCTACGAAAGAATCGCATCCACAATTATGCCCTATAGCCACCCCGCGGCCCGTTCGAAATTTTGCCAGTATTGCCAAAGGGGTATGTTCACAGATCCGGATAAAAAACTGAGTATGGGACGAACCACTGAATCGGATCAGAAATTCGGTCTTGGTGACCTCCATACAATATTTTATGATCCTTCGAAAGTATCGGATCCGCAATCATGCCCTATAGCTACCTCGCGGCCCGTTCGAAAATTTGCAAGTATTGCCAAAGGGGTATGTTCACAGATCCGGAGAAAAAACTGAGTATGGGACGAACGACCTAATCGGATCAGAAATTCGGTCTTGGTGACCTCCAAACAATATTTTATGATCTTCGAAAGAATCGGATCCCTAATTATACCCTATAGCCACCCCTCGGCCAGTTCGAAATTTTGCCAGTATTGCCAAAGGGGTATGTTCACAGATCCGGATAAAAAACTGAGTATGGGACGAACCACTGAATCGGATCAGAAATTCGGTCTGGGTGACCTCCAAACAATATTTTATGATCCTAGGAAAGAATCGCATCCACAATTATGCCCTATAGCCACCCCGCGGCCCGTTCGAAATTTTGCTAGTATTGCCAAAGGGGAATGTTCACAGATCCGAAGAAAAAACTGAGTATGGATCGAACCACTGAATCGGATCAGAAATTCGGTCTGGTGACCTCCAAACAATATTTTATGATCCTACGAAAGAATCGCATCCACAATATGCCCTATAGCCACCCCGCGGCCCGTTCGAAATTTTGCCAGTAATGCCAAAGGGGTATGTTCACTGATCCGGAGAAAAAACTGAGTATGGGACGAACGACTTAATCGGATCAGAAATTCGGTCTTGGTGACTTCCAAACAATATTTTATGATCCTTCAAAAGAATCGGATACCTAATTATACCCTATAGCCACCTCGCGGCCAGTTCGAAATTTTGCCAGTATTGCCAAAGGGGTACGTTCACTGATCCGGAGAAAAAACTGAGTATGGGTCGAACCACTGAATCGGATCAGAAATTCGGTCTGGGTGACCTCCAATCAATATTTTATGATCCTACGAAAGAATCGCATCCACAATTATGCCCTATAGCCACCCCGCGGCCCGTTCGAAATTTTGCCAGTATTGCCAAAGGGGTATGTTCACAGATCCGGATAAAAAACTGAGTATGGGACGAACCACTGAATCGGATCAGAAATTCGGTCTTGGTGACCTCCATACAATATTTTATGATCCTTCGAAAGTATCGGATCCGCAATCATGCCCTATAGCTACCTCGCGGCCCGTTCGAAAATTTGCAAGTATTGCCAAAGGGGTATGTTCACAGATCCGGAGAAAAAACTGAGTATGGGACGAACGACCTAATCGGCTCAGAAATTTGGTCTTGGTGACCTCCAAACAATATTTTATGATCCTTCGAAAGAATCGGATCCCTAATTATACCCTATAGCCACCCCTCGGCCAGTTCGAAATTTTGCCAGTATTGCCAAAGGGGTATGTTCACAGATCCGGATAAAAAACTGAGTATGGGACGAACCACTGAATCGGATCAGAAATTCGGTCTGGGTGACCTCCAAACAATATTTTATGATCCTACGAAAGAATCGCATCCACAATTATGCCCTATAGCCACCCCGCGGCCCGTTCGAAATTTTGCTAGTATTGCCAAAGGGGAATGTTCACAGATCCGAAGAAAAAACTGAGTATGGGTCGAACCACTGAATCGGATCAGAAATTCGGTCTGGTGACCTCCAAACAATATTTTATGATCCTACGAAAGAATCGCATCCACAATATGCCCAATAGCCACCCCGCGGCCCATTCGAAATTTTGCCAGTAATGCCAAAGGGGTATGTTCACTGATCCGTAGAAAAAACTGAGTATGGGACGAACGACTTAATCGGATCAGTAATTCGGTCTTGGTGACTTCCAAACAATATTTTATGATCCTTCGAAAGAATCGGATCCCTAATTATACCCTATAGCCACCTCGCGGCCAGTTCGAAATTTTGCCAGTATTGCCAAAGGGGTACGTTCACTGATCCGGAGAAAAAACTGAGTATGGGTCGAACCACTGAATCGGATCAGAAATTCGGTCTGGGTGACCTCCAATCAATATTTTATGATCCTACGAAAGAATCGCATCCACAATTATGCCCTATAGCCACCCCGCGGCCCGTTCGAAATTTTGCCAGTATTGCCAAAGGGGTATGTTCACAGATCCGGATAAAAAACTGAGTATGGGACGAACCACTGAATCGGATCAGAAATTCGGTCGTGGTGACCTCCATACAATATTTTATGATCCTTCGAAAGTATCGGATCCGCAATCATGCCCTATAGCTACCTCGCGGCCCGTTCGAAAATTTGCAAGTATTGCCAAAGGGGTATGTTCACAGATCCGAAGAAAAAACTGAGTATGGGTCGAACCACTGAATCGGATCAGAAATTCGGTCTGGGTGACCTCCAATCAATATTTTATGATCCTACGAAAGAATCGCATCCACAATTATGCCCTATAGCCACCCCGCGGCCCGTTCGAAATTTTGCCAGTATTGCCAAAGGGGTATGTTCACAGATCCGGATAAAAAACTGAGTATGGGACGAACTACTGAATCGGGTCAGAAATTCGGTCTTGGTGACCTCCATACAATATTTTATGATCCTTCGAAAGTATCGGATCCGCAATCATACCCTATAGCCACCCCACGGCCCGTTCGAAAATTTGCAAGTATTGCCAAAGGGGTATGTTCACAGATCCGGAGAAAAAACTGAGTATGGGACGAACGACCTAATCGGATCAGAAATTCGGTCTTGGTGACCTCCAAACAATATTTTATGATCCTTCGAAAGAATCGGATCCCTAATTATACCCTATAGCCACCCCTCGGCCAGTTCGAAATTTTGCCAGTATTGCCAAAGGGGTATGTTCACAGATCCGGATAAAAAAATGAGTATGGGACGAACCACTGAATCGGATCAGAAATTCGGTCTGGGTGACCTCCAAACAATATTTTATGATCCTACGAAAGAATCGCATCCACAATTATGCCCTATAGCCACCCCGCGGCCCGTTCGAAATTTTGCTAGTATTGCCAAAGGGGAATGTTCACAGATCCGAAGAAAAAACTGAGTATGGGTCGAACCACTGAATCGGATCAGAAATTCGGTCTGGTGACCTCCAAACAATATTTTATGATCCTACGAAAGAATCGCATCCACAATATGCCCTATAGCTACCTCGCGGCCCGTTCGAAAATTTGCAAGTATTGCCAAAGGGTTATGTTCACAGATCCGGAGAAAAAACTGAGTATGGGACGAACGACCTAATCGGATCAGAAATTCGGTCTTGGTGACCTCCAAACAATATTTTATGATCTTCGAAAGAATCGGATCCCTAATTATACCCTATAGCCACCCCTCGGCCAGTTCGAAATTTTGCCAGTATTGCCAAAGGGGTATGTTCACAGATCCGGATAAAAAACTGAGTATGGGACGAACCACTGAATCGGATCAGAAATTCGGTCTGGGTGACCTCCAAACAATATTTTTTGATCCTACGAAAGAATCGCATCCACAATTATGCCCTATAGCCACCCCGCGGCCCGTTCGAAATTTTGCTAGTATTGCCAAAGGGGAATGTTCAAAGATCCGAAGAAAAAACTGAGTATGGATCGAACCACTGAATCGGATCAGAAATTCGGTCTGGTGACCTCCAAACAATATTTTATGATCCTACGAAAGAATCGCATCCACAATATGCCCTATAGCCACCCCGCGGCCCGTTCGAAATTTTGCCAGTAATGCCAAAGGGGTATGTTCACTGATCCGGAGAAAAAACTGAGTATGGGACGAACGACTTAATCGGATCAGAAATTCGGTCTTGATGACTTCCAAACAATATTTTATGATCCTTCGAAAGAATCGGATCCCTAATTATACCCTATAGCCACCTCGCGGCCAGTTCGAAATTTTGCCAGTATTGCCAAAGGGGTACGTTCACTGATCCGGAGAAAAAACTGAGTATGGGTCGAACCACTGAATCGGATCAGAAATTCGGTCTGGGTGACTTCCAATCAATATTTTATGATCCTACGAAAGAATCGCATCCACAATTATGCCCTATAGCCACCCCGCGGCCCGTTCGAAATTTTGCCAGTATTGCCAAAGGGGTATGTTCACAGATCCGGATAAAAAACTGAGTATGGGACGAACCACTGAATCGGATCAGAAATTCGGTCTTGGTGACCTCCATACAATATTTTATGATCCTTCGAAAGTATCGGATCCGCAATCATGCCCTATAGCTACCTCGCGGCCCGTTCGAAAATTTGCAAGTATTGCCAAAGGGGTATGTTCACAGATCCGGAGAAAAAACTGAGTATGGGACGAACGACTGAATCGGATCAGAAATTCGGTCTGGTGACCTCCAAACAATATTTTATGATCCTACGAAAGAATCGCATCCACAATATGCCCTATAGCCACCCCGCGGCCCGTTCGAAATTTTGCCAGTAATGCCAAAGGGGTATGTTCACTGATCCGGAGAAAAAACTGAGTATGGGACGAACGACTTAATCGGATCAGAAATTCGGTCTTGGTGACTTCCAAACAATATTTTATGATCCTTCGAAAGAATCGGATCCCTAATTATACCCTATAGCCACCTCGCGGCCAGTTCGAAATTTTGCCAGTATTGCCAAGGGGTACGTTCACTGATCCGGAGAAAAAACTGAGTATGGGTCGAACCACTGAATCGGATCAGAAATTCGGTCTGGGTGACTTCCAATCAATATTTTATGATCCTACGAAAGAATCGCATCCACAATTATGCCCTATAGCCACCCCGCGGCCCGTTCGAAATTTTGCCAGTATTGCCAAAGGGGTATGTTCACAGATCCGGATAAAAAACTGAGTATGGGACGAACCACTGAATCGGATCAGAAATTCGGTCTTGGTGACCTCCATACAATATTTTATGATCCTTCGAAAGTATCGGATCCGCAATCATGCCTTATAGCTACCTCGCGGCCCGTTCGAAAATTTGCAAGTATTGCCAAAGGGGTATGTTCACAGATCCGGAGAAAAAACTGAGTATGGGACGAACGACCTAATCGGATCAGAAATTCGGTCTTGGTGACCTCCAAACAATATTTTATGATCCTTCGAAAGAATCGGATCCCTAATTATACCCTATAGCCACCCCTCGGCCAGTTCGAAATTTTGCCAGTATTGCCAATGGGGTATGTTCACAGATCCGGATAAAAAACTGAGTATGGGACGAACCACTGAATCGGATCAGAAATTCGGTATGGGTGACCTCCAAACAATATTTTATGATCCTACGAAAGAATCGCATCCACAATTATGCCCTATAGCCACCCCGCGGCCCGTTCGAAATTTTGCTAGTATTGCCAAAGGGGAATGTTCACAGATCCGAAGAAAAAACTGAGTATGGGTCGAACCACTGAATCGGATCAGAAATTCAGTCTGGGTGACCTCCAAACAATATTTTATGATCCTACGAAAGAATCGCATCCACAATTATGCCCTATAGCCACCCCGCGGCCGTTCGAAATTTTGCTAGTATTGCCAAAGGGGAATATTCACAGATCCGGAGAAAAAACTGAGTATGGGTCGAACGACATAATCAGATCAGAAATTCGGTCTTGGTGACTTCCAAACAATATTTTATGATCCTTCGAAAGAATCGGATCCCTAATTATACCCTATAGCCACCTCGCGGCCAGTTCGAAATTTTGCCAGTATTGCCAAAGGGGTACGTTCACTGATCCGGAGAAAAAACTGAGTATGGGTCGAACCACTGAATCGGATCAGAAATTCGGTCTGGGTGACCTCCAATCAATATTATATGATCCTACGAAAGAATCGCATCCACAATTATGCCCTATAGCCACCCCGCGGCCCGTTCGAAATTTTGCCAGTATTGCCAAAGGGGTATGTTCACAGATCCGGATAAAAAACTGAGTATGGGACGAACCACTGAATCGGATCAGAAATTCGGTCTTGGTGACCTCCATACAATATTTTATGATCCTTCGAAAGTATCGGATCCGCAATCATGCCCTATAGCTACCTCGCGGCCCGTTCGAAAATTTGCAAGTATTGCCAAATGGGTATGTTCACAGATCCGGAGAAAAAACTGAGTATGGGACGAACGACTGAATCGGATCAGAAATTCGGTCTGGTGACCTCCAAACAATATTTTATGATCCTACGAAAGAATCGCATCCACAATATGCCCTATAGCCACCCCGCGGCCCGTTCGAAATTTTGCCAGTAATGCCAAAGGGGTATGTTCACCGATCCGGAGAAAAAACTGAGTATGGGACGAACGACTTAATCGGATCAGAAATTCGGACTTGGTGACTTCCAAACAATATTTTATGATCCTTCGAAAGAATCGGATCCCTAATTATACCCTATAGCCACCTCGCGGCCAGTTCGAAATTTTGCCAGTATTGCCAAAGGGGTACGTTCACTGATCCGGAGAAAAAACTGAGTATGGGTCGAACCACTGAATCGGATCAGAAATTCGGTCTTGGTGACCTCCATACAATATTTTATGATCCTTCGAAAGTATCGGATCCGCAATCATGCCCTATAGCTACCTCGCGGCCCGTTCGAAAATTTGCAAGTATTGCCAAAGGGGTATGTTCACAGATCCGAAGAAAAAACTGAGTATGGGTCGAACCACTGAATCGGATCAGAAATTCGGTCTGGGTGACCTCCAATCAATATTTTATGATCCTACGAAAGAATCGCATCCACAATTATGCCCTATAGCCACCCCGCGGCCCGTTCGAAATTTTGCCAGTATTGCCAAAGGGGTATGTTCACAGATCCGGATAAAAAACTGAGTATGGGACGAACTACTGAATCGGGTCAGAAATTCGGTCTTGGTGACCTCCATACAATATTTTATGATCCTTCGAAAGTATCGGATCCGCAATCATACCCTATAGCCACCCCACGGCCCGTTCGAAAATTTGCAAGTATTGCCAAAGGGGTATGTTCACAGATCCGGAGAAAAAACTGAGTATGGGACGAACGACCTAATCGGATCAGAAATTCGGTCTTGGTGACCTCCAAACAATATTTTATGATCCTTCGAAAGAATCGGATCCCTAATTATACCCTATAGCCACCCCTCGGCCAGTTCGAAATTTTGCCAGTATTGCCAAAGGGGTATGTTCACAGATCCGGATAAAAAAATGAGTATGGGACGAACCACTGAATCGGATCAGAAATTCGGTCTGGGTGACCTCCAAACAATATTTTATGATCCTACGAAAGAATCGCATCCACAATTATGCCCTATAGCCACCCCGCGGCCCGTTCGAAATTTTGCTAGTATTGCCAAAGGGGAATGTTCACAGATCCGAAGAAAAAACTGAGTATGGGTCGAACCACTGAATCGGATCAGAAATTCGGTCTGGTGACCTCCAAACAATATTTTATGATCCTACGAAAGAATCGCATCCACAATATGCCCTATAGCTACCTCGCGGCCCGTTCGAAAATTTGCAAGTATTGCCAAAGGGTTATGTTCACAGATCCGGAGAAAAAACTGAGTATGGGACGAACGACCTAATCGGATCAGAAATTCGGTCTTGGTGACCTCCAAACAATATTTTATGATCTTCGAAAGAATCGGATCCCTAATTATACCCTATAGCCACCCCTCGGCCAGTTCGAAATTTTGCCAGTATTGCCAAAGGGGTATGTTCACAGATCCGGATAAAAAACTGAGTATGGGACGAACCACTGAATCGGATCAGAAATTCGGTCTGGGTGACCTCCAAACAATATTTTTTGATCCTACGAAAGAATCGCATCCACAATTATGCCCTATAGCCACCCCGCGGCCCGTTCGAAATTTTGCTAGTATTGCCAAAGGGGAATGTTCAAAGATCCGAAGAAAAAACTGAGTATGGATCGAACCACTGAATCGGATCAGAAATTCGGTCTGGTGACCTCCAAACAATATTTTATGATCCTACGAAAGAATCGCATCCACAATATGCCCTATAGCCACCCCGCGGCCCGTTCGAAATTTTGCCAGTAATGCCAAAGGGGTATGTTCACTGATCCGGAGAAAAAACTGAGTATGGGACGAACGACTTAATCGGATCAGAAATTCGGTCTTGATGACTTCCAAACAATATTTTATGATCCTTCGAAAGAATCGGATCCCTAATTATACCCTATAGCCACCTCGCGGCCAGTTCGAAATTTTGCCAGTATTGCCAAAGGGGTACGTTCACTGATCCGGAGAAAAAACTGAGTATGGGTCGAACCACTGAATCGGATCAGAAATTCGGTCTGGGTGACTTCCAATCAATATTTTATGATCCTACGAAAGAATCGCATCCACAATTATGCCCTATAGCCACCCCGCGGCCCGTTCGAAATTTTGCCAGTATTGCCAAAGGGGTATGTTCACAGATCCGGATAAAAAACTGAGTATGGGACGAACCACTGAATCGGATCAGAAATTCGGTCTTGGTGACCTCCATACAATATTTTATGATCCTTCGAAAGTATCGGATCCGCAATCATGCCCTATAGCTACCTCGCGGCCCGTTCGAAAATTTGCAAGTATTGCCAAAGGGGTATGTTCACAGATCCGGAGAAAAAACTGAGTATGGGACGAACGACTGAATCGGATCAGAAATTCGGTCTGGTGACCTCCAAACAATATTTTATGATCCTACGAAAGAATCGCATCCACAATATGCCCTATAGCCACCCCGCGGCCCGTTCGAAATTTTGCCAGTAATGCCAAAGGGGTATGTTCACTGATCCGGAGAAAAAACTGAGTATGGGACGAACGACTTAATCGGATCAGAAATTCGGTCTTGGTGACTTCCAAACAATATTTTATGATCCTTCGAAAGAATCGGATCCCTAATTATACCCTATAGCCACCTCGCGGCCAGTTCGAAATTTTGCCAGTATTGCCAAGGGGTACGTTCACTGATCCGGAAAAAAAACTGAGTATGGGTCGAACCACTGAATCGGATCAGAAATTCGGTCTGGGTGACTTCCAATCAATATTTTATGATCCTACGAAAGAATCGCATCCACAATTATGCCCTATAGCCACCCCGCGGCCCGTTCGAAATTTTGCCAGTATTGCCAAAGGGGTATGTTCACAGATCCGGATAAAAAACTGAGTATGGGACGAACCACTGAATCGGATCAGAAATTCGGTCTTGGTGACCTCCATACAATATTTTATGATCCTTCGAAAGTATCGGATCCGCAATCATGCCTTATAGCTACCTCGCGGCCCGTTCGAAAATTTGCAAGTATTGCCAAAGGGGTATGTTCACAGATCCGGAGAAAAAACTGAGTATGGGACGAACGACCTAATCGGATCAGAAATTCGGTCTTGGTGACCTCCAAACAATATTTTATGATCCTTCGAAAGAATCGGATCCCTAATTATACCCTATAGCCACCCCTCGGCCAGTTCGAAATTTTGCCAGTATTGCCAATGGGGTATGTTCACAGATCCGGATAAAAAACTGAGTATGGGACGAACCACTGAATCGGATCAGAAATTCGGTATGGGTGACCTCCAAACAATATTTTATGATCCTACGAAAGAATCGCATCCACAATTATGCCCTATAGCCACCCCGCGGCCCGTTCGAAATTTTGCTAGTATTGCCAAAGGGGAATGTTCACAGATCCGAAGAAAAAACTGAGTATGGGTCGAACCACTGAATCGGATCAGAAATTCAGTCTGGGTGACCTCCAAACAATATTTTATGATCCTACGAAAGAATCGCATCCACAATTATGCCCTATAGCCACCCCGCGGCCGTTCGAAATTTTGCTAGTATTGCCAAAGGGGAATATTCACAGATCCGGAGAAAAAACTGAGTATGGGTCGAACGACATAATCAGATCAGAAATTCGGTCTTGGTGACTTCCAAACAATATTTTATGATCCTTCGAAAGAATCGGATCCCTAATTATACCCTATAGCCACCTCGCGGCCAGTTCGAAATTTTGCCAGTATTGCCAAAGGGGTACGTTCACTGATCCGGAGAAAAAACTGAGTATGGGTCGAACCACTGAATCGGATCAGAAATTCGGTCTGGGTGACCTCCAATCAATATTATATGATCCTACGAAAGAATCGCATCCACAATTATGCCCTATAGCCACCCCGCGGCCCGTTCGAAATTTTGCCAGTATTGCCAAAGGGGTATGTTCACAGATCCGGATAAAAAACTGAGTATGGGACGAACCACTGAATCGGATCAGAAATTCGGACTTGGTGACCTCCATACAATATTTTATGATCCTTCGAAAGTATCGGATCCGCAATCATGCCCTATAGCTACCTCGCGGCCCGTTCGAAAATTTGCATGTATTGCCAAAGGGGTATGTTCACAGATCCGGAGAAAAAACTGAGTATGGGACGAACGACCTAATCGGATCAGAAATTCGGTATTGGTGACCTCCAAACAATATTTTATGATCCTTCGAAAGAATCGGATCCCTAATTATACCCTATAGCCACCCCTCGGCCAGTTCGAAATTTTGCCAGTATTGCCAAAGGGGTATGTTCACAGATCCGGATAAAAAACTGAGTATGGGACGAACCACTGAATCGGATCAGAAATTCGGTCTGGGTGACCTCCAAACAATATTTTATGATCCTACGAAAGAATCGCATCCACAATTATGCCCTATAGCCACCCCGCGGCCCGTTCGAAATTTTGCTAGTATTGCCAAAGGGGAATGTTCACAGATCCGAAGAAAAAACTGAGTATGGGTCGAACCACTGAATCGGATCAGAAATTCGGTCTGGTGACCTCCAAACAATATTTTATGATCCTACGAAAGAATCGCATCCACAATATGCCCAATAGCCACCCCGCGGCCCGTTCGAAATTTTGCCAGTAATGCCAAAGGGGTATGTTCACTGATCCGTAGAAAAAACTGAGTATGGGACGAACGACTTAATCGGATCAGTAATTCGGTCTTGGTGACTTCCAAACAATATTTTATGATCCTTCGAAAGAATCGGATCCCTAATTATACCCTATAGCCACCTCGCGGCCAGTTCGAAATTTTGCCAGTATTGCCAAAGGGGTACGTTCAATGATCCGGAGAAAAAACTGAGTATGGGTCGAACCACTGAATCGGATCAGAAATTCGGTCTGGGTGACCTCCAATCAATATTTTATGATCCTACGAAAGAATCGCATCCACAATTATGCCCTATAGCCACCCCGCGGCCCGTTCGAAATTTTGCTAGTATTGCCAAAGGGGAATGTTCACAGATCCGAAGAAAAAACTGAGTATGGGACGAACCACTGAATCGGATCAGAAATTCGGTCTTGGTGACCTCCATACAATATTTTATGATCCTTCGAAAGTATCGGATCCGCAATCATGCCCTATAGCCACCCCGCGGCCCGTTCGAAAATTTGCAAGTATTGCCAAAGGGGTATGTTCACAGATCCGGAGAAAAAACTGAGTATGGGACGAACGACCTAATCGGATCAGAAATTCGGTCTTGGTGACCTCCAAACAATATTTTATGATCCTTCGAAAGAATCGGATCCCTAATTATACCCTATAGCCACCCCTCGGCCAGTTCGAAATTTTGCCAGTATTGCCAAAGGGGTATGTTCACAGATCCGGATAAAAAACTGAGTATGGGACGAACCACTGAATCGGATCAGAAATTCGGTCTGGGTGACCTCCAAACAATATTTTATGATCCTACGAAAGAATCGCATCCACAATTATGCCCTATAGCCACCCCGCGGCCCGTTCGAAATTTTGCTAGTATTGCCAAAGGGGAATGTTCACAGATCCGAAGAAAAAACTGAGTATGGGTCGAACCACTGAATCGGATCAGAAATTCGGTCTGGTGACCTCCAAACAATATTTTATGATCCTACGAAAGAATCGCATCCACAATATGCCCTATAGCTACCTCGCGGCCCGTTCGAAAATTTGCAAGTATTGCCAAAGGGGTATGTTCACAGATCCGGAGAAAAAACTGAGTATGGGACGAACGACCTAATCGGATCAGAAATTCGGTCTTGGTGACCTCCAAACAATATTTTATGATCTTCGAAAGAATCGGATCCCTAATTATACCCTATAGCCACCCCTCGGCCAGTTCGAAATTTTGCCAGTATTGCCAAAGGGGTATGTTCACAGATCCGGATAAAAAACTGAGTATGGGACGAACCACTGAATCGGATCAGAAATTCGGTCTGGGTGACCTCCAAACAATATTTTATGATCCTACGAAAGAATCGCATCCACAATTATGCCCTATAGCCACCCCGCGGCCCGTTCGAAATTTTGCTAGTATTGCCAAAGGGGAATGTTCAAAGATCCGAAGAAAAAACTGAGTATGGATCGAACCACTGAATCGGATCAGAAATTCGGTCTGGTGACCTCCAAACAATATTTTATGATCCTACGAAAGAATCGCATCCACAATATGCCCTATAGCCACCCCGCGGCCCGTTCGAAATTTTGCCAGTAATGCCAAAGGGGTATGTTCACTGATCCGGAGAAAAAACTGAGTATGGGACGAACGACTTAATCGGATCAGAAATTCGGTCTTGATGACTTCCAAACAATATTTTATGATCCTTCGAAAGAATCGGATCCCTAATTATACCCTATAGCCACCTCGCGGCCAGTTCGAAATTTTGCCAGTATTGCCAAAGGGGTACGTTCACTGATCCGGAGAAAAAACTGAGTATGGGTCGAACCACTGAATCGGATCAGAAATTCGGTCTGGGTGACTTCCAATCAATATTTTATGATCCTACGAAAGAATCGCATCCACAATTATGCCCTATAGCCACCCCGCGGCCCGTTCGAAATTTTGCCAGTATTGCCAAAGGGGTATGTTCACAGATCCGGATAAAAAACTGAGTATGGGACGAACCACTGAATCGGATCAGAAATTCGGTCTTGGTGACCTCCATACAATATTTTATGATCCTTCGAAAGTATCGGATCCGCAATCATGCCCTATAGCTACCTCGCGGCCCGTTCGAAAATTTGCAAGTATTGCCAAAGGGGTATGTTCACAGATCCGGAGAAAAAACTGAGTATGGGACGAACGACTGAATCGGATCAGAAATTCGGTCTGGTGACCTCCAAACAATATTTTATGATCCTACGAAAGAATCGCATCCACAATATGCCCTATAGCCACCCCGCGGCCCGTTCGAAATTTTGCCAGTAATGCCAAAGGGGTATGTTCACTGATCCGGAGAAAAAACTGAGTATGGGACGAACGACTTAATCGGATCAGAAATTCGGTCTTGGTGACTTCCAAACAATATTTTATGATCCTTCGAAAGAATCGGATCCCTAATTATACCCTATAGCCACCTCGCGGCCAGTTCGAAATTTTGCCAGTATTGCCAAAGGGGTACGTTCACTGATCCGGAGAAAAAACTGAGTATGGGTCGAACCACTGAATCGGATCAGAAATTCGGTCTGGGTGACTTCCAATCAATATTTTATGATCCTACGAAAGAATCGCATCCACAATTATGCCCTATAGCCACCCCGCGGCCCGTTCGAAATTTTGCCAGTATTGCCAAAGGGGTATGTTCACAGATCCGGATAAAAAACTGAGTAAGGGACGAACCACTGAATCGGATCAGAAATTCGGTCTTGGTGACCTCCATACAATATTTTATGATCCTTCGAAAGTATCGGATCCGCAATCATGCCTTATAGCTACCTCGCGGCCCGTTCGAAAATTTGCAAGTATTGCCAAAGGGGTATGTTCACAGATCCGGAGAAAAAACTGAGTATGGGACGAACGACCTAATCGGATCAGAAATTCGGTCTTGGTGACCTCCAAACAATATTTTATGATCCTTCGAAAGAATCGGATCCCTAATTATACCCTATAGCCACCCCTCGGCCAGTTCGAAATTTTGCCAGTATTGCCAATGGGGTATGTTCACAGATCCGGATAAAAAACTGAGTATGGGACGAACCACTGAATCGGATCAGAAATTCGGTATGGGTGACCTCCAAACAATATTTTATGATCCTACGAAAGAATCGCATCCACAATTATGCCCTATAGCCACCCCGCGGCCCGTTCGAAATTTTGCTAGTATTGCCAAAGGGGAATGTTCACAGATCCGAAGAAAAAACTGAGTATGGGTCGAACCACTGAATCGGATCAGAAATTCAGTCTGGGTGACCTCCAAACAATATTTTATGATCCTACGAAAGAATCGCATCCACAATTATGCCCTATAGCCACCCCGCGGCCGTTCGAAATTTTGCTAGTATTGCCAAAGGGGAATGTTCACAGATCCGGAGAAAAAACTGAGTATGGGTCGAACGACATAATCGGATCAGAAATTCGGTCTTGGTGACTTCCAAACAATATTTTATGATCCTTCGAAAGAATCGGATCCCTAATTATACCCTATAGCCACCTCGCGGCCAGTTCGAAATTTTGCCAGTATTGCCAAAGGGGTACGTTCACTGATCCGGAGAAAAAACTGAGTATGGGTCGAACCACTGAATAGGATCAGAAATTCGGTCTGGGTGACCTCCAAACAATATTTTATAATCCTACGAAAGAATCGCATCCACAATTATGCCCTATAGCCACCCCGCGGCCCGTTCGAAATTTTGCCAGTATTGCCAAAGGGGTATGTTCACAGATCCGGATAAAAAACTGAGTATGGGACGAACCACTGAATCGGATCAGAAATTCGGTATTGGTGACCTCCATACAATATTTTATGATCCTTCGAAAGTATCGGATCCGCAATCATGCCCTATAGCTACCTCGCGGCCCGTTCGAAAATTTGCAAGTATTGCCAAAGGGGTATGTTCACAGATCCGGAGAAAAAACTGAGTATGGGACGAACGACCTAATCGGATCAGAAATTCGGTCTTGGTGACCTCCAAACAATATTTTATGATCTTCGAAAGAATCGGATCCCTAATTATACCCTATAGCCACCCCTCGGCCAGTTCGAAATTTTGCCAGTATTGCCAAAGGGGTATGTTCACAGATCCGGATAAAAAACTGAGTATGGGACGAACCACTGAATCGGATCAGAAATTCGGTCTGGGTGACCTCCAAACAATATTTTATGATCCTACGAAAGAATCGCATCCACAATTATGTCCTATAGCCACCCCGCGGCCCGTTCGAAATTTTGCTAGTATTGCCAAAGAGGAATGTTCAAAGATCCGAAGAAAAAACTGAGTATGGATCGAACCACTGAATCGGATCAGAAATTCGGTCTGGGTGACTTCCAATCAATATTTTATGATCCTACGAAAGAATCGCATCCACAATTATGCCCTATAGCCACCCCGCGGCCCGTTCGAAATTTTGCCAGTATTGCCAAAGGGGTATGTTCACAGATCCGGATAAAAAACTGAGTATGGGACGAACCACTGAATCGGATCAGAAATTCGGTCTTGGTGACCTCCATACAATATTTTATGATCCTTCGAAAGTATCGGATCCGCAATCATGCCCTATAGCTACCTCGCGGCCCGTTCGAAAATTTGCAAGTATTGCCAAAGGGGTATGTTCACAGATCCGGAGAAAAAACTGAGTATGGGACGAACGACTGAATCGGATCAGAAATTCGGTCTGGTGACCTCCAAACAATATTTTATGATCCTACGAAAGAATCGCATCCACAATATGCCCTATAGCCACCCCGCGGCCCGTTCGAAATTTTGCCAGTAATGCCAAAGGGGTATGTTCACTGATCCGGAGAAAAAACTGAGTATGGGACGAACGACTTAATCGGATCAGAAATTCGGTCTTGGTGACTTCCAAACAATATTTTATGATCCTTCGAAAGAATCGGATCCCTAATTATACCCTATAGCCACCTCGCGGCCAGTTCGAAATTTTGCCAGTATTGCCAAAGGGGTACGTTCACTGATCCGGAGAAAAAACTGAGTATGGGTCGAACCACTGAATCGGATCAGAAATTCGGTCTGGGTGACTTCCAATCAATATTTTATGATCCTACGAAAGAATCGCATCCACAATTATGCCCTATAGCCACCCCGCGGCCCGTTCGAAATTTTGCCAGTATTGCCAAAGGGGTATGTTCACAGATCCGGATAAAAAACTGAGTATGGGACGAACCACTGAATCGGATCAGAAATTCGGTCTTGGTGACCTCCATACAATATTTTATGATCCTTCGAAAGTATCGGATCCGCAATCATGCCTTATAGCTACCTCGCGGCCCGTTCGAAAATTTGCAAGTATTGCCAAAGGGGTATGTTCACAGATCCGGAGAAAAAACTGAGTATGGGACGAACGACCTAATCGGATCAGAAATTCGGTCTTGGTGACCTCCAAACAATATTTTATGATCCTTCGAAAGAATCGGATCCCTAATTATACCCTATAGCCACCCCTCGGCCAGTTCGAAATTTTGCCAGTATTGCCAATGGGGTATGTTCACAGATCCGGATAAAAAACTGAGTATGGGACGAACCACTGAATCGGATCAGAAATTCGGTATGGGTGACCTCCAAACAATATTTTATGATCCTACGAAAGAATCGCATCCACAATTATGCCCTATAGCCACCCCGCGGCCCGTTCGAAATTTTGCTAGTATTGCCAAAGGGGAATGTTCACAGATCCGAAGAAAAAACTGAGTATGGGTCGAACCACTGAATCGGATCAGAAATTCAGTCTGGGTGACCTCCAAACAATATTTTATGATCCTACGAAAGAATCGCATCCACAATTATGCCCTATAGCCACCCCGCGGCCGTTCGAAATTTTGCTAGTATTGCCAAAGGGGAATGTTCACAGATCCGGAGAAAAAACTGAGTATGGGTCGAACGACATAATCGGATCAGAAATTCGGTCTTGGTGACTTCCAAACAATATTTTATGATCCTTCGAAAGAATCGGATCCCTAATTATACCCTATAGACACCTCGCGGCCAGTTCGAAATTTTGCCAGTATTGCCAAAGGGGTACGTTCACTGATCCGGAGAAAAAACTGAGTATGGGTCGAACCACTGAATCGGATCAGAAATTCGGTCTGGGTGACCTCCAAACAATATTTTATAATCCTACGAAAGAATCGCATCCACAATTATGCCCTATAGCCACCCCGCGGCCCGTTCGAAATTTTGCCAGTATTGCCAAAGGGGTATGTTCA
Source organism: Bidens hawaiensis (assembly GCF_021521415.1). Classification (NCBI taxonomy): domain Eukaryota; kingdom Viridiplantae; phylum Streptophyta; class Magnoliopsida; order Asterales; family Asteraceae; genus Bidens; species Bidens hawaiensis. The sequence continues at coordinate 171,195 of NW_027491917.1, forward strand.
CAGATCCGGATAAAAAACTGAGTATGGGACGAACCACTGAATCGGATCAGAAATTCGGTCTTGGTGACCTCCATACAATATTTTATGATCCTTCGAAAGTATCGGATCCGCAATCATGCCCTATAGCTACCTCGCGGCCCGTTCGAAAATTTGCAAGTATTGCCAAAGGGGTATGTTCACAGATCCGGAGAAAAAACTGAGTATGGGACGAACGACATAATCGGATCAGAAATTCGGTCTTGGTGACTTCCAAACAATATTTTATGATCCTTCGAAAGAATCGGATCCCTAATTATACCCTATAGCCACCTCGCGGCCAGTTCGAAATTTTGCCAGTATTGCCAAAGGGGTACGTTCACTGATCCGGAGAAAAAACTGAGTATGGGTCGAACCACTGAATCGGATCAGAAATTCGGTCTGGGTGACCTCCAAACAATATTTTATAATCCTACGAAAGAATCGCATCCACAATTATGCCCTATAGCCACCCCGCGGCCCGTTCGAAATTTTGCCAGTATTGCCAAAGGGGTATGTTCACAGATCCGGATAAAAAACTGAGTATGGGACGAACCACTGAATCGGATCAGAAATTCGGTCTGGGTAACCTCCAAACAATATTTTATGATCCTACGAAAGAATCGCATCCACAATTATGTCCTATAGCCACCCCGCGGCCCGTTCGAAATTTTGCTAGTATTGCCAAAGAGGAATGTTCAAAGATCCGAAGAAAAAACTGAGTATGGATCGAACCACTGAATCGGATCAGAAATTCGGTCTGGGTGACTTCCAATCAATATTTTATGATCCTACGAAAGAATCGCATCCACAATTATGCCCTATAGCCACCCCGCGGCCCGTTCGAAATTTTGCCAGTATTGCCAAAGGGGTATGTTCACAGATCCGGATAAAAAACTGAGTATGGGACGAACCACTGAATCGGATCAGAAATTCGGTCTTGGTGACCTCCATACAATATTTTATGATCCTTCGAAAGTATCGGATCCGCAATCATGCCCTATAGCTACCTCGCGGCCCGTTCGAAAATTTGCAAGTATTGCCAAATGGGTATGTTCACAGATCCGGAGAAAAAACTGAGTATGGGACGAACGACTGAATCGGATCAGAAATTCGGTCTGGTGACCTCCAAACAATATTTTATGATCCTACGAAAGAATCGCATCCACAATATGCCCTATAGCCACCCCGCGGCCCGTTCGAAATTTTGCCAGTAATGCCAAAGGGGTATGTTCACCGATCCGGAGAAAAAACTGAGTATGGGACGAACGACTTAATCGGATCAGAAATTCGGTCTTGGTGACTTCCAAACAATATTTTATGATCCTTCGAAAGAATCGGATCCCTAATTATACCCTATAGCCACCTCGCGGCCAGTTCGAAATTTTGCCAGTATTGCCAAAGGGGTACGTTCACTGATCCGGAGAAAAAACTGAGTATGGGTCGAACCACTGAATCGGATCAGAAATTCGGTCTGGGTGACCTCCAATCAATATTTTATGATCCTACGAAAGAATCGCATCCACAATTATGCCCTATAGCCACCCCGCGGCCCGTTCGAAATTTTGCCAGTATTGCCAAAGGGGTATGTTCACAGATCCGGATAAAAAACTGAGTATGGGACGAACCACTGAATCGGATCAGAAATTCGGTCTTGGTGACCTCCATACAATATTTTATGATCCTTCGAAAGTATCGGATCCGCAATCATGCCTTATAGCTACCTCGCGGCCCGTTCGAAAATTTGCAAGTATTGCAAAAAGGGGTATGTTCACAGATCCGGAGAAAAAACTGAGTATGGGACGAACGACCTAATCGGATCAGAAATTCGGTCTTGGTGACCTCCAAACAATATTTTATGATCCTTCGAAAGAATCGGATCCCTAATTATACCCTATAGCCACCTCGCGGCCAGTTCGAAATTTTGCCAGTATTGCCAAAGGGGTACGTTCACTGATCCGGAGAAAAAACTGAGTATGGGTCGAACCACTGAATCGGATCAGAAATTCGGTCTGGGTGACCTCCAAACAATATTTTATAATCCTACGAAAGAATCGCATCCACAATTATGCCCTATAGCCACCCCGCGGCCGTTCGAAATTTTGCCAGTATTGCCAAAGGGGTATGTTCACAGATCCGGATAAAAAACTGAGTATGGGACGAACCACTGAATCGGATCAGAAATTCGGTCTGGGTAACCTCCAAACAATATTTTATGATCCTACGAAAGAATCGCATCCACAATTATGTCCTATAGCCACCCCGCGGCCCGTTCGAAATTTTGCTAGTATTGCCAAAGGGGAATGTTCACAGATCCGGAGAAAAAACTGAGTATGGGTCGAACGACATAATCGGATCAGAAATTCGGTCTTGGTGACTTCCAAACAATATTTTATGATCCTTCGAAAGAATCGGATCCCTAATTATACCCTATAGACACCTCGCGGCCAGTTCGAAATTTTGCCAGTATTGCCAAAGGGGTACGTTCACTGATCCGGAGAAAAAACTGAGTATGGGTCGAACCACTGAATCGGATCAGAAATTCGGTCTGGGTGACCTCCAAACAATATTTTATAATCCTACGAAAGAATCGCATCCACAATTATGCCCTATAGCCACCCCGCGGCCCGTTCGAAATTTTGCCAGTATTGCCAAAGGGGTATGTTCACAGATCCGGATAAAAAACTGAGTATGGGACGAACCACTGAATCGGATCAGAAATTCGGTCTTGGTGACCTCCATACAATATTTTATGATCCTTCGAAAGTATCGGATCCGCAATCATGCCCTATAGCTACCTCGCGGCCCGTTCGAAAATTTGCAAGTATTGCCAAAGGGGTATGTTCACAGATCCGGAGAAAAAACTGAGTATGGGACGAACGACATAATCGGATCAGAAATTCGGTCTTGGTGACTTCCAAACAATATTTTATGATCCTTCGAAAGAATCGGATCCCTAATTATACCCTATAGCCACCTCGCGGCCAGTTCGAAATTTTGCCAGTATTGCCAAAGGGGTACGTTCACTGATCCGGAGAAAAAACTGAGTATGGGTCGAACCACTGAATCGGATCAGAAATTCGGTCTGGGTGACCTCCAAACAATATTTTATAATCCTACGAAAGAATCGCATCCACAATTATGCCCTATAGCCACCCCGCGGCCCGTTCGAAATTTTGCCAGTATTGCCAAAGGGGTATGTTCACAGATCCGGATAAAAAACTGAGTATGGGACGAACCACTGAATCGGATTAGAAATTCGGTCTGGGTAACCTCCAAACAATATTTTATGATCCTACGAAAGAATCGCATCCACAATTATGTCCTATAGCCACCCCGCGGCCCGTTCGAAATTTTGCTAGTATTGCCAAAGAGGAATGTTCAAAGATCCGAAGAAAAAACTGAGTATGGATCGAACCACTGAATCGGATCAGAAATTCGGTCTGGGTGACTTCCAATCAATATTTTATGATCCTACGAAAGAATCGCATCCACAATTATGCCCTATAGCCACCCCGCGGCCCGTTCGAAATTTTGCCAGTATTGCCAAAGGGGTATGTTCACAGATCCGGATAAAAAACTGAGTATGGGACGAACCACTGAATCGGATCAGAAATTCGGTCTTGGTGACCTCCATACAATATTTTATGATCCTTCGAAAGTATCGGATCCGCAATCATGCCCTATAGCTACCTCGCGGCCCGTTCGAAAATTTGCAAGTATTGCCAAATGGGTATGTTCACAGATCCGGAGAAAAAACTGAGTATGGGACGAACGACTGAATCGGATCAGAAATTCGGTCTGGTGACCTCCAAACAATATTTTATGATCCTACGAAAGAATCGCATCCACAATATGCCCTATAGCCACCCCGCGGCCCGTTCGAAATTTTGCCAGTAATGCCAAAGGGGTATGTTCACCGATCCGGAGAAAAAACTGAGTATGGGACGAACGACTTAATCGGATCAGAAATTCGGTCTTGGTGACTTCCAAACAATATTTTATGATCCTTCGAAAGAATCGGATCCCTAATTATACCCTATAGCCACCTCGCGGCCAGTTCGAAATTTTGCCAGTATTGCCAAAGGGGTACGTTCACTGATCCGGAGAAAAAACTGAGTATGGGTCGAACCACTGAATCGGATCAGAAATTCGGTCTGGGTGACTTCCAATCAATATTTTATGATCCTACGAAAGAATCGCATCCACAATTATGCCCTATAGCCACCCCGCGGCCCGTTCGAAATTTTGCCAGTATTGCCAAAGGGGTATGTTCACAGATCCGGATAAAAAACTGAGTATGGGACGAACCACTGAATCGGATCAGAAATTCGGTCTTGGTGACCTCCATACAATATTTTATGATCCTTCGAAAGTATCGGATCCGCAATCATGCCTTATAGCTACCTCGCGGCCCGTTCGAAAATTTGCAAGTATTGCAAAAAGGGGTATGTTCACAGATCCGGAGAAAAAACTGAGTATGGGACGAACGACCTAATCGGATCAGAAATTCGGTCTTGGTGACCTCCAAACAATATTTTATGATCCTTCGAAAGAATCGGATCCCTAATTATACCCTATAGCCACCTCGCGGCCAGTTCGAAATTTTGCCAGTATTGCCAAAGGGGTACGTTCACTGATCCGGAGAAAAAACTGAGTATGGGTCGAACCACTGAATCGGATCAGAAATTCGGTCTGGGTGACCTCCAAACAATATTTTATAATCCTACGAAAGAATCGCATCCACAATTATGCCCTATAGCCACCCCGCGGCCGTTCGAAATTTTGCCAGTATTGCCAAAGGGGTATGTTCACAGATCCGGATAAAAAACTGAGTATGGGACGAACCACTGAATCGGATCAGAAATTCGGTCTGGGTAACCTCCAAACAATATTTTATGATCCTACGAAAGAATCGCATCCACAATTATGTCCTATAGCCACCCCGCGGCCCGTTCGAAATTTTGCTAGTATTGCCAAAGAGGAATGTTCAAAGATCCGAAGAAAAAACTGAGTATGGATCGAACCACTGAATCGGATCAGAAATTCGGTCTGGGTGACTTCCAATCAATATTTTATGATCCTACGAAAGAATCGCATCCACAATTATGCCCTATAGCCACCCCGCGGCCCGTTCGAAATTTTGCCAGTATTGCCAAAGGGGTATGTTCACAGATCCGGATAAAAAACTGAGTATGGGACGAACCACTGAATCGGATCAGAAATTCGGTCTTGGTGACCTCCATACAATATTTTATGATCCTTCGAAAGTATCGGATCCGCAATCATGCCCTATAGCTACCTCGCGGCCCGTTCGAAAATTTGCAAGTATTGCCAAATGGGTATGTTCACAGATCCGGAGAAAAAACTGAGTATGGGACGAACGACTGAATCGGATCAGAAATTCGGTCTGGTGACCTCCAAACAATATTTTATGATCCTACGAAAGAATCGCATCCACAATATGCCCTATAGCCACCCCGCGGCCCGTTCGAAATTTTGCCAGTAATGCCAAAGGGGTATGTTCACCGATCCGGAGAAAAAACTGAGTATGGGACGAACGACTTAATCGGATCAGAAATTCGGTCTTGGTGACTTCCAAACAATATTTTATGATCCTTCGAAAGAATCGGATCCCTAATTATACCCTATAGCCACCTCGCGGCCAGTTCGAAATTTTGCCAGTATTGCCAAAGGGGTACGTTCACTGATCCGGAGAAAAAACTGAGTATGGGTCGAACCACTGAATCGGATCAGAAATTCGGTCTGGGTGACTTCCAATCAATATTTTATGATCCTACGAAAGAATCGCATCCACAATTATGCCCTATAGCCACCCCGCGGCCCGTTCGAAATTTTGCCAGTATTGCCAAAGGGGTATGTTCACAGATCCGGATAAAAAACTGAGTATGGGACGAACCACTGAATCGGATCAGAAATTCGGTCTTGGTGACCTCCATACAATATTTTATGATCCTTCGAAAGTATCGGATCCGCAATCATGCCTTATAGCTACCTCGCGGCCCGTTCGAAAATTTGCAAGTATTGCAAAAAGGGGTATGTTCACAGATCCGGAGAAAAAACTGAGTATGGGACGAACGACCTAATCGGATCAGAAATTCGGTCTTGGTGACCTCCAAACAATATTTTATGATCCTTCGAAAGAATCGGATCCCTAATTATACCCTATAGCCACCCCTCGGCCAGTTCGAAATTTTGCCAGTATTGCCAATGGGGTAGGTTCACAGATCCGGATAAAAAACTGAGTATGGGACGAACCACTGAATCGGATCAGAAATTCGGTATGGGTGACCTCCAAACAATATTTTATGATCCTACGAAAGAATCGCATCCACAATTATGCCCTATAGCCACCCCGAGGCCCGTTCGAAATTTTGCTAGTATTGCCAAAGGGGAATGTTCACAGATCCGAAGAAAAAACTGAGTATGGGTCGAACCACTGAATCGGATCAGAAATTCAGTCTGGGTGACCTCCAAACAATATTTTATGATCCTACGAAAGAATCGCATCCACAATTATGCCCTATAGCCACCCCGCGGCCGTTCGAAATTTTGCTAGTATTGCCAAAGGGGAATGTTCACAGATCCGGAGAAAAAACTGAGTATGGGTCGAACGACATAATCGGATCAGAAATTCGGTCTTGGTGACTTCCAAACAATATTTTATGATCCTTCGAAAGAATCGGATCCCTAATTATACCCTATAGCCACCTCGCGGCCAGTTCGAAATTTTGCCAGTATTGCCAAAGGGGTACGTTCACTGATCCGGAGAAAAAACTGAGTATGGGTCGAACCACTGAATCGGATCAGAAATTCGGTCTGGGTGACCTCCAAACAATATTTTATAATCCTACGAAAGAATCGCATCCACAATTATGCCCTATAGCCACCCCGCGGCCCGTTCGAAATTTTGCCAGTATTGCCAAAGGGGTATGTTCACAGATCCGGATAAAAAACTGAGTATGGGACGAACCACTGAATCGGATCAGAAATTCGGTCTTGGTGACCTCCATACAATATTTTATGATCCTTCGAAAGTATCGGATCCGCAATCATGCCCTATAGCTACCTCGCGGCCCGTTCGAAAATTTGCAAGTATTGCCAAAGGGGTATGTTCACAGATCCGGAGAAAAAACTGAGTATGGGACGAACGACATAATCGGATCAGAAATTCGGTCTTGGTGACTTCCAAACAATATTTTATGATCCTTCGAAAGAATCGGATCCCTAATTATACCCTATAGCCACCTCGCGGCCAGTTCGAAATTTTGCCAGTATTGCCAAAGGGGTACGTTCACTGATCCGGAGAAAAAACTGAGTATGGGTCGAACCACTGAATCGGATCAGAAATTCGGTCTGGGTGACCTCCAAACAATATTTTATAATCCTACGAAAGAATCGCATCCACAATTATGCCCTATAGCCACCCCGCGGCCCGTTCGAAATTTTGCCAGTATTGCCAAAGGGGTATGTTCACAGATCCGGATAAAAAACTGAGTATGGGACGAACCACTGAATCGGATCAGAAATTCGGTCTGGGTAACCTCCAAACAATATTTTATGATCCTACGAAAGAATCGCATCCACAATTATGTCCTATAGCCACCCCGCGGCCCGTTCGAAATTTTGCTAGTATTGCCAAAGAGGAATGTTCAAAGATCCGAAGAAAAAACTGAGTATGGATCGAACCACTGAATCGGATCAGAAATTCGGTCTGGGTGACTTACAATCAATATTTTATGATCCTACGAAAGAATCGCATCCACAATTATGCCCTATAGCCACCCCGCGGCCCGTTCGAAATTTTGCCAGTATTGCCAAAGGGGTATGTTCACAGATCCGGATAAAAAACTGAGTATGGGACGAACCACTGAATCGGATCAGAAATTCGGTCTTGGTGACCTCCATACAATATTTTATGATCCTTCGAAAGTATCGGATCCGCAATCATGCCCTATAGCTACCTCGCGGCCCGTTCGAAAATTTGCAAGTATTGCCAAATGGGTATGTTCACAGATCCGGAGAAAAAACTGAGTATGGGACGAACGACTGAATCGGATCAGAAATTCGGTCTGGTGACCTCCAAACAATATTTTATGATCCTACGAAAGAATCGCATCCACAATATGCCCTATAGCCACCCCGCGGCCCGTTCGAAATTTTGCCAGTAATGCCAAAGGGGTATGTTCACTGATCCGGAGAAAAAACTGAGTATGGGACGAACGACTTAATCGGATCAGAAATTCGGTCTTGGTGACTTCCAAACAATATTTTATGATCCTTCGAAAGAATCGGATCCCTAATTATACCCTATAGCCAACTCGCGGCCAGTTCGAAATTTTGCCAGTATTGCCAAAGGGGTACGTTCACTGATCCGGAGAAAAAACTGAGTATGGGTCGAACCACTGAATCGGATCAGAAATTCGGTCTGGGTGACTTCCAATCAATATTTTATGATCCTACGAAAGAATCGCATCCACAATTATGCCCTATAGCCACCCCGCGGCCCGTTCGAAATTTTGCCAGTATTGCCAAAGGGGTATGTTCACAGATCCGGATAAAAAACTGAGTATGGGACGAACCACTGAATCGGATCAGAAATTCGGTCTTGGTGACCTCCATACAATATTTTATGATCCTTCGAAAGTATCGGATCCGCAATCATGCCCTATAGCTACCTCGCGGCCCGTTCGAAAATTTGCAAGTATTGCCAAATGGGTATGTTCACAGATCCGGAGAAAAAACTGAGTATGGGACGAACGACTGAATCGGATCAGAAATTCGGTCTGGTGACCTCCAAACAATATTTTATGATCCTACGAAAGAATCGCATCCACAATATGCCCTATAGCCACCCCGCGGCCCGTTCGAAATTTTGCCAGTAATGCCAAAGGGGTATGTTCACTGATCCGGAGAAAAAACTGAGTATGGGACGAACGACTTAATCGGATCAGAAATTCGGTCTTGGTGACTTCCAAACAATATTTTATGATCCTTCGAAAGAATCGGATCCCTAATTATACCCTATAGCCAACTCGCGGCCAGTTCGAAATTTTGCCAGTATTGCCAAAGGGGTACGTTCACTGATCCGGAGAAAAAACTGAGTATGGGTCGAACCACTGAATCGGATCAGAAATTCGGTCTGGGTGACTTCCAATCAATATTTTATGATCCTACGAAAGAATCGCATCCACAATTATGCCCTATAGCCACCCCGCGGCCCGTTCGAAATTTTGCCAGTATTGCCAAAGGGGTATGTTCACAGATCCGGATAAAAAACTGAGTATGGGACGAACCACTGAATCGGATCAGAAATTCGGTCTTGGTGACCTCCATACAATATTTTATGATCCTTCGAAAGTATCGGATCCGCAATCATGCCTTATAGCTACCTCGCTGCCCGTTCGAAAATTTGCAAGTATTGCCAAAGGGGTATGTTCACAGATCCGGAGAAAAAACTGAGTATGGGACGAACGACCTAATCGGATCAGAAATTCGGTCTTGGTGACCTCCAAACAATATTTTATGATCCTTCGAAAGAATCGGATCCCTAATTATACCCTATAGCCACCCCTCGGCCAGTTCGAAATTTTGCCAGTATTGCCAATGGGGTAGGTTCACAGATCCGGATAAAAAACTGAGTATGGGACGAACCACTGAATCGGATCAGAAATTCGGTATGGGTGACCTCCAAACAATATTTTATGATCCTACGAAAGAATCGCATTAACAATTATGCCCTATAGCCACCCCGCGGGCCGTTCGAAATTTTGCTAGTATTGCCAAAGGGGAATGTTCACAGATCCGAAGAAAAAACTGAGTATGGGTCGAACCACTGAATCGGATCAGAAATTCAGTCTGGGTGACCTCCAAACAATATTTTATGATCCTACGAAAGAATCGCATCCACAATTATGCCCTATAGCCACCCCGCGGCCGTTCGAAATTTTGCTAGTATTGCCAAAGGGGAATGTTCACAGATCCGGAGAAAAAACTGAGTATGGGTCGAACGACATAATCGGATCAGAAATTCGGTCTTGGTGACTTCCAAACAATATTTTATGATCCTTCGAAAGAATCGGATCCCTAATTATACCCTATAGCCACCTCGCGGCCAGTTCGAAATTTTGCCAGTATTGCCAAAGGGGTACGTTCACTGATCCGGAGAAAAAACTGAGTATGGGTCGAACCACTGAATCGGATCAGAAATTCGGTCTGGGTGACCTCCAAACAATATTTTATAATCCTACGAAAGAATCGCATCCACAATTATGCCCTATAGCCACCCCGCGGCCCGTTCGAAATTTTGCCAGTATTGCCAAAGGGGTATGTTCACAGATCCGGATAAAAAACTGAGTATGGGACGAACCACTGAATCGGATCAGAAATTCGGTCTTGGTGACCTCCATACAATATTTTATGATCCTTCGAAAGTATCGGATCCGCAATCATGCCCTATAGCTACCTCGCGGCCCGTTCGAAAATTTGCAAGTATTGCCAAAGGGGTATGTTCACAGATCCGGAGAAAAAACTGAGTATGGGACGAACGACCTAATCGGATCAGAAATTCGGTCTTGGTGACCTCCAAACAATATTTTATGATCTCCAAAAGAATCGGATCCCTAATTATACCCTATAGCCACCCCTCGGCCAGTTCGAAATTTTGCCAGTATTGCCAAAGGGGTATGTTCACAGATCCGGATAAAAAACTGAGTATGGGACGAACCACTGAATCGGATCAGAAATTCGGTCTGGGTGACCTCCAAACAATATTTTATGATCCTACGAAAGAATCGCATCCACAATTATGTCCTATAGCCACCCCGCGGCCCGTTCGAAATTTTGCTAGTATTGCCAAAGAGGAATGTTCAAAGATCCGAAGAAAAAACTGAGTATGGATCGAACCACTGAATCGGATCAGAAATTCGGTCTGGTGACCTCCAAACAATATTTTATGATCCTACGAAAGAATCGCATCCACAATATGCCCTATAGCCATCCCGCGGCCCGTTCGAAATTTTGCCAGTAATGCCAAAGGGGTATGTTCACTGATCCGGAGAAAAAACTGAGTATGGGACGAACGACTTAATCGGATCAGAAATTCGGTCTTGGTGACTTCCAAACAATATTTTATGATCCTTCGAAAGAATCGGATCCCTAATTATACCCTATAGCCACCTCGCGGCCAGTTCGAAATTTTGCCAGTATTGCCAAAGGGGTACGTTCACTGATCCGGAGAAAAAACTGAGTATGGGTCGAACCACTGAATCGGATCAGAAATTCGGTCTGGGTGACTTCCAATCAATATTTTATGATCCTACGAAAGAATCGCATCCACAATTATGCCCTATAGCCACCCCGCGGCCCGTTCGAAATTTTGCCAGTATTGCCAAAGGGGTATGTTCACAGATCCGGATAAAAAACTGAGTATGGGACGAACCACTGAATCGGATCAGAAATTCGGTCTTGGTGACCTCCATACAATATTTTATGATCCTTCGAAAGTATCGGATCCGCAATCATGCCCTATAGCTACCTCGCGGCCCGTTCGAAAATTTGCAAGTATTGCCAAAGGGGTATGTTCACAGATCCGGAGAAAAAACTGAGTATGGGACGAACGACTGAATCGGATCAGAAATTCGGTCTGGTGACCTCCAAACAATATTTTATGATCCTACGAAAGAATCGCATCCACAATATGCCCTATAGCCACCCCGCGGCCCGTTCGAAATTTTGCCTGTAATGCCAAAGGGGTATGTTCACTGATCCGGAGAAAAAACTGAGTATGGGACGAACGACTTAATCGGATCAGAAATTCGGTCTTGGTGACTTCCAAACAATATTTTATGATCCTTCGAAAGAATCGGATCCCTAATTATACCCTATAGCCACCTCGCGGCCAGTTCGAAATTTTGCCAGTATTGCCAAAGGGGTACGTTCACTGATCCGGAGAAAAAACTGAGTATGGGTCGAACCACTGAATCGGATCAGAAATTCGGTCTGGGTGACCTCCAATCAATATTTTATGATCCTACGAAAGAATCGCATCCACAATTATGCCCTATAGCCACCCCGCGGCCCGTTCGAAATTTTGCCAGTATTGCCAAAGGGGTATGTTCACAGATCCGGATAAAAAACTGAGTATGGGACGAACCACTGAATCGGATCAGAAATTCGGTCTTGGTGACCTCCATACAATATTTTATGATCCTTCGAAAGTATCGGATCCGCAATCATGCCCTATAGCTACCTCGCGGCCCGTTCGAAAATTTGCAAGTATTGCCAAAGGGGTATGTTCACAGATCCGGAGAAAAAACTGAGTATGGGACGAACGACCTAATCGGATCAGAAATTCGGTTTTGGTGACGTCCAAACAATATTTTATGATCCTTCGAAAGAATCGGATCCCTAATTATACCCTATAGCCACCCCTCGGCCAGTTCGAAATTTTGCCAGTATTGCCAAAGGGGTATGTTCACAGATCCGGATAAAAAACTGAGTATGGGACGAACCACTGAATCGGATCAGAAATTCGGTCTGGGTGACCTCCAAACAATATTTTATGATCCTACGAAAGAATCGCATCCACAATTATGCCCTATAGCCACCCCGCGGCCCGTTCGAAATTTTGCTAGTATTGCCAAAGGGGAATGTTCACAGATCCGGAGAAAAAACTGAGTATGGGACGAACGACATAATCGGATCAGAAATTCGGTCTTGGTGACTTCCAAACAATATTTTATGATCCTTCGAAAGAATCGGATCCCTAATTATACCCTATAGCCACCTCGCGGCCAGTTCGAAATTTTGCCAGTATTGCCAAAGGGGTACGTTCACTGATCCGGAGAAAAAACTGAGTATGGGTCGAACCACTGAATCGGATCAGAAATTCGGTCTGGGTGACCTCCAAACAATATTTTATAATCCTACGAAAGAATCGCATCCACAATTATGCCCTATAGCCACCCCGCGGCCCGTTCGAAATTTTGCCAGTATTGCCAAAGGGGTATGTTCACAGATCCGGATAAAAAACTGAGTATGGGACGAACCACTGAATCGGATCAGAAATTCGGTCTTGGTGACCTCCATACAATATTTTATGATCCTTCGAAAGTATCGGATCCGCAATCATGCCCTATAGCTACCTCGCGGCCCGTTCGAAAATTTGCAAGTATTGCCAAATGGGTATGTTCACAGATCCGGAGAAAAAACTGAGTATGGGACGAACGACTGAATCGGATCAGAAATTCGGTCTGGTGACCTCCAAACAATATTTTATGATCCTACGAAAGAATCGCATCCACAATATGCCCTATAGCCACCCCGCGGCCCGTTCGAAATTTTGCCAGTAATGCCAAAGGGGTATGTTCACCGATCCGGAGAAAAAACTGAGTATGGGACGAACGACTTAATCGGATCAGAAATTCGGTCTTGGTGACTTCCAAACAATATTTTATGATCCTTCGAAAGAATCGGATCCCTAATTATACCCTATAGCCACCTCGCGGCCAGTTCGAAATTTTGCCAGTATTGCCAAAGGGGTACGTTCACTGATCCGGAGAAAAAACTGAGTATGGGTCGAACCACTGAATCGGATCAGAAATTCGGTCTGGGTGACCTCCAATCAATATTTTATGATCCTACGAAAGAATCGCATCCACAATTATGCCCTATAGCCACCCCGCGGCCCGTTCGAAATTTTGCCAGTATTGCCAAAGGGGTATGTTCACAGATCCGGATAAAAAACTGAGTATGGGACGAACCACTGAATCGGATCAGAAATTCGGTCTTGGTGACCTCCATACAATATTTTATGATCCTTCGAAAGTATCGGATCCGCAATCATGCCCTATAGCTACCTCGCGGCCCGTTCGAAAATTTGCAAGTATTGCCAAAGGGGTATGTTCACAGATCCGGAGAAAAAACTGAGTATGGGACGAACGACCTAATCGGATCAGAAATTCGGTTTTGGTGACGTCCAAACAATATTTTATGATCCTTCGAAAGAATCGGATCCCTAATTATACCCTATAGCCACCCCTCGGCCAGTTCGAAATTTTGCCAGTATTGCCAAAGGGGTATGTTCACAGATCCGGATAAAAAACTGAGTATGGGACGAACCACTGAATCGGATCAGAAATTCGGTCTGGGTGACCTCCAAACAATATTTTATGATCCTACGAAAGAATCGCATCCACAATTATGCCCTATAGCCACCCCGCGGCCCGTTCGAAATTTTGCTAGTATTGCCAAAGGGGAATGTTCACAGATCCGGAGAAAAAACTGAGTATGGGACGAACGACATAATCGGATCAGAAATTCGGTCTTGGTGACTTCCAAACAATATTTTATGATCCTTCGAAAGAATCGGATCCCTAATTATACCCTATAGCCACCTCGCGGCCAGTTCGAAATTTTGCCAGTATTGCCAAAGGGGTACGTTCACTGATCCGGAGAAAAAACTGAGTATGGGTCGAACCACTGAATCGGATCAGAAATTCGGTCTGGGTGACCTCCAAACAATATTTTATAATCCTACGAAAGAATCGCATCCACAATTATGCCCTATAGCCACCCCGCGGCCCGTTCGAAATTTTGCCAGTATTGCCAAAGGGGTATGTTCACAGATCCGGATAAAAAACTGAGTATGGGACGAACCACTGAATCGGATCAAAAATTCGGTCTTGGTGACCTCCATACAATATTTTATGATCCTTCGAAAGTATCGGATCCGCAATCATGCCCTATAGCTACCTCGCGGCCCGTTCGAAAATTTGCAAGTATTGCTAAAGGGGTATGTTCACAGATCCGGAGAAAAAACTGAGTATGGGACGAACGACCTAATCGGATCAGAAATTCGGTCTTGGTGACCTCCAAACAATATTTTATGATCCTTCGAAAGAATCGGATCCCTAATTATACCCTATAGCCACCCCTCGGCCAGTTCGAAATTTTGCCAGTATTGCCAAAGGGGTATGTTCACAGATCCGGATAAAAAACTGAGTATGGGACGAACCACTGAATCGGATCAGAAATTCGGTCTGGGTGACCTCCAAACAATATTTTATGATCCTACGAAAGAATCGCATCCACAATTATGCCCTATAGCCACCCCGCGGCCCGTTCGAAATTTTGCTAGTATTGCCAAAGGGGAATGTTCACAGATCCGAAGAAAAAACTGAGTATGGGTCGAACCACTGAATCGGATCAGAAATTCGGTCTGGTGACCTCCAAACAATATTTTATGATCCTACGAAAGAATCGCATCCACAATATGCCCTATAGCCACCCCGCGGCCCGTTCGAAATTTTGCCAGTAATGCCAAAGGGGTAGGTTCACTGATCCGGAGAAAAAACTGAGTATGGGACGAACGACTTAATCGGATCAGTAATTCGGTCTTGGTGACTTCCAAACAATATTTTATGATCCTTCGAAAGAATCGGATCCCTAATTATACCCTATAGCCACCCCGCGGCCAGTTCGAAATTTTTCAAGTATTGCCAAAGGGGTATGTTCACTGATCCGGAGAAAAAACTGAGTATGGGTCGAACCACTGAATCGGATCAGAAATTCGGTCTGGGTGACCTCCAAACAATATTTTATGACCCTACGAAAGAATCGCATCCACAATTATGCCCTATAGCCACCCCGCGGCCCGTTCGAAATTTTGCTAGTATTGCCAAAGGGGAATGTTCACAGATCCGGAGAAAAAACTGAGTATGGGACGAACGACATAATCGGACCAGAAATTCGGTCTTGGTGACTTCCAAACAATATTTTATGATCCTTCGAAAGAATCGGATCCCTAATTATACCATATAGCCACCTCGCGGCCAGTTCGAAATTTTGCCAGTAATGCCAAAGGGGTATGTTCACAGATCCGGAGAAAAAACTGAGTATGGGACGAACGACTTAATCGGATCAGAAATTCGGTCTTGGTGACTTCCAAACAATATTTTATGATCCTTCGAAAGAATCGGATCCCTAATTATACCCTATAGCCACCCCGCGGCCAGTTCGAAATTTTTCAAGTATTGCCAAAGGGGTATGTTCACTGATCCGGAGAAAAAACTGAGTATGGGTCGAACGACTGAATCGGATCAGAAATTCGGTCTGGGTGACCTCCAAACAATATTTTATGATCCTACGAAAGTATCGGATCCACAATCATGCCCTATAGCCACCCCGCGGCCCGTTCGTAATTTTGCCAGTATTGCCAAAGGGGTGTGTTCACTGATCCGAAGAAAAAACTGAGTATGGGACGAACGACTTAATCGGATCAGAAATTCGGTCTTGGTGACTTCCAAACAATATTTTATGATCCTTCGAAAGAATCGGATCCCTAATTATACCCTATAGCCACCTCGCGGCCAGTTCGAAATTTTGCCAGTATTGCCAAAGGGGTACGTTCACTGATCCGGAGAAAAAACTGAGTATGGGTCGAACCACTGAATCGGATCAGAAATTCGGTCTGGGTGACCTCCAATCAATATTTTATGATCCTACGAAAGAATCGCATCCACAATTATGCCCTATAGCCACCCCGCGGCCCGTTCGAAATTTTGCCAGTATTGCCAAAGGGGTATGTTCACAGATCCGGATAAAAAACTGAGTATGGGACGAACCACTGAATCGGATCAGAAATTCGGTCTTGGTGACCTCCATACAATATTTTATGATCCTTCGAAAGTATCGGATCCGCAATCATGCCCTATAGCTACCTCGCGGCCCGTTCGAAAATTTGCAAGTATTGCCAAAGGGGTATGTTCACAGATCCGGAGAAAAAACTGAGTATGGGACGAACGACCTAATCGGATCAGAAATTCGGTCTTGGTGACCTCCAAACAATATTTTATGATCCTTCGAAAGAATCGGATCCCTAATTATACCCTATAGCCACCCCTCGGCCAGTTCGAAATTTTGCCAGTATTGCCAAAGGGGTATGTTCACAGATCCGGATAAAAAACTGAGTATGGGACGAACCACTGAATCGGATCAGAAATTCGGTCTGGGTGACCTCCAAACAATATTTTATGATCCTACGAAAGAATCGCATCCACAATTATGCCCTATAGCCACCCCGCGGCCCGTTCGAAATTTTGCTAGTATTGCCAAAGGGGAATGTTCACAGATCCGAAGAAAAAACTGAGTATGGGTCGAACCACTGAATCGGATCAGAAATTCGGTCTGGTGACCTCCAAACAATATTTTATGATCCTACGAAAGAATCGCATCCACAATATGCCCTATAGCCACCCCGCGGCCCGTTCGAAATTTTGCCAGTAATGCCAAAGGGGTATGTTCACTGATCCGGAGAAAAAACTGAGTATGGGACGAACGACTTAATCGGATCAGTAATTCGGTCTTGGTGACTTCCAAACAATATTTTATGATCCTTCGAAAGAATCGGATCCCTAATTATACCCTATAGCCACCCCGCGGCCAGTTCGAAATTTTTCAAGTATTGCCAAAGGGGTATGTTCACTGATCCGGAGAAAAAACTGAGTATGGGTCGAACCACTGAATCGGATCAGAAATTCGGTCTGGGTGACCTCCAAACAATATTTTATGATCCTACGAAAGAATCGCATCCACAATTATGCCCTATAGCCACCCCGCGGCCCGTTCGAAATTTTGCTAGTATTGCCAAAGGGGAATGTTCACAGATCCGGAGAAAAAACTGAATATGGGACGAACGACATAATCGGACCAGAAATTCGGTCTTGGTGACTTCCAAACAATATTTAATGATCCTTCGAAAGAATCGGATCCCTAATTATACCATATAGCCACCTCGCGGCCAGTTCGAAATTTTGCCAGTAATGCCAAAGGGGTATGTTCACAGATCCGGAGAAAAAACTGAGTATGGGACGAACGACTTAATCGGATCAGAAATTCGGTCTTGGTGACTTCCAAACAATATTTTATGATCCTTCGAAAGAATCGGATCCCTAATTATACCCTATAGCCACCCCGCGGCCAGTTCGAAATTTTTCAAGTATTGGCAAAGGGGTATGTTCACTGATCCGGAGAAAAAACTGAGTATGGGTCGAACGACTGAATCGGATCAGAAATTCGGTCTGGGTGACCTCCAAACAATATTTTATGATCCTACGAAAGTATCGGATCCACAATCATGCCCTATAGCCACCCCGCGGCCCGTTCGTAATTTTGCCAGTATTGCCAAAGGGGTGTGTTCACTGATCCGAAGAAAAAACTGAGTATGGGACGAACGACTTAATCGGATCAGAAATTCGGTCTTGGTGACTTCCAAACAATATTTTATGATCCTTCGAAAGAATCGGATCCCTAATTATACCCTATAGCCACCTCGCGGCCAGTTCGAAATTTTGCTAGTATTGCCAAAGGGGTACGTTCACTGATCCGGAGAAAAAACTGAGTATGGGTCGAACCACTGAATCGGATCAGAAATTCGGTCTGGGTGACCTCCAATCAATATTTTATGATCCTACGAAAGAATCGCATCCACAATTATGCCCTATAGCCACCCCGCGGCCCGTTCGAAATTTTGCCAGTATTGCCAAAGGGGTATGTTCACAGATCCGGATAAAAAACTGAGTATGGGACGAACCACTGAATCGGATCAGAAATTCGGTCTTGGTGACCTCCATACAATATTTTATGATCCTTCGAAAGTATCGGATCCGCAATCATGCCCTATAGCTACCTCGCGGCCCGTTCGAAAATTTGCAAGTATTGCAAAAGGGGTATGTTCACAGATCCGGAGAAAAAACTGAGTATGGGACGAACGACCTAATCGGATCAGAAATTCGGTCTTGGTGACCTCCAAACAATATTTTATGATCCTTCGAAAGAATCGGATCCCTAATTATACCCTATAGCCACCCCTCGGCCAGTTCGAAATTTTGCCAGTATTGCCAAAGGGGTATGTTCACAGATCCGGATAAAAAACTGAGTATGGGACGAACCACTGAATCGGATCAGAAATTCGGTCTGGGTGACCTCCAAACAATATTTTATGATCCTACGAAAGAATCGCATCCACAATTATGCCCTATAGCCACCCCGCGGCCCGTTCGAAATTTTGCTAGTATTGCCAAAGGGGAATGTTCACAGATCCGAAGAAAAAACTGAGTATGGGTCGAACCACTGAATCGGATCAGAAATTCGGTCTGGTGACCTCCAAACAATATTTTATGATCCTACGAAAGAATCGCATCCACAATATGCCCTATAGCCACCCCGCGGCCCGTTCGAAATTTTGCCAGTAATGCCAAAGGGGTATGTTCACTGATCCGGAGAAAAAACTGAGTATGGGACGAACGACTTAATCGGATCAGTAATTCGGTCTTGGTGACTTCCAAACAATATTTTATGATCCTTCTAAAGAATCGGATCCCTAATTATACCCTATAGCCACCCCGCGGCCAGTTCGAAATTTTTCAAGTATTGCCAAAGGGGTATGTTCACTGATCCGGAGAAAAAACTGAGTATGGGTCGAACCACTGAATCGGATCAGAAATTCGGTCTGGGTGACCTCCAAACAATATTTTATGATCCTACGAAAGAATCGCATCCACAATTATGCCCTATAGCCACCCCGCGGCCCGTTCGAAATTTTGCTAGTATTGCCAAAGGGGAATGTTCACAGATCCGGAGAAAAAACTGAGTATGGGACGAACGACATAATCGGATCAGAAATTCGGTCTTGGTGACTTCCAAACAATATTTTATGATCCTTCGAAAGAATCGGATCCCTAATTATACCATATAGCCACCTCGCGGCCAGTTCGAAATTTTGCCAGTATTGCCAAAGGGGTACGTTCACTGATCCGGAGAAAAAACTGAGTATGGGTCGAACCACTGAATCGGATCAGAAATTCGGTCTGGGTGACCTCCAAACAATATTTTATAATCCTACGAAAGAATCGCATCCACAATTATGCCCTATAGCCACCCCGCGGCCCGTTCGAAATTTTGCCAGTATTGCCAAAGGGGTATGTTCACAGATCCGGATAAAAAACTGAGTATGGGACGAACCACTGAATCGGATCAGAAATTCGGTCTTGGTGACCTCCATACAATATTTTATGATCCTTCGAAATTATCGGATCCGCAATCATGCCCTATAGCTACCTCGCGGCCCGTTCGAAAATTTGCAAGTATTGCCAAAGGGGTATGTTCACAGATCCGGAGAAAAAACTGAGTATGGGACGAACGACCTAATCGGATCAGAAATTCGGTTTTGGTGACGTCCAAACAATATTTTATGATCCTTCGAAAGAATCGGATCCCTAATTATACCCTATAGCCACCCCTCGGCCAGTTCGAAATTTTGCCAGTATTGCCAAAGGGGTATGTTCACAGATCCGGATAAAAAACTGAGTATGGGACGAACCACTGAATCGGATCAGAAATTCGGTCTGGGTGACCTCCAAACAATATTTTATGATCCTACGAAAGAATCGCATCCACAATTATGCCCTATAGCCACCCCGCGGCCCGTTCGAAATTTTGCTAGTATTGCCAAAGGGGAATGTTCACAGATCCGAAGAAAAAACTGAGTATGGGTCGAACCACTAAATCGGATCAGAAATTCAGTCTGGGTGACCTCCAAACAATATTTTATGATCCTACGAAAGAATCGCATCCACAATAATGCCCTATAGCCACCCCGCGGCCCGTTCGAAATTTTGCTAGTATTGCCAAAGGGGAATGTTCACAGATCCGGAGAAAAAACTGAGTATGGGACGAACGACATAATCGGATCAGAAATTCGGTCTTGGTGACTTCCAAACAATATTTTATGATCCTTCGAAAGAATCGGATCCCTAATTATACCATATAGCCACCTCGCGGCCAGTTCGAAATTTTGCCAGTATTGCCAAAGGGGTACGTTCACTGATCCGGAGAAAAAACTGAGTATGGGTCGAACCACTGAATCGGATCAGAAATTCGGTCTGGGTGACCTCCAAACAATATTTTATAATCCTACGAAAGAATCGCATCCACAATTATGCCCTATAGCCACCCCGCGGCCCGTTCGAAATTTTGCCAGTATTGCCAAAGGGGTATGTTCACAGATCCGGATAAAAAACTGAGTATGGGACGAACCACTGAATCGGATCAGAAATTCGGTCTTGGTGACCTCCATACAATATTTTATGATCCTTCGAAAGTATCGGATCCGCAATCATGCCCTATAGCTACCTCGCGGCCCGTTCGAAAATTTGCAAGTATTGCCAAAGGGGTATGTTCACAGATCCGGAGAAAAAACTGAGTATGGGACGAACGACCTAATCGGATCAGAAATTCGGTCTTGGTGACCTCCAAAAAATATTTTATGATCCTTCGAAAGAATCGGATCCCTAATTATACCCTATAGCCACCCCTCGGCCAGTTCGAAATTTTGCCAGTATTGCCAAAGGGGTATGTTCACAGATCCGGATAAAAAACTGAGTATGGGACGAACCACTGAATCGGATCAGAAATTCGGTCTGGGTGACCTCCAAACAATATTTTATGATCCTACGAAAGAATCGCATCCACAATTATGCCCTATAGCCACCCCGCGGCCCGTTCGAAATTTTGCTAGTATTGCCAAAGGGGAATGTTCACAGATCCGAAGAAAAAACTGAGTATGGGTCGAACCACTGAATCGGATCAGAAATTCAGTCTGGGTGACCTCCAAACAATATTTTATGATCCTACGAAAGAATCGCATCCACAATAATGCCCTATAGCCACCCCGCGGCCCGTTCGAAATTTTGCTAGTATTGCCAAAGGGGAATGTTCACAGATCCGGAGAAAAAACTGAGTATGGGACGAACGACATAATCGGATCAGAAATTCGGTCTTGGTGACTTCCAAACAATATTTTATGATCCTTCGAAAGAATCGGATCCCTAATTATACCCTATAGCCACCTTGCGGCCAGTTCGAAATTTTGCCCGTATTGCCAAAGGGGTACGTTCACTGATCCGGAGAAAAAACTGAGTATGGGTCGAACCACTGAATCGGATCAGAAATTCGGTCTGGGTGACCTCCAAACAATATTTTATAATCCTACGAAAGAATCGCATCCACCATTATGCCCTATAGCCACCCCGCGGCCCGTTCGAAATTTTGCCAGTATTGCCAAAGGGGTATGTTCACAGATCCGGATAAAAAACTGAGTATGGGACGAACCACTGAATCGGATCAGAAATTCGGTCTTGGTGACCTCCATACAATATTTTATGATCCTTCGAAAGTATCGGATCCGCAATCATGCCCTATAGCTACCTCGCGGCCCGTTCGAAAATTTGCAAGTATTGCCAAAAGGGTATGTTCACAGATCCGGAGAAAAAACTGAGTATGGGACGAACGACCTAATCGGATCAGAAATTCGGTCTGGGTGACCTCCAAACAATATTTTATGATCTTCGAAAGAATCGGATCCCTAATTATACCCTATAGCCACCCCTCGGCCAGTTCGAAATTTTGCCAGTATTGCCAAAGGGGTATGTTCACAGATCCGGATAAAAAACTGAGTATGGGACGAACCACTGAATCGGATCAGAAATTCGGTCTGGGTGACCTCCAAACAATATTTTATGATCCTACGAAAGTATCGGATCCACAATCATGCCCAATAGCCACCCCGCGGCCCGTTCGTAATTTTGCCAGTATTGCCAAAGGGGTATGTTCACTGATCCGGAGAAAAAACTGAGTATGGGACGAACGACTTAATCGGATCAGAAATTCGGTCTTGGTGACTTCCAAACAATATTTTATGATCCTTCGAAAGAATCGGATCCCTAATTATACCCTATAGCCACCCCGCGGCCAGTTCGAAATTTTGCCTGTATTGCCAAAGGGGTATGTTCACTGATCCGGAGAAAAAACTGAGTATGGGTCGAACCACTGAATCGGATCAGAAATTCGGTCTGGGTGACCTCCAAACAATATTTTATAATCCTACGAAAGAATCGCATCCACAATTATGCCCTATAGCCACCCCGCGGCCCGTTCGAAATTTTGCCAGTATTGCCAAATGGGTATGTTCACAGATCCGGATAAAAAACTGAGTATGGGACGAACCACTGAATCGGATCAGAAATTCGGTCTTGGGACCTCCAAACAATATTTTATGATCCTACGAAAGAATCGCATCCACAATTATGCCCTATAGCTACCCCGCGGCCCGTTCGAAAATTTGCCAGTATTGCCAAAGGGGTATGTTCACAGATCCGGTGAAAAAACTGAGTATGGAACGAACCACTGAATCGGATCAGAAATTCGGTCTTGGTGACCTCCATACAATATTTTATGATCCTTCGAAAGAATCGGATCCCTAATTATACCCAATCGCATCCAAAATTATACCCTATAGCCACCCCGCGGCCCGTTCGAAAATTTGCCAGTATTGCCAAAGGGGTATGTTCACTGATCCGGAGAAAAAACTGAGTATGGAACGAACCACTGAATCGGATCAGAAATTCGGTCTTGGTGACCTCCATACAATATTTTATGATCCTTCGAAAGAATCGGATCCCTAATTATACCCAATCGCATCCACAATTATGCCCTATAGTCACCCCGCGGCCCGTTCGAAATTTTGCCAGTATTGCCAAAGGGGTATGTTCACTGATCCGGAGAAAAAACTGAGTATGGAACGAACCACTGAATCGGATCAGAAATTCGGTCTTGGTGACCTCCATACAATATTTTATGATCCTTCAAAAGAATCGGATCCCTAATTATACCCAATCGCATCCACAATTATGCCCTATAGGCACCCCGCGGCCCGTTCGAAATTTTGCCAGTATTGCCAAAGGGGTATGTTCACAGATCCGGAGAAAAAACTGAGTATGGGTCGAACCACTGAATCAGATCAGAAATTCGGTCTTGGTGACCTCCATACAATATTTTATGATTCTTCAAAAGAATCGGATCCCTAATTATACCCAATCGCATCCACAATTATGCCCTATAGCCACCCCGCGGCCCGTTCAAAATTTTGCCAGTATTGCCAAAGGGGTACGTTCACTGATCCGGATAAAAAATTGAGTATGGGTCGAACCACTGAATCGGATCAGAAATTCGGTCTTGGTGACCTCCATACAATATTTTATGATCCTTCGAAAGTATCGGATCCACAATCATGCCCTATAGCCACCCGCGGCCCGTTCGTAATTTTGCCAGTATTGCCAAAGGGGTATGTTCACTGATTCGGAGAAAAAACTGAGTATGGGACGAACGACTTAATCGGATCAAAAATTCGGTCTTGGTGACCTCCAAACAATATTTTATGATCCTACGAAAGAATCGCATCCACAATTATGCCCTATAGCCACCCCGCGGCCCGTTCGAAATTTGGCCTGTATTGCCAAAGGGGTATGTTCACTGATCCGGAGAAAAAACTGAGTAGGGGACGAATGACTTAATCGTATCAGAAATTCGGTCTTGGTGACTTCCAAACAATATTTTATGATCCTTCGAAAGAATCGGATCCCTAATTATACCCTATAGCCACCCCGCGGCTAGTTCGAAATTTTGCCAGTATTGCCAAAGGGGTATGTTCACTGATCCGGAGAAAAAACTGAGTATGGGTCGAACCACTGAATCGGATCAGAAATTCGGTCTGGGTGACCTCCAAACAATATTTTATGATCCTACGAAAGAATCGCATCCACAATTATGCCCTATAGCCACCCCGCGGCCCGTTCGAAATTTTGCCAGTATTGCCAAAGGGGTATGTTCACAGATCCGGATAAAAAACTGAGTATGGGACGAACCACTGAATCGGATCAGAAATTCGGTCTTGGTGACCTCTATACAATATTTTATGATCCTTCGAAAGTATCGGATCCACAATCATGCCCTATAGCCACCCCGCGGCCCGTTCTTAATTTTGCCAGTATTGCCAAAGGGGTATGTTCACTGATCCGGAGAAAAAACTGAGTATGGGACGAATGACTTAATCGGATCAGAAATTCGGTCTTGGTGACCTCCAAACAATATTTTATGATCCTTCGAAAGAATCGGATCCCTAATTATACCCTATATCCACCTCGCGGCCTGTTCGAAATTTTGCCAGTATTGCCAAAGGGGTACGTTCACTGATCCGGAGAAAAACTGAGTATGGGTCGAACCACTGAATCGGATCAGAAATTCGGTCTGGGTAACCTCCAATCAATATTTTATGATCCTACGAAAGAATCGCATCCACAATTATGCCCTATAGCCACCCCGCGGCCCGTTCTGCCAGTATTGCCAAAGGGGTATGTTCACAGATCCGGATAAAAAACTGAGTATGGGACGAACCACTGAATCGGATCAGAAATTCGGTCTTGGTGACCTCCATACAATATTTTATGATCCTTCGAAAGTATCGGATCCGCAATTATACCCTATAGCCACCCCGCGGCCAGTTCGAAATTTTGCTAGTATTGCCAAAGGGGTATGTTCACTGATCCGGAGAAAAAACTGAGTATGGGTCGAACCACTGAATCGGATCAGAAATTCGGTCTGGGTGACCTCCAAACAATATTTTATGATCCTACGAAAGAATCGCATCCACAATTATGCCCTATAGCCACCCCGCGGCCCGTTCGAAATTTTGCTAGTATTGCCAAAGGGGTATGTTCACTGATCCGGAGAAAAAACTGAGTATGGGACGAACGACTTAATCGGATCAGAAATTCGGTCTTGGTGATCTCCAAACAATATTTTATGATCCTTCGAAAGAATCGGATACCTAATTATACCCTATAGCCACCCCTCGGCCAGTTCGAAATTTTGCCAGTATTGCCAAAGGGGTATGTTCACAGATCCGGATAAAAAACTGAGTATGGGACGAACCACTGAATCGGATCAGAAATTCGGTCTGGGTGACCTCCAAACAATATTTTATGATCCTACGAAAGAATCGCATCCACAATTATGCCCTATAGCCACCCCGCGGCCCGTTCGAAATTTTGCTAGTATTGCCAAAGGGGAATGTTCACAGATCCGGAGAAAAAACTGAGTGTGGGTCGAACCACTGAATCGGATCAGAAATTCGGTCTGGTGACCTCCAAACAATATTTTATGATCCTACGAAAGAATTGCATCCACAATATGCCCTATAGCCACCCCGCGGCCCGTTCGAAATTTTGCCAGTATTGCCAAAGGGGTATGTTCACAGATCCGGATAAAAAACTGAGTATGGGACGAACCACTGAATCGGATCAGAAATTCGGTCTTGTTGACCTCCATACAATATTTTATGATCCTTCGAAAGTATCGGATCCACAATCATGCCCTATAGCCACCCCGCGGCCCGTTCGTAATTTTGCCAGTATTGCCAAAGGGGTATGTTCACTGATCCGGAGAAAAAACTGAGTATGGGACGAACGACTTAATCGGATCAGAAATTCGGTCTTGGTGATTTCCAAACAATATTTTATGATCCTTCGAAAGAATCGATTCCCTAATTATACCCTATAGCCACCCCGCGGCTAGTTCGAAATTTTTCCAGTATTGCCAAAGGGTATGTTCACTGATCCGGAGAAAAAACTGAGTATGGGTCGAACCACTGAATCGGATCAGAAATTCTGTCTGGGTAACCTCCAAACAATATTTTATGATCCTACGAAAGAATCGCATCCACAATTATGCCCTATAGCCACCCCGCGGCCAGTTCGAAATTTTGCCAGTATTGCCAAAGGGGTATGTTCACTGATCCGGAGAAAAAACTGAGTAGGGGACGAACGACTTAATCGGATCAGAAATTCGGTCTTGGTGACTTCCAAACAATATTTTATGATCCTTCGAAAGAAACGGATCCCTAATTATACCCTATAGCCACCCCACGGCCAGTTCGAAATTTTGCCTGTATTGCCAAAGGGGTATGTTCACTGATCCGGAGAAAAAACTGAGTATGGCTCGAACCACTGAATCGGATCAGAAATTCGGTCTAGGTGACCTCCAAACAATATTTTATGATCCTACGAAAGAATCGCATCCACAATTATGCCCTATAGCCACCCCGCGGCCCGTTCGAAATTTTGCCAGTATTGCCAAAGGGGTATGTTCACTGATCCGGAGAAAAAACTGAGTATGGGACGAATGACTTAATCGGATCAGAAATTCGGTCTTTGTGACCTCCATACAATATTTTATGATCCTTCGAAATAATCGGATCCCTAATTATACCCTATAGCCACCCCGCGGCCAGTTCGAAATTTTGCCAGTATTGCCAAAGGGGTATGTTCACTGATCTGGAGAAAAAACTTAGTATGGGTCGAACCACTGAATCGGATCAGAAATTCGGTCTTGTTGACCTCCATACAATATTTTATGATCCTTCGAAAGTATCGGATCCACAATCATGCCCGATAGCCACCCCGCGGCCCGTTCGTAATTTTGCCAATATAGCCAAAGGGGGTTCACTGATCCGGAGAAAAAACTGAGTATGGGACGAACGACTTAATCGGATCAGAAATTCGGTCTTGGTGACTTCCAAACAATATTTTATGATCATTCGAAAGAATCGGATCCCTAATTATACCCTATAGCCACCCCGCGGCCAGTTCGAAATTTTTCCAGTATTGCCAAAAGGGTATGTTCACTGATCCGGAAAAAAAACTGAGTATGGGTCGAACCACTGAATCATATCAGAAATTCGGTCTGGGTGACCTCCAAACAATATTTTATGATCCTACGAAAGAATCGCATCCACAATTATGCCCTATAGCCACCCCGCGGCCCGTTCGAAATTTTGCCAGTATTGCCAAAGGGGTATGTTCACTGATCCGGAGAAAAAACTGAGTATGGGACGAACGACTTAATCGGATCAGAAATTCGGTCTTGGTGACTTCCAAACAATATTTTATGATCCTTCGAAAGAATTGGATCCCTAATTATACCCTATAGCCACCCCGCGGCCAGTTCAAAATTTTGCCAGTATTGCCAAAGGGGTATGTTCACTGATCCGGAGAAAAAACTGAGTATGGGTCGAACCACTGAATCGGATCAGAAATTCGGTATGGGTGACCTCCAAATAATATTTTATGATCGTACGAAAGAATCGCATCCACAATTATGCCCTATAGCCACCCCGCGGCCCGTTCGAAATTTTGCCAGTATTGCCAAAGGGGTATGTTCACAGATCCGGATAAAAAACTGAGTATGGGACGAACCACTGAATCGGATCAGAAATTCGGTCTTGGTGACCTCCATACAATATTTTACGATCCTTCGAAAGTATCGGATCCACAATCATGCCCTATAGCCACCCCGCGGCCCGTTCGTAAATTTGCCAGTATTGCCAAAGGGGTATGTTCACCGATCCGGAGAAAAAACTGAGTTTGGGACGAATGACTTAATCGGATCAGAAATTCGGTATTGGTGACCTCCAAACAATATTTTATGATCCTTCGAAAGAATCGCATCCACAATTATGCCCTATAGCCACCCCGCGGCCAGTTCGAAATTTTGCCAGTATTTCCAAAGGGGTATGTTCACTGATCCGGAGAAAAAACTGAGTATGGGTCGAACCACTGAATCGGATCAGAAATTCGGTGTGAGTGACCTCCAAACAATATTTTATGATCCTACGAAAGAATCGCATCCACAATTATGCCCAATAGCCACCCCGCGGCCCGTTCGAAATTTTGCCTGTATTTCCAAAGGGGTATGTTCACAGATCCGGATAAAAAACTGAGTATGGGACGAACCACTGAATCGGATCAGAAATTCGGTCTTAGGACCACCAAACAATATTTTATGATCCTACGAAAGAATCGCATCCACAATTATGCCCTATAGCTACCCCGCGGCCCGTTCGAAAATTTGCCAGTATTGCCAAAGGGGTATGTTCACAGATCCGGTGAAAAAACTGAGTATGGAACGAACCACTGAATCGGATCAGAAATTCGGTCTTGGTGACCACCATACAATATTTTATGATCATTCGAAAGAATCGGATCCCTAATTATACCCAATCGCATCCACAATTATGCCCTATAGCCACCCCGCGGCCCGTTCAAAATTTTGCCAGTATTGCCAAAGGGGTATGTTCACAGATCCGGATAAAAAACTGAGTATGGGACGAACCACTGAATCGGATCAGAAATTCGGTCTTGTTGACCTCCAAACAATATTTTATGATCCTTCGAAAGTATCGGATCCATAATCATGCCCTATAGCCACCCCGCGGCCCGTTCGTAATTTTGCCAGTATTGCCAAAGGGGTATGTTCACTGATCCGGAGAAAAGACTGAGTAGGGGACGAACGACTTAATCGGATCAGAAATTCGGTCTTGGTGACTTCCAAACAATATTTTATGATCCTTCGAAAGAATCGGATCCCTAATTATACCCTATAGCTACCCCACGGCCAGTTCGAAATTTTGCCAGTATTGCCAAAGTGGTATGTTCACTGATCCGGAGAAAAAACTGAGTATGGGTCGAACCACTGAATCGGATCAGAAATTCGGTCTAGGTGACCTCCAAACAATATTTTATGATCCTACGAAAGAATCGCATCCACAATTATGCCCTATAGCCACCCCGCGGCCCGTTCGAAATTTTGCCAGTATTTCCAAAGGGGTATGTTCACTGATCCGGAGAAAAAACTGAGTATGGGTCGAACCACTGAATCGGATCAGAAATTCGGTGTGAGTGACCTCCAAACAATATTTTATGATCCTAAGAAAGAATCGCATCCACAATTATGCCCAATAGCCACCCCGCGGCCAGTTCGAAATTTTTCCAGTATTGCCGAAGGGTATGTTCACTGATCCGGAGAAAAAACAGAGTATGGGTCGAACCATTGAATCGGATCAGAAATTCGGTCTGGGTAACCTCCAAACAATATTTTATGATCCTACGAAAGAATCGCATCCACAATTATACACTATAGCCACCCCGCGGCCCGTTCGAAATTTTGCCAGTATTGCCAAAGGGGTATGTTCACTAATCCGGAGAAAAAACTGAGTATGGGACGAACGACTTAATCGGATCAGAAATTCGGTCTTGGTGACTTCCAAACAATATTTTATGATCCTTCGAAAGAATCGGATCCCTAATTATAACCTATAGCCACCCCGCGGCCAGTTCGAAATTTTTCCAGTATTGCCAAAGGGGTATGTTCACTGATCCGGAGAAAAAACTGAGTATGGGTCGAACCACTGAATCGGATCAGAAATTCGGTCTGGGTGACCTCCAAACAATATTTTATGATCCTTCGAAAGTATCGGATCCACAATCATGCCCTATAGCCACACCGCGGCCCGTTCGTAATTTTGCCAGTATTGCCAAAGGGGTATGTTCACTGATCCGGAGAAAAAACTGAGTATGGGACGAACGACTAAATCGGATCAGAAATTCGGTCTTGGTGACTTCCAAACAATATTTTATGATCCTTCGAAAGAATCGGATCCCTAATTATACCCTATAGCCACCCCACGGCCAGTTCGAAATTTTGCCAGTATTGCCAAAGGGGTATGTTCACTGATCCGGAGAAAAAACTGTGTATGGGTCGAACCACTGAATCGGATCAGAAATTCGGTCTAGGTGACCTCCAGACAATATTTTATGATCCTACGAAAGAATCGCATCCACAATTATGCCCTATAGCCACCCCGCGGCCCGTTCGAAATTTTGCCAGTATTGCCAAAGGGGTATGTTCACTGATCCGAAGAAAAAACTGAGTATGGGACGAACGACTTAATCGGATCAGAAATTCGGTCTTGGTGACTTCCAAACAATATTTTATGATCCTTCGAAAGAATCGGATCCCTAATTATACCCTATAGCCACCCCGCGGCCCGTTCGAAATTTTGCCAGTATTGCCAAAGGGGTATGTTCACTGATCCGGAGAAAAAACTGTGTATGGGTCGAACCACTGAATCGGATCAGAAATTCGGTCTAGGTGACCTCCAGACAATATTTTATGATCCTACGAAAGAATCGGATCCCTAATTATACCCTATAGCCACCCCGCGGCCAGTTCGAAATTTTTCCAGTATTGCCGAAGGGTATGTTCACTGATCCGGAGAAAAAACAGAGTATGGGTCGAACCATTGAATCGGATCAGAAATTCGGTCTGGGTAACCTCCAAACAATATTTTATGATCCTACGAAAGAATTGCATCCACAATTATACACTATAGCCACCCCGCGGCCCGTTCGAAATTTTGCCAGTATTGCCAAAGGGGTATGTTCACTAATCCGGAGAAAAAACTGAGTATGGGACGAACGACTTAATCGGATCAGAAATTCGGTCTTGGTGACTTCCAAACAATATTTTATGATCCTTCGAAAGAATCGGATCCCTAATTATAACCTATAGCCACCCCGCGGCCAGTTCGAAATTTTGCCAGTATTGCCAAAGGGGTATGTTCACTGATCCGGAGAAAAAACTGTGTATGGGTCGAACCACTGAATCGGATCAGAAATTCGGTCTAGGTGACCTCCAGACAATATTTTATGATCCTACGAAAGAATCGCATCCACAATTATGCCCTATAGCCACCCCGCGGCCCGTTCGAAATTTTGCCAGTATTGCCAAAGGGGTATGTTCACTGATCCGAAGAAAAAACTGAGTATGGGACGAACGACTTAATCGGATTAGAAATTCGGTCTTGGTGACTTCCAAACAATATTTTATGATCCTTCGAAAGAATCGGATCCCTAATTATACCCTATAGCCACCCCGCGGCCCGTTCGAAATTTTGCCAGTATTGCCAAAGGGGTATGTTCACTGATCCGGAGAAAAAACTGTGTATGGGTCGAACCACTGAATCGGATCAGAAATTCGGTCTAGGTGACCTCCAGACAATATTTTATGATCCTACGAAAGAATCGGATCCCTAATTATACCCTATAGCCACCCCGCGGCCAGTTCGAAATTTTTCCAGTATTGCCGAAGGGTATGTTCACTGATCCGGAGAAAAAACAGAGTATGGGTCGAACCATTGAATCGGATCAGAAATTCGGTCTGGGTAACCTCCAAACAATATTTTATGATCCTACGAAAGAATCGCATCCACAATTATACACTATAGCCACCCCGCGGCCGGTTCGAAATTTTGCCAGTATTGCCAAAGGGGTATGTTCACTAATCCGGGGAAAAAACTGAGTATGGGACGAACGACTTAATCGGATCAGAAATTCGGTCTTCGTGACTTCCAAACAATATTTTATGATCCTTCGAAAGAATCGGATCCCTAATTATAACCTATAGCCACCCCGCGGCCAGTTCGAAATTTTTCCAGTATTGCCAAAGGGGTATGTTCACTGATCCGGAGAAAAAACTGAGTATGGGTCGAACCACTGAATCGGATCAGAAATTCGGTCTGGGTGACCTCCAAACAATATTTTATGATCCTTCGAAAGTATCGGATCCACAATCATGCCCTATAGCCACACCGCGGCCCGTTCGTAATTTTGCCAGTATTGCCAAAGGGGTATGTTCACTGATCCGGAGAAAAAACTGAGTATGGGACGAACGACTAAATCGGATCAGAAATTCGGTCTTGGTGACTTCCAAACAATATTTTATGATCCTTCGAAAGAATCGGATCCCTAATTATACCCTATAGCCACCCCACGGCCAGTTCGAAATTTTGCCAGTATTGCCAAAGGGGTATGTTCACTGATCCGGAGAAAAAACTGTGTATGGGTCGAACCACTGAATCGGATCAGAAATTCGGTCTAGGTGACCTCCAGACAATATTTTATGATCCTACGAAAGAATCACATCCACAATTATGCCCTATAGCCACCCCGCGGCCCGTTCGAAATTTTGCCAGTATTGCCAAAGGGGTATGTTCACTGATCCGAAGAAAAAACTGAGTATGGGACGAACGACTTAATCGGATCAGAAATTCGGTCTTGGTAACTTCCAAACAATATTTTATGATCCTTCGAAAGAATCGGATCCCTAATTATACCCTATAGCCACCCCGCGGCCAGTTCGAAATTTTGCCAGTATTGCCAAAGGGGTATGTTCACTGATCCGGAGAAAAAACTTAGTATGGGTCGAACCACTGAATCGGATCAGAAATTCGGTCTGGGTGACCTCCAAACAATATTTTATGATCCTACGAAAGAATCGCATCCACAATTATGCCCTATAGCCACCCCGCGGCCCGTTCGAAATTTTGCCAGTATTGCCAAAGGGGTATGTTCACTGATCCGAAGAAAAAACTGAGTATGGGACGAACGACTTAATCGGATCAGAAATTCGGTCTTGGTGACTTCCAAACAATATTTTATGATCCTTCGAAAGAATCGGATCCCTAATTATACCCTATAGCCACCCCGCGGCCAGTTCGAAATTTTGCCAGTATTGCCAAAGGGGTATGTTCACTGATCCGGAGAAAAAACTGAGTATGGGTCGAACCACTGAATAGGATCAGAAATTCGGTCTGGGTGACCTCCAAACAATATTTTATGATCGTACGAAAGAATCGCATCCACAATTATGCCCTACAGCCACCCCGCGGCCCGTTCGAAATTTTGCCAGTATTGCCAAAGGGGTATGTTCACAGATCCGGATAAAAAACTGAGTATGGGACGAACCACTGAATCGGATCAGAAATTCGGTCTTGGTGACCTCCATACAATATTTTATGATCATTCTAAAGTATCGGATCCACAATCATGCCCTATAGCCACCCCGCGGCCCGTTCGTAATTTTGCCAGTATTGCCAAAGTGGTATGTTCACTGATCCGGAGAAAAAACTGAGTATGGGACGAACGACTTAATCGGATCAGAAATTCGGTCTTGGGACCACCAAACAATATTTTATGATCGTACGAAAGAATCGCATCCACAATTATGCCCTATAGCCACCCCGCGGCCCGTTCGAAATTTTGCCAGTATTGCCAAAGGGGTATGTTCACAGATCCGGATAAAAAACTGAGTATGGGACGAACCACTGAATCGGATCAGAAATTCGGTCTTGGTGACCTCCATACAATATTTTATGATCATTCTAAAGTATCGGATCCACAATCATGCCCTA
The DNA here is from genome assembly GCF_021521415.1 of Bidens hawaiensis. Lineage (NCBI taxonomy): Eukaryota > Viridiplantae > Streptophyta > Magnoliopsida > Asterales > Asteraceae > Bidens > Bidens hawaiensis. The sequence goes on from NW_027491917.1 coordinate 205,213, forward strand.
TAGCCACCCCGCGGCCAGTTCGAAATTTTGCCAGTATTGCCAAATGGGTATGTTCACTGATCCGGAGAAAAAACTGAGTATGGGTCGAACCACTGAATCGGATCAGAAATTCGGTCTTGGTGACCACCATACAATATTTTATGATCCTTCAAAAGAATCGGATCCCTAATTATACCCAATCGCATCCACAATTATGCCCTATAGCCACCCCGCGGCCCGTTCGAAATTTTGCCAGTATTTCCAAAGGGGTATGTTCACAGATCCGGATAAAAAACTGAGTATGGGACGAACCACTGAATCGGATCAGAAATTCGGTCTTGGGACCACCAAACAATATTTTATGATCCTACGAAAGAATCGCATCCACAATTATGCCCTATAGCCACCCCGCGGCCGGTTCAAAATTTTGCCAGTATTGCCAAAGGGGTATGTTCACAGATCCGGATAAAAAACTGAGTATGGGACGAACCACTGAATCGGATCAGAAATTCGGTCTTGTTGACCTCCATACAATATTTTATTATCCTTCGAAAGTATCGGATCCACAATCATGCCCTATAACCACCCCGCGGCCCGTTCGTAATTTTGCCAGTATTGCCAAAGGGGTATGTTCACTGATCCGGAGAAAAAACTGAGTATGGGACGAACGACTTAATCGGATCAGAAATTCGGTCTTGGTGACTTCCAAACAATATTTTATGATCCTTCGAAAGAATCGGATCCCTAATTATAACCTATAGCCACCCCGCGGCCAGTTCGAAATTTTTCCAGTATTGCCAAAGGGGTATGTTCACTGATCCGGAGAAAAAACTGAGTATGGGTCGAACCACTGAATAGGATCAGAAATTCGGTCTGGGTGACCTCCAAACAATATTTTATGATCCTTCGAAAGTATCGGATCCACAATCATGCCCTATAGCCACACCGCGGCCCGTTCGTAATTTTGCCAGTATTGCCAAAGGGGTATGTTCACTGATCCGGAGAAAAAACTGAGTATGGGACGAATGACTTAATCGGATCAGAAATTCGGTCTTAGTGACCTCCAAACAATATTTTATGATCCTTCGAAAGAATCGGATCCCTAATTATACCCTATAGCCACCCCGCGGCCAGTTCGAAATTTTGCCAGTATTGCCAAATGGGTATGTTCACTGATCCGGAGAAAAAACTGAGTATGGGTCGAACCACTGAATCGGATCAGAAATTCGGTCTTGGTGACCACCATACAATATTTTATGATCCTTCAAAAGAATCGGATCCCTAATTATACCCAATCGCATCCACAATTATGCCCTATAGCCATCCCGCGGCCCGTTCGAAATTTTGCCAGTATTTCCAAAGGGGTATGTTCACAGATCCGGATAAAAAACTGAGTATGGGACGAACCACTGAATCGGATCAGAAATTCGGTCTTGGGACCACCAAACAATATTTTATGATCCTACGAAAGAATCGCATCCACAATTATGCCCTATAGCCACCCCGCGGCCGGTTCAAAATTTTGCCAGTATTGCCAAAGGAGTATGTTCACAGATCCGGATAAAAAACTGAGTATGGGACGAACCACTGAATCGGATCAGAAATTCGGTCTTGTTGACCTCCATACAATATTTTATTATCCTTCGAAAGTATCGGATCCACAATCATGCCCTATAGCCACCCCGCGGCCCGTTCGTAATTTTGCCAGTATTGCCAAAGGGGTATGTTCACTGATCCGGAGAAAAAACTTAGTATGGGTCGAACCACTGAATCGGATCAGAAATTCGGTCTGGGTGACCTCCAAACAATATTTTATGATCCTACGAAAGAATCGCATCCACAATTATGCCCTATAGCCACCCCGCGGCCCGTTCGAAATTTTGCCAGTATTGCCAAAGGGGTATGTTCACTGATCCGGAGAAAAAACTGAGTATGGGTCGAACCACTGAATCGGATCAGAAATTCGGTCTGGGTGACCTCCAAACAATATTTTATGATCCTTCGAAAGTATCGGATCCACAATCATGCCCTATAGCCACACCGCGGCCCGTTCGTAATTTTGCCAGTATTGCCAAAGGGGTATGTTCACTGATCCGGAGAAAAAACTGAGTATGGGACGAATGACTTAATCGGATCAGAAATTCGGTATTAGTGACCTCCAAACAATATTTTATGATCCTTCGAAAGAATCGGATCCCTAATTATACCCTATAGCCACCCCGCGGCCAGTTCGAAATTTTGCCAGTATTGCCAAATGGGTATGTTCACTGATCCGGAGAAAAAACTGAGTATGGGTCGAACCACTGAATCGGATCAGAAATTCGGTCTGGGTGACCTCCAAACAATATTTTATGATCCTACGAAAGAATCGCATCCACAATTATGCCCTATAGCCACCCCGCGGCCCGTTCGAAATTTTGCCAGTATTGCCAAAGGAGTATGTTCACAGATCCGGATAAAAAACTGAGTATGGGACGAACCACTGAATCGGATCAGAAATTCGGTCTTGGGACCTCCAAACAATATTTTATGATCCTTCGAAAGAATCGCATCCACAATTATGCCCTATAGCCACCCCGCGGCCCGTTCGAAATTTTGCCAGCATTGCCAAAGGGGTATGTTCACTGATCCGGAGAAAAAACTGAGTATGGGACGAACGACTTAATCGGATCAGAAATTCGGTCTTGGTGACTTCCAAACAATATTTTATGATCCTTCGAAAGAATCGGATCCCTAATTATACCCTATAGCCACCCCGCGGCCAGTTCGAAATTTTGCCAGTATTGCCAAAGGGGCATGTTTACTGATCCGGAGAAAAAACTGAGTATGGGTCGAACCACTGAATCGGATCAGAAATTCGGTCTGGGTGACCTCCAAAAAATATTTTATGATCCAACAAAAGAATCGCATCCACAATTATGCCCTGTAGCCACCTCGCGGCCCGTTCGAAATTTTGCCAGTATTCCCAAAGGGGTATGTTCACATATCCGGATAAAAAACTGAGTATGGGACGAACCACTGAATCGGATCAGAAATTCGGTCTTGGTGACCTCCATACAATATTTTATGATCCTTCGAAAGTATCGGATCCACAATCATGCCCTATAGCCACCCCGCGGCCCGTTCGTAATTTTGCCAGTATTGCCAAAGGGGTATGTTCACTGATCCGGAGAAAAAACTGAGTATGGGTCGAACCACTGAATCGGATCAGAAATTCGGTCTGGGTGACCTCCAAACAATATTTTATGATCGTACGAAAGAATCGCATCCACAATTATGCCCTATAGCCACCCCGCGGCCCGTTCGAAATTTTGCCAGTATTGCCAAAGGGGTATGTTCACAGATCCGGATAAAAAACTGAGTATGGGACGAACCACTGAATCGGATCAGAAATTCGGTCTTGGTGACCTCCATACAATATTTTATGATCATTCGAAAGTATCGGATCCACAATCATGCCCTATAGCCACCCCGCGGCCCGTTCGTAATTTTGCCAGTATTGCCAAAGTGGTATGTTCACTGATCCGGAGAAAAAACTGAGTATGGGACGAACGACTTAATCGGATCAGAAATTCGGTCTTGGGACCACCAAACAATATTTTATGATCCTACGAAAGAATCGCATCCACAATTATGCCCTATAGCTACCCCGCGGCCCGTTCGAAAATTTGCCAGTATTGCCAAAGGGGTATGTTCACAGATCCGGTGAAAAAACTGAGTATGGAACGAACCACTTAATCGGATCAGAAATTCGTTCTTGGTGACCACCATACAATATTTTATGATCCTTCAAAAGAATCGGATCCCTAATTATACCCAATCGCATCCACAATTATGCCCTATAGCCACCCCGCGGCCCGTTCAAAATTTTGCCAGTATTGCCAAAGGGGTATGTTCACAGATCCGGATAAAAAACTGAGTATGGGACGAACCACTGAATCGGATCAGAAATTCGGTCTTGTTGACCTCCATACAATATTTTATTATCCTTCGAAAGTATCGGATCCACAATCATGCCCTATAGCCACCCCGCGGCCCGTTCGTAATTTTGCCAGTATTGCCAAAGGGGTATGTTCACAGATCCGGAGAAAAAACTGAGTATGGGACGAATGAGTTAATCGGATCAGAAATTCGGTCTTAGTGACCTCCAAACAATATTTTATGATCCTTCGAAAGAATCGGATCCCTAATTATACCCTATAGCCACCCCGCGACCAGTTCGAAATTTTGCCAGTAATGCCAAATGGGTATGTTCACTGATCCGGAGAAAAAACTGAGTATGGGTCGAACCACTGAATCGGATCAGAAATTCGGTCTTGGTGACCTCCAAACAATATTTTATGATCCTACGAAAGAATCGCATCCACAATTATGCCCTATAGCCACCCCGCGGCCCGTTCGAAATTTTGCCAGTATTGCCAAAGGAGTATGTTCACAGATCCGGATAAAAAACTGAGTATGGGACGAACCACTGAATCGGATCAGAAATTCGGTCTTGGGACCTCCAAACAATATTTTATGATCCTTCGAAAGAATCGCATCCACAATTATGCCCTATAGCCACCCCGCGGCCCGTTCGAAATTTTGCCAGTATTGCCAAAGGGGTATGTTCACTGATCCGGAGAAAAAACTGAGTATGGGACGAACGACTTAATCGGATCAGAAATTCGGTCTTGGTGACTTCCAAACAATATTTTATGATCCTTCGAAAGAATCGGATCCCTAATTATACCCTATAGCCACCCCGCGGCCAGTTCGAAATTTTGCCAGTATTGCCAAAGGGGTATGTTCACTGATCCGGAGAAAAAACTGAGTATGGGTCGAACCACTGAATCGGATCAGAAATTCGGTCTGGGTGACCTCCAAACAATATTTTATGATCCTACAAAAGAATCGCATCCACAATTATGCCCTGTAGCCACCTCGCGGCCCGTTCGAAATTTTGCCAGTATTCCCAAAGGGGTATGTTCACATATCCGGATAAAAAACTGAGTATGGGACGAACCACTGAATCGGATCAGAAATTCGGTCTTGGTGACCTCCATACAATATTTTATGATCCTTCGAAAGTATCGGATCCACAATCATGCCCTATAGCCACCCCGCGGCCCGTTCGTAATTTTGCCAGTATTGCCAAAGTGGTATGTTAACTGATCCGGAGAAAAAACTGAGAATGGGTCGAACCACTGAATCGGATCAGAAATTCGGTCTGGGTGACCTCCAAACAATATTTTATGATCGTACGAAAGAATCGCATCCACAATTATGCCCTATAGCCACCCCGCGGCCCGTTCGAAATTTTGCCTGTATTGCCAAAGGGTTATGTTCACAGATCCGGATAAAAAACTGAGTATGGGACGAACCACTGAATCGGATCAGAAATTCGGTCTTGGTGACCTCCATACAATATTTTATGATCATTCGAAAGTATCGGATCCACAATCATGCCCTATAGCCACCCCGCGGCCCGTTCGTAATTTTGCCAGTATTGCCAAAGTGGTATGTTTACTGATCCGGAGAAAAAACTGAGTATGGGACGAACGACTTAATCGGATCAGAAATTCGGTCTTGGGACCACCAAACAATATTTTATGATCCTACAAAAGAATCGCATCCACAATTATGCCCTATAGCTACCCCGCGGCCCGTTCTAAAATTTGCCAGTATTGCCAAAGGGGTATGTTCACAGATCCGGTGAAAAAACTGAGTATGGAACGAACCACTTAATCGGATCAGAAATTCGGTCTTGGTGACCACCATACAATATTTTATGATCCTTCAAAAGAATCGGATCCCTAATTATACCCAATCGCATCCACAATTATGCCCTATAGCCACCCCGCGGCCCGTTCAAAATTTTGCCAGTATTGCCAAAGGGGTATGTTCACAGATCCGGATAAAAAACTGAGTATGGGACGAACCACTGAATCGGATCAGAAATTCGGTCTTGTTGACCTCCATACAATATTTTATTATCCTTCGAAAGTATCGGATCCACAATCATGCCCTATAGCCACCCCGCGGCCCGTTCGTAATTTTGCCAGTATTGCCAAAGGGGTATGTTCACAGATCCGGAGAAAAAACTGAGTATGGGACGAATGAGTTAATCGGATCAGAAATTCGGTCTTAGTGACCTCCAAACAATATTTTATGATCCTTCGAAAGAATCGGATCCCTAATTATACCCTATAGCCACCCCGCGGCCAGTTCGAAATTTTGCCAGTATTGCCAAATGGGTATGTTCACTGATCCGGAGAAAAAACTGAGTATGGGTCGAACCACTGAATCGGATCAGAAATTCGGTCTGGGTGACCTCCAAACAATATTTTATGATCCTACGAAAGAATCGCATCCACAATTATGCCCTATAGCCACCCCGCGGCCCGTTCGAAATTTTGCCAGTATTGCCAAAGGAGTATGTTCACAGATCCGGATAAAAAACTGAGTATGGGACGAACCACTGAATCGGATCAGAAATTCGGTCTTGGGACCTCCAAACAATATTTTATGATCCTTCGAAAGAATCGCATCCACAATTATGCCCTATAGCCACCCCGCGGCCCGTTCGAAATTTTGCCAGTATTGCCAAAGGGGTATGTTCACAGATCCGGAGAAAAAACTGAGTATGGGACGAATGAGTTAATCGGATCAGAAATTCGGTTTTAGTGACCTCCAAACAATATTTTATGATCCTTCGAAAGAATCGGATCCCTAATTATACACTATAGCCACCCCGCGGCCAGTTCGAAATTTTGCCAGTATTGCCAAATGGGTATGTTCACTGATCCGGAGAAAAAACTGAGTATGGGTCGAACCACTGAATCGGATCAGAAATTCGGTCTGGGTGACCTCCAAACAATATTTTATGATCCTACGAAAGAATCGCATCCACAATTATGCCTTATAGCCACCCCGCGGCCCGTTCGAAATTTTGCCAGTATTGCCAAAGGGGTATGTTCACAGATCCGGATAAAAAACTGAGTATGGGACGAACCACTGAATCGGATCAGAAATTCGGTCTTGGTGACCTCCATACAATATTTTATGATCATTCGAAAGTATCGGATCCACAATCATGCACTATAGCCACCCCGCGGCCCGTTCGTAATTTTGCCAGTATTGCCAAAGTGGTATGTTCACTTATCCGGAGAAAAAACTGAGTATGGGACGAACGACTTAATCGGATCAGAAATTCGGTCTTGGGACCACCAAACAATATTTTATGATCCTACGAAAGAATCGCATCCACAATTATGCCCTATAGCTACCCCGCGGCCCGTTCGAAAATTTGCCAGTATTGCCAAAGGGGTATGTTCACAGATCCGGTGAAAAAACTGAGTATGGAACGAACCACTTAATCGGATCAGAAATTCGGTCTTGGTGACCACCATACAATATTTTATGATCCTTCAAAAGAATCGGATCCCTAATTATACCCAATCGCATCCACAATTATGCCCTATAGCCACCCCGCGGCCCGTTCAAAATTTTGCCAGTATTGCCAAAGGGGTATGTTCACAGATCCGGATAAAAAACTGAGTATGGGACGAACCACTGAATCGGATCAGAAATTCGGTCTTGTTGACCTCCATACAATATTTTATTATCCTTCGAAAGTATCGGATCCACAATCATGCCCTATAGCCACCCCGCGGCCCGTTCGTAATTTTGCCAGTATTGCCAAAGGGGTATGTTCACAGATCCGGAGAAAAAACTGAGTATGGGACGAATGAGTTAATCGGATCAGAAATTCGGTCTTAGTGACCTCCAAACAATATTTTATGATCCTTCGAAAGAATCGGATCACTAATTATACCCTATAGCCACCCCGCGGCCAGTTCGAAATTTTGCCAGTATTGCCAAATGGGTATGTTCACTGATCCGGAGAAAAAACTGAGTATGGGTCGAACCACTGAATCGGATCAGAAATTCGGTCTGGGTGACCTCCAAACAATATTTTATGATCCTACGAAAGAATCGCATCCACAATTATGCCCTATAGCCACCCCGCGGCCCGTTCGAAATTTTGCCAGTATTGCCAAAGGAGTATGTTCACAGATCCGGATAAAAAACTGAGTATGGGACGAACCACTGAATCGGATCAGAAATTCGGTCTTGGGACCTCCAAACAATATTTTATGATCCTTCGAAAGAATCGCATCCACAATTATGCCCTATAGCCACCCCGCGGCCCGTTCGAAATTTTGCCAGTATTGCCAAAGGGGTATGTTCACTGATCCGGAGAAAAAACTGAGTATGGGACGAACGACTTAATCGGATCAGAAATTCGGTCTTGGTGACTTCCAAACAATATTTTATGGTCCTTCGAAAGAATCGGATCCCTAATTATACCCTATAGCCACCCCGCGGCCAGTTCGAAATTTTGCCAGTATTGCCAAAGGTGTATGTTCACTGATCCGGAGAAAAAACTGAGTATGGGTCGAACCACTGAATCGGATCAGAAATTCGGTCTGGGTGACCTCCAAACAATATTTTATGATCCTACAAAAGAATCGCATCCACAATTATGCCCTATAGCCACCCCGCGGCCCGTTCGAAATTTTGCCAGTATTCCCAAAGGGGTATGTTCACATATCCGGATAAAAAACTGAGTATGGGACGAACCACTGAATCGGATCAGAAATTCGGTCTTGTTGACCTCCATACAATATTTTATGATCCTTCGAAAGTATCGGATCCACAATCATGCCCGATAGCCACCCCGCGGCCCGTTCGTAATTTTGCCAGTATAACCAAAGGGGTATGTTCACTGATCTGGAGAAAAAACTGAGTATGGGACGAACGACTTAATCGGATCAGAAATTAGGTCTTGGTGACTTCCAAACAATATTTTATGATCCTTCGAAAGAATCGGATCCCTAATTATACCCTATAGCCACCCCGCGGCCAGTTCGAAATTTTTCCAGTATTGCCAAAGGGGTATGTTCACTGATCCGGAAAAAAAACTGAGTATGGGTCGAACCACTGAATCGGATCAGAAATTCGGTCTGGGTGACCTCCAAACAATATTTTATGATCTTACGAAAGAATCGCATCCACAATTATGCCCTATAGCCACCCCGCGGCCCGTTCGAAATTTTGCCAGTATTGTCAAAGGGGTACGTTCACTGATCCGGAGAAAAAACTGAGTATGGGACGAACGACTTAATCGGATCAGAAATTCGGTCTTGGTGACTTCCAAACAATATTTTATGATCCTTCGAAAGAATCGGATCCCTAATTATACCCTATAGCCACCCCGCGGCCAGTTCGATATTTTTCCAGTATTGCCAAAGGGGTATGTTCACTGATCCGGAAAAAAAACTGAGTATGGGTCGAACCACTGAATCGGATCAGAAATTCGGTCTGGGTGACCTCCAAACAATATTTTATGATCCTACGAAAGAATCGCATCCACAATTATGCCCTATAGCCATCCCGCGGCCCGTTCGAAATTTTGCCAGTATTGCCAAAGGGGTACGTTCACTGATCCGGAGAAAAAACTGAGTATGGGACGAACGACTTAATCGGATCAGAAATTCGGTCTTGGTGACTTCCAAACAATATTTTATGATCCTTCGAAAGAATCGGATCCCTAATTATACCCTATAGCCACCCCGCGGCCAGTTCGAAATTTTTCCAGTATTGCTAAAGGGGTATGTTCACTGATCCGGAAAAAAAACTGAGTATGGGTCGAACCACTGAATCGGATCAGAAATTCGGTCTGGGTGACCTCCAAACAATATTTTATGATCCTACGAAAGAATCGCATCCACAATTACGCCCTATAGCCACCCCGCGGCCCGTTCGAAATTTTGCCAGAATTGCCTAAGGGGTATGTTCACTGATCCGGAGAAAAAACTGAGTATGGGACGAACGACTTAATCGGATAGAAATTCGGTCTTGGTGACTTCCGAACAATATTTTATGATCCTTCGAAAGAATCGGATCCCTAATTATACCCTATAGCCACCCCGCGGCCAGTTCGAAATTTTGCCAGTATTGCCAAAGGGGTATGTTCACTGATCCGGAGAAAAAACTGAGTATGGGTCGAACCACTGAATCGGATCAGAAATTCGGTCTGGGTGACCTCCAAACAATATTTTATGATCCTACGAAAGAATCGCATCCACAATTATGCCCTATAGCCACCCCGCGGCCCGTTCGAAATTTTGCCAGTATTGCCAAAGGGGTATGTTCACAGATCCGGAGAAAAAACTGAGTATGGGACGAACCACTGAATCGGATCAGAAATTCGGTGATGGTGACCTCCATACAATATTTTATGATCCTTCGAAAGTATCGGATCCACAATCATGCCCTATAGCCACCCCGCGGCCCGTTCGTAATTTTGCCAGTATTGCCAAAGGGGTATGTTCACTGATCCGGAGAAAAAACTGAGTATGGGACGAATGACTTAATCGGATCAGAAATTCGGTCTTGGTGACCTCCAAACAATATTTTATGATCCTTCGATAGAATCGGATCCCTAATTATACCCTATAGCCACCCCGCGGCCAGTTCGAAATTTTGCCAGTATTGCCAAAGGGGTATGTTCACTGATCCGGAGAAAAAACTGAGTATGGGTCGAACCACTGAATCGGATCAGAAATTCGGTCTAGGTGACCTCCAAACAATATTTTATGTTCCTACGAAAGAATCGCATCCACAATTATGCCCTATAGCCACCCCGCGGCCCGTTCGAAATTTTGCCAGTATTGCCAAAGGGGTATGTTCACTGATCCGGAGAAAAAACTGAGTATGGGACGAACGACTTAATCGGATCAGAAATTCGGTCTTGGTGACTTCCGAACAATATTTTATGATCCATCGAAATAAACGGATCCCTAATTATACCCTATAGCCACCCCGCGGCCATTTCGAAATTTTGCTAGTATTGCCAAAGGGGTTTGTTCACTGATCCGGAGAAAAAACTGGGTATGGGTCGAACCACTGAATCGGATCAGAAATTCGGTTTGGGTGACCTCCAAACAATATTTTATGATCCTACGAAAGAATCGCATCCACAATTATGCCCTATAGCCACCCCGCGGCCCGTTCGAAATTTTGCGAGTATTGCCAAAGGGGTATGTTCACAGATCCGGATAAAAAACTGAGTATGGGACGAACCGCTGAATCGGATCAGAAATTCGGTGATGGTGACCTCCATACAATATTTTATGATCCTTCGAAAGTATCGGATCCACAATCATGCCCTATAGCCACCCCGCGGCCCGTTCGTAATTTTGCCAGTATTGCCAAAGGGGTATGTTCACTGATCCGGAGAAAAAACTGAGTATGGGACGAACGACTTAATCGGATCAGAAATTCGGTCTTGGTGACCTCCATACAATATTTTATGATCATTCGAAAGTATCGGATCCACAATCATGCCCTATAGCCACCCCGTGGCCCGTTCGTAATTTTGCCAGTATTGCCAAAGTGGTATGTTCACTTATCCGGAGAAAAAACTGAGTATGGGACGAACGACTTAATCGGATCAGAAATTCGGTCTTGGGACCACCAAACAATATTTTATGATCCTACGAAAGAATCGCATCCACAATTATGCCCTATAGCTACCCCGCGGCCCGTTCGAAAATTTGCCAGTATTGCCAAAGGGGTATGTTCACAGATCCGGTGAAAAAACTGAGTATGGAACGAACCACTTAATCGGATCAGAAATTCGGTCTTGGTGACCACCATACAATATTTTATGATCCTTCAAAAGAATCGGATCCCTAATTATACCCAATCGCATCCACAATTATGCCCTATAGCCACCCCGCGGCCCGTTCAAAATTTTGCCAGTATTGCCAAAGGGGTATGTTCACAGATCCGGATAAAAAACTGAGTATGGGACGAACCACTGAATCGGATCAGAAATTCGGTCTTGTTGACCTCCATACAATATTTTATTATCCTTCGAAAGTATCGGATCCACAATCATGCCCTATAGCCACCCCGCGGCCCGTTCGTAATTTTGCCAGTATTGCCAAAGGGGTATGTTCACTGATCCGGAGAAAAAACTGAGTATGGGACGAACCACTGAATCGGATCAGAAATTCGGTCTTGGTGACCTCCATACAATATTTTATGATCATTCGAAAGTATCGGATCCACAATCATGCCCTATAGCCACCCCGCGGCCCGTTCGTAATTTTGCCAGTATTGCCAAAGTGGTATGTTCACTTATCCGGAGAAAAAACTGAGTATGGGACGAACGACTTAATCGGATCAGAAATTCGGTCTTGGGACCACCAAACAATATTTTATGATCCTACGAAAGAATCGCATCCACAATTATGCCCTATAGCTACCCCGCGGCCCGTTCGAAAATTTGCCAGTATTGCCAAAGGGGTATGTTCACAGATCCGGTGAAAAAACTGAGTATGGAACGAACCACTTAATCGGATCAGAAATTCGGTCTTGGTGACCACCATACAATATTTTATGATCCTTCAAAAGAATCGGATCCCTAATTATACCCAATCGCATCCACAATTATGCCCTATAGCCACCCCGCGGCCCGTTCAAAATTTTGCCAGTATTGCCAAAGGGGTATGTTCACAGATCCGGATAAAAAACTGAGTATGGGACGAACCACTGAATCGGATCAGAAATTCGGTCTTGTTGACCTCCATACAATATTTTATTATCCTTCGAAAGTATCGGATCCACAATCATGCCCTATAGCCACCCCGCGGCCCGTTCGTAATTTTGCCAGTATTGCCAAAGGGGTATGTTCACAGATCCGGAGAAAAAACTGAGTATGGGACGAATGAGTTAATCGGATCAGAAATTCGGTCTTAGTGACCTCCAAACAATATTTTATGATCCTTCGAAAGAATCGGATCACTAATTATACCCTATAGCCACCCCGCGGCCAGTTCGAAATTTTGCCAGTATTGCCAAATGGGTACGTTCACTGATCCGGAGAAAAAACTGAGTATGGGTCGAACCACTGAATCGGATCAGAAATTCGGTCTGGGTGACCTCCAAACAATATTTTATGATCCTACGAAAGAATCGCATCCACAATTATGCCCTATAGCCACCCCGCGGCCCGTTCGAAATTTTGCCAGTATTGCCAAAGGAGTATGTTCACAGATCCGGATAAAAAACTGAGTATGGGACGAACCACTGAATCGGATCAGAAATTCGGTCTTGGGACCTCCAAACAATATTTTATGATCCTTCGAAAGAATCGCATCCACAATTATGCCCTATAGCCACCCCGCGGCCCGTTCGAAATTTTGCCAGTATTGCCAAAGGGGTATGTTCACTGATCCGGAGAAAAAACTGAGTATGGGACGAACGACTTAATCGGATCAGAAATTCGGTCTTGGTGACTTCCAAACAATATTTTATGGTCCTTCGAAAGAATCGGATCCCTAATTATACCCTATAGCCACCCCGCGGCCAGTTCGAAATTTTGCCAGTATTGCCAAAGGTGTATGTTCACTGATCCGGAGAAAAAACTGAGTATGGGTCGAACCACTGAATCGGATCAGAAATTCGGTCTGGGTGACCTCCAAACAATATTTTATGATCCTACAAAAGAATCGCATCCACAATTATGCCCTATAGCCACCCCGCGGCCCGTTCGAAATTTTGCCAGTATTCCCAAAGGGGTATGTTCACATATCCGGATAAAAAACTGAGTATGGGACGAACCACTGAATCGGATCAGAAATTCGGTCTTGTTGACCTCCATACAATATTTTATGATCCTTCGAAAGTATCGGATCCACAATCATGCCCGATAGCCACCCCGCGGCCCGTTCGTAATTTTGCCAGTATAACCAAAGGGGTATGTTCACTGATCCGGAGAAAAAACTGAGTATGGGACGAACGACTTAATCGGATCAGAAATTCGGTCTTGGTGACTTCCAAACAATATTTTATGATCCTTCGAAAGAATCGGATCCCTAATTATACCCTATAGCCACCCCGCGGCCAGTTCGAAATTTTTCCAGTATTGCCAAAGGGGTATGTTCACTGATCCGGAAAAAAAACTGAGTATGGGTCGAACCACTGAATCGGATCAGAAATTCGGTCTGGGTGACCTCCAAACAATATTTTATGATCTTACGAAAGAATCGCATCCACAATTATGCCCTATAGCCACCCCGCGGCCCGTTCGAAATTTTGCCAGTATTGTCAAAGGGGTACGTTCACTGATCCGGAGAAAAAACTGAGTATGGGACGAACGACTTAATCGGATCAGAAATTCGGTCTTGGTGACTTCCAAACAATATTTTATGATCCTTCGAAAGAATCGGATCCCTAATTATACCCTATAGCCACCCCGCGGCCAGTTCGAAATTTTTCCAGTATTGCCAAAGGGGTATGTTCACTGATCCGGAAAAAAAACTGAGTATGGGTCGAACCACTGAATCGGATCAGAAATTCGGTCTGGGTGACCTCCAAACAATATTTTATGATCCTACGAAAGAATCGCATCCACAATTATGCCCTATAGCCATCCCGCGGCCCGTTCGAAATTTTGCCAGTATTGCCAAAGGGGTACGTTCACTGATCCGGAGAAAAAACTGAGTATGGGACGAACGACTTAATCGGATCAGAAATTCGGTCTTGGTGAATTCCAAACAATATTTTATGTTCCTTCGAAAGAATCGGATCCCTAATTATACCCTATAGCCACCCCGCGGCCAGTTCGAAATTTTTCCAGTATTGCTAAAGGGGTATGTTCACTGATCCGGAAAAAAAACTGAGTATGGGTCGAACCACTGAATCGGATCAGAAATTCGGTCTGGGTGACCTCCAAACAATATTTTATGATCCTACGAAAGAATCGCATCCACAATTATGCCCTATAGCCACCCCGCGGCCCGTTCGAAATTTTGCCAGAATTGCCTAAGGGGTATGTTCACTGATCCGGAGAAAAAACTGAGTATGGGACGAACGACTTAATCGGATCAGAAATTCGGTCTTGGTGACTTCCGAACAATATTTTATGATCCTTCGAAAGAATCGGATCCCTAATTATACCCTATAGCCACCCCGCGGCCAGTTCGAAATTTTGCAAGTATTGCCAAAGGGGTATGTTCACTGATCCGGAGAAAAAACTGAGTATGGGTCGAACCACTGAATCGGATCAGAAATTCGGTCTGGGTGACCTCCAAACAATATTTTATGATCCTACGAAAGAATCGCATCCACAATTATGCCCTATAGCCACCCCGCGGCCCGTTCGAAATTTTGCCAGTATTGCCAAAGGGGTATGTTCACAGATCCGGAGAAAAAACTGAGTATGGGACGAACCACTGAATCGGATCAGAAATTCGGTGATGGTGACCTCCATACAATATTTTATGATCCTTCGAAAGTATCGGATCCACAATCATGCCCTATAGCCACCCCGCGGCCCGTTCGTAATTTTGCCAGTATTGCCAAAGGGGTATGTTCACTGATCCGGAGAAAAAACTGAGTATGGGACGAATGACTTAATCGGATCAGAAATTCGGTCTTGGTGACCTCCAAACAATATTTTATGATCCTTCGATAGAATCGGATCCCTAATTATACCCTATAGCCACCCCGCGGCCAGTTCGAAATTTTGCCAGTATTGCCAAAGGGGTATGTTCACTGATCCGGAGAAAAAACTGAGTATGGGTCGAACCACTGAATCGGATCAGAAATTCGGTCTAGGTGACCTCCAAACAATATTTTATGTTCCTACGAAAGAATCGCATCCACAATTATGCCCTATAGCCACCCCGCGGCCCGTTCGAAATTTTGCCAGTATTGCCAAAGGGGTATGTTCACTGATCCGGAGAAAAAACTGAGTATGGGACGAACGACTTAATCGGATCAGAAATTCGGTCTTGGTGACTTCCGAACAATATTTTATGATCCATCGAAATAAACGGATCCCTAATTATACCCTATAGCCACCCCGCGGCCATTTCGAAATTTTGCTAGTATTGCCAAAGGGGTTTGTTCACTGATCCGGAGAAAAAACTGGGTATGGGTCGAACCACTGAATCGGATCAGAAATTCGGTTTGGGTGACCTCCAAACAATATTTTATGATCCTACGAAAGAATCGCATCCACAATTATGCCCTATAGCCACCCCGCGGCCCGTTCGAAATTTTGCGAGTATTGCCAAAGGGGTATGTTCACAGATCCGGATAAAAAACTGAGTATGGGACGAACCGCTGAATCGGATCAGAAATTCGGTGATGGTGACCTCCATACAATATTTTATGATCCTTCGAAAGTATCGGATCCACAATCATGCCCTATAGCCACCCCGCGGCCCGTTCGTAATTTTGCCAGTATTGCCAAAGGGGTATGTTCACTGATCCGGAGAAAAAACTGAGTATGGGACGAACGACTTAATCGGATCAGAAATTCGGTCTTGGTGACCTCCATACAATATTTTATGATCATTCGAAAGTATCGGATCCACAATCATGCCCTATAGCCACCCCGTGGCCCGTTCGTAATTTTGCCAGTATTGCCAAAGTGGTATGTTCACTTATCCGGAGAAAAAACTGAGTATGGGACGAACGACTTAATCGGATCAGAAATTCGGTCTTGGGACCACCAAACAATATTTTATGATCCTACGAAAGAATCGCATCCACAATTATGCCCTATAGCTACCCCGCGGCCCGTTCGAAAATTTGCCAGTATTGCCAAAGGGGTATGTTCACAGATCCGGTGAAAAAACTGAGTATGGAACGAACCACTTAATCGGATCAGAAATTCGGTCTTGGTGACCACCATACAATATTTTATGATCCTTCAAAAGAATCGGATCCCTAATTATACCCAATCGCATCCACAATTATGCCCTATAGCCACCCCGCGGCCCGTTCAAAATTTTGCCAGTATTGCCAAAGGGGTATGTTCACAGATCCGGATAAAAAACTGAGTATGGGACGAACCACTGAATCGGATCAGAAATTCGGTCTTGTTGACCTCCATACAATATTTTATTATCCTTCGAAAGTATCGGATCCACAATCATGCCCTATAGCCACCCCGCGGCCCGTTCGTAATTTTGCCAGTATTGCCAAAGGGGTATGTTCACTGATCCGGAGAAAAAACTGAGTATGGGACGAACCACTGAATCGGATCAGAAATTCGGTCTTGGTGACCTCCATACAATATTTTATGATCATTCGAAAGTATCGGATCCACAATCATGCCCTATAGCCACCCCGCGGCCCGTTCGTAATTTTGCCAGTATTGCCAAAGTGGTATGTTCACTTATCCGGAGAAAAAACTGAGTATGGGACGAACGACTTAATCGGATCAGAAATTCGGTCTTGGGACCACCAAACAATATTTTATGATCCTACGAAAGAATCGCATCCACAATTATGCCCTATAGCTACCCCGCGGCCCGTTCGAAAATTTGCCAGTATTGCCAAAGGGGTATGTTCACAGATCCGGTGAAAAAACTGAGTATGGAACGAACCACTTAATCGGATCAGAAATTCGGTCTTGGTGACCACCATACAATATTTTATGATCCTTCAAAAGAATCGGATCCCTAATTATACCCAATCGCATCCACAATTATGCCATATAGCCACCCCGCGGCCCGTTCAAAATTTTGCCAGTATTGCCAAAGGGGTATGTTCACAGATCCGGATAAAAAACTGAGTATGGGACGAACCACTGAATCGGATCAGAAATTCGGTCTTGTTGACCTCCATACAATATTTTATTATCCTTCGAAAGTATCGGATCCACAATCATGCCCTATAGCCACCCCGCGGCCCGTTCGTAATTTTGCCAGTATTGCCAAAGGGGTATGTTCACAGATCCGGAGAAAAAACTGAGTATGGGACGAATGAGTTAATCGGATCAGAAATTCGGTCTTAGTGACCTCCAAACAATATTTTATGATCCTTCGAAAGAATCGGATCACTAATTATACCCTATAGCCACCCCGCGGCCAGTTCGAAATTTTGCCAGTATTGCCAAATGGGTATGTTCACTGATCCGGAGAAAAAACTGAGTATGGGTCGAACCACTGAATCGGATCAGAAATTCGGTCTGGGTGACCTCCAAACAATATTTTATGATCCTACGAAAGAATCGCATCCACAATTATGCCCTATAGCCACCCCGCGGCCCGTTCGAAATTTTGCCAGTATTGCCAAAGGAGTATGTTCACAGATCCGGATAAAAAACTGAGTATGGGACGAACCACTGAATCGGATCAGAAATTCGGTCTTGGGACCTCCAAACAATATTTTATGATCCTTCGAAAGAATCGCATCCACAATTATGCCCTATAGCCACCCCGCGGCCCGTTCGAAATTTTGCCAGTATTGCCAAAGGGGTATGTTCACTGATCCGGAGAAAAAACTGAGTATGGGACGAACGACTTAATCGGATCAGAAATTCGGTCTTGGTGACTTCCAAACAATATTTTATGGTCCTTCGAAAGAATCGGATCCCTAATTATACCCTATAGCCACCCCGCGGCCAGTTCGAAATTTTGCCAGTATTGCCAAAGGTGTATGTTCACTGATCCGGAGAAAAAACTGAGTATGGGTCGAACCACTGAATCGGATCAGAAATTCGGTCTGGGTGACCTCCAAACAATATTTTATGATCCTACAAAAGAATCGCATCCACAATTATGCCCTATAGCCACCCCGCGGCCCGTTCGAAATTTTGCCAGTATTCCCAATGGGGTATGTTCACATATCCGGATAAAAAACTGAGTATGGGACGAACCACTGAATCGGATCAGAAATTCGGTCTTGTTGACCTCCATACAATATTTTATGATCCTTCGAAAGTATCGGATCCACAATCATGCCCGATAGCCACCCCGCGGCCCGTTCGTAATTTTGCCAGTATAACCAAAGGGGTATGTTCACTGATCCGGAGAAAAAACTGAGTATGGGACGAACGACTTAATCGGATCAGAAATTCGGTCTTGGTGACTTCCAAACAATATTTTATGATCCTTCGAAAGAATCGGATCCCTAATTATACCCTATAGCCACCCCGCGGCCAGTTCGAAATTTTTCCAGTATTGCCAAAGGGGTATGTTCACTGATCCGGAAAAAAAACTGAGTATGGGTCGAACCACTGAATCGGATCAGAAATTCGGTCTGGGTGACCTCCAAACAATATTTTATGATCTTACGAAAGAATCGCATCCACAATTATGCCCTATAGCCACCCCGCGGCCCGT
Source organism: Bidens hawaiensis (assembly GCF_021521415.1). Lineage (NCBI taxonomy): Eukaryota > Viridiplantae > Streptophyta > Magnoliopsida > Asterales > Asteraceae > Bidens > Bidens hawaiensis. The sequence continues at coordinate 224,388 of NW_027491917.1, forward strand.
TCGAAATTTTGCCAGTATTGTCAAAGGGGTACGTTCACTGATCCGGAGAAAAAACTGAGTATGGGACGAACGACTTAATCGGATCAGAAATTCGGTCTTGGTGACTTCCAAACAATATTTTATGATCCTTCGAAAGAATCGGATCCCTAATTATACCCTATAGCCACCCCGCGGCCAGTTCGAAATTTTTCCAGTATTGCCAAAGGGGTATGTTCACTGATCCGGAAAAAAAACTGAGTATGGGTCGAACCACTGAATCGGATCAGAAATTCGGTCTGGGTGACCTCCAAACAATATTTTATGATCCTACGAAAGAATCGCATCCACAATTATGCCCTATAGCCATCCCGCGGCCCGTTCGAAATTTTGCCAGTATTGCCAAAGGGGTACGTTCACTGATCCGGAGAAAAAACTGAGTATGGGACGAACGACTTAATCGGATCAGAAATTCGGTCTTGGTGACTTCCAAACAATATTTTATGATCCTTCGAAAGAATCGGATCCCTAATTATACCCTATAGCCACCCCGCGGCCAGTTCGAAATTTTTCCAGTATTGCTAAAGGGGTATGTTCACTGATCCGGAAAAAAAACTGAGTATGGGTCGAACCACTGAATCGGATCAGAAATTCGGTCTGGGTGACCTCCAAACAATATTTTATGATCCTACGAAAGAATCACATCCACAATTATGCCCTATAGCCACCCCGCGGCCCGTTCGAAATTTTGCCAGAATTGCCTAAGGGGTATGTTCACTGATCCGGAGAAAAAACTGAGTATGGGACGAACGACTTAATCGGATCAGAAATTCGGTCTTGGTGACTTCCGAACAATATTTTATGATCCTTCGAAAGAATCGGATCCCTAATTATACCCTATAGCCACCCCGCGGCCAGTTCGAAATTTTGCCAGTATTGCCAAAGGGGTATGTTCACTGATCCGGAGAAAAAACAGAGTATGGGTCGAACCACTGAATCGGATCAGAAATTCGGTCTGGGTGACCTCCAAACAATATTTTATGATCCTACGAAAGAATCGCATCCACAATTATGCCCTATAGCCACCCCGCGGCCCGTTCGAAATTTTGCCAGTATTGCCAAAGGGGTATGTTCACAGATCCGGATAAAAAACTGAGTATGGGACGAACCACTGAATCGGATCAGAAATTCGGTGATGGTGACCTCCATACAATAATTTATGATCCTTCGAAAGTATCGGATCCACAATCATGCCCTATAGCCACCCCGCGGCCCGTTCGTAATTTTGCCAGTATTGCCAAAGGGGTATGTTCACTGATCCGGAGAAAAAACTGAGTATGGGACGAATGACTTAATCGGATCAGAAATTCGGTCTTGGTGACCTCCAAACAATATTTTATGATCCTTCGATAGAATCGGATCCCTAATTATACCCTATAGCCACCCCGCGGCCAGTTCGAAATTTTGCCAGTATTGCCAAAGGGGTATGTTCACTGATCCGGAGAAAAAACTGAGTATGGGTCGAACCACTGAATCGGATCAGAAATTCGGTCTAGGTGACCTCCAAACAATATTTTATGTTCCTACGAAAGAATCGCATCCACAATTATGCCCTATAGCCACCCCGCGGCCCGTTCGAAATTTTGCCAGTATTGCCAAAGGGGTATGTTCACTGATCCGGAGAAAAAACTGAGTATGGGACGAACGACTTAATCGGATCAGAAATTCGGTCTTGGTGACTTCCGAACAATATTTTATGATCCATCGAAATAAACGGATCCCTAATTATACCCTATAGCCACCCCGCGGCCATTTCGAAATTTTGCTAGTATTGCCAAAGGGGTTTGTTCACTGATCCGGAGAAAAAACTGGGTATGGGTCGAACCACTGAATCGGATCAGAAATTCGGTTTGGGTGACCTCCAAACAATATTTTATGATCCTACGAAAGAATCGCATCCACAATTATGCCCTATAGCCACCCCGCGGCCCGTTCGAAATTTTGCGAGTATTGCCAAAGGGGTATGTTCACAGATCCGGATAAAAAACTGAGTATGGGACGAACCACTGAATCGGATCAGAAATTCGGTGATGGTGACCTCCATACAATATTTTATGATCCTTCGAAAGTATCGGATCCACAATCATGCCCTATAGCCACCCCGCGGCCCGTTCGTAATTTTGCCAGTATTGCCAAAGGGGTATGTTCACTGATCCGGAGAAAAAACTGAGTATGGGACGAACGACTTAATCGGATCAGAAATTCGGTCTTGGTGACCTCCAAACAATATTTTATGATCCTTCGAAAGAATCGGATCCCTAATTATACCCTATAGCCACCCCGCGGCCAGTTCGAAATTTTGCCAGTATTGCCAAAGGGGTATGTTCACTGATCCGGAGAAAAAACTGAGTATGGGTCGAACCACTGAATCGGATCAGAAATTAGGTCTGGGTGACCTCCAAACAATATTTTATGATCCTACGAAAGAATCGCATCCACAATTATGCCCTATAGCCACCCCGCGGCCCGTTCGAAATTTTGCCAGTATTGCCAAAGGAGTATGTTCACAGATCCGGATAAAAAACTGAGTATGGGACGAACCACTGAATCGGATCAGAAATTCGGTCTTGGGACCTCCATACAATATTTTATGGTCCTACGAAAGAATCGCATCCACAATTATGCCCTATAGCAACCCCGCGGCCCGTTCGAAATTTTGCCAGTATTGCCAAAGGGGTATATTCACAGATCCGGATAAAAAACTGAGTATGGGACGAACCACTGAATCGGATCAGAAATTCGGTCTTGGTGACCTCCATACAATATTTTATGATCCTTCGAAAGTATCGGATCCACAATCATGCCCTATAGCCACCCCGCGGCCCGTTCGTAATTTTGCCAGTATTGCCAAAGGGGTATGTTCACTGATCCGGAGAAAAAACTGAGTATGGGACGAACGACTTAATCGGATCAGAAATTCGGTCTTGGTGACTTCCAAACAATATTTTATGATCCTTCGAAAGAATCGGATCCCTAATTATACCCTATAGCCAACCCGCGGCCAGGTCGAAATTTTGCCAGTATTGCCAAAGGGGTATGTTCACTGATCTGGAGAAAAAACTGAGTATGGGTCGAACCACTGAATCGGATCAGAAATTCGGTCTGGGTGACCTCCAAACAATATTTTATGATCATACGAAAGAATCGCATCCACAATTATGCCCTATAGCCACCCCGCGGCCCGTTCGAAATTTTGCCAGTATTGCCAAAGGGGTATGTTCATAGATCCGGATAAAAAACTGAGTATGGGACGAACCACTGAATCGGATCAGAAATTCGGTGATGGTGACCTCCATACAATATTTTATGATCCTTCGAAAGTATCGGATCCACAATCATGCCCTATAGCCACCCCGCGGCCCGTTCGTAATTTTGCCAGTATTGCCAAAGGGGTATGTTCACTGATCCGAAGAAAAAACTGAGTATGGGACGAACGACTTAATCGGATCAGAAATTCGGTCTTGGTGACTTCCAAACAATATTTTATGATCCTTCGAAAGAATCGGATCCCTAATTATACCCTATAGCCACCCCGCGGCCAGTTCGAAATTTTGCCAGTATTGCCAAAGGGGTATGTTCACTGATCCGGAGAAAAAACTGAGTATGGGTCGAACCACTAAATCGGATCAGAAATTCGGTCTGGGTGACCTCCAAACAATATTTTACGATCCTACGAAAGAATCGCATCCACAATTATGCCTTATAGCCACCCCGCGGCCCGTTCGAAATTTTGCCAGTATTGCCAAAGGGGTATGTTCACTGATCCGGAGAAAAAACTGAGTATGGGACGAACGACTTAATCGGATCAGAAATATGGTCTTGGTGACTTCCAAACAATATTTTATGATTCTTCGAAAGAATCGGATCCCTAATTATACCCTATAGCCACCCCACGGCCAGTTCGAAATTTTGCCAGTATTGCCAAAGGGGTATGTTCACTGATCCGGAGAAAAAACTGAGTATGGGTCGAACCACTGAATCGGATCAGAAATTCGGTCTAGGTGACCTCCAAACAATATTTTATGATCCTACGAAAGAATCGCATCCACAATTATGCCCTATAGCCACCCCGCGGCCCGTTCGAAATTTTGCCAGTATTGCCAAAGGGGTATGTTCACTGATCCGTAGAAAAAACTGAGTATGGGACGAACGACTTAATCGGATCAGAAATTCGGTCTTGGTGACTTCCGAACAATATTTTATGATCCTTCGAAAGAATCGGATCCCTAATTATACCCTATAGCCACCCCGCGGCCAGTTCGAAATTTTGCCAGTATTGCCAAAGGGGTATGTTCACTGATCCGGAGAAAAAACTGAGTTTGGGTCGAACCACTGAATCGGATCAGAAATTCGGTCTGGGTGACCTCCAAACAATATTTTATGATCCTACGAAAGAATCGCATCCACAATTATGCCCAATAGCCACCCCGCGGCCCGTTCGAAATTTTGCCAGTATTGCCAAAGGGGTATGTTCACAGATCCGGATAAAAAACTGAGTATGGGACAAACCACTGAATCGGATCAGAAATTCGGTGATGGTGACCTCCATACAATATTTTATGATCCTTCGAAAGTATCGGATCCACAATCATGCCCTATAGCCACCCCGCGACCCGTTCGTAATTTTGCCAGTATTGCCAAAGTGGTATGTTCACTGATCCGGAGAAAAAACTGAGTATGGGACGAACGACTTAATCGGATCAGAAATTCGGTCTTGGTGACTTCCAAACAATATTTTATGATCCTTCGAAAGAATCGGATCCCTAATTATACCCTATAGCCACCCCGCGGCCAGTTCGAAATTTTGCCAGTATTGCCAAAGGGGTATGTTCACTGATCCGGAGAAAAAACTGAGTATGGGTCGAACCACTAAATCGGATCAGAAATTCGGTCTGGGTGACCTCCAAACAATATTTTACGATCCTACGAAAGAATCGCATCCACAATTATGCCCTATAGCCACCCCGCGGCCCGTTCGAAATTTTGCCAGTATTACCAAAGGGGTATGTTCACTGATCCGGAGAAAAAACTGAGTATGGGACGAACGACTTAATCGGATCAGAAATATGGTCTTGGTGACTTCCAAACAATATTTTATGATTCTTCGAAAGAATCGGATCCCTAATTATACCCTATAGCCACCCCACGGCCAGTTCGAAATTTTGCCAGTATTGCCAAAGGGGTATGTTCACTGATCCGGAGAAAAAACTGAGTATGGGTCGAACCACTGAATCGGATCAGAAATTCGGTCTAGGTGACCTCCAAACAATATTTTATGATCCTACGAAAGAATCGCATCCACAATTATGCCCTATAGCCACCCCGCGGCCCGTTCGAAATTTTGCCAGTATTGCCAAAGGGGTATGTTCACTGATCCGTAGAAAAAACTGAGTATGGGACGAACGACTTAATCGGATCAGAAATTCGGTCTTGGTGACTTCCGAACAATATTTTATGATCCTTCGAAAGAATCGGATCCCTAATTATACCCTATAGCCACCCCGCGGCCAGTTCGAAATTTTGCCAGTATTGCCAAAGGGGTATGTTCACTGATCCGGAGAAAAAACTGAGTATGGGTCGAACCACTGAATCGGATCAGAAATTCGGTCTGGGTGACCTCCAAATAATATTTTATGATCCTACGAAAGAATCGCATCCACAATTATGCCCAATAGCCACCCCGCGGCCCGTTCGAAATTTTGCCAGTATTGCCAAAGGGGTATGTTCACAGATCCGGATAAAAAACTGAGTATGGGACAAACCACTGAATCGGATCAGAAATTCGGTGATGGTGACCTCCATACAATATTTTATGATCCTTCGAAAGTATCGGATCCACAATCATGCCCTATAGCCACCCCGCGACCCGTTCGTAATTTTGCCAGTATTGCCAAAGTGGTATGTTCACTGATCCGGAGAAAAAACTGAGTATGGGACGAACGACTTAATCGGATCAGAAATTCGGTCTTGGTGACTTCCAAACAATATTTTATGATCATTCGAAAGAATCGGATCCCTAATTATACCCTATAGCCACCCCGCGGCCAGTTCGAAATTTTTCCAGTATTGCCAAAGGGGTATGTTCACTGATCCGGAAAAAAAACTGAGTATGGGTCGAACCACTGAATCGGATCAGAAATTCGGTCTGGGTGACCTCCAAACAATATTTTATGATCCTACGAAAGAATCGCATCCACAATTATGCCCTATAGCCACCCCGCGGCCCGTTCGAAATTTTGCCAGTATTGCCAAAGGGGTACGTTCACTGATCCGGAGAAAAAACTGAGTATGGGACGAACGACTTAATCGGATCAGAAATTCGGTCTTGGTGACTTCCAAACAATATTTTATGATCCTTCGAAAGAATCGGATCCCTAATTATACCCTATAGCCACCCCGCGGCCAGTTCGATATTTTTCCAGTATTGCTAAAGGGGTATGTTCACTGATCCGGAAAAAAAACTGAGTATGGGTCGAACCACTGAATCGGATCAGAAATTCGGTCTGGGTGACCTCCAAACAATATTTTATGATCCTACGAAAGAATCGCATCCACAATTATGCCCTATAGCCACCCCGCGGTCCGTTCGAAATTTTGCCAGTATTGCCAAAGGGGTATGTTCACTGATCCGGAGAAAAAACTGAGTATGGGACGAACGACTTAATCGGATCAGAAATTCGGTCTTGGTGACTTCCGAACAATATTTTATGATCCTTCGAAAGAATCGGATCCCTAATTATACCCTATAGCCACCCCGCGGCCAGTTCGAAATTTTGCCAGTATTGCCAAAGGGGTATGTTCACTGATCCGGAGAAAAAACTGAGTATGGGTCGAACCACTGAATCGGATCAGAAATTCGGTCTGGGTGACCTCCAAACAATATTTTATGATCCTACGAAAGAATCGCATCCACAATTATGCCCTATAGCCACCCCGCGGCCCGTTCGAAATTTTGCCAGTATTGCCAAAGGGGTATGTTCACAGATCCGGATAAAAAACTGAGTATGGGACGAACCACTGAATCGGATCAGAAATTCGGTGATGGTGACCTCCATACAATATTTTATGATCCTTCGAAAGTATCGGATCCACAATCATGCCCTATAGCCACCCCGCGGCCCGTTCGTAATTTTGCCAGTATTGCCAAAGGGGTATGTTCACTGATACGGAGAAAAAACTGAGTATGGGACGAATGACTTAATCGGATCAGAAATTCGGTCTTGGTGACCTCCAAACAATATTTTATGATCCTTCGATAGAATCGGATCCCTAATTATACCCTATAGCCACCCCGCGGCCAGTTCGAAATTTTGCCAGTATTGCCAAAGGGGTACGTTCACTGATCCGGAGAAAAAACTGAGTATGGGACGAACGACTTAATCGGATCAGAAATTCGGTCTTGGTGACTTCCAAACAATATTTTATGATCCTTCGAAAGAATCGGATCCCTAATTATACCCTATAGCCACCCCGCGGCCAGTTCGATATTTTTCCAGTATTGCTAAAGGGGTATGTTCACTGATCCGGAAAAAAAACTGAGTATGGGTCGAACCACTGAATCGGATCAGAAATTCGGTCTGGGTGACCTCCAAACAATATTTTATGATCCTACGAAAGAATCGCATCCACAATTATGCCCTATAGCCACCCCGCGGTCCGTTCGAAATTTTGCCAGTATTGCCAAAGGGGTATGTTCACTGATCCGGAGAAAAAACTGAGTATGGGACGAACGACTTAATCGGATCAGAAATTCGGTCTTGGTGACTTCCGAACAATATTTTATGATCCTTCGAAAGAATCGGATCCCTAATTATACCCTATAGCCACCCCGCGGCCAGTTCGAAATTTTGCCAGTATTGCCAAAGGGGTATGTTCACTGATCCGGAGAAAAAACTGAGTATGGGTCGAACCACTGAATCGGATCAGAAATTCGGTCTGGGTGACCTCCAAACAATATTTTATGATCCTACGAAAGAATCGCATCCACAATTATGCCCTATAGCCACCCCGCGGCCCGTTCGAAATTTTGCCAGTATTGCCAAAGGGGTATGTTCACAGATCCGGATAAAAAACTGAGTATGGGACGAACCACTGAATCGGATCAGAAATTCGGTGATGGTGACCTCCATACAATATTTTATGATCCTTCGAAAGTATCGGATCCACAATCATGCCCTATAGCCACCCCGCGGCCCGTTCGTAATTTTGCCAGTATTGCCAAAGGGGTATGTTCACTGATACGGAGAAAAAACTGAGTATGGGACGAATGACTTAATCGGATCAGAAATTCGGTCTTGGTGACCTCCAAACAATATTTTATGATCCTTCGATAGAATCGGATCCCTAATTATACCCTATAGCCACCCCGCGGCCAGTTCGAAATTTTGCCAGTATTGTCAAAGGGGTATGTTCACTGATCCGGAGAAAAAACTGAGTATGGGTCGAACCACTGAATCGGATCAGAAATTCGGTCTAGGTGACCTCCAAACAATATTTTATGTTCCTACGAAAGAATTGCATCCACAATTATGCCCTATAGCCACCCCGCGGCCCGTTCGAAATTTTGCCAGTATTGCCAAAGGGGTACGTTCACTGATCCGGAGAAAAAACTGAGTATGGGACGAACAACTTAATCGGATCAGAAATTCGGTCTTGGTGACTTCCGAACAATATTTTATGATCCTTCGAAAGAATCGGATCCCTAATTATACCCTATAGCCACCCCGCGGCCATTTCGAAATTTTGCCAGTATTGCCAAAGGGGTTTGTTCACTGATCCGGAGAAAAAACTGAGTATGGGTCGAACCACTGAATCGGATCAGAAATTCGGTCTGGGTGACCTCCAAACAATATTTTATGATCCTACGAAAGAATCGCATCCACAATTATGCCCTATAGCCACCCCGCGGCCCGTTCGAAATTTTGCCAGTATTGCCAATGGGGTATGTTCACAGATCCGGATAAAAAACTGAGCATGGGACGAACCACTGAATCGGATCAGAAATTCGGTGATGGTGACCTCCATACAATATTTTATGATCCTTCGAAAGTATCGGATCCACAATCATGCCCTATAGCCACCCCGCGGGCCGTTCGTAATTTTGCCAGTATTGCCAAAGGGGTATGTTCACTGATCCGGAGAAAAAACTGAGTATGGGACGAACGACTTAATCGGATCAGAAATTCGGTCTTGGTGACCTCCAAACAATATTTTATGATCCTTCGAAAGAATCGGATCCCTAATTATACCCTATAGCCACCCCGCGGCCAGTTCGAAATTTTGCCAGTATTGCCAAAGGGGTATGTTCACTGATCCGGAGAAAAAACTGAGTATGGGTCGAACCACTGAATCGGATCAGAAATTAGGTCTGGGTGACCTCCAAACAATATTTTACGATCCTACGAAAGAATCGCATCCACAATTATGCCCTATAGCCACCCCGCGGCCCGTTCGAAATTATGCCAGTATTGCCAAAGGAGTATGTTCACAGATCCGGATAAAAAACTGAGTATGGGACGAACCACTGAATCGGATCAGAAATTCGGTCTTGGGACCTCCAAACAATATTTTATGGTCCTACGAAAGAATCGCATCCACAATTATGCCCTATAGCAACCCCGCGGCCCGTTCGAAATTTTGCCAGTATTGCCAAAGGGGTATATTCACAGATCCGGATAAAAAACTGAGTATGGGACGAACCACTGAATCGGATCAGAAATTCGGTCTTGGTGACCTCCATACAATATTTTATGATCCTTCGAAAGTATCGGATCCACAATCATGCCCTATAGCCACCCCGCGGCCCGTTCGTAATTTTGCCAGTATTGCCAAAGGAGTATGTTCACTGATCCGGAGAAAAAACTGAGTATGGGACGAACGACTTAATCGGATCAGAAATTCGGTCTTGGTGACTTCCAAACAATATTTTATGATCCTTCGAAAGAATCGGATCCCTAATTATACCCTATAGCCACCCCGCGGCCAGTTCGAAATTTTTCCAGTATTGCCAAAGGGGTATGTTCACTGATCCGGAAAAAAAACTGAGTATGGGTCGAACCACTGAATCGGATCAGAAATTCGGTCTGGGTGACCTCCAAACAATATTTTATGATCCTACGAAAGAATCGCATCCACAATTATGCCCTATAGCCACCCCGCGGCCCGTTCGAAATTTTGCCAGTATTGCCAAAGGGGTACGTTCACTGATCCGGAGAAAAAACTGAGTATGGGACGAACGACTTAATCGGATCAGAAATTCGGTCTTGGTGACTTCCAAACAATATTTTATGATCCTTCGAAAGAATCGGATCCCTAATTATACCCTATAGCCACCCCGCGGCCAGTTCGATATTTTTCCAGCATTGCTAAAGGGGTATGTTCACTGATCCGGAAAAAAAACTGAGTATGGGTCGAACCACTGAATCGGATCAGAAATTCGGTCTGGGTGACCTCCAAACAATATTTTATGATCCTACGAAAGAATCGCATCCACAATTATGCCCTATAGCCACCCCGCGGTCCGTTCGAAATTTTGCCAGTATTGCCAAAGGGGTATGTTCACTGATCCGGAGAAAAAACTGAGTATGGGACGAACGACTTAATCGGATCAGAAATTCGGTCTGGGTGACCTCCAAACAATATTTTATGATCCTACGAAAGAATCGCATCCACAATTATGCCCTATAGCCACCCCGCGGTCCGTTCGAAATTTTGCCAGTATTGCCAAAGGGGTATGTTCACTGATCCGGAGAAAAAACTGAGTATGGGTCGAACCACTGAATCGGATCAGAAATTCGGTCTGGGTAACCTCCAAACAATATTTTATGATCCTACGAAAGAATCGCATCCACAATTATGCCCTATAGCCACCCCGCGGCCCGTTCGAAATTTTGCCAGTATTGCCAAAGGGGTACGTTCACTGATCCGGAGAAAAAACTGAGTATGGGACGAACGACTTAATCGGATCAGAAATTCGGTCTTGGTGACTTCCAAACAATATTTTATGATCCTTCTAAAGAATCGGATCCCTAATTATACCCTATAGCCACCCCGCGGCCAGTTCGATATTTTTCCAGTATTGCTAAAGGGGTATGTTCACTGATCCGGAAAAAAAACTGAGTATGGGTCGAACCACTGAATCGGATCAGAAATTCGGTCTGGGTGACCTCCAAACAATATTTTATGATCCTACGAAAGAATCGCATCCACAATTATGCCCTATAGCCACCCCGCGGCCCGTTCGAAATTTTGCCAGTATTGCCAAAGGGGTACGTTCACTGATCCGGAGAAAAAACTGAGTATGGGACGAACGACTTAATCGGATCAGAAATTCGGTCTTGGTGACTTCCGAACAATATTTTATGATCCTTCGAAAGAATCGGATCCCTAATTATACCCTATAGCCACCCCGCGGCCATTTCGAAATTTTGCCAGTATTGCCAAAGGGGTTTGTTCACTGATCCGGAGAAAAAACTGAGTATGGGTCGAACCACTGAATCGGATCAGAAATTCGGTCTGGGTGACCTCCAAACAATATTTTATGATCCTACGAAAGAATCGCATCCACAATTATGCCCTATAGCCACCCCGCGGCCCGTTCGAAATTTTGCCAGTATTGCCAATGGGGTATGTTCACAGATCCGGATAAAAAACTGAGCATGGGACGAACCACTGAATCGGATCAGAAATTCGGTGATGGTGACCTCCATACAATATTTTATGATCCTTCGAAAGTATCGGATCCACAATCATGCCCTATAGCCACCCCGCGGGCCGTTCGTAATTTTGCCAGTATTGCCAAAGGGGTATGTTCACTGATCCGGAGAAAAAACTGAGTATGGGACGAACGACTTAATCGGATCAGAAATTCGGTCTTGGTGACCTCCAAACAATATTTTATGATCCTTCGATAGAATCGGATCCCTAATTATACCCTATAGCCACCCCGCGGCCAGTTCGAAATTTTGCCAGTATTGTCAAAGGGGTATGTTCACTGATCCGGAGAAAAAACTGAGTATGGGTCGAACCACTGAATCGGATCAGAAATTCGGTCTAGGTGACCTCCAAACAATATTTTATGTTCCTACGAAAGAATCGCATCCACAATTATGCCCTATAGCCACCCCGCGGCCCGTTCGAAATTTTGCCAGTATTGCCAAAGGGGTACGTTCACTGATCCGGAGAAAAAACTGAGTATGGGACGAACAACTTAATCGGATCAGAAATTCGGTCTTGGTGACTTCCGAACAATATTTTATGATCCTTCGAAAGAATCGGATCCCTAATTATACCCTATAGCCACCCCGCGGCCATTTCGAAATTTTGCCAGTATTGCCAAAGGGGTTTGTTCACTGATCCGGAGAAAAAACTGAGTATGGGTCGAACCACTGAATCGGATCAGAAATTCGGTCTGGGTGACCTCCAAACAATATTTTATGATCCTACGAAAGAATCGCATCCACAATTATGCCCTATAGCCACCCCGCGGCCCGTTCGAAATTTTGCCAGTATTGCCAATGGGGTATGTTCACAGATCCGGATAAAAAACTGAGCATGGGACGAACCACTGAATCGGATCAGAAATTCGGTGATGGTGACCTCCATACAATATTTTATGATCCTTCGAAAGTATCGGATCCACAATCATGCCCTATAGCCACCCCGCGGGCCGTTCGTAATTTTGCCAGTATTGCCAAAGGGGTATGTTCACTGATCCGGAGAAAAAACTGAGTATGGGACGAACGACTTAATCGGATCAGAAATTCGGTCTTGGTGACCTCCAAACAATATTTTATGATCCTTCGAAAGAATCGGATCCCTAATTATACCCTATAGCCACCCCGCGGCCAGTTCGAAATTTTGCCAGTATTGCCAAAGGGGTATGTTCACTGATCCGGAAAAAAAACTGAGTATGGGTCGAACCACTGAATCGGATCAGAAATTAGGTCTGGGTGACCTCCAAACAATATTTTACGATCCTACGAAAGAATCGCATCCACAATTATGCCCTATAGCCACCCCGCGGCCCGTTCGAAATTATGCCAGTATTGCCAAAGGAGTATGTTCACAGATCCGGATAAAAAACTGAGTATGGGACGAACCACTGAATCGGATCAGAAATTCGGTCTTGGGACCTCCAAACAATATTTTATGGTCCTACGAAAGAATCGCATCCACAATTATGCCCTATAGCAACCCCGCGGCCCGTTCGAAATTTTGCCAGTATTGCCAAAGGGGTATATTCACAGATCCGGATAAAAAACTGAGTATGGGACGAACCACTGAATCGGATCAGAAATTCGGTCTTGGTGACCTCCATACAATATTTTATGATCCTTCGAAAGTATCGGATCCACAATCATGCCCTATAGCCACCCCGCGGCCCGTTCGTAATTTTGCCAGTATTGCCAAAGGGGTATGTTCACTGATCCGGAGAAAAAACTGAGTATGGGACGAACGACTTAATCGGATCAGAAATTCGGTCTTGGTGACTTCCAAACAATATTTTATGATCCTTCGAAAGAATCGGATCCCTAATTATACCCTATAGCCACCCCGCGGCCAGGTCGAAATTTTGCCAGTATTGCCAAAGGGGTATGTTCACTGATCCGGAGAAAAAACTGAGTATGGGTCGAACCACTGAATCGGATCAGAAATTCGGTCTGGGTGACCTCCAAACAATATTTTATGATCCTACGAAAGAATCGCATCCACAATTATGCCCTATAGCCACCCCGCGGCCCGTTCGAAATTTTGCCAGTATTGCCAAAGGGGTATGTTCACAGATCCGGATAAAAAACTGAGTATGGGACGAACCACTGAATCGGATCAGAAATTCGGTGATGGTGACCTCCATACAATATTTTATGATCCTTCGAAAGTATCGGATCCACAATCATGCCCTATAGCCACCCCGCGGCCCGTTCGTAATTTTCCCAGTATTGCCAAAGGGGTATGTTCACTGATCCGGAGAAAAAACTGAGTATGGGACGAACGACTTAATCGGATCAGAAATTCGGTCTTGGTGACCTCCAAACAATATTTTATGATCCTTCGAAAGAATCGGATCCCTAATTATACCCTATAGCCACCCCGCGGCCAGTTCGAAATTTTGCCAGTATTGCCAAAGGGGTATGTTCACTGATCCGGAGAAAAAACTGAGTATGGGTCGAACCACTGAATCGGATCAGAAATTAGGTCTGGGTGACCTCCAAACAATATTTTACGATCCTACGAAAGAATCGCATCCACAATTATGCCCTATAGCCACCCCGCGGCCCGTTTGAAATTTTGCCAGTATTGCCAAAGGAGTATGTTCACAGATCCGGATAAAAAACTGAGTATGGGACGAACCACTGAATCGGATCAGAAATTCGGTCTTGGGACCTCCAAACAATATTTTATGGTCCTACGAAAGAATCGCATCCACAATTATGCCCTATAGCAACCCCGCGGCCCGTTCGAAATTTTGCCAGTATTGCCAAAGGGGTATATTCACAGATCCGGATAAAAAACTGAGTATGGGACGAACGACTTAATCGGATCAGAAATTTGGTCTTGGTGACTTCCAAACAATATTTTATGATCCTTCGAAAGAATCGGATCCCTAATTATACCCTATAGCCACCCCACGGCCAGTTCGAAATTTTGCCAGTATTGCCAAAGGGGTATGTTCACTGATCCGGAGAAAAAACTGAGTATGGGTCGAACCACTTAATCGGATCAGAAATTCGGTCTGGGTGACCTCCAAACAATATTTTACGATCCTACGAAGGAATCGCATCCACAATTATGCCCTATAGCCACCCCGCGGCCCGTTCGAAATTTTGCCAGTATTGCCAAAGGGGTATGTTCACTGATCCGGAGAAAAAACTGAGTATGGGACGAACGACTTAATCGGATCAGAAATTTGGTCTTGGTGACTTCCAAACAATATTTTATGATCCTTCGAAAGAATCGGATCCCTAATTATACCCTATAGCCACCCCACGGCCAGTTCGAAATTTTGCCAGTATTGCCAAAGGGGTATGTTCACTGATCCGGAGAAAAAACTGAGTATGGGACGAACCACAGAATCGGATCAGAAATTAGGTCTGGGTGACCTCCAAACAATATTTTACGATCCTACGAAAGAATCGCATCCACAATTATGCCCTATAGCCACCCCGCGGCCCGTTTGAAATTTTGCCAGTATTGCCAAAGGAGTATGTTCACAGATCCGGATAAAAAACTGAGTATGGGACGAACCACTGAATCGGATCAGAAATTCGGTCTTGGGACCTCCAAACAATATTTTATGGTCCTACGAAAGAATCGCATCCACAATTATGCCCTATAGCAACCCCGCGGCCCGTTCGTAATTTTGCCTGTATTGCCAAAGGGGTATGTTCACTGATCCGGAGAAAAAACTGAGTATGGGACGAACGACTTATTCGGATCAGAAATTCGGTCTTGGTGACTTCCAAACAATATTTTATGATCCTTCGAAAGAATCGGATCCCTAATTATACCCTATAGCCACCCCGCGGCCAGTTCGAAATTTTGCCAGTATTGCCAAAGGGGTATGTTCACTGATCCGGAGAAAAAACTGAGTATGGGTCGAACCACTAAATCGGATCAGAAATTCGGTCTGGGTGACCTCCAAACAATATTTTACGATCCTACGAAAGAATCGCATCCACAATTATGCCCTATAGCCACCCCGCGGCCCGTTCGAAATTTTGCCAGTATTGCCAAAGGGGTATGTTCACTGATCAGGAGAAAAAACTGAGTATGGGACGAACGACTTAATCGGATCAGAAATTTGGTCTTGGTGACTTCCAAACAATATTTTATGATCCTTCGAAAGAATCGGATCCCTAATTATACCCTATAGCCACCCCACGGCCAGTTCGAAATTTTGCCAGTAATGCCAAAGGGGTATGTTCACTGATCCGGAGAAAAAACTGAGTATGGGTCGAACCACTGAATCGGATCAGAAATTCGGTCTAGGTGACCTCCAAACAATATTTTATGATCCTACGAAAGAATCGCATCCACAATTATGCCCTATAGCCACCCCGCGGCCCGTTCGAAATTTTGCCAGTATTGCCAAAGGGGTATGTTCACTGATCAGGAGAAAAAACTGAGTATGGGACGAACGACTTAATCGGATCAGAAATTTGGTCTTGGTGACTTCCAAACAATATTTTATGATCCTTCGAAAGAATCGGATCCCTAATTATACCCTATAGCCACCCCACGGCCAGTTCGAAATTTTGCCAGTATTGCCAAAGGGGTATGTTCACTGATCCGGAGAAAAAACTGAGTATGGGTCGAACCACTTAATCGGATCAGAAATTCGGTCTGGGTGACCTCCAAACAATATTTTACGATCCTACGAAGGAATCGCATCCACAATTATGCCCTATAGCCACCCCGCGGCCCGTTCGAAATTTTGCCAGTATTGCCAAAGGGGTATGTTCACTGATCCGGAGAAAAAACTGAGTATGGGACGAACGACTTAATCGGATCAGAAATTTGGTCTTGGTGACTTCCAAACAATATTTTATGATCCTTCGAAAGAATCGGATCCCTAATTATACCCTATAGCCACCCCACGGCCAGTTCGAAATTTTGCCAGTATTGCCAAAGGGGTATGTTCACTGATCCGGAGAAAAAACTGAGTATGGGACGAACCACAGAATCGGATCAGAAATTAGGTCTGGGTGACCTCCAAACAATATTTTACGATCCTACGAAAGAATCGCATCCACAATTATGCCCTATAGCCACCCCGCGGCCCGTTTGAAATTTTGCCAGTATTGCCAAAGGAGTATGTTCACAGATCCGGATAAAAAACTGAGTATGGGACGAACCACTGAATCGGATCAGAAATTCGGTCTTGGGACCTCCAAACAATATTTTATGGTCCTACGAAAGAATCGCATCCACAATTATGCCCTATAGCAACCCCGCGGCCCGTTCGTAATTTTGCCTGTATTGCCAAAGGGGTATGTTCACTGATCCGGAGAAAAAACTGAGTATGGGACGAACGACTTATTCGGATCAGAAATTCGGTCTTGGTGACTTCCAAACAATATTTTATGATCCTTCGAAAGAATCGGATCCCTAATTATACCCTATAGCCACCCCGCGGCCAGTTCGAAATTTTGCCAGTATTGCCAAAGGGGTATGTTCACTGATCCGGAGAAAAAACTGAGTATGGGTCGAACCACTAAATCGGATCAGAAATTCGGTCTGGGTGACCTCCAAACAATATTTTACGATCCTACGAAAGAATCGCATCCACAATTATGCCCTATAGCCACCCCGCGGCCCGTTCGAAATTTTGCCAGTATTGCCAAAGGGGTATGTTCACTGATCAGGAGAAAAAACTGAGTATGGGACGAACGACTTAATCGGATCAGAAATTTGGTCTTGGTGACTTCCAAACAATATTTTATGATCCTTCGAAAGAATCGGATCCCTAATTATACCCTATAGCCACCCCACGGCCAGTTCGAAATTTTGCCAGTAATGCCAAAGGGGTATGTTCACTGATCCGGAGAAAAAACTGAGTATGGGTCGAACCACTGAATCGGATCAGAAATTCGGTCTAGGTGACCTCCAAACAATATTTTATGATCCTACGAAAGAATCGCATCCACAATTATGCCCTATAGCCACCCCGCGGCCCGTTCGAAATTTTGCCAGTATTGCCAAAGGGGTATGTTCACTGATCCGTAGAAAAAACTGAGTATGGGACGAACGACTTAATCGGATCAGAAATTCGGTCTTGGTGACTTCCAAACAATATTTTATGATCCTTCGAAAGAATCGGATCCCTAATTATACCCTATAGCCACCCCGCGGCTAGTTCGAAATTTTGCCAGTATTGCCAAAGGGGTATGTTCACTGATCCGGAGAAAAAACTGAGTATGGGTCGAACCACTGAATCGGATCAGAAATTCGGTCTGGGTGACCTCCAAACAATATTTTATGATCCTACGAAAGAATCGCATCCACAATTATGCCCTATAGCCACCCCGCGGCCCGTTCGAAATTTTGCCAGTATTGCCAAAGGGGTATGTTCACAGATCCGGATAAAAAACTGAGTATGGGACGAACCACTGAATCGGATCAGAAATTCGGTGATGGTGACCTCCATACAATATTTTATGATCCTTCGAAAGTATCGGATCCACAATCATGCCCTATAGCCACCCCGCGGCCCGTTCGTAATTTTGCCGGTATTGCTAAAGGGGTATGTTCACTGATCCAGAGAAAAAACAGAGTATGGGACGAACGACTTAATCGGATCAGAAATTCGGTCTTGGTGACCTCCAAACAATATTTTATGATCCTTCGAAAGAATCGGATCCCTAATTATACCCTATAGCCACCCCGCGGCCAGTTCGAAATTTTGCCAGTATTGCCAAATGGGTATGTTCACTGATCCGGAGAAAAAACTGAGTATGGGTCGAACCACTGAATCGGATCAGAAATTCGGTCTGGGTGACCTACAAACAATATTTTATGATCCTACGAAAGAATCGCATCCACAATTATGCCCTATAGCCACCCCGCGGCCCGTTCGAAATTTTGCCAGTATTGCCAAAGGAGTATGTTCACAGATCCGGATAAAAAACTGAGTATGGGACGAACCACTGAATCGGATCAGAAATTCGGTCTTGGGACCTCCAAACAATATTTTATGGTCCTACGAAAGAATCGCATCCACAATTATGCCCTATAGCAACCCCGCGGCCCGTTCGTAATTTTGCCTGTATTGCCAAAGGGGTATGTTCACTGGTACGGAGAAAAAACTGAGTATGGGACGAATGACTTAATCGGATCAGAAATTCGGTCTTGGTGACCTCCAAACAATATTTTATGATCCTTCGATAGAATCGGATCCCTAATTATACCCTATAGCCACCCCGCGGCCAGTTCGAAATTTTGCCAGTATTGCCAAAGGGGTATGTTCACTGATCCGGAGAAAAAACTGAGTATGGGTCGAACCACTGAATCGGATCAGAAATTCGGTCTAGGTGACCTCCAAACAATATTTTATGTTCCTACGAAAGAATCGCATCCACAATTATGCCCTAGAGCCACCCCGCGGCCCGTTCGAAATTTTGCCAGTATTGCCAAAGGGGTACGTTCACTGATCCGGAGAAAAAACTGAGTATGGGACGAACGACTTAATCGGATCAGAAATTCGGTCTTGGTGACTTCCGAACAATATTTTATGATCCTTCGAAAGAATCGGATCCCTAATTATACCCTATAGCCACCCCGCGGCCAGTTCGAAATTTTGCCAGTATTGCCAAAGGGGTATGTTCACTGATCCGGAGAAAAAACTGAGTATGGGTCGAACCACTTAATCGGATCAGAAATTCGGTCTGGGTGACCTCCAAACAATATTTTATGATCCTACGAAAGAATCGCATCCACATTTATGCCCTATAGCCACCCCGCGGCCCGTTTGAAATTTTGCCAGTATTGCCAAAGGGGTATGTTCACAGATCCGGATAAAAAACTGAGTATGGGGCGAACCACTAAATCGGATCAGAAATTCGGTGATGGTGACCTCCATACAATATTTTATGATCCTTCGAAAGTATCGGATCCACAATCATGCCCTATAGCCACCCCGCGGCCCGTTCGTAATTTTGCCAGTATTGCCAAAGGGGTATGTTCACTGGTACGGAGAAAAAACTGAGTATGGGACGAATGACTTAATCGGATCAGAAATTCGGTCTTGGTGACCTCCAAACAATATTTTATGATCCTTCGATAGAATCGGATCCCTAATTATACCCTATAGCCACCCCGCGGCCAGTTCGAAATTTTGCCAGTATTGCCAAAGGGGTATGTTCACTGATCCGGAGAAAAAACTGAGTATGGGTCGAACCACTGAATCGGATCAGAAATTCGGTCTAGGTGACCTCCAAACAATATTTTATGTTCCTACGAAAGAATCGCATCCACAATTATGCCCTATAGCCACCCCGCGGCCCGTTCGAAATTTTGCCCGTATTGCCAAAGAGGTACGTTCACTGATCCGGAGAAAAAACTGAGTATGGGACGAACGACTTAATCGGATCAGAAATTCGGTCTTGGTGACTTCCGAACAATATTTTATGATCCTTCGAAAGAATCGGATCCCTAATTATACCCTATAGCCACCCCGCGGCCATTTCGAAATTTTGCCAGTATTGCCAAAGGGGTTTGTTCACTGATCCGGAGAAAAAACTGAGTATGGGTCGAACCACTGAATCGGATCAGAAATTCGGTCTGGGTGACCTCCAAACAATATTTTATGATCCTACGAAAGAATCGCATCCACAATTATGCCCTATAGCCACCCCGCGGCCCGTTCGAAATTTTGCCAGTATTGCCAAAGGGGTATGTTCACAGATCCGGATAAAAAACTGAGTATGGGACGAACCACTGAATCGGATCAGAAATTCGATGATGGTGACCTCCATACAATATTTTATGATTCTTCGAAAGTATCGGATCCACAATCATGCCCTATAGCCACCCCGCGGCCCGTTCGTAATTTTGCCAGTATTGCCAAAGGGGTATGTTCACTGATCCGGAGAAAAAACTGAGTATGGGACGAACGACTTAATCGGATCAGAAATTCGGTCTTGGTGACCTCCAAACAATATTTTATGATCCTTCGAAAGAATCGGATCCCTAATTATACCCTATAGCCACCCCGCGGCCAGTTCGAAATTTTGCCAGTATTGCCAAAGGGGTATGTTCACTGATCCGGAGAAAAAACTGAGTATGGGTCGAACCACTGAATCGGATCAGAAATTAGGTCTGGGTGACCTCCAAACAATATTTTACGATCCTACGAAAGAATCGCATCCACAATTATGCCCTATAGCCACCCCGCGGCCCGTTTGAAATTTTGCCAGTATTGCCAAAGGAGTATGTTCACAGATCCGGATAAAAAACTGAGTATGGGACGAACCACTGAATCGGATCAGAAATTCGGTCTTGGGACCTCCAAACAATATTTTATGGTCCTACGAAAGAATCGCATCCACAATTATGCCCTATAGCAACCCCGCGGCCCGTTCGAAATTTTGCCAGTATTGCCAAAGGGGTATATTCACAGATCCGGATAAAAAACTGAGTATGGGACGAACCACTGAATCGGATCAGAAATTCGGTCTTGGTGACCTCCATACAATATTTTATGATCCTTCGAAAGTATCGGATCCACAATCATGCCCTATAGCCACCCCGCGGCCCGTTCGTAATTTTGCCAGTATTGCCAAAGGGGTATGTTCACTGGTACGGAGAAAAAACTGAGTATGGGACGAACGACTTAATCGGATCAGAAATTCGGTCTTGGTGACCTCCAAACAATATTTTATGATCCTTCGATAGAATCGGATCCCTAATTATACCCTATAGCCACCCCGCGGCCAGTTCGAAATTTTGCCAGTATTGCCAAAGGGGTATGTTCACTGATCCGGAGAAAAAACTGAGTATGGGTCGAACCACTGAATCGGATCAGAAATTAGGTCTGGGTGACCTCCAAACAATATTTTACGATCCTACGAAAGAATCGCATCCACAATTATGCCCTATAGCCACCCCGCGGCCCGTTCGAAATTTTGCCAGTATTGCCAAAGGGGTATGTTCACAGATCCGGATAAAAAACTGAGTATGGGACGAACCACTGAATCGGATCAGAAATTCGGTGATGGTGACCTCCATACAATATTTTATGATCCTTCGAAAGTATCGGATCCACAATCATGCCCTATAGCCACCCCGCGGCCCGTTCGTAATTTTGCCAGTATTGCCAAAGGGGTATGTTCACTGATCCGGAGAAAAAATTGAGTATGGGACGAACGACTTAATCGGATCAGAAATTCGGTCTTGGTGACCTCCAAACAATATTTTATGATCCTTCGAAAGAATCGGATCCCTAATTATACCCTATATCCACCCCGCGGCCAGTTCGAAATTTTGCCAGTATTGCCAAAGGGGTATGTTCACTGATCCGGAGAAAAAACTGAGTATGGGTCGAACCACTGAATCGGATCAGAAATTCGGTCTGTGTGACCTCCAAACAATATTTTATGATCCTACGAAAGAATCGCATCCACATTTATGTCCTATAGCCACCCCGCGGCCCGTTTGAAATTTTGCCAGTATTGCCAAAGGGGTATGTTCACAGATCCGGATAAAAAACTGAGTATGGGGCGAACCACTGAATCGGATCAGAAATTCGGTGATGGTGACCTCCATACAATATTTTATGATCCTTCGAAAGTATCGGATCCACAATCATGCCCTATAGCCACCCCGCGGCCCGTCCGTAATTTTGCCAGTATTGCCAAAGGGGTATGTTCACTGGTACGGAGAAAAAACTGAGTATGGGACGAATGACTTAATCGGATCAGAAATTATGTCTTGGTGACCTCCAAACAATATTTTATGATCCTTCGATAGAATCGGATCCCTAATTATACCCTATAGCCACCCCGCGGCCAGTTCGAAATTTTGCCAGTATTGCCAAAGGGGTATGTTCACTGATCCGGAGAAAAAACTGAGTATGGGTCGAACCACCGAATCGGATCAGAAATTCGGTCTAGGTGACCTCCAAACAATATTTTATGTTCCTACGAAAGAATCGCATCCACAATTATGCCCTATAGTCACCCCGCGGCCCGTTCGAAATTTTGCCAGTATTGCCAAAGGGGTACGTTCACTGATCCGGAGAAAAAACTGAGTATGGGACGAACGACTTAATCGGATCAGAAATTCGGTCTTGGTGACTTCCGAACAATATTTTATGATCCTTCGAAAGAATCGGATCCCTAATTATACCCTATAGCCACCCCGCGGCCATTTCGAAATTTTGCCAGTATTGCCAAAGGGGTTTGTTCACTGATCCGGAGAAAAAACTGAGTATGGGTCGAACCACTGAATCGGATCAGAAATTCGGTCTGGGTGACCTCCAAACAATATTTTATGATCCTACGAAAGAATCGCATCCACAATTATGCCCTATAGCCACCCCGCGGCCCGTTCGAAATTTTGCCAGTATTGCCAAAGGGGTATGTTCACAGATTCGGATAAAAAACTGAGTATGGGACGAACCACTGAATCGGATCAGAAATTCGGTGATGGTGACCTCCATACAATATTTTATGATTCTTCGAAAGTATCGGATCCACAATCATGCCCTATAGCCACCCCGCGGCCCGTTCGTAATTTTGCCAGTATTGCCAAAGGGGTATGTTCACTGATCCGGAGAAAAAACTGAGTATGGGACGAACGACTTAATCGGATCAGAAATTCGGTCTTGGTGACCTCCAAACAATATTTTATGATCCTTCGAAAGAATCGGATCCCTAATTATACCCTATAGCCACCCCGCGGCCTGTTCGAAATTTTGCCAGTATTGCCAAAGGGGTATGTTCACTGATCCGGAGAAAAAACTGAGTATGGGTCGAACCACTGAATCGGATCAGAAATTAGGTCTGGGTGACCTCCAAACAATATTTTACGATCCTACGAAAGAATCGCATCCACAATTATGCCCTATAGCCACCCCGCGGCCCGTTTGAAATTTTGCCAGTATTGCCAAAGGAGTATGTTCACAGATCCGGATAAAAAACTGAGTATGGGACGAACCACTGAATCGGATCAGAAATTCGGTCTTGGGACCTCCAAACAAAATTTTATGGTCCTACGAAAGAATCGCATCCACAATTATGCCCTATAGCAACCCCGCGGCCCGTTCGAAATTTTGCCAGTATTGCCAAAGGGGTATATTCACAGATCCGGATAAAAAACTGAGTATGGGACGAACCACTGAATCGGATCAGAAATTCGGTCTTGGTGACCTCCATACAATATTTTATGATCCTTCGAAAGTATCGGATCCACAATCATGCCCTATAGCCACCCCGCGGCCCGTTCGTAATTTTGCCAGTATTGCCAAAGGGGTATGTTCACTGGTACGGAGAAAAAACTGAGTATGGGACGAACGACTTAATCGGATCAGAAATTCGGTCTTGGTGACCTCCAAACAATATTTTATGATCCTTCGATAGAATCGGATCCCTAATTATACCCTATAGCCACCCCGCGGCCAGTTCGAAATTTTGCCAGTATTGCCAAAGGGGTATGTTCACTGATCCGGAGAAAAAACTGAGTATGGGTCGAACCACTGAATCGGATCAGAAATTAGGTCTGGGTGACCTCCAAACAATATTTTACGA
Organism: Bidens hawaiensis; assembly: GCF_021521415.1. NCBI lineage: Eukaryota > Viridiplantae > Streptophyta > Magnoliopsida > Asterales > Asteraceae > Bidens > Bidens hawaiensis. Next base: position 248,669 of record NW_027491917.1, read on the forward strand.
TCCTACGAAAGAATCGCATCCACAATTATGCCCTATAGCCACCCCGCGGCCCGTTCGAAATTTTGCCAGTATTGCCAAAGGGGTATGTTCACAGATCCGGATAAAAAACTGAGTATGGGACGAACCACTGAATCGGATCAGAAATTCGGTGATGGTGACCTCCATACAATATTTTATGATCCTTCGAAAGTATCGGATCCACAATCATGCCCTATAGCCACCCCGCGGCCCGTTCGTAATTTTGCCAGTATTGCCAAAGGGGTATGTTCACTGATCCGGAGAAAAAACTGAGTATGGGACGAACGACTTAATCGGATCAGAAATTCGGTCTTGGTGACCTCCAAACAATATTTTATGATCCTTCGAAAGAATCGGATCCCTAATTATACCCTATAGCCACCCCGCGGCCAGTTCGAAATTTTGCCAGTATTGCCAAAGGGGTATGTTCACTGATCCGGAGAAAAAACTGAGTATGGGTCGAACCACTGAATCGGATCAGAAATTAGGTCTGGGTGACCTCCAAACAATATTTTACGATCCTACGAAAGAATCGCATCCACAATTATGCCCTATAGCCACCCCGCGGCCCGTTTGAAATTTTGCCAGTATTGCCAAAGGAGTATGTTCACAGATCCGGATAAAAAACTGAGTATGGGACGAACCACTGAATCGGATCAGAAATTCGGTCTTGGGACCTCCAAACAATATTTTATGGTCCTACGAAAGAATCGCATCCACAATTATGCCCTATAGCAACCCCGCGGCCCGTTCGAAATTTTGCCAGTATTGCCAAAGGGGTATATTCACAGATCCGGATAAAAAACTGAGTATGGGACGAACCACTGAATCGGATCAGAAATTCGGTCTTGGTGACCTCCATACAATATTTTATGATCCTTCGAAAGTATCGGATCCACAATCATGCCCTATAGCCACCCCGCGGCCCGTTCGTAATTTTGCCAGTATTGCCAAAGGGGTATGTTCACTGGTACGGAGAAAAAACTGAGTATGGGACGAACGACTTAATCGGATCAGAAATTCGGTCTTGGTGACCTCCAAACAATATTTTATGATCCTTCGATAGAATCGGATCCCTAATTATACCCTATAGCCACCCCGCGGCCAGTTCGAAATTTTGCCAGTATTGCCAAAGGGGTATGTTCACTGATCCGGAGAAAAAACTGAGTATGGGTCGAACCACTGAATCGGATCAGAAATTAGGTCTGGGTGACCTCCAAACAATATTTTACGATCCTACGAAAGAATCGCATCCACAATTATGCCCTATAGCCACCCCGCGGCCCGTTCGAAATTTTGCCAGTATTGCCAAAGGGGTATGTTCACAGATCCGGATAAAAAACTGAGTATGGGACGAACCACTGAATCGGATCAGAAATTCGGTGATGGTGACCTCCATACAATATTTTATGATCCTTCGAAAGTATCGGATCCACAATCATGCCCTATAGCCACCCCGCGGCCCGTTCGTAATTTTGCCAGTATTGCCAAAGGGGTATGTTCACTGATCCGGAGAAAAAACTGAGTATGGGACGAACGACTTAATCGGATCAGAAATTCGGTCTTGGTGACCTCCAAACAATATTTTATGATCCTTCGAAAGAATCGGATCCCTAATTATACCCTATAGCCACCCCGCGGCCAGTTCGAAATTTTGCCAGTATTGCCAAAGGGGTATGTTCACTGATCCGGAGAAAAAACTGAGTATGGGTCGAACCACTGAATCGGATCAGAAATTAGGTCTGGGTGACCTCCAAACAATATTTTACGATCCTACGAAAGAATCGCATCCACAATTATGCCCTATAGCCACCCCGCGGCCCGTTTGAAATTTTGCCAGTATTGCCAAAGGAGTATGTTCACAGATCCGGATAAAAAACTGAGTATGGGACGAACCACTGAATCGGATCAGAAATTCGGTCTTGGGACCTCCAAACAATATTTTATGGTCCTACGAAAGAATCGCATCCACAATTATGCCTTATAGCAACCCCGCGGCCCGTTCGAAATTTTGCCAGTATTGCCAAAGGGGTATATTCACAGATCCGGATAAAAAACTGAGTATGGGACGAACCACTGAATCGGATCAGAAATTCGGTCTTGGTGACCTCCATACAATATTTTATGATCCTTCGAAAGTATCGGATCCACAATCATGCCCTATAGCCACCCCGCGGCCCGTTCGTAATTTTGCCAGTATTGCCAAAGGGGTATGTTCACTGGTACGGAGAAAAAACTGAGTATGGGACGAACGACTTAATCGGATCAGAAATTCGGTCTTGGTGACCTCCAAACAATATTTTATGATCCTTCGATAGAATCGGATCCCTAATTATACCCTATAGCCACCCCGCGGCCAGTTCGAAATTTTGACAGTATTGCCAAAGGGGTATGTTCACTGATCCGGAGAAAAAACTGAGTATGGGTCGAACCACTGAATCGGATCAGAAATTAGGTCTGGGTGACCTCCAAACAATATTTTACGATCCTACGAAAGAATCGCATCCACAATTATGCCCTATAGCCACCCCGCGGCCCGTTCGAAATTTTGCCTGTATTGCCAAAGGGGTATGTTCACAGATCCGGATAAAAAACTGAGTATGGGACGAACCACTGATTCGGATCAGAAATTCGGTGATGGTGACCTCCATACAATATTTTATGGTCCTACGAAAGAATCGCATCCACAATTATGCCCTATAGCCACCCCGCGGCCCGTTCGTAATTTTGCCAGTATTGCCAAAGGGGTATGTTCACTGATCCGGAGAAAAAACTGAGTATGGGACGAACGACTTAATCGGATCAGAAATTCGGTCTTGGTGACCTCCAAACAATATTTTATGATCCTTCGAAAGAATCGGATCCCTAATTAAACCCTATAGCCACCCCGCGGCCAGTTCGAAATTTTGCCAGTATTGCCAAAGGGGTATGTTCACTGATCCGGAGAAAAAACTGAGTATGGGTCGAACCACTGAATCGGATCAGAAATTAGGTCTGGGTGACCTCCAAACAATGTTTTACGATCCTACGAAAGAATCGCATCCACAATTATGCCCTATAGCCACCCCGCGGCCCGTTTGAAATTTTGCCAGTATTGCCAAAGGAGTATGTTCACAGATCCGGATAAAAAACTGAGTATGGGACGAACCACTGAATCGGATCAGAAATTCGGTCTTGGGACCTCCAAACAATATTTTATGGTCCTACGAAAGAATCGCATCCACAATTATACCCTATAGCCACCCCGCGGCCAGTTCGAAATTTTGCCAGTATTGCCAAAGGGGTATGTTCACTGATCCGGAGAAAAAACTGAGTATGGGTCGAACCACTGAATCGGATCAGAAATTAGGTCTGGGTGACCTTCAAACAATATTTTACGATCCTACGAAAGAATCGCATCCACAATTATGCCCTATAGCCACCCCGCGGCCCGTTTGAAATTTTGCCAGTATTGCCAAAGGAGTATGTTCACAGATCCGGATAAAAAACTGAGTATGGGACGAACGACTTAATCGGATCAGAAATTCGGTCTTGGTGACCTCCAAACAATATTTTATGATCCTTCGAAAGAATCGGATCCCTAATTAAACCCTATAGCCACCCCGCGGCCAGTTCGAAATTTTGCCAGTATTGCCAAAGGGGTATGTTCACTGATCCGGAGAAAAAACTGAGTATGGGTCGAACCACTGAATCGGATCAGAAATTAGGTCTGGGTGACCTCCAAACAATGTTTTACGATCCTACGAAAGAATCGCATCCACAATTATGCCCTATAGCCACCCCGCGGCCCGTTCGAAATTTTGCCTGTATTGCCAAAGGGGTATGTTCACAGATCCGGATAAAAAACTGAGTATGGGACGAACCACTGATTCGGATCAGAAATTCGGTGATGGTGACCTCCATACAATATTTTATGATCCTTCGAAAGTATCGGATCCACAATCATGCCCTATAGCCACCCCGCGGCCCGTTCGTAATTTTGCCAGTATTGCCAAAGGGGTATGTTCACTGATCCGGAGAAAAAACTGAGTATGGGACGAACGACTTAATCGGATCAGAAATTCGGTCTTGGTGACCTCCAAACAATATTTTATGATCCTTCGAAAGAATCGGATCCCTAATTAAACCCTATAGCCACCCCGCGGCCAGTTCGAAATTTTGCCAGTATTGCCAAAGGGGTATGTTCACTGATCCGGAGAAAAAACTGAGTATGGGTCGAACCACTGAATCGGATCAGAAATTAGGTCTGGGTGACCTCCAAACAATGTTTTACGATCCTACGAAAGAATCGCATCCACAATTATGCCCTATAGCCACCCCGCGGCCCGTTTGAAATTTTGCCAGTATTGCCAAAGGAGTATGTTCACAGATCCGGATAAAAAACTGAGTATGGGACGAACCACTGAATCGGATCAGAAATTCGGTCTTGGGACCTCCAAACAATATTTTATGGTCCTACGAAAGAATCGCATCCACAATTATACCCTATAGCCACCCCGCGGCCAGTTCAAAATTTTGCCAGTATTGCCAAAGGGGTATGTTCACTGATCCGGAGAAAAAACTGAGTATGGGTCGAACCACTGAATCGGATCAGAAATTAGGTCTGGGTGACCTCCAAACAATATTTTACGATCCTACGAAAGAATCGCATCCACAATTATGCCCTATAGCCACCCCGCGGCCCGTTTGAAATTTTGCCAGTATTGCCAAAGGAGTATGTTCACAGATCCGGATAAAAAACTGAGTATGGGACGAACCACTGAATCGGATCAGAAATTCGGTCTTGGGACCTCCAAACAATATTTTATGGTCCTACGAAAGAATCGCATCCACAATTATGCCCTATAGCAACCCCGCGGCCCGTTCGAAATTTTGCCAGTATTGCCAAAGGGGTATGTTCACTGGTACGGAGAAAAAACTGAGTATGGGACGAATGACTTAATCGGATCAGAAATTCGGTCTTGGTGACCTCCATACAATATTTTATGATCCTTCGAAAGTATCGGATCCACAATCATGCCCTATAGCCACCCCGCGGCCCGTTCGTAATTTTGCCAGTATTGCCAAAGGGGTATGTTCACTGGTACGGAGAAAAAACTGAGTATGGGACGAATGACTTAATCGGATCAGAAATTCGGTCTTGGTGACTTCCGAACAATATTTTATGATCCTTCGAAAGAATCGGATCCCTAATTATACCCTATAGCCACCCCGCGGCCATTTCGAAATTTTGCCAGTATTGCCAAAGGGGTTTGTTCACTGATCCGGAGAAAAAACTGAGTATGGGTCGAACCACTGAATCGGATCAGAAATTCGGTCTGGGTGACCTCCAAACAATATTTTATGATCCTACGAAAGAATCGCATCCACAATTATGCCCTATAGCCACCCCGCGGCCCGTTCGAAATTTTGCCAGCATTGCCAAAGGGGTATGTTCACAGATCCGGATAAAAAACTGAGTATGGGACGAACCACTGAATCGGATCAGAAATTCGGTGATGGTGACCTCCATACAATATTTTATGATCCTTCGAAAGTATCGGATCCACAATCATGCCCTATAGCCACCCCGCGGCCCGTTCGTAATTTTGCCAGTATTGCCAAAGGGGTATGTTCACTGATCCGGAGAAAAAACTGAGTATGGGACGAACGACTTAATCGGATCAGAAATTCGGTCTGGGTGACCTCCAAACAATATTTTATGATCCTACGAAAGAATCGCATCCACAATTATGCCCTATAGCCACCCCGCGGCCCGTTCGAAATTTTGCCAGTATTGCCAAAGGGGTATGTTCACAGATCCGGATAAAAAACTGAGTATGGGACGAACCACTGAATCGGATCAGAAATTCGGTGATGGTGACCTCCATACAACATTTTATGATCCTTCGAAAGTATCGGATCCACAATCATGCCCTATAGCCACCCCGCGGCCCGTTCGTAATTTTGCCAGTATTGCCAAAGGGGTATGTTCACTGATCCGGAGAAAAAACTGAGTATGGGACGAACGACTTAATCGGATCAGAAATTCGGTCTTGGTGACCTCCAAACAATATTTTATGATCCTTCGAAAGAATCGGATCCCTAATTATACCCTATAGCCACCCCGCGGCCAGTTCGAAATTTTGCCAGTATTGCCAAAGGGGTATGTTCACTGATCCGGAGAAAAAACTGAGTATGGGTCGAACCACTGAATCGGATCAGAAATTAGGTCTGGGTGACCTCCAAACAATATTTTACGATCCTACGAAAGAATCGCATCCACAATTATGCCCTATAGCCACCCCGCGGCCCGTTTGAAATTTTGCCAGTATTGCCAAAGGAGTATGTTCACAGATCCGGATAAAAAACTGAGTATGGGACGAACCACTGAATCGGATCAGAAATTCGGTCTTGGGACCTCCAAACAATATTTTATGGTCCTACGAAAGAATCGCATCCACAATTATGCCCTATAGCAACCCCGCGGCCCGTTCGAAATTTTGCCAGTATTGCCAAAGGGGTATGTTCACTGGTACGGAGAAAAAACTGAGTATGGGACGAATGACTTAATCGGATCAGAAATTCGGTCTTGGTGACCTCCATACAATATTTTATGATCCTTCGAAAGTATCGGATCCACAATCATGCCCTATAGCCACCCCGCGGCCCGTTCGTAATTTTGCCAGTATTGCCAAAGGGGTATGTTCACTGGTACGGAGAAAAAACTGAGTATGGGACGAATGACTTAATCGGATCAGAAATTCGGTCTTGGTGACTTCCGAACAATATTTTATGATCCTTCGAAAGAATCGGATCCCTAATTATACCCTATAGCCACCCCGCGGCCATTTCGAAATTTTGCCAGTATTGCCAAAGGGGTTTGTTCACTGATCCGGAGAAAAAACTGAGTATGGGTCGAACCACTGAATCGGATCTGAAATTCGGTCTGGGTGACCTCCAAACAATATTTTATGATCCTACGAAAGAATCGCATCCACAATTATGCCCTATAGCCACCCCGCGGCCCGTTCGAAATTTTGCCAGCATTGCCAAAGGGGTATGTTCACAGATCCGGATAAAAAACTGAGTATGGGACGAACCACTGAATCGGATCAGAAATTCGGTGATGGTGACCTCCATACAATATTTTATGATCCTTCGAAAGTATCGGATCCACAATCATGCCCTATAGCCACCCCGCGGCCCGTTCGTAATTTTGCCAGTATTGCCAAAGGGGTATGTTCACTGATCCGGAGAAAAAACTGAGTATGGGACGAACGACTTAATCGGATCAGAAATTCGGTCTGGGTGACCTCCAAACAATATTTTATGATCCTACGAAAGAATCGCATCCACAATTATGCCCTATAGCCACCCCGCGGCCCGTTCGAAATTTTGCCAGTATTGCCAAAGGGGTATGTTCACAGATCCGGATAAAAAACTGAGTATGGGACGAACCACTGAATCGGATCAGAAATTCGGTGATGGTGACCTCCATACAATATTTTATGATCCTTCGAAAGTATCGGATCCACAATCATGCCCTATAGCCACCCCGCGGCCCGTTCGTAATTTTGCCAGTATTGCCAAAGGGGTATGTTCACTGATCCGGAGAAAAAACTGAGTATGGGACGAACGACTTAATCGGATCAGAAATTCGGTCTTGGTGACCTCCAAACAATATTTTATGATCCTTCGAAAGAATCGGATCCCTAATTATACCCTATAGCCACCCCGCGGCCAGTTCGAAATTTTGCCAGTATTGCCAAAGGGGTATGTTCACTGATCCGGAGAAAAAACTGAGTATGGGTCGAACCACTGAATCGGATCAGAAATTAGGTCTGGGTGACCTCCAAACAATATTTTACGATCCTACGAAAGAATCGCATCCACAATTATGCCCTATAGCCACCCCGCGGCCCGTTTGAAATTTTGCCAGTATTGCCAAAGGAGTATGTTCACAGATCCGGATAAAAAACTGAGTATGGGACGAACCACTGAATCGGATCAGAAATTCGGTCTTGGGACCTCCAAACAATATTTTATGGTCCTACGAAAGAATCGCATCCACAATTATGCCCTATAGCAACCCCGCGGCCCGTTCGAAATTTTGCCAGTATTGCCAAAGGGGTATATTCACAGATCCGGATAAAAAACTGAGTATGGGACGAACCACTGAATCGGATCAGAAATTCGGTCTTGGTGACCTCCATACAATATTTTATGATCCTTCGAAAGTATCGGATCCACAATCATGCCCTATAGCCACCCCGCGGCCCGTTCGTAATTTTGCCAGTATTGCCAAAGGGGTATGTTCACTGGTACGGAGAAAAAACTGAGTATGGGACGAATGACTTAATCGGATCAGAAATTCGGTCTTGGTGACCTCCAAACAATATTTTATGATCCTTCGATAGAATCGGATCCCTAATTATACCCTATAGCCACCCCGCGGCCAGTTCGAAATTTTGCCAGTATTGCCAAAGGGGTATGTTCACTGATCCGGAGAAAAAACTGAGTATGGGTCGAACCACTGAATCGGATCAGAAATTCGGTCTAGGTGACCTCCAAACAATATTTTATGTTCCTACGAAAGAATCGCATCCACAATTATGCCCTATAGCCACCCCGCGGCCCGTTCGAAATTTTCCCAGTATTGCCAAAGGGGTACGTTCACTGATCCGGAGAAAAAACTGAGTATGGGACGAACGACTTAATCGGATCAGAAATTCGGTCTTGGTGACTTCCGAACAATATTTTATGATCCTTCGAAAGAATCGGATCCCTAATTATACCCTATAGCCACCCCGCGGCCATTTCGAAATTTTGCCAGTATTGCCAAAGGGGTATATTCACAGATCCGGATAAAAAACTGAGTATGGGACGAACCACTGAATCGGATCAGAAATTCGGTCTTGGTGACCTCCATACAATATTTTATGATCCTTCGAAAGTATCGGATCCACAATCATGCCCTATAGCCACCCCGCGGCCCGTTCGTAATTTTGCCAGTATTGCCAAAGGGGTATGTTCACTGGTACGGAGAAAAAACTGAGTATTGGACGAACGACTTAATCGGATCAGAAATTCGGTCTTGGTGACCACCAAACAATATTTTATGATCCTTCGATAGAATCGGATCCCTAATTATACCCTATAGCCACCCCGCGGCCAGTTCGAAATTTTGCCAGTATTGCCAAAGGGGTATGTTCACTGATCCGGAGAAAAAACTGAGTATGGGTCGAACCACTGAATCGGATCAGAAATTAGGTCTGGGTGACCTCCAAACAATATTTTACGATCCTACGAAAGAATCGCATCCACAATTATGCCCTATAGCCACCCCGCGGCCCGTTCGAAATTTTGCCAGTATTGCCAAAGGGGTATGTTCACAGATCCGGATAAAAAACTGAGTATGGGACGAACCACTGAATCGGATCAGAAATTCGGTGATGGTGACCTCCATACAATATTTTATGATCCTTCGAAAGTATCGGATCCACAATCATGCCCTATAGCCACCCCGCGGCCCGTTCGTAATTTTGCCAGTATTGCCAAAGGGGTATGTTCACTGATCCGGAGAAAAAACTGAGTATGGGACCAACGACTTAATCGGATCAGAAATTCGGTCTTGGTGACCTCCAAACAATATTATATGATCCTTCGAAAGAATCGGATCCCTAATTATACCCTATAGCCACCCCGCGGCCAGTTCGAAATTTTGCCAGTATTGCCAAAGGGGTATGTTCACTGATCCGGAGAAAAAACTGAGTATGGGTCGAACCACTGAATCGGATCAGAAATTAGGTCTGGGTGACCTCCAAACAATATTTTACGATCCTACGAAAGAATCGCATCAACAATTATGCCCTATAGCCACCCCGCGGCCCGTTTGAAATTTTGCCAGTATTGCCAAAGGAGTATGTTCACAGATCTGGATAAAAAACTGAGTATGGGACGAACCACTGAATCGGATCAGAAATTCGGTCTTGGGACCTCCAAACAATATTTTATGGTCCTACGAAAGAATCGCATCCACAATTATGCCCTATAGCAACCCCGCGGCTCGTTCGAAATTTTGCCAGTATTGCCAAAGGGGTATATTCACAGATCCGGATAAAAAACTGAGTATGGGACGAACCACTGAATCGGATCAGAAATTCGGTCTTGGTGACCTCCATACAATATTTTATGATCCTTCGAAAGTATCGGATCCACAATCATGCCCTATAGCCACCCCGCGGCCCGTTCGTAATTTTGCCAGTATTGCCAAAGGGGTATGTTCACTGATCCGGAGAAAAAACTGAGTATGGGACGAACGATTTAATCGGATCAGAAATTCGGTCTTGGTGACTTCCAAACAATATTTTATGATCCTTCGAAAGAATCGGATCCCTAATTATACCCTATAGCCACCCCGCGGCCAGGTCAAAATTTTGCCAGTATAGCCAAAGGGGTATGTTCACTGATCCGGAGAAAAAACTGAGTATGGGTCGAACCACTGAATCGGATCAGAAATTCGGTCTGGGTGACCTCCAAACAATATTTTATGATCCTACGAAAGAATCGCATCCACAATTATGCCCTATAGCCACCCCGCGGCCCGTTCGAAATTTTGCCAGTATTGCCAAAGGGGTACGTTCACTGATCCGGAGAAAAAACTGAGTATGGGACGAACGACTTAATCGGATCAGAAATTCGGTCTTGGTGACTTCCGAACAATATTTTATGATCCTTCGAAAGAATCGGATCCCTAATTATACCCTATAGCCACCCCGCGGCCATTTCGAAATTTTGCCAGTATTGCCAAAGGGGTTTGTTCACTGATCCGGAGAAAAAACTGAGTATGGGTCGAACCACTGAATCGGATCAGAAATTCGGTCTGGGTGACCTCCAAACAATATTTTATGATCCTACGAAAGAATCGCATCCACAATTATGCCCTATAGCCACCCCGCGGCCCGTTCGAAATTTTGCCAGTATTGCCAAAGGGGTATGTTCACAGATCCGGATAAAAAACTGAGTATGGGACGAACCACTGAATCGGATCAGAAATTCGGTGATGGTGACCTCCATACAATATTTTATGATCCTTCGAAAGTATCGGATCCACAATCATGCCCTATAGCCACCCCGCGGCCCGTTCGTAATTTTGCCAGTATTGCCAAAGGGGTATGTTCACTGATCCGGAGAAAAAACTGAGTATGGGACGAACGACTTAATCGGATCAGAAATTCGGTCTTGGTGACCTCCAAACAATATTTTATGATCCTTCGAAAGAATCGGATCCCTAATTATACCCTATAGCCACCCCGCGGCCAGTTTGAAATTTTGCCAGTATTGCCAAAGGGGTATGTTCACTGATCCGGAGAAAAAACTGAGTATGGGTCGAACCACTGAATCGGATCAGAAATTAGGTCTGGGTGACCTCCAAACAATATTTTACGATCCTACGAAAGAATCGCATCCACAATTATGCCCTATAGCCACCCCGCGGCCCGTTTGAAATTTTGCCAGTATTGCCAAAGGAGTATGTTCACAGATCCGGATAAAAAACTGAGTATGGGACGAACCACTGAATCGGATCAGAAATTCGGTCTTGGGACCTCCAAACAATATTTTATGGTCCTACGAAAGAATCGCATCCACAATTATGCCCTATAGCAACCCCGCGGCCCGTTCGAAATTTTGCCAGTATTGCCAAAGGGGTATATTCACAGATCCGGATAAAAAACTGAGTATGGGACGAACCACTGAATCGGATCAGAAATTCGGTCTTGGTGACCTCCATACAATATTTTATGATCCTTCGAAAGTATCGGATCCACAATCATGCCCTATAGCCACCCCGCGGCCCGTTCGTAATTTTGCCAGTATTGCCAAAGGGGTATGTTCACTGGTACGGAGAAAAAACTGAGTATGGGACGAATGACTTAATCGGATCAGAAATTCGGTCTTGGTGACCTCCAAACAATATTTTATGATCCTTCGATAGAATCGGATCCCTAATTATACCCTATAGCCACCCCGCGGCCAGTTCGAAATTTTGCCAGTATTGCCAAAGGGGTATGTTCACTGATCCGGAGAAAAAACTGAGTATGGGTCGAACCACTGAATCGGATCAGAAATTCGGTCTAGGTGACCTCCAAACAATATTTTATGTTCCTACGAAAGAATCGCATCCACAATTATGCCCTATAGCCACCCCGCGGCCCGTTCGAAATTTTGCCAGTATTGCCAAAGGGGTATGTTCACTGATCCGGAGAAAAAACTGAGTATGGGACGAACGACTTAATCGGATCAGAAATTCGGTCTTGGTGACTTCCGAACAATATTTTATGATCCTTCGAAAGAATCGGATCCCTAATTATACCCTATAGCCACCCCGCGGCCATTTCGAAATTTTGCCAGTATTGCCAAAGGGGTTTGTTCACTGATCCGGAGAAAAAACTGAGTATGGGTCGAACCACTGAATCGGATCAGAAATTCGGTCTGGGTGACCTCCAAACAATATTTTAGGATCCTACGAAAGAATCGCATCCACAATTATGCCCTATAGCCACCCCGCGGCCCGTTCGAAATTTTGCCAGTATTGCCAAAGGGGTATATTCACAGATCCGGATAAAAAACTGAGTATGGGACGAACCACTGAATCGGATCAGAAATTCGGTCTTGGTGACCTCCATACAATATTTTATGATCCTTCGAAAGTATCGGATCCACAATCATGCCCTATACCCACCCCGCGGCCCGTTCGTAATTTTGCCAGTATTGCCAAAGGGGTATGTTCACTGGTACGGAGAAAAAACTGAGTATTGGACGAACGACTTAATCGGATCAGAAATTCGGTCTTGGTGACCACCAAACAATATTTTATGATCCTTCGATAGAATCGGATCCCTAATTATACCCTATAGCCACCCCGCGGCCAGTTCGAAATTTTGCCAGTATTGCCAAAGGGGTATGTTCACTGATACGGAGAAAAAACTGAGTATGGGTCGAACCACTGAATCGGATCAGAAATTAGGTCTGGGTGACCTCCAAACAATATTTTACGATCCTACGAAAGAATCGCATCCACAATTATGCCCTATAGCCACCCCGCGGCCCGTTCGAAATTTTGCCAGTATTGCCAAAGGGGTATGTTCACAGATCCGGATAAAAAACTGAGTATGGGACGAACCACTGAATCGGATCAGAAATTCGGTGATGGTGACCTCCATACAATATTTTATGATCCTTCGAAAGTATCGGATCCACAATCATGCCCTATAGCCACCCCGCGGCCCGTTCGTAATTTTGCCAGTATTGCCAAAGGGGTATGTTCACTGATCCGGAGAAAAAACTGAGTATGGGACGAACGACTTAATCGGATCAGAAATTCGGTCTTGGTGACCTCCAAACAATATTATATGATCCTTCGAAAGAATCGGATCCCTAATTATACCCTATAGCCACCCCGCGGCCAGTTCGAAATTTTGCCAGTATTGCCAAAGGGGTATGTTCACTGATCCGGAGAAAAAACTGAGTATGGGTCGAACCACTGAATCGGATCAGAAATTAGGTCTGGGTGACCTCCAAACAATATTTTACGATCCTACGAAAGAATCGCATCCACAATTATGCCCTATATCCACCCCGCGGCCCGTTTGAAATTTTGCCAGTATTGCCAAAGGAGTATGTTCACAGATCCGGATAAAAAACTGAGTATGGGACGAACCACTGAATCGGATCAGAAATTCGGTCTTGGGACCTCCAAACAATATTTTATGGTCCTACGAAAGAATCGCATCCACAATTATGCCCTATAGCAACCCCGCGGCCCGTTCGAAATTTTGCCAGTATTGCCAAAGGGGTATATTCACAGATCCGGATAAAAAACTGAGTATGGGACGAACCACTGAATCGGATCAGAAATTCGGTCTTGGTGACCTCCATACAATATTTTATGATCCTTCGAAAGTATCGGATCCACAATCATGCCCTATAGCCACCCCGCGGCCCGTTCGTAATTTTGCCAGTATTGCCAAAGGGGTATGTTCACTGGTACGGAGAAAAAACTGAGTATGGGACGAATGACTTAATCGGATCAGAAATTCGGTCTTGGTGACCTCCAAACAATATTTTATGATCCTTCGATAGAATCGGATCCCTAATTATACCCTATAGCCACCCCGCGGCCAGTTCGAAATTTTGCCAGTATTGCCAAAGGGGTATGTTCACTGATCCGGAGAAAAAACTGAGTATGGGTCGAACCACTGAATCGGATCAGAAATTCGGTCTAGGTGACCTCCAAACAATATTTTATGTTCCTACGAAAGAATCGCATCCACAATTATGCCCTATAGCCACCCCGCGGCCCGTTCGAAATTTTGCCAGTATTGCCAAAGGGGTACGTTCACTGATCCGGAGAAAAAACTGAGTATGGGACGAACGACTTAATCGGATCAGAAATTCGGTCTTGGTGACTTCCGAACAATATTTTATGATCCTTCGAAAGAATCGGATCCCTAATTATACCCTATAGCCACCCCGCGGCCATTTCGAAATTTTGCCAGTATTGCCAAAGGGGTTTGTTCACTGATCCGGAGAAAAACTGAGTATGGGTCGAACCACTGAATCGGATCAGAAATTCGGTCTGGGTGACCTCCAAACAATATTTTAGGATCCTACGAAAGAATCGCATCCACAATTATGCCCTATAGCCACCCCGCGGCCCGTTCGAAATTTTGCCAGTATTGCCAAAGGGGTATATTCACAGATCCGGATAAAAAACTGAGTATGGGACGAACCACTGAATCGGATCAGAAATTCGGTCTTGGTGACCTCCATACAATATTTTATGATCCTTCGAAAGTATCGGATCCACAATCATGCCCTATACCCACCCCGCGGCCCGTTCGTAATTTTGCCAGTATTGCCAAAGGGGTATGTTCACTGGTACGGAGAAAAAACTGAGTATTGGACGAACGACTTAATCGGATCAGAAATTCGGTCTTGGTGACCACCAAACAATATTTTATGATCCTTCGATAGAATCGGATCCCTAATTATACCCTATAGCCACCCCGCGGCCAGTTCGAAATTTTGCCAGTATTGCCAAAGGGGTATGTTCACTGATACGGAGAAAAAACTGAGTATGGGTCGAACCACTGAATCGGATCAGAAATTAGGTCTGGGTGACCTCCAAACAATATTTTACGATCCTACGAAAGAATCGCATCCACAATTATGCCCTATAGCCACCCCGCGGCCCGTTCGAAATTTTGCCAGTATTGCCAAAGGGGTATGTTCACAGATCCGGATAAAAAACTGAGTATGGGACGAACCACTGAATCGGATCAGAAATTCGGTGATGGTGACCTCCATACAATATTTTATGATCCTTCGAAAGTATCGGATCCACAATCATGCCCTATAGCCACCCCGCGGCCCGTTCGTAATTTTGCCAGTATTGCCAAAGGGGTATGTTCACTGATCCGGAGAAAAAACTGAGTATGGGACGAACGACTTAATCGGATCAGAAATTCGGTCTTGGTGACCTCCAAACAATATTATATGATCCTTCGAAAGAATCGGATCCCTAATTATACCCTATAGCCACCCCGCGGCCAGTTCGAAATTTTGCCAGTATTGCCAAAGGGGTATGTTCACTGATCCGGAGAAAAAACTGAGTATGGGTCGAACCACTGAATCGGATCAGAAATTAGGTCTGGGTGACCTCCAAACAATATTTTACGATCCTACGAAAGAATCGCATCCACAATTATGCCCTATATCCACCCCGCGGCCCGTTTGAAATTTTGCCAGTATTGCCAAAGGAGTATGTTCACAGATCCGGATAAAAAACTGAGTATGGGACGAACCACTGAATCGGATCAGAAATTCGGTCTTGGGACCTCCAAACAATATTTTATGGTCCTACGAAAGAATCGCATCCACAATTATGCCCTATAGCAACCCCGCGGCCCGTTCGAAATTTTGCCAGTATTGCCAAAGGGGTATATTCACAGATCCGGATAAAAAACTGAGTATGGGACGAACCACTGAATCGGATCAGAAATTCGGTCTTGGTGACCTCCATACAATATTTTATGATCCTTCGAAAGTATCGGATCCACAATCATGCCCTATAGCCACCCCGCGGCCCGTTCGTAATTTTGCCAGTATTGCCAAAGGGGTATGTTCACTGGTACGGAGAAAAAACTGAGTATGGGACGAATGACTTAATCGGATCAGAAATTCGGTCTTGGTGACCTCCAAACAATATTTTATGATCCTTCGATAGAATCGGATCCCTAATTATACCCTATAGCCACCCCGCGGCCAGTTCAAAATTTTGCCAGTATTGCCAAAGGGGTATGTTCACTGATCCGGAGAAAAAACTGAGTATGGGTCGAACCACTGAATCGGATCAGAAATTCGGTCTAGGTGACCTCCAAACAATATTTTATGTTCCTACGAAAGAATCGCATCCACAATTATGCCCTATAGCCACCCCGCGGCCCGTTCGAAATTTTGCCAGTATTGCCAAAGGGGTACGTTCACTGATCCGGAGAAAAAACTGAGTATGGGACGAACGACTTAATCGGATCAGAAATTCGGTCTTGGTGACTTCCGAACAATATTTTATGATCCTTCGAAAGAATCGGATCCCTAATTATACCCTATAGCCACCCCGCGGCCATTTCGAAATTTTGCCAGTATTGCCAAAGGGGTTTGTTCACTGATCCGGAGAAAAAACTGAGTATGGGTCGAACCACTGAATCGGATCAGAAATTCGGTCTGGGTGACCTCCAAACAATATTTTAGGATCCTACGAAAGAATCGCATCCACAATTATGCCCTATAGCCACCCCGCGGCCCGTTCGAAATTTTGCCAGTATTGCCAAAGGGGTATATTCACAGATCCGGATAAAAAACTGAGTATGGGACGAACCACTGAATCGGATCAGAAATTCGGTCTTGGTGACCTCCATACAATATTTTATGATCCTTCGAAAGTATCGGATCCACAATCATGCCCTATACCCACCCCGCGGCCCGTTCGTAATTTTGCCAGTATTGCCAAAGGGGTATGTTCACTGGTACGGAGAAAAAACTGAGTATTGGACGAACGACTTAATCGGATCAGAAATTCGGTCTTGGTGACCACCAAACAATATTTTATGATCCTTCGATAGAATCGGATCCCTAATTATACCCTATAGCCACCCCGCGGCCAGTTCGAAATTTTGCCAGTATTGCCAAAGGGGTATGTTCACTGATACGGAGAAAAAACTGAGTATGGGTCGAACCACTGAATCGGATCAGAAATTAGGTCTGGGTGACCTCCAAACAATATTTTACGATCCTACGAAAGAATCGCATCCACAATTATGCCCTATAGCCACCCCGCGGCCCGTTCGAAATTTTGCCTGTATTGCCAAAGGGGTATGTTCACAGATCCGGATAAAAAACTGAGTATGGGACGAACCACTGAATCGGATCAGAAATTCGGTGATGGTGACCTCCATACAATATTTTATGATCCTTCGAAAGTATCGGATCCACAATCATGCCCTATAGCCACCCCGCGGCCCGTTCGTAATTTTGCCAGTATTGCCAAAGGGGTATGTTCACTGATCCGGAGAAAAAACTGAGTATGGGACGAACGACTTAATCGGATCAGAAATTCGGTCTTGGTGACCTCCAAACAATATTATATGATCCTTCGAAAGAATCGGATCCCTAATTATACCCTATAGCCACCCCGCGGCCAGTTCGAAATTTTGCCAGTATTGCCAAAGGGGTATGTTCACTGATCCGGAGAAAAAACTGAGTATGGGTCGAACCACTGAATCGGATCAGAAATTAGGTCTGGGTGACCTCCAAACAATATTTTACGATCCTACGAAAGAATCGCATCCACAATTATGCCCTATATCCACCCCGCGGCCCGTTTGAAATTTTGCCAGTATTGCCAAAGGAGTATGTTCACAGATCCGGATAAAAAACTGAGTATGGGACGAACCACTGAATCGGATCAGAAATTCGGTCTTGGGACCTCCAAACAATATTTTATGGTCCTACGAAAGAATCGCATCCACAATTATGCCCTATAGCAACCCCGCGGCTCGTTCGAAATTTTGCCAGTATTGCCAAAGGGGTATATTCACAGATCCGGATAAAAAACTGAGTATGGGACGAACCACTGAATCGGATCAGAAATTCGGTCTTGGTGACCTCCATACAATATTTTATGATCCTTCGAAAGTATCGGATCCACAATCATGCCCTATAGCCACCCCGCGGCCCGTTCGTAATTTTGCCAGTATTGCTAAAGGGGTATGTTCACTGATCCGGAGAAAAAACTGAGTATGGGACGAACGATTTAATCGGATCAGAAATTCGGTCTTGGTGACTTCCAAACAATATTTTATGATCCTTCGAAAGAATCGGATCCCTAATTATACCCTATAGCCACCCCGCGGCCAGGTCAAAATTTTGCCAGTATAGCCAAAGGGGTATGTTCACTGATCCGGAGAAAAAACTGAGTATGGGTCGAACCACTGAATCGGATCAGAAATTCGGTCTGGGTGACCTCCAAACAATATTTTATGATCCTACGAAAGAATCGCATCCACAATTATGCCCTATAGCCACCCCGCGGCCCGTTCGAAATTTTGCCAGTATTGCCAAAGGGGTATGTTCACTGATCCGGAGAAAAAACTGAGTATGGGACGAACGACTTAATCGGATCAGAAATTCGGTCTTGGTGACTTCCGAACAATATTTTATGATCCTTCGAAAGAATCGGATCCCTAATTATACCCTATAGCCACCCCGCGGCCATTTCGAAATTTTGCCAGTATTGCCAAAGGGGTTTGTTCACTGATCCGGAGAAAAAACTGAGTATGGGTCGAACCACTGAATCGGATCAGAAATTCGGTCTGGGTGACCTCCAAACAATATTTTATGATCCTACGAAAGAATCGCATCCACAATTATGCCCTATAGCCACCCCGCGGCCCGTTCGAAATTTTTCCAGTATTGCCAAAGGGGTATGTTCACAGATCCGGATAAAAAACTGAGTATGGGACGAACCACTGAATCGGATCAGAAATTCGGTGATGGTGACCTCCATACAATATTTTATGATCCTTCGAAAGTATCGGATCCACAATCATGCCCTATAGCCACCCCGCGGCCCGTTCGTAATTTTGCCAGTATTGCCAAAGGGGTATGTTCACTGATCCGGAGAAAAAACTGAGTATGGGACGAACGACTTAATCGGATCAGAAATTCGGTCTTGGTGACCTCCAAACAATATTTTATGATCCTTCGAAAGAATCGGATCCCTAATTATACCCTATAGCCACCCCGCGGCCAGTTCGAAATTTTGCCAGTATTGCCAAAGGGGTATGTTCACTGATCCGGAGAAAAAACTGAGTATGGGTCGAACCACTGAATCGGATCAGAAATTAGGTCTGGGTGACCTCCAAACAATATTTTACGATCCTACGAAAGAATCGCATCCACAATTATGCCCTATAGCCACCCCGCGGCCCGTTTGAAATTTTGCCAGTATTGCCAAAGGAGTATGTTCACAGATCCGGATAAAAAACTGAGTATGGGACGAACCACTGAATCGGATCAGAAATTCGGTCTTGGGACCTCCAAACAATATTTTATGGTCCTACGAAAGAATCGCATCCACAATTATGCCCTATTGCAACCCCGCGGCCCGTTCGAAATTTTGCCAGTATTGCCAAAGGGGTATATTCACAGATCCGGATAAAAAACTGAGTATGGGACGAACCACTGAATCGGATCAGAAATTCGGTCTTGGTGACCTCCATACAATATTTTATGATCCTTCGAAAGTATCGGATCCACAATCATGCCCTATAGCCACCCCGCGGCCCGTTCGTAATTTTGCCAGTATTGCCAAAGGGGTATGTTCACTGATCCGGAGAAAAAACTGAGTATGGGACGAACGATTTAATCGGATCAGAAATTCGGTCTTGGTGACTTCCAAACAATATTTTATGATCCTTCGAAAGAATCGGATCCCTAATTATACCCTATAGCCACCCCGCGGCCAGGTCAAAATTTTGCCAGTATTGCCAAAGGGGTATGTTCACTGATCCGGAGAAAAAACTGAGTATGGGTCGAACCACTGAATCGGATCAGAAATTCGGTCTGGGTGACCTCCAAACAATATTTTATGATCCTACGAAAGAATCGCATCCACAATTATGCCCTATAGCCACCCCGCGGCCCGTTCAAAATTTTGCCAGTATTGCCAAAGGGGTATGTTCACAGATCCGGATAAAAAACTGAGTATGGGACGAACCACTGAATCGGATCAGAAATTCGGTGATGGTGACCTCCATACAATATTTTATGATCCTTCGAAAGTATCGGATCCACAATCATGCCCTATAGCCACCCCGCGGCCCGTTCGTAATTTTGCCTGTATTGCCAAAGGGGTATGTTCACTGATGCGGAGAAAAAACTGAGTATGGGACGAACGACTTATTCGGATCAGAAATTCGGTCTTGGTGACTTCCAAACAATATTTATGATCCTTCGAAAGAATCGGATCCCTAATTATACCCTATAGCCACCCCGCGGCCAGTTCGAAATTTTGCCAGTATTGCCAAAGGGGTATGTTCACTGATCCGGAGAAAAAACTGAGTATGGGTCGAACCACTAAATCGGATCAGAAATTCAGTCTGGGTGACCTCCAAACAATATTTTACGATCCTACGAAAGAATCGCATCCACAATTATGCCCTATAGCCACCCCGCGGCCCGTTCGAAATTTTGCCAGTATTGCCAAAGGGGTATGTTCACTGATCCGGAGAAAAAACTGAGTATGGGACGAACGACTTAATCGGATCAGAAATTTGGTCTTGGTGACCTCCATACAATATTTTATGATCCTTCGAAAGTATCGGATCCACAATCATGCCCTATAGCCACCCCGCGGCCCGTTCGTAATTTTGCCAGTATTGCTAAAGGGGTATGTTCACTGATCCGGAGAAAAAACTGAGTATGGGACGAACGATTTAATCGGATCAGAAATTCGGTCTTGGTGACTTCCAAACAATATTTTATGATCCTTCGAAAGAATCGGATCCCTAATTATACCCTATAGCCACCCCGCGGCCAGGTCAAAATTTTGCCAGTATAGCCAAAGGGGTATGTTCACTGATCCGGAGAAAAAACTGAGTATGGGTCGAACCACTGAATCGGATCAGAAATTCGGTCTGGGTGACCTCCAAACAATATTTTATGATCCTACGAAAGAATCGCATCCACAATTATGCCCTATAGCCACCCCGCGGCCCGTTCGAAATTTTGCCAGTATTGCCAAAGGGGTATGTTCACTGATCCGGAGAAAAAACTGAGTATGGGACGAACGACTTAATCGGATCAGAAATTCGGTCTTGGTGACTTCCGAACAATATTTTATGATCCTTCGAAAGAATCGGATCCCTAATTATACCCTATAGCCACCCCGCGGCCATTTCGAAATTTTGCCAGTATTGCCAAAGGGGTTTGTTCACTGATCCGGAGAAAAAACTGAGTATGGGTCGAACCACTGAATCGGATCAGAAATTCGGTCTGGGTGACCTCCAAACAATATTTTATGATCCTACGAAAGAATCGCATCCACAATTATGCCCTATAGCCACCCCGCGGCCCGTTCGAAATTTTTCCAGTATTGCCAAAGGGGTATGTTCACAGATCCGGATAAAAAACTGAGTATGGGACGAACCACTGAATCGGATCAGAAATTCGGTGATGGTGACCTCCATACAATATTTTATGATCCTTCGAAAGTATCGGATCCACAATCATGCCCTATAGCCACCCCGCGGCCCGTTCGTAATTTTGCCAGTATTGCCAAAGGGGTATGTTCACTGATCCGGAGAAAAAACTGAGTATGGGACGAACGACTTAATCGGATCAGAAATTCGGTCTTGGTGACCTCCAAACAATATTTTATGATCCTTCGAAAGAATCGGATCCCTAATTATACCCTATAGCCACCCCGCGGCCAGTTCGAAATTTTGCCAGTATTGCCAAAGGGGTATGTTCACTGATCCGGAGAAAAAACTGAGTATGGGTCGAACCACTGAATCGGATCAGAAATTAGGTCTGGGTGACCTCCAAACAATATTTTACGATCCTACGAAAGAATCGCATCCACAATTATGCCCTATAGCCACCCCGCGGCCCGTTTGAAATTTTGCCAGTATTGCCAAAGGAGTATGTTCACAGATCCGGATAAAAAACTGAGTATGGGACGAACCACTGAATCGGATCAGAAATTCGGTCTTGGTGACCTCCATACAATATTTTATGATCCTTCGAAAGTATCGGATCCACAATCATGCCCTATAGCCACCCCGCGGCCCGTTCGTAATTTTGCCAGTATTGCTAAAGGGGTATGTTCACTGATCCGGAGAAAAAACTGAGTATGGGACGAACGATTTAATCGGATCAGAAATTCGGTCTTGGTGACTTCCAAACAATATTTTATGATCCTTCGAAAGAATCGGATCCCTAATTATACCCTATAGCCACCCCGCGGCCAGGTCAAAATTTTGCCAGTATAGCCAAAGGGGTATGTTCACTGATCCGGAGAAAAAACTGAGTATGGGTCGAACCACTGAATCGGATCAGAAATTCGGTCTGGGTGACCTCCAAACAATATTTTATGATCCTACGAAAGAATCGCATCCACAATTATGCCCTATAGCCACCCCGCGGCCCGTTCGAAATTTTGCCAGTATTGCCAAAGGGGTATGTTCACTGATCCGGAGAAAAAACTGAGTATGGGACGAACGACTTAATCGGATCAGAAATTCGGTCTTGGTGACTTCCGAACAATATTTTATGATCCTTCGAAAGAATCGGATCCCTAATTATACCCTATAGCCACCCCGCGGCCATTTCGAAATTTTGCCAGTATTGCCAAAGGGGTTTGTTCACTGATCCGGAGAAAAAACTGAGTATGGGTCGAACCACTGAATCGGATCAGAAATTCGGTCTGGGTGACCTCCAAACAATATTTTATGATCCTACGAAAGAATCGCATCCACAATTATGCCCTATAGCCACCCCGCGGCCCGTTCGAAATTTTTCCAGTATTGCCAAAGGGGTATGTTCACAGATCCGGATAAAAAACTGAGTATGGGACGAACCACTGAATCGGATCAGAAATTCGGTGATGGTGACCTCCATACAATATTTTATGATCCTTCGAAAGTATCGGATCCACAATCATGCCCTATAGCCACCCCGCGGCCCGTTCGTAATTTTGCCAGTATTGCCAAAGGGGTATATTCACAGATCCGGATAAAAAACTGAGTATGGGACGAACCACTGAATCGGATCAGAAATTCGGTCTTGGTGACCTCCATACAATATTTTATGATCCTTCGAAAGTATCGGATCCACAATCATGCCCTATAGCCACCCCGCGGCCCGTTCGTAATTTTGCCAGTATTGCCAAAGGGGTATGTTCACTGATCCGGAGAAAAAACTGAGTATGGGACGAACGATTTAATCGGATCAGAAATTCGGTCTTGGTGACTTCCAAACAATATTTTATGATCCTTCGAAAGAATCGGATCCCTAATTATACCCTATAGCCACCCCGCGGCCAGGTCAAAATTTTGCCAGTATTGCCAAAGGGGTATGTTCACTGATCCGGAGAAAAAACTGAGTATGGGTCGAACCACTGAATCGGATCAGAAATTCGGTCTGGGTGACCTCCAAACAATATTTTATGATCCTACGAAAGAATCGCATCCACAATTATGCCCTATAGCCACCCCGCGGCCCGTTCAAAATTTTGCCAGTATTGCCAAAGGGGTATGTTCACAGATCCGGATAAAAAACTGAGTATGGGACGAACCACTGAATCGGATCAGAAATTCGGTGATGGTGACCTCCATACAATATTTTATGATCCTTCGAAAGTATCGGATCCACAATCATGCCCTATAGCCACCCCGCGGCCCGTTCGTAATTTTGCCTGTATTGCCAAAGGGGTATGTTCACTGATGCGGAGAAAAAACTGAGTATGGGACGAACGACTTATTCGGATCAGAAATTCGGTCTTGGTGACTTCCAAACAATATTTATGATCCTTCGAAAGAATCGGATCCCTAATTATACCCTATAGCCACCCCGCGGCCAGTTCGAAATTTTGCCAGTATTGCCAAAGGGGTATGTTCACTGATCCGGAGAAAAAACTGAGTATGGGTCGAACCACTAAATCGGATCAGAAATTCAGTCTGGGTGACCTCCAAACAATATTTTACGATCCTACGAAAGAATCGCATCCACAATTATGCCCTATAGCCACCCCGCGGCCCGTTCGAAATTTTGCCAGTATTGCCAAAGGGGTATGTTCACTGATCCGGAGAAAAAACTGAGTATGGGACGAACGACTTAATCGGATCAGAAATTTGGTCTTGGTGACCTCCATACAATATTTTATGATCCTTCGAAAGTATCGGATCCACAATCATGCCCTATAGCCACCCCGCGGCCCGTTCGTAATTTTGCCAGTATTGCTAAAGGGGTATGTTCACTGATCCGGAGAAAAAACTGAGTATGGGACGAACGATTTAATCGGATCAGAAATTCGGTCTTGGTGACTTCCAAACAATATTTTATGATCCTTCGAAAGAATCGGATCCCTAATTATACCCTATAGCCACCCCGCGGCCAGGTCAAAATTTTGCCAGTATAGCCAAAGGGGTATGTTCACTGATCCGGAGAAAAAACTGAGTATGGGTCGAACCACTGAATCGGATCAGAAATTCGGTCTGGGTGACCTCCAAACAATATTTTATGATCCTACGAAAGAATCGCATCCACAATTATGCCCTATAGCCACCCCGCGGCCCGTTCGAAATTTTGCCAGTATTGCCAAAGGGGTATGTTCACTGATCCGGAGAAAAAACTGAGTATGGGACGAACGACTTAATCGGATCAGAAATTCGGTCTTGGTGACTTCCGAACAATATTTTATGATCCTTCGAAAGAATCGGATCCCTAATTATACCCTATAGCCACCCCGCGGCCATTTCGAAATTTTGCCAGTATTGCCAAAGGGGTTTGTTCACTGATCCGGAGAAAAAACTGAGTATGGGTCGAACCACTGAATCGGATCAGAAATTCGGTCTGGGTGACCTCCAAACAATATTTTATGATCCTACGAAAGAATCGCATCCACAATTATGCCCTATAGCCACCCCGCGGCCCGTTCGAAATTTTTCCAGTATTGCCAAAGGGGTATGTTCACAGATCCGGATAAAAAACTGAGTATGGGACGAACCACTGAATCGGATCAGAAATTCGGTGATGGTGACCTCCATACAATATTTTATGATCCTTCGAAAGTATCGGATCCACAATCATGCCCTATAGCCACCCCGCGGCCCGTTCGTAATTTTGCCAGTATTGCCAAAGGGGTATGTTCACTGATCCGGAGAAAAAACTGAGTATGGGACGAACGACTTAATCGGATCAGAAATTCGGTCTTGGTGACCTCCAAACAATATTTTATGATCCTTCGAAAGAATCGGATCCCTAATTATACCCTATAGCCACCCCGCGGCCAGTTCGAAATTTTGCCAGTATTGCCAAAGGGGTATGTTCACTGATCCGGAGAAAAAACTGAGTATGGGTCGAACCACTGAATCGGATCAGAAATTAGGTCTGGGTGACCTCCAAACAATATTTTACGATCCTACGAAAGAATCGCATCCACAATTATGCCCTATAGCCACCCCGCGGCCCGTTTGAAATTTTGCCAGTATTGCCAAAGGAGTATGTTCACAGATCCGGATAAAAAACTGAGTATGGGACGAACCACTGAATCGGATCAGAAATTCGGTCTTGGGACCTCCAAACAATATTTTATGGTCCTACGAAAGAATCGCATCCACAATTATGCCCTATTGCAACCCCGCGGCCCGTTCGAAATTTTGCCAGTATTGCCAAAGGGGTATATTCACAGATCCGGATAAAAAACTGAGTATGGGACGAACCACTGAATCGGATCAGAAATTCGGTCTTGGTGACCTCCATACAATATTTTATGATCCTTCGAAAGTATCGGATCCACAATCATGCCCTATAGCCACCCCGCGGCCCGTTCGTAATTTTGCCAGTATTGCCAAAGGGGTATGTTCACTGATCCGGAGAAAAAACTGAGTATGGGACGAACGATTTAATCGGATCAGAAATTCGGTCTTGGTGACTTCCAAACAATATTTTATGATCCTTCGAAAGAATCGGATCCCTAATTATACCCTATAGCCACCCCGCGGCCAGGTCAAAATTTTGCCAGTATTGCCAAAGGGGTATGTTCACTGATCCGGAGAAAAAACTGAGTATGGGTCGAACCACTGAATCGGATCAGAAATTCGGTCTGGGTGACCTCCAAACAATATTTTATGATCCTACGAAAGAATCGCATCCACAATTATGCCCTATAGCCACCCCGCGGCCCGTTCAAAATTTTGCCAGTATTGCCAAAGGGGTATGTTCACAGATCCGGATAAAAAACTGAGTATGGGACGAACCACTGAATCGGATCAGAAATTCGGTGATGGTGACCTCCATACAATATTTTATGATCCTTCGAAAGTATCGGATCCACAATCATGCCCTATAGCCACCCCGCGGCCCGTTCGTAATTTTGCCTGTATTGCCAAAGGGGTATGTTCACTGATGCGGAGAAAAAACTGAGTATGGGACGAACGACTTATTCGGATCAGAAATTCGGTCTTGGTGACTTCCAAACAATATTTATGATCCTTCGAAAGAATCGGATCCCTAATTATACCCTATAGCCACCCCGCGGCCAGTTCGAAATTTTGCCAGTATTGCCAAAGGGGTATGTTCACTGATCCGGAGAAAAAACTGAGTATGGGTCGAACCACTAAATCGGATCAGAAATTCAGTCTGGGTGACCTCCAAACAATATTTTACGATCCTACGAAAGAATCGCATCCACAATTATGCCCTATAGCCACCCCGCGGCCCGTTCGAAATTTTGCCAGTATTGCCAAAGGGGTATGTTCACTGATCCGGAGAAAAAACTGAGTATGGGACGAACGACTTAATCGGATCAGAAATTTGGTCTTGGTGACTTCCAAACAATATTTTATGATCCTTCGAAAGAATCGGATCCCTAATTATACCCTATAGCCACCCCACGGCCAGTTCGAAATTTTGCCAGTATTGCCAAAGGGGTATGTTCACTGATCCGGAGAAAAAACTGAGTATGGGTCGAACCACTGAATCGGATCAGAAATTCGGTCTAGGTGACCTCCAAACAATATTTTATGATCCTACGAAAGAATCGCATCCACAATTATGCCCTATAGCCACCCCGCGGCCCGTTCGAAATTTTGCCAGTATTGCCAAAGGGGTATGTTCACTGATCCGTAGAAAAAACTGAGTATGGGACGAACGACTTAATCGGATCAGAAATTCGGTCTGGGTGACCTCCAAACAATATTTTATGATCCTACGAAAGAATCGCATCCACAATTATGCCCTATAGCCACCCCGCGGCCCGTTCAAAATTTTGCCAGTATTGCCAAAGGGGTATGTTCACTGATCCGGAGAAAAACTGAGTATGGGTCGAACCACTGAATCGGATCAGAAATTCGGTCTAGGTGACCTCCAAACAATATTTTATGTTCCTACGAAAGAATCGCATCCACAATTATGCCCTATAGCCACCCCGCGGCCCGTTCGAAATTTTGCCAGTATTGCCAAAGGGGTACGTTCACTGATCCGGAGAAAAAACTGAGTATGGGACGAACGACTTAATCGGATCAGAAATTCGGTCTTGGTGACTTCCGAACAATATTTTATGATCCTTCGAAAGAATCGGATCCCTAATTATACCCTATAGCCACCACGCGGCCATTTCGAAATTTTGCCAGTATTGCCAAAGGGGTATGTTCACTGATCCGGAGAAAAAACTGAGTATGGGTCGAACCACTGAATCGGATCAGAAATTCGGTCTGGGTGACCTCCAAACAATATTTTATGATCTTACGAAAGAATCGCATCCACAATTATGCCCTATAGCCACCCTGCGGCCCGTTCGAAATTTTGCCAGTATTGCCAAAGGGGTATGTTCACAGATCCGGATAAAAAACTGAGTATGGGACGAACCACTGAATCGGATCAGAAATTCGGTGATGGTGACCTCCATACAATATTTTATGATCCTTCGAAAGTATCGGATCCACAATCATGCCCTATAGCCACCCCGCGGCCCGTTCGTAATTTTGCCAGTATTGCCAAAGGGGTATGTTCACTGATACGGAGAAAAAACTGAGTATGGGACGAATGACTTAATCGGATCAGAAATTCGATCTTGGTGACCTCCAAACAATATTTTATGATCCTTCGATAGAATCGGATCCCTAATTATACCCTATAGCCACCCCGCGGCCAGTTCGAAATTTTGCCAGTATTGCCAAAGGGGTATGTTCACTGATCCGGAGAAAAAACTGAGTATGGGACGAACGACTTAATCGGATCAGAAATTTGGTCTTGGTGACTTCCAAACAATATTTTATGATCCTTCGAAAGAATCGGATCCCTAATTATACCCTATAGCCACCCCACGGCCAGTTCGAAATTTTGCCAGTATTGCCAAAGGGGTATGTTCACTGATCCGGAGAAAAAACTGAGTATGGGTCGAACCACTGAATCGGATCAGAAATTCGGTCTAGGTGACCTCCAAACAATATTTTATGATCCTACGAAAGAATCGCATCCACAATTATGCCCTATAGCCACCCCGCGGCCCGTTCGAAATTTTGCCAGTATTGCCAAAGGGGTATGTTCACTGATCCGTAGAAAAAACTGAGTATGGGACGAACGACTTAATCGGATCAGAAATTCGGTCTTGGTGACTTCCAAACAATATTTTATGATCCTTCGAAAGAATCGGATCCCTAATTATACCCTATAGCCACCCCGCGGCTAGTTCGAAATTTTGCCAGTATTGCCAAAGGGGTATGTTCACTGATCCGGAGAAAAAACTGAGTATGGGTCGAACCACTGAATCGGATCAGAAATTCGGTCTGGGTGACCTCCAAACAATATTTTATGATCCTACGAAAGAATCGTATCCACAATTATGCCCTATAGCCACCCCGCGGCCCGTTCGAAATTTTGCCAGTATTGCCAAAGGGGTATGTTCACTGATCCGGAGAAAAAACTGAGTATGGGTCGAACCACTGAATCGGATCAGAAATTCGGTCTAGGTGACCTCCAAACAATATTTTATGTTCCTACGAAAGAATCGCATCCACAATTATGCCCTATAGCCACCCCGCGGCCCGTTCGAAATTTTGCCAGTATTGCCAAAGGGGTACGTTCACTGATCCGGAGAAAAAACTGAGTATGGGACGAACGACTTAATCGGATCAGAAATTCGGTCTTGGTGACTTCCGAACAATATTTTATGATCCTTCGAAAGAATCGGATCCCTAATTATACCCTATAGCCACCACGCGGCCATTTCGAAATTTTGCCAGTATTGCCAAAGGGGTATGTTCACTGATCCGGAGAAAAAACTGAGTATGGGTCGAACCACTGAATCGGATCAGAAATTCGGTCTGGGTGACCTCCAAACAATATTTTATGATCTTACGAAAGAATCGCATCCACAATTATGCCCTATAGCCACCCTGCGGCCCGTTCGAAATTTTGCCAGTATTGCCAAAGGGGTATGTTCACAGATCCGGATAAAAAACTGAGTATGGGACGAACCACTGAATCGGATCAGAAATTCGGTGATGGTGACCTCCATACAATATTTTATGATCCTTCGAAAGTATCGGATCCACAATCATGCCCTATAGCCACCCCGCGGCCCGTTCGTAATTTTGCCAGTATTGCCAAAGGGGTATGTTCACTGATACGGAGAAAAAACTGAGTATGGGACGAATGACTTAATCGGATCAGAAATTCGATCTTGGTGACCTCCAAACAATATTTTATGATCCTTCGATAGAATCGGATCCCTAATTATACCCTATAGCCACCCCGCGGCCAGTTCGAAATTTTGCCAGTATTGCCAAAGGGGTATGTTCACTGATCCGGAGAAAAAACTGAGTATGGGACGAACGACTTAATCGGATCAGAAATTTGGTCTTGGTGACTTCCAAACAATATTTTATGATCCTTCGAAAGAATCGGATCCCTAATTATACCCTATAGCCACCCCACGGCCAGTTCGAAATTTTGCCAGTATTGCCAAAGGGGTATGTTCACTGATCCGGAGAAAAAACTGAGTATGGGTCGAACCACTGAATCGGATCAGAAATTCGGTCTAGGTGACCTCCAAACAATATTTTATGATCCTACGAAAGAATCGCATCCACAATTATGCCCTATAGCCACCCCGCGGCCCGTTCGAAATTTTGCCAGTATTGCCAAAGGGGTATGTTCACTGATCCGTAGAAAAAACTGAGTATGGGACGAACGACTTAATCGGATCAGAAATTCGGTCTTGGTGACTTCCAAACAATATTTTATGATCCTTCGAAAGAATCGGATCCCTAATTATACCCTATAGCCACCCCGCGGCTAGTTCGAAATTTTGCCAGTATTGCCAAAGGGGTATGTTCACTGATCCGGAGAAAAAACTGAGTATGGGTCGAACCACTGAATCGGATCAGAAATTCGGTCTGGGTGACCTCCAAACAATATTTTATGATCCTACGAAAGAATCGTATCCACAATTATGCCCTATAGCCACCCCGCGGCCCGTTCGAAATTTTGCCAGTATTGCCAAAGGGGTATGTTCACAGATCCGGATAAAAAACTGAGTATGGGACGAACCACTGAATCGGATCAGAAATTCGGTGATGGTGACCTCCATACAATATTTTATGATCCTTCGAAAGTATCGGATCCACAATCATGCCCTATAGCCACCCCGCGGCCCGTTCGTAATTTTGCCAGTATTGCCAAAGGGGTATGTTCACTGATCCGGAGAAAAAACAGAGTATGGGACGAATGACTTAATCGGATCAGAAATTCGGTCTTGGTGACTTCCGAACAATATTTTATGATCCTTCGAAAGAATCGGATCTCTAATTATACCCTATAGCCACCCCGCGGCCAGTTCGAAATTTTGCCAGTATTGCCAAAGGGGTATGTTCACTGATCCGGAGAAAAAACTGAGTATGGGTCGAACCACTGAATCGGATCAGAAATTCGGTCTGGGTGACCTCCAAACAATATTTTATGATCCTACGAAAGAATCGCATCCACAATTATGCCCTATAGCCACCTCGCGGCCCGTTCGAAATTTTGCCAGTATTGCCAAAGGGGTATGTTCACAGATCCGGATAAAAAACTGAGTATGGGACGAACCACTGAATCGGATCAGAAATTCGGTGATGGTGACCTCCATACAATATTTTATGATCCTTCGAAAGTATCGGATCCACAATCATGCCCTATAGCCACCCCGCGGCCCGTTCGTAATTTTGCCAGTATTGCCAAAGGGGTATGTTCACTGATCCGGAGAAAAAACAGAGTATGGGACGAACGACTTAATCGGATCAGAAATTCGGTCTTGGTGACTTCCGAACAATATTTTATGATCCTTCGAAAGAATCGGAACCCTAATTATACCCTATAGCCACCCCGCGGCCAGTTCGAAATTTTGCCAGTATTGCCAAAGGGGTATGTTCACTGATCCGGAGAAAAACTGAGTATGGGTCGAACCACTGAATCGGATCAGAAATTCGGTCTGGGTGACCTCCAAACAATATTTTATGATCTTACGAAAGAATCGCATCCACAATTATGCCCTATAGCCACCCTGCGGCCCGTTCGAAATTTTGCCAGTATTGCCAAAGGGGTATGTTCACAGATCCGGATAAAAAACTGAGTATGGGACGAACCACTGAATCGGATCAGAAATTCGGTGATGGTGACCTCCATACAATATTTTATGATCCTTCGAAAGTATCGGATCCACAATCATGCCCTATAGCCACCCCGCGGCCCGTTCGTAATTTTGCCAGTATTGCCAAAGGGGTATGTTCACTGATACGGAGAAAAAACTGAGTATGGGACGAATGACTTAATCGGATCAGAAATTCGATCTTGGTGACCTCCAAACAATATTTTATGATCCTTCGATAGAATCGGATCCCTAATTATACCCTATAGCCACCCCGCGGCCAGTTCGAAATTTTGCCAGTATTGCCAAAGGGGTATGTTCACTGATCCGGAGAAAAAACTGAGTATGGGTCGAACCACTGAATCGGATCAGAAATTCGGTCTAGGTGACCTCCAAACAATATTTTATGTTCCTACGAAAGAATCGCATCCACAATTATGCCCTATAGCCACCCCGCGGCCCGTTCGAAATTTTGCCAGTATTGCCAAAGGGGTACGTTCACTGATCCGGAGAAAAAACTGAGTATGGGACGAACGACTTAATCGGATCAGAAATTCGGTCTTGGTGACTTC
Source organism: Bidens hawaiensis (assembly GCF_021521415.1). NCBI lineage: Eukaryota > Viridiplantae > Streptophyta > Magnoliopsida > Asterales > Asteraceae > Bidens > Bidens hawaiensis. Next base: position 281,210 of record NW_027491917.1, read on the forward strand.
CGAACAATATTTTATGATCCTTCGAAAGAATCGGATCCCTAATTATACCCTATAGCCACCACGCGGCCATTTCGAAATTTTGCCAGTATTGCCAAAAGGGGTTTGTTCACTGATCCGGAGAAAAAACTGAGTATGGGTCGAACCACTGAATCGGATCAGAAATTCGGTCTGGGTGACCTCCAAACAATATTTTATGATCCTACGAAAGAATCGCATCCACAATTATGCCCTATAGCCACCCCGCGGCCCGTTCGAAATTTTGCCAGTATTGCCAAAGGGGTATGTTCACAGATCCGGATAAAAAACTGACTATGGGACGAACCACTGAATCGGATCAGAAATTCGGTCTTGGGACCTCCAAACAATATTTTATGGTCCTACGAAAGAATCGCATCCCCAATTATGCCCTATAGCAACCCCGCGGCCCGTTCGAAATTTTGCCTGTATTGCCAAAGGGGTATTTTCACAGATCCGGATAAAAAACTGAGTATGGGACGAACCACTGAATCGGATCAGAAATTCGGTCTTGGTGACCTCCATACAATATTTTATGATCCTTCGAAAGTATCGGATCCACAATCATGCCCTATAGCCACCCCGCGGCCCGTTCGTAATTTTGCCAGTATTGCCAAAGGGGTATGTTCACTGATCCGGAGAAAAAACTGAGTATGGGACGAACGACTTAATCGGATCAGAAATTCGGTCTTGGTGACCTCAAAACAATATTTTATGATCCTTCGAAAGAATCGGATCCCTAATTATACCCTATAGCCACCCCGCGGCCAGTTCGAAATTTTGCCAGTATTGCCAAAGGGGTATGTTCACTGATCCGGAGAAAAAACTGAGTATGGGTCGAAGCACTGAATCGAATCAGAAATTAGGTCTGGGTGACCTCCAAACAATATTTTACGATCCTACGAAAGAATCGCATCCACAATTATGCCCTATAGCCACCCCGCGGCCCGTTTGAAATTTTGCCAGTATTGCCAAAGGAGTATGTTCACAGATCCGGATAAAAAACTGAGTATGGGACGAACCACTGAATCGGATCAGAAATTCGGTCTTGGGACCTCCAAACAATATTTTATGGTCCTACGAAAGAATCGCATCCCCAATTATGCCCTATAGCAACCCCGCGGCCCGTTCGAAATTTTGCCTGTATTGCCAAAGGGGTATATTCACAGATCCGGATAAAAAACTGAGTATGGGACGAACCACTGAATCGGATCAGAAATTCGGTCTTGGTGACCTCCATACAATATTTTATGATCCTTCGAAAGTATCGGATCCACAATCATGCCCTATAGCCACCCCGCGGCCCGTTCGTAATTTTGCCAGTATTGCCAAAGGGGTATGTTCACTGATCCGGAGAAAAAACTGAGTATGGGACGAACGACTTAATCGGATCAGAAATTCGGTCTTGGTGACTTCCAAACAATATTTTATGATCCTTCGAAAGAATCGGATCCCTAATTATACCCTATAGCCACCCCGCGGCCAGGTCAAAATTTTGCCAGTATTGCCAAAGGGGTATGTTCACTGATCCGGAGAAAAAACTGAGTATGGGTCGAACCACTGAATCGGATCAGAAATTCGGTCTGGGTGACCTCCAAACAATATTTTATGATCCTACGAAAGAATCGCATCCACAATTATGCCCTATAGCCACCCCGCGGCCCGTTCGAAATTTTGCCAGTATTGCCAAAGGGGTATGTTCACAGATCCGGATAAAAAACTGAGTATGGGACGAACCACTGAATCGGATCAGAAATTCGGTGATGGTGACCTCCATACAATATTTTATGATCCTTCGAAAGTATCGGATCCACAATCATGCCCTATAGCCACCCCGCGGCCCGTTCGTAATTTTGCCTGTATTGCCAAAGGGGTATGTTCACTGATCCGGAGAAAAAACTGAGTATGGGACGAACGACTTATTCGGATCAGAAATTCGGTCTTGGTGACTTCCAAACAATATTTTATGATCCTTCGAAAGAATCGGATCCCTAATTATACCCTATAGCCACCCCGCGGCCAGTTCGAAATTTTGCCAGTATTGCCAAAGGGGTATGTTCACTGATCCGGAGAAAAAACTGAGTATGGGTCGAACCACTAAATCGGATCAGAAATTCGGTCTGGGTGACCTCCAAACAATATTTTACGATCCTACGAAAGAATCGCATCCACAATTATGCCCTATAGCCACCCCGCGGCCCGTTCGAAATTTTGCCAGTATTGCCAAAGGGGTATGTACACTGATCCGGAGAAAAAACTGAGTATGGGACGAACGACTTAATCGGATCAGAAATTTGGTCTTGGTGACTTCCAAACAATATTTTATGATCCTTCGAAAGAATCGGATCCCTAATTATACCCTATAGCCACCCCACGGCCAGTTCGAAATTTTGCCAGTATTGCCAAAGGGGTATGTTCACTGATCCGGAGAAAAAACTGAGTATGGGTCGAACCACTGAATCGGATCAGAAATTCGGTCTAGGTGACCTCCAAACAATATTTTATGATCCTACGAAAGAATCGCATCCACAATTATGCCCTAAAGCCACCCCGCGGCCCGTTCGAAATTTTGCCAGTATTGCCAAAGGGGTATGTTCACTGATCCGTAGAAAAAACTGAGTATGGGACGAACGACTTAATCGGATCAGAAATTCGGTCTTGGTGACTTCCAAACAATATTTTATGATCCTTCGAAAGAATCGGATCCCTAATTATACCCTATAGCCACCCCGCGGCTAGTTCGAAATTTTGCCAGTATTGCCAAAGGGGTATGTTCACTGATCCGGAGAAAAAACTGAGTATGGGTCGAACCACTGAATCGGATCAGAAATTCGGTCTGGGTGACCTCCAAACAATATTTTATGATCCTACGAAAGAATCGCATCCACAATTATGCCCTATAGCCACCCCGCGGCCCGTTCGAAATTTTGCCAGTATTGCCAAAGGGGTATGTTCACAGATCCGGATAAAAAACTGAGTATGGGACGAACCACTGAATCGGATCAGAAATTCGGTGATGGTGACCTCCATACAATATTTTATGATCCTTCGAAAGTATCGGATCCACAATCATGCCCTATAGCCACCCCGCGGCCCGTTCGTAATTTTGCCAGTATTGCCAAAGGGGTATGTTCACTGATCCGGAGAAAAAACTGAGTATGGGACGAATGACTTAATCGGATCAGAAATTCGGTCTTGGTGACCTCCAAACAATATTTTATGATCCTTCGAAAGAATCGGATCCCTAATTATACCCTATAGCCACCCCGCGGCCAGTTCGAAATTTTGCCAGTATTGCCAAAGGGGTATGTTCACTGATCCGGAGAAAAAACTGAGTATGGGTCGAACCACTGAATCGGATTAGAAATTCGGTCTGGGTGACCTCCAAACAATATTTTATGATCCTACGAAAGAATCGCATTCACAATTATGCCCTATAGCCACCCCGCGGCCCGTTCGAAATTTTGCCAGTATTGACAAAGGAGTATGTTCACAGATCCGGATAAAAAACTGAGTATGGGACGAACCACTGAATCGGATCAGAAATTCGGTCTTGGGACCTCCAAACAATATTTTATGGTCCTACGAAAGAATCGCATCCACAATTATGCCCTATAGCCACCCCGCGGCCCGTTCGAAATTTTGCCAGTATTGCCAAAGGGGTATATTCACAGATCCGGATAAAAAACTGAGTATGGGACGAACCACTGAATCGGATCAGAAATTCGGTCTTGGTGACCTCCATACAATATTTTATGATCCTTCGAAAGTATCGGATCCACAATCATGCCCTATAGCCACCCCGCGGCCCGTTCGTAATTTTGCCAGTATTGCCAAAGGGGTATGTTCACTGATCCGGAGAAAAAACTGAGTATGGGACGAACGACTTAATCGGATCAGAAATTCGGTCTTGGTGACTTCCAAACAATATTTTATGATCCTTCGAAAGAATCGGATCCCTAATTATACCCTATAGCCACCCCGCGGCCAGTTCGAAATTTTGCCAGTATTGCCAAAGGGGTATGTTCACTGATCCGGAGAAAAAACTGAGTATGGGTCGAACCACTGAATCGGATCATAAATTCGGTCTGGGTGACCTCCAAACAATATTTTATGATCCTACGAAAGAATCGCATCCACAATTATGCCCTATAGCCACCCCGCGGCCCGTTCGTAATTTTGCCAGTATTGCCAAAGGGGTATGTTCACTGATCCGGAGAAAAAACTGAGTATGGGACGAACCACTGAATCGGATCAGAAATTCGGTGATGGTGACCTCCATACAATATTTTATGATCCTTCGAAAGTATCGGATCCACAATCATGCCCTATAGCCACCCCGCGGCCCGTTCGTAATTTTGCCAGTATTGCCAAAGGGGTATGTTCACTGATCCGGAGAAAAAACTGAGTATGGGACGAATGACTTAATCGGATCAGAAATTCGGTCTTGGTGACCTCCAAACAATATTTTATGATCCTTCGAAAGAATCGGATCCCTAATTATACCCTATAGCCACCCCGCGGCCAGTTCGAAATTTTGCCAGTATTGCCAAAGGGGTATGTTCACCGATCCGGAGAAAAAACTGAGTATGGGTCGAACCACTGAATCGGATTAGAAATTCGGTCTGGGTGACCTCCAAACAATATTTTATGATCCTACGAAAGAATCGCATTCACAATTATGCCCTATAGCCACCCCGCGGCCCGTTCGAAATTTTGCCAGTATTGACAAAGGAGTATGTTCACAGATCCGGATAAAAAACTGAGTATGGGACGAACCACTGAATCGGATCAGAAATTCGGTCTTGGGACCTCCAAACAATATTTTATGGTCCTACGAAAGAATCGCATCCACAATTATGCCCTATAGCCACCCCGCGGCCCGTTCGAAATTTTGCCAGTATTGCCAAAGGGGTATATTCACAGATCCGGATAAAAAACTGAGTATGGGACGAACCACTGAATCGGATCAGAAATTCGGTCTTGGTGACCTCCATACAATATTTTATGATCCTTCGAAAGTATCGGATCCACAATCATGCCCTATAGCCACCCCGCGGCCCGTTCGTAATTTTGCCAGTATTGCCAAAGGGGTATGTTCACTGATCCGGAGAAAAAACTGAGTATGGGTCGAACCACTGAATCGGATTAGAAATTCGGTCTGGGTGACCTCCAAACAATATTTTATGATCCTACGAAAGAATCGCATTCACAATTATGCCCTATAGCCACCCCGCGGCCCGTTCGAAATTTTGCCAGTATTGACAAAGGAGTATGTTCACAGATCCGGATAAAAAACTGAGTATGGGACGAACCACTGAATCGGATCAGAAATTCGGTCTTGGGACCTCCAAACAATATTTTATGGTCCTACGAAAGAATCGCATCCACAATTATGCCCTATAGCCACCCCGCGGCCCGTTCGAAATTTTGCCAGTATTGCCAAAGGGGTATATTCACAGATCCGGATAAAAAACTGAGTATGGGACGAACCACTGAATCGGATCAGAAATTCGGTCTTGGTGACCTCCATACAATATTTTATGATCCTTCGAAAGTATCGGATCCACAATCATGCCCTATAGCCACCCCGCGGCCCGTTCGTAATTTTGCCAGTATTGCCAAAGGGGTATGTTCACTGATCCGGAGAAAAAACTGAGTATGGGACGAACGACTTAATCGGATCAGAAATTCGGTCTTGGTGACTTCCAAACAATATTTTATGATCCTTCGAAAGAATCGGATCCCTAATTATACCCTATAGCCACCCCGCGGCCAGTTCGAAATTTTGCCAGTATTGCCAAAGGGGTATGTTCACTGATCCGGAGAAAAAACTGAGTATGGGTCGAACCACTGAATCGGATCATAAATTCGGTCTGGGTGACCTCCAAACAATATTTTATGATCCTACGAAAGAATCGCATCCACAATTATGCCCTATAGCCACCCCGCGGCCCGTTCGTAATTTTGCCAGTATTGCCAAAGGGGTATGTTCACTGATCCGGAGAAAAAACTGAGTATGGGACGAACCACTGAATCGGATCAGAAATTCGGTGATGGTGACCTCCATACAATATTTTATGATCCTTCGAAAGTATCGGATCCACAATCATGCCCTATAGCCACCCCGCGGCCCGTTCGTAATTTTGCCAGTATTGCCAAAGGGGTATGTTCACTGATCCGGAGAAAAAACTGAGTATGGGACGAATGACTTAATCGGATCAGAAATTCGGTCTTGGTGACCTCCAAACAATATTTTATGATCCTTCGAAAGAATCGGATCCCTAATTATACCCTATAGCCACCCCGCGGCCAGTTCGAAATTTTGCCAGTATTGCCAAAGGGGTATGTTCACCGATCCGGAGAAAAAACTGAGTATGGGTCGAACCACTGAATCGGATTAGAAATTCGGTCTGGGTGACCTCCAAACAATATTTTATGATCCTACGAAAGAATCGCATTCACAATTATGCCCTATAGCCACCCCGCGGCCCGTTCGAAATTTTGCCAGTATTGACAAAGGAGTATGTTCACAGATCCGGATAAAAAACTGAGTATGGGACGAACCACTGAATCGGATCAGAAATTCGGTCTTGGGACCTCCAAACAATATTTTATGGTCCTACGAAAGAATCGCATCCACAATTATGCCCTATAGCCACCCCGCGGCCCGTTCGAAATTTTGCCAGTATTGCCAAAGGGGTATATTCACAGATCCGGATAAAAAACTGAGTATGGGACGAACCACTGAATCGGATCAGAAATTCGGTCTTGGTGACCTCCATACAATATTTTATGATCCTTCGAAAGTATCGGATCCACAATCATGCCCTATAGCCACCCCGCGGCCCGTTCGTAATTTTGCCAGTATTGCCAAAGGGGTATGTTCACTGATCCGGAGAAAAAACTGAGTATGGGACGAACGACTTAATCGGATCAGAAATTCGGTCTTTGTGACTTCCAAACAATATTTTATGATCCTTCGAAAGAATCGGATCCCTAATTATACCCTATAGCCACCCCGCGGCCCGTTCGAAATTTTGCCAGTATTGCCAAAGGGGTATATTCACAGATCCGGATAAAAAACTGAGTATGGGACGAACCACTGAATCGGATCAGAAATTCGGTCTTGGTGACCTCCATACAATATTTTATGATCCTTCGAAAGTATCGGATCCACAATCATGCCCTATAGCCACCCCAGGGCCCGTTCGTAATTTTGCCAGTATTGCCAAAGGGGTATGTTCACTGATCCGGAGAAAAAACTGAGTATGGGACGAATGACTTAATCGGATCAGAAATTCGGTCTTTGTGACCTCCAAACAATATTTTATGATCCTTCGAAATAATCGGATCCCTAATTATACCCTATAGCCACCCCGCGGCCAGTTCGAAATTTTGCCAGTTTTGCCAAAGGGGTATGTTCACTGATCCGGAGAAAAAACTGAGTATGGGCCGAACCACTGAATCGGATCAGAAATTCGGTCTGGGTGACCCCAAACAATATTTTATGATCCTACGAAAGAATCGCATCCACAATTATGCCCTATAGCCACCCCGCGGCCCGTTCGTAATTTTGCCAGTATTGCCAAAGGGGTATGTTCACTGATCCGGAGAAAAAACTGAGTATGGGACGAACGACTTAATCGGATCAGAAATTCGGTCTTGGTGACTTCCAAACAATATTTTATGATCCTTCGAAAGAATCGGATCCCTAATTATACCCTATAGCCACCCCGCGGCCCGTTCGAAAATTTGCCAGTATTGCCAAAGGGGTATATTCACAGATCCGGATAAAAAACTGAGTATGGGACGAACCACTGAATCGGATCAGAAATTCGGTCTTGGTGACCTCCATACAATATTTTATGATCCTTCGAAAGTATCGGATCCACAATCATGCCCTATAGCCACCCCGCGGCCCGTTCGTAATTTTGCCAGTATTGCCAAAGGGGTATGTTCATTGATCCGGAGAAAAAACTGAGTATGGGACGAACGACTTAATCGGATCAGAAATTCGGTCTTGGTGACTTCCAAACAATATTTTATGATCCTTCGAAAGAATCGGATCCCTAATTATACCCTATAGCCACCCCGCGGCCAGTTCGAAATTTTGCCAGTATTGCCAAAGGGGTATGTTCACTGATCCGGAGAAAAAACTGAGTATGGGTCGAACCACTGAATCGGATCAGAAATTCGGTCTGGGTGACCTCCAAACAATATTTTATGATCCTACGAAAGAATCGCATCCACAATTATGCCCTATAGCCACCCCGCGGCCCGTTCGTAATTTTGCCAGTATTGCCAAAGGGGTATGTTCACTGATCCGGAGAAAAAGCTGAGTTTGGGACGAACGACTTAATCGGATCAGAAATTCGGTCTTGGTGACTTCCAAACAATATTTTATGATCCTTCGAAAGAATCGGATCCCTAATTATACCCTATAGCCACCCCGCGGCCTGTTCGAAATTTTGCCAGTATTGCCAAAGGGGTATATTCACAGATCCGGATAAAAAACTGAGTATGGGACGAACCATTGAATCGGATCAGAAATTCGGTCTTGGTGACCTCCATACAATATTTTATGATCCTTCGAAAGTATCGGATCCACAATCATGCCCTATAGCCACCCCAGGGCCCGTTCGTAATTTTGCCAGTATTGCCAAAGGGGTATGTTCACTGATCCGGAGAAAAAACTGAGTATGGGACGAATGACTTAATCGGATCAGAAATTCGGTCTTTGTGACCTCCAAACAATATTTTATGATCCTTCGAAATAATCGGATCCCTAATTATACCCTATAGCCACCCCGCGGCCAGTTCGAAATTTTGCCAGTATTGCCAAAGGGGTATGTTCACTGATCCGGAGAAAAAACTGAGTATGGGACGAATGACTTAATCGGATCAGAAATTCGGTCTTTGTGACCTCCAAACAATATTTTATGATCCTTCGAAATAATCGGATCCCTAATTATACCCTATAGCCACCCCGCGGCCAGTTCGAAATTTTGCCAGTATTGCCAAAGGGGTATGTTCACTGATCCGGAGAAAAAACTGAGTATGGGACGAACCACTGAATCGGATCAGAAATTCGGTCTTGGGACCACCAAACAATATTTTATTATCCTACGAAAGAATCGCATCCACAATTATGCCCTATAGCTACCCCGCGGCCCGTTCGAAAATTTGCCAGTATTGCCAAAGGGGTATGTTCACAGATCCGGTGAAAAAACTGAGTATGGAACGAACCACTGAATCGGATCAGAAATACGGTCTTGGTGACCACCATACAATATTATATGATCCTTCGAAAGAATCGGATCCCTAATTATACCCAATCGCATCCACAATTATGCCCTATAGCCACCCCGCGGCCCGTTCGAAATTTTGCCAGTATTGCCAAAGGGGTATATTCACAGATCCGGATAAAAAACTGTGTATGGGACGAACCACTGAATCGGATCAGAAATTCGGTCTTGTTGACCTCCATACAATATTTTATGATCCTTCGAAAGTATCGGATCCACAATCATGCCCTATAGCCACCATGCGGCCCGTTCGTAATTTTGCCAGTATTGCCAAAGGGGTATGTTCACTGATCCGGAGAAAAAACTGAGAATGGGACGAACGACTTAATCGGATCAGAAATTCGGTCTTGGTGACTTCCAAACAATATTTTATGATCCTTCGAAAGAATCGGATCCCTAATTATACCCTATAGCCACCCCGCGGCCAGTTCGAAATTTTTCCAGTATTGCCAAAGGGGTAAGTTCACTGATACGGAGAAAAAACTGAGTATGGGTCGAACCACTGAATCGGATCAGAAATTCGGTCTGGGTAACCTCCAAACAATATTTTATGATCCTACGAAAGAATAGCATCCACAATTATGCCCTATAGCCACCCCGCGGCCCGTTCGAAATTTTGCCAGTATTGCCAAAGGGGTATGTTCACTGATCCGGAGAAAAAACTGAGTATGGGTCGAACGACTTAATCGGATCAGAAATTCTTTCTTGGTAACTTCCAAACAATATTTTATGATCCTTCGAAAGAATCGGATCTCTAATTATACCCTATAGCCACCCCGCGGCCAGTTCGAAATTTTGCCAGTATTGCCAAAGGGGTATGTTCACTGATCCGGAGAAAAAACTGAGTATGGGACGAACGACTTAATCGGATCAGAAATTCGGTCTTGGTGACTTCCAAATAATATTTTATGATCCTTCGAAAGAATCGGATCCCTAATTTTACCCTATAGCCACCCCGCGGCCAGTTCGAAATTTTTCCAGTATTGCCAAAGGGGTATGTTCACTGATCCGGAGAAAAAACTGAGTATGGGTCGAACCACTGAATCGGATCAGAAATTCGGTCTGGGTGACCTCCAAACAATATTTTATGATCCTACGAAAGAATCGCATCCACAGTTATGCCCTATAGCCACCCCGCGGCCCGTTCGAAAGTTTGCCAGTATTGCCAAAGGGGTATGTTCACAGATCCGGTGAAAAAACTGAGTATGGAACGAACCACTGAATCGGATCAGAAATTCGGTCTTGGTGACCACCATACAATATTTTATGATACTTCGAAAGAATCGGATCCCTAATTATACCCAATCGCATCCACAATTATGCCCTATAGCCACCACGCGGTCCGTTCGAAATTTTGCCAGTATTGCCAAAGGGGTATGTTCACAGATCCGGATAAAAAACTGAGTATGGGACGAACCACTGAATCGGATCAGAAATTCGGTCTTGTTGACCTCCATACAATATTTTATGATCCTTCGAAAGTATCGGATCCACAATCATGCCCTATAGCCACCACGCGGCCCGTTCGTAATTTTGCCAGTATTGCCAAAGGGGTATGTTCATTGATCCGGAAAAAAAACTGAGTATGAGAAGAACGACTTAATCGGATCAGAAATTCGGTCTTGGTGACTTTCAAACAATATTTTATGATCCTTCGAAAGAATTGGATCCCTAATTATACCCTATAGCCACCCCGCGGCCAGTTCGAAATTTTTCCAGTATTGCCAAAGGGGTATGTTCACTGATACGGAGAAAAAACTGAGTATGGGTCGAACCACTGAAATAGATCAGAAATTCGGTCTGGGTGACCTCCAAAATATATTTTATGATCCTACGAAAGAATCGCATCCACAATTATGCCCTATAGCCACCCCGCGGCCCGTTCGAAATTTTGCCAGTATTGCCAAAGGGGTATGTTCACTGATCCGGAGAAAAAACTGAGTATGGGTCGAACGACTTAATCGGATCAGAAATTCTTTCTTGGTGACTTCCAAACAATATTTTATGATCATTCGAAAGAATCGGATCTCAAATTATACCCTATAGCCACCCCGCGGGCAGTTCGAAATTTTGCCAGTATTGCCAAAGGGGTATGTTCACTGATCCGGAGAAAAAACTGAGTATGGGACGAACGACTTAATCGGATCAGAAATTCGGTCTTTGTGACTTACAAACAATATTTTATGATCCTTCGAAAGAATCGGATCCCTAATTATACCCTATAGCCACCCCGCGGCCAGATCGAAATTTTTCCAGTATTGCCAAAGGGGTATGTTCACTGATCCGGAGAAAAAACTGAATATGGGTCGAACCGCTGAATCGGATCAGAAATTCGGTCTGGGTGACCTCCAAACAATATTTTATGATCCTACGAAAGAATCGCATCCACAATTATGCCCTATGGCCACCCCGCGGCCCGTTCGAAATTTTGCCAGTATTGCCAAAGGGGTATGTTCACTGATTTGGAGAAAAAACTGAGTATGGGACGAACGACTTAATCGGATCAGAAATTCGGTCTTGGTGACTTCCAAACAATATTTTATGATCCTTCGAAAGAATCGGATCCCTAATTATACCCTATATCCACCCCGCGGCCAGTTCGAAATTTTTCCAGTATTGCCAAAGGGGTATGTTCACTGATCCGGAGAAAAAACTGAGTATGGGTCGAACCACTGAATCGGATCAGAAATTCGGTCTGGGTGACCTCCAAACAATATTTTATGATCCTACGAAAGAATCGCATCCACAATTATGCCCTATAGCCACCCCGCGGCCCGTTCGAAAGTTTGCCAGTATTGCCAAAGGGGTATGTTCACAGATCCGGTGAAAAAACTGAGTATGGAACGAACCACTGAATCGGATCAGAAATTCGGTCTTGGTGACCACCATACAATATTTTATGATACTTCGAAAGAATCGGATCCCTAATTATACCCAATCGCATCCACAATTATGCCCTATAGCCACCCCGCGGCCCGTTCGAAATTTTGCCAGTATTGCCAAAGGGGTATGTTCACAGTTCCGGATAAAAAACTGAGTATGGGACGAACCACTGAATTGGATCAGAAATTCGGTCTTGTTGACCTCCATACAATATTTTATGATCCTTCGAAAGTATCGGATCCACAATCATGCCCTATAGCCACCACGCGGCCCGTTCGTAATTTTGCCAGTATTGCCAAAGGGGTATGTTCACTGATCCGGAGAAAAAACTGAGTATGAGACGAACGACTTAATCGGATCAGAAATTCGGTCTTGGTGACTTCCAAACAATATTTTATGATCCTTCGAAAGAATCGGATCCCTAAATATACCCTATAGCCACCCCGCGGCCAGTTCGAAATTATTCCAGTATTGCCAAAGGGGTATGTTCACTGATACGGAGAAAAAACTGAGTATGGGTCGAACCACTGAATCGGATCAGAAATTCGGTTTGGGTGACCTCCAAAATATATTTTATGATCCTACGAAAGAATCGCATCCACAATTATGCCCTATGGCCACCCCGCGGCCCGTTCGAAATTTTGCAAGTATTGCCAAAGGGGTATGTTCACTGATCCGGAGAAAAAACTGAGTATGGGACGAACGACTTAATCGGATCAGAAATTCGGTCTTGGTGACTTCCAAACAATATTTTATGATCCTTCGAAAGAATCGGATCCCTAATTATACCCTATAGCCACCCCGCGGCCAGTTCGAATTTTTTCCAGTATTGCCAAAGGGGTATGTTCACTGATCCGGAGAAAAAACTGAGTATGGGTCGAACCACTAAATCGGATCAGAAATTCGGTCTGGGTGACCTCCAAACAATATTTTACGATCCTACGAAAGAATCGCATCCACAATTATGCCCTATAGCCACCCCGCGGCCCGTTCGAAATTTTGCCAGTATTGCCAAAGGGGTATGTTCACTGATCCGGAGAAAAAACTGAGTATGGGACGAACGACTTAATCGGATCAGAAATTCGGTCTTGGTGACCTCCAAACAATATTTTATGATCCTTCGAAAGAATCGGATCCCTAATTATACCCTATAGCCAACCCGCGGCCTGTTCGAAATTTTGCCAGTATTGCCAAAGGGGTATGTTCACTGATCCGGAGAAAAAACTGAGTATGGGTCGAACCACTGAATCGGATCAGAAATTCGGTCTGGGTGACCTCCAAACAATATTTTATGATCCTACGACAGAATCGCATCCACAATTATGCCCTATAGCCACCCCGCGGCCCGTTCGAAATTTTGCCAGTATTGCCTATGGGGTATGTTCACAGATCCGGATAAAAAACTGAGTATGGGACGAACCACTGAATCGGATCAGAAATTCGGTCTTGTTGACCTCCATACAATATTTTATGATCCTTCGAAAGTATCGGATCCACAATCATGCCCTATAGCCACCCCGCGGCCCGTTCGTAATTTTGCCAGTATTGCCAAAGGGGTATGTTCACTGATCCGGAGAAAAAACTGAGTATGGGTCGAACCACTGAATCGGATCAGAAATTCGGTTTGGGTGACCTCCAAAATATATTTTATGATCCTACGAAAGAATCGCATCCACAATTATGCCCTATAGCCACCCTGCGGCCCGTTCGAAATTTTGCCAGTATTGCCAAAGGGGTATGTTCACTGATCCGGAGAAAAAACTAAGTATGGGTCGAACGACTTAATCGGATCAGAAATTCTTTCTTGGTGACTTCCAAACAATATTTTATGATCCTTCGAAAGAATCGGATCTCTAATTATACCCTATAGCCACCCGGCGGGCAGTTCGAAATTTTGCCAGTATTGCCAAAGGGGTATGTTCACTGATCCAGAGAAAAAACTGAGTATGGGACGAACGACTTAATCGGATCAGAAATTCGGTCTTTGTGACTTCCAAACAATATTTTATGATCCTTCGAAAGAATCGGATCCCTAATTATACCCTATAGCCACCCCGCGGCCAGTTCGAAATTTTTCCAGTATTGCCAAAGGGGTATGTTCACTGATCCGGAGAAAAAACTGAATATGGGTAGAACCACTGAATCGGATCAGAAATTCGGTCTGGGTGACCTCCAAACAATATTTTATGATCCTACGAAAGAATCGCATCCACAATTATGCCCTATGGCCACCCCGCGGCCCGTTCGAAATTTTGCAAGTATTGCCAAAGGGGTATGTTCACTGATCCGGAGAAAAAACTGAGTATGGGACGAACGACTTAATCGGATCAGAAATTCGGTCTTGGTGACTTCCAAACAATATTTTATGATCCTTCGAAAGAATCGGATCCCTAATTATACCCTATAGCCACCCCGCGGCCAGTTCGAAATTTTTCAAGTATTGCCAAAGGGGTATGTTCACTGATCCGGAGAAAAAACTGAGTATGGGTCGAACCACTAAATCGGATCAGAAATTCGGTCTGGGTGACCTCCAAACAATATTTTACGATCCTACGAAAGAATCGCATCCACAATTATGCCCTATAGCCACCCCGCGGCCCGTTCGAAATTTTGCCATTATTGCCAAAGGGGTATGTTCACTGATCCGGAGAAAAAACTGAGTATGGGACGAACGACTTAATCGGATCAGAAATTCGGTCTTGGTGACTTCCAAACAATATTTTATGATCCTTCGAAAGAATCGGATCCCTAATTATACCCTATAGCCACCCCACGGCCAGTTCGAAATTTTGCCAGTATTGCCAAAGGGGTATGTTCACTGATCCGGAGAAAAAACTGAGTATGGGTCGAACCACTGAATCGGATCAGAAATTCGGTCTAGGTGACCTCCAAACAATATTTTATGATACTACGAAAGAATTGCATCCACAATTATGCCCTATAGCCACCCCGCGGCCCGTTCGAAATTTTGCCAGTATTGCCAAAGGGGTATGTTCACTGATCCGGAGAAAAAACTGAGTATGGGACGAACGACTTAATCGGATCAGAAATTCGGTCTTGGTGACCTCCAAACAATATTTTATGATCCTTCGAAAGAATCGGATCCCTAATTATACCCTATAGCCAACCCGCGGCCAGTTCGAAATTTTGCCAGTATTGCCAAAGGGGTATGTTCACTGATCCGGAGAAAAAACTGAGTATGGGTAGAACCGCTGAATCGGATCAGAAATTCGGTCTGGGTGACCTCCAAACAATATTTTATGATCCTACGACAGAATCGCATCCACAATTATGCCCTATAGCCACCTCGCGGCCCGTTCGAAATTTTGCCAGTATTGCCTATGGGGTATGTTCACAGATCCGGATAAAAAACTGAGTATGGGACGAACCACTGAATCGGATCAGAAATTCGGTCTTGTTGACCTCCATACAATATTTTATGATCCTTCGAAAGTATCGGATCCACAATCATGCCCTATAGCCACCCCGCGGCCCGTTCGTAATTTTGCCAGTATTGCCAAAGGGGTATGTTCACTGATCCGGAGAAAAAACTGAGTATGGGTCGAACCACTGAATCGGATCAGAAATTCGGTCTGGGTGACCTCCAAACAATGTTTTATGATCCTACGAAAGAATCGCATCCACAATTATGCCATATAGCCACCCCGCGGCCCGTTAGAAATTTTTTCAGTATTGCCAAAGGGGTATGTTCACTGATCCGGAGAAAAAACTGAGTATGGGTCGAACGACTTAATCGGATCAGAAATTCTTTCTTAGTGACTTCCAAACAATATTTTATGATCCTTCGAAAGAATCGGATCTCTAATTATACCCTATAGCCACCCCGCGGCCAGTTCGAAATTTTGCCAGTATTGCCAAAGGGGTATGTTCACTGATCCGGAGAAAAAACTGAGTATGGGACGAACGACTTAATCGGATCAGAAATTCGGTCTGGGTGACCTCCAAACAATATTTTATGATCCTTCGAAAGAATCGGATCCCTAATTATACCCTATAGCCACCCCGCGGCCAGTTCGAAATTTTTCCGGTATTGCCAAAGGGGTATGTTCACTGATCCGGAGAAAAAACTGAGTATGGGTCGAACCACTGAATCGGATCAGAAATTCGGTCTGGGTGACCTCCAAACAATATTTTATGATCCTACGAAAGAATCGCATCCACAATTATGCCCTATAGCCACCCCGCGGCCCGTTCGAAATTTTGCCAGTATTGCCAAAGGGGTATGTTCACTGATCCGGAGAAAAAACTGAGTATGGGTCGAACGACTTAATCGGATCAGAAATTCTTTCTTGGTGACTTCCAAACAATATTTTTTGATCCTTCGAAAGAATCGGATCTCTAATTATACCCTATAGCCACCCCGCGGCCAGTTCGAAATTTTGCCAGTATTGCCAAAGGGGTATGTTCACTGATCCGGAGAAAAAACTGAGTATGGGACGAACGACTTAATCGGATCAGAAATTCGGTCTTGGTGACTTCCAAACAATATTTTATGATCCTTCGAAAGAATCGGATCCCTAATTATACGCTATAGCCACCCCGCGGCCAGTTCGAAATTTTTCCAGTATTGCCAAAGGGGTATGTTCACTGATCCGGAGAAAAAACTGAATATGGGTCGAACCACTGAATCGGATTAGAAATTCGGTCTGGGTGACCTCCAAACAATATTTTATGATCCTATGAAAGAATCGCATCCACAATTATGCCCTATAGCCACCCCGCGGCCCGTTCGAAATTTTGCCAGTATTGCCAAAGGGGTATGTTCACTGATCCGGTGAAAAAACTGAGTATGGAACGAACCACTGAATCGGATCAGAAATTCGGTCTTGGTGACCACCATACAATATTTTATGAAACTTCGAAAGAATCGGATCCCTAATTATACCCTATAGCCAACCCGCGGCCAGTTCGAAATTTTGCCAGTATTGCCAAAGGGGTATGTTCACTGATCCGGAGAAAAAACTGAGTATGGGTCGAACCACTGAATCGGATCAGAAATTCGGTCTGGGTGACCTCCAAACAATATTTTATGATCCTACGACAGAATCGCATCCACAATTATGCCCTATAGCCACCCCGCGGCCCGTTCGAAATTTTGCCAGTATTGCCTATGGGGTATGTTCACAGATCCGGATAAAAAACTGAGTATGGGACGAACCACTGAATCGGATCAGAAATTCGGTCTTGGTGACCTCCATACAATATTTTATGATCCTTCGAAAGTATCGGATCCACAATCTTGCCCTATAGCCACCCCGCGGCCCGTTCGTAATTTTGCCAGTATTGCCAAAGGGGTATGTTCACTGATCCGGAGAAAAAACTGAGTATGGGACGAATGACTTAATCGGATCAGAAATTCGGTCTTGGTGACCTCCAAACAATATTTTATGATCCTTCGAAAGAATCGGATCCCTAATTATACCCTATAGCCACCCCGCGGCCAGTTCGAAATTTTGCCAGTATTGCCAAAGGGGTATGTTCACTGATCCGGAGAAAAAACTGAGTATGGGTCGAACCACTGAATCGGATCAGAAATTCGGTCTGGGTGACCTCCAAACAATATTTTATGATCCTACGAAAGAATCGCATCCACAATTATGGCCTAAAGCCACCCCGCGGCCCGTTCGAAATTTTGCCAGTATTGCCAAAGGGGTATGTTCACAGATTCGGATAAAAAACTGAGTATGGGACGAACCACTGAATCGGATTAGAAATTCGGTCTTGGGACCACCAAACAATATTTTATGATCCTACGAAAGAATCGCATCCACAATTATGCCCTATAGCTACCCCGCGGCCCGTTCGAAAATTTGCCAGTATTGCCAAAGGGGTATGTTCACAGATCCGGTGAAAAAACTGAGTATGGAACGAACCACTGAATCGGATCAGAAATTCGGTCTTGGTGACCACCATACAATATTTTATGATCCTTCGAAAGAATCGGATCCCTAAATATACCCAATCGCATCCACAATTACGCCCTATAGCCACCCCGCGGCCCGTTCGAAATTTTGCCAGTATTGCCAAAGGGGTATATTCACAGATCCGGATAAAAAACTGAGTATGGGACGAACCACTGAATCGGATCAGAAATTCGGTCTTGTTGACCTACATACAATATTTTATGATCCTTCGAAAGTATCGGATCCACAATCATGCCCTATAGCCACCCCGCGGCCCGTTCGTAATTTTGCCAGTTTTGCCAAAGGGGTATGTTCACTGATCCGGAGAAAAAACTGAGTATGGGTCGAACCACTGAATCGGATCAGAAATTCGGTCTAGGTGACCTCCAAACAATATTTTATGATCCTACGAAAGAATCGCATCCACAATTATGCCCTATAGCCACCCCGCGGCCCGTTCGAAATTTTGCTAGTATTGCCAAAGGGGTATGTTCACTGATCCGGAGAAAAAACTGAGTATGGGACGAACGACTTAATCGGATCAGAAATTCGGTCTTGGTGACCTCCAAACAATATTTTATGATCCTTCGAAAGAATCGGATCCCTAATTATACCCTATAGCCAACCCGCGGCCAGTTCGAAATTTTGCCAGTATTGCCAAAGGGGTATGTTCACTGATCCGGAGAAAAAACTGAGTATGGGTCGAACCACTGAATCGGATCAGAAATTCGGTCTGGGTGACCTCCAAACAATATTTTATGATCCTACGACAGAATCGCATCCACAATTATGCCCTATAGCCACCCCGCGGCCCGTTCGAAATTTTGCCAGTATTGCCTATGGGGTATGTTCACAGATCCGGATAAAAAACTGAGTATGGGACGAACCACTGAATCGGATCAGAAATTCGGTCTTGGTGACCTCCATACAATATTTTATGATCCTTCGAAAGTATCGGATCCACAATCATGCCCTATAGCCACCCCGCGGCCCGTTCGTAATTTTGCCAGTATTGCCAAAGGGGTATGTTCACTGATCCGGAGAAAAAACTGAGTATGGGACGAATGACTTAATCGGATCAGAAATTCGGTCTTGGTGACCTCCAAACAATATTTTATGATCCTTCAAAAGAATCGGATCCCTAATTATACCCTATAGCCACCCCGCGGCCAGTTCGAAATTTTGCCAGTATTGCCAAAGGGGTATGTTCACTGATCCGGAGAAAAAACTGAGTATGGGTCGAACCACTGAATCGGATCAGAAATTCGGTCTGGGTGACCTCCAAACAATATTTTATGATCCTACGAAAGAATCGCATCCACAATTATGGCCTAAAGCCACCCCGCGGCCCGTTCGAAATTTTGCCAGTATTGCCAAAGGGGTATGTTCACAGATCCGGATAAAAAACTGAGTATGGGACGAACCACTGAATCGGATTAGAAATTCGGTCTTGGGACCACCAAACAATATTTTATGATCCTACGAAAGAATCGCATCCACAATTATGCCCTATAGCTACCCCGCGGCCCGTTCGAAAATTTGCCAGTATTGCCAAAGGGGTATGTTCACAGATCCGGTGAAAAAACTGAGTATGGAACGAACCACTGAATCGGATCAGAAATTCGGTCTTGGTGACCACCATACAATATTTTATGATCCTTCGAAAGAATCGGATCCCTAAATATACCCAATAGCATCCACAATTATGCCCTATAGCCACCCCGCGGCCCGTTCGAAATTTTTCCAGTATTACCAATGGGGTATATTCACAGATCCGGATAAAAAACTGAGTATGGGACGAACCACTGAATCGGATCAGAAATTCGGTCTTGTTGACCTACATACAATATTTTATGATCCTTCGAAAGTATCGGATCCACAATCATGCCCTATAGCCACCCCGCGGCCCGTTCGTAATTTTGCCAGTATTGCCAAAGGGGTATGTTCACTGATCCGGAGAAAAAACTGAGTATGGGACGAACGACTTAATCCGATCAGAAATTCGGTCTTGGTGACTTCCAAACAATATTTTATGATCCTTCGAAAGAATCGGATCCCTAATTATACCCTATAGCCACCCCGCGGCCAGTTCGAAATTTTGCCAGTATTGCCAAAGGGGTATGTTCACTGATCCGGAGAAAAAACTGAGTATGGGTCGAACCACTGAATCGGATCAGAAATTCGGTCTGGGTGACCTCCAAACAATATTTTATGATCCTACGAAAGAATCGCATCCACAATTATGCCCTATAGCCACCCCGCGGCCCGTTCGAAATTTTGCCAGTATTGCCAAAGGGGTATGTTCACAGATCCGGATAAAAAACTGAGTATGGGACGAACCACTGAATCGGATCAGAAATTCGGTCTTGGGACCACCAAACAATATTTTATGATCCTACGAAAGAATCGCATCCACAATTATGCCCTATAGCTACCCCGCGGCCCGTTCGAAAATTTGCCAGTATTGCCAAAGGGGTATGTTCACAGATCCGGTGAAAAAACTGTGTATGGAACGAACCACTGAATCGGATCAGAAATTCGGTCTTGGTGACCACCATACAATATTTTATGATCCTTCGAAAGAATCGGATCCCTAATAATACCCAATCGCATCCACAATTATGCCCTATAGCCACCCCGCGGCCCGTTCGAAATTTTGCCGGTATTGCCAAAGGGGTATATTCACAGATCCGGATAAAAAACTGAGTATGGGACGAACCACTGAATCGGATCAGAAATTCGATCTTGTTGACCTCCATACAATATTTTATGATCCTTCGAAAGTATCGAATCCACAATCATGCCCTAGAGCCACCCCGCGGCCCGTTCGTAATTTTGCCAGTATTGCCAAAGGGGTATGTTCACTGATCCGGAGAATAAACTGAGTATGCGACGAACGACTTAATCGGATCAGAAATTCGGTCTTGGTGACTTCCAAACAATATTTTATGATCCTACGAAAGAATCGGATCCCTAATTATACCCTATAGCCACCCCGCGGCCAGTTCGAAATTTTTCCAGTATTGCCAAAGGGGTATGTTCACTGATACGGAGAAAAAACTGAGTATGGGTCGAACCACTGAATCGGATCAGAAATTTGGTCTGGGTAACCTCCAAACAATATTTTATGATCCTACGAAAGAATCGCATCCACAATTATGCCCGATAGCCACCCCGCGGCCCGTTCGAAATTTTGCCAGTATTGCCAAAGGGGTATGTTCACTGATCCGGAGAAAAAACTGAGTATGGGTCGAACGACTTAATCGGATCAGAAATTCTTTCTTGGTGACTACCAAACAATATTTTATGATCCATCGAAAGAATCGGATCTCTAATTATACCCTATAGCCACCCCGCGGCCAGTTCGAAATTTTGCCAGTATTGCCAAAGGGGTATGTTCACTGATCCGGAGAAAAAACTGAGTATGGGTCGAACAACTGAATCGGATCAGAAATTCGGTCTGGGTGACCTCCAAACAATATTTTATGATCCTACGAAAGAATCGCATCCACAATTATGCCCTATTGCCACCCCGCGGCCCGTTCGAAATTTTGCCTGTATTGCCAAAGGGGTATGTTCACAGATCCGGATAAAAAACTGAGTATGGGACGAACCACTGAATCGGATCAGAAATTCGGTCTTGGGACCACCAAACAATATTTTATGATCCTACGAAAGAATCGCATCCACAATTATGCCCTATAGCTACCCCGCGGCCCGTTCGAAAATTTGCCAGTATTGCCAAAGGGGTATGTTCACAGATCCGGTGAAAAAACTGTGTATGGAACGAACCACTGAATCGGATCAGAAATTCGGTCTTGGTGACCACCATACAATATTTTATGATCCTTCGAAAGAATCGGATCCCTAATTATACCCAATCGCATCCACAATTATGCCCTATAGCCACCCCGCGGCCCGTTCGTAATTTTGCCAGTATTGCCGAAGGGGTATGTCCACTGATCCGGAGAAAAAACTGAGTATGGGACGAATGACTTAATCGGATCATAAATTCGGTCTTGGTGACCTCCAAACAATATTTTATGATCCTTCGAAAGAATCGGATCCCTAATTATACCCTATAGCCACCTCGCGGCCAGTTCGAAATTTTGCCAGTATTGCCAAAGGGGTATGTTCACTGATCCGGAGAAAAAACTGAGTATGGGTCGAACCACTGAATCGGATCAGAAATTCGGTCTTGGGGACCTCCAAACAATATTTTATGATCCTACGATAGAATCGCATCCACAATTATGCCCTATAGCCACCCCGCGGCCCGTTCAAAATTTTGCAAGTTTTGCCAAGGGGTATGTTCACAGATCCGGATAAAAAACTGAGTACGGGACGAACCACTGAATCGGATCAGAAATTCGGTCTTGTTGACCTCCATACAATAATTTATGATCCTTCGAAAGTATCGGATCCACAATCATGCCCTATAGCCACCCCGCGGCCCGTTCGTAATTTTGCCTGTATTGCCAAAGGGGTATGTTCACTGATCCGGAGAAAAAACTGAGTATGGGACGAACGACTTAATCGGATCAGAAATTCGGTCTTGGTGACTTCCAAACAATATTTTATGATCCTTCGAAAGAATCGGATCCCTAATTATACCCTATAGCCACCCCGCGGCCAGTTCGAAATTTTTCCAGTATTGCCAAAGGGGTATGTTCACTGATCCGGAGAAAAAACTGAGTATGGGTCGAACCACTAAATCGGATCATAAATTCGATCTGGGTGACCTCCAAACAATATTTTATGATCCTACGAAAGAATCGCATCCACAATTATGCCCTATAGCCGCCCCGCGGCCCGTTCGTAATTTTGCCAGTATTGCCAAAGGGGTATGTTCACTGATCCGGAGAAAAAACTGAGTATGGGACGAATGACTTAATCGGATCATAAATTCGGTCTTGGTGACCTCCAAACAATATTTTATGATCCTTCGAAAGAATCGGATCCCTAATTATACCCTATAGCCACCTCGCGGCCAGTTCGAAATTTTGCCAGTATTGCCAAAGGGGTATGTTCACTGATCCGGAGAAAAAACTGAGTATGGGTCGAACTACTGAATCGGATCAGAAATTCGGTCTGGGTGACCTCCAAACAATATTTTATGATCCTACGAAAGAATCGCATCCACAATTATGCCCTATAGCCACCCCGCGGCCCGTTCGAAATTTTGCCAGTATTGCCAAAGGGGTATGTTCACAGATCCGGATAAAAAACTGAGTATGGGACGAACCACTGAATCGGATCAGAAATTCGGTCTTGTTGACCTCCATACAATATTTTATGATCCTTCGAAAGTATCGGATCCACAATCATGCCCTATAGCCACCCCGCGGCCCGTTCGTAATTTTGCCAGTATTGCCAAAGGGGTATGTTCACTGATCCGGAGAATAAACTGAGTATGGGACGAACGACTTAATCGGATCAGAAATTCGGTCTTGGTGACTTCCAAACAATATTTTATGATCCTTCGAAAGAATCGGATCCCTAATTGTACCCTATAGCCACCCCGCGGCCAGTTTGAAATTTTTCCAGTATTGCCAAAGGGGTATGTTCACTGATACGGAGAAAAAACTGAGTATGGGTCGAACCACTGAATCGGATCAGAAATTCGGTCTTGGGGACCTCCAAACAATATTTTATGATCCTACGAAAGAATCGCATCCACAATTATGCCCTATAGCCACCCCGCGGCCCGTTCGAAATTTTGCCAGTATTGCCAAAAGGGTATGTTCACGGATCCGGAGAAAAAACTGAGTATGGGTCGAACCACCGAATCGGATCAGAAATTCGGTCTGGGTGACCTCCAAACAATATTTTATGATCCTACGAAAGAATCGCATCCACAATTATGCCCTATAGCCACCCCGCGGCCCGTTCGAAAATTTGCCAGTATTGCCAAAGGGGTATGTTCACAGATCCGGTGAAAAAACTGAGTACGGGACGAACCACTGAATCGGATCAGAAATTCGGTCTTGGTGACCACCATACAATATTTTATGATCCTTCGAAAGAATCGGATCCCTAATTATACCCAATCGCATCCACAATTATGCCCTATAGCCACCCCGCGGCCCGTTCGTAATTTTGCCAGTATTGCCGAAGGGGTATGTCCACTGATCCGGAGAAAAAACTGAGTATGGGACGAATGACTTAATCGGATCATAAATTCGGTCTTGGTGACCTCCAAACAATATTTTATGATCCTTCGAAAGAATCGGATCCCTAATTATACCCTATAGCCACCTCGCGGCCAGTTCGAAATTTTGCCAGTATTGCCAAAGGGGTATGTTCACTGATCCGGAGAAAAAACTGAGTATGGGTCGAACCACTGAATCGGATCAGAAATTCGGTCTTGGGGACCTCCAAACAATATTTTATGATCCTACGAAAGAATCGCATCCACAATTATGCCCTATAGCCACCCCGCGGCCCGTTCGAAATTTTGCCAGTATTGCCAAAAGGGTATGTTCACGGATCCGGAGAAAAAACTGAGTATGGGTCGAACCACCGAATCGGATTAGAAATTCGGTCTGGGTGACCTCCAAACAATATTTTATGATCCTACGAAAGAATCGCATCCACAATTATGCCCTATAGCCACCCCGCGGCCCGTTCAAAATTTTGCAAGTTTTGCCAAAGGGGTATGTTCACAGATCCGGATAAAAAACTGAGTACGGGACGAACCACTGAATCGGATCAGAAATTCGGTCTTTTTGACCTCCATACAATATTTTATGATCCTTCGAAAGTATCGGATCCACAATCATGCCCTATAGCCACCCCGCGGCCCGTTCGTAATTTTGCCTGTATTGCCAAAGGGGTATGTTCACTGATCCGGAGAAAAAACTGAGTATGGGACGAACGACTTAATCGGATCAGAAATTCGGTCTTGGTGACTTCCAAACAATATTTTATGATCCTTCGAAAGAATCGGATCCCTAATTGTACCCTATAGCCACCCCGCGGCCAGTTTGAAATTTTTCCAGTATTGCCAAAGGGGTATGTTCACTGATCCGGAGAAAAAACTGAGTATGGGTCGAACTACTGAATCGGATCAGAAATTCGGTCTGGGTGACCTCCAAACAATATTTTATGATCCTACGAAAGAATCGCATCCACAATTATGCCCTATAGCCACCCCGCGGCCCGTTCGAAATTTTGCCAGTATTGCCAAAGGGGTATGTTCACAGATCCGGATAAAAAACTGAGTATGGGACGAACCACTGAATCGGATCAGAAATTCGGTCTTGTTGACCTCCATACAATATTTTATGATCCTTCGAAAGTATCGGATCCACAATCATGCCCTATAGCCACCCCCCGGCCCGTTCGTAATTTTGCCAGTATTGCCAAAGGGGTATGTTCACTGATCCGGAGAATAAACTGAGTATGGGACGAACGACTTAATCGGATCAGAAATTCGGTCTTGGTGACTTCCAAACAATATTTTATGATCCTTCGAAAGAATCGGATCCCTAATTGTACCCTATAGCCACCCCGCGGCCAGTTTGAAATTTTTCCAGTATTGCCAAAGGGGTATGTTCACTGATACGGAGAAAAAACTGAGTATGGGTCGAACCACTGAATCGGATCAGAAATTCGGTCTTGGGGACCTCCAAACAATATTTTATGATCCTACGAAAGAATCGCATCCACAATTATGCCCTATAGCCACCCCGCGGCCCGTTCGAAATTTTGCCAGTATTGCCAAAAGGGTATGTTCACGGATCCGGAGAAAAAACTGAGTATGGGTCGAACCACCGAATCGGATCAGAAATTCGGTCTGGGTGACCTCCAAACAATATTTTATGATCCTACGAAAGAATCGCATCCACAATTATGCCCTATAGCCACCCCGCGGCCCGTTCGAAAATTTGCCAGTATTGCCAAAGGGGTATGTTCACAGATCCGGTGAAAAAACTGTGTATGGAACGAACCACTGAATCGGATCAGAAATTCGGTCTTGGTGACCACCATACAATATTTTATGATCCTTCGAAAGAATCGGATCCCTAATTATACCCAATCGCATCCACAATTATGCCCTATAGCCACCCCGCGGCCCGTTCGTAATTTTGCCAGTATTGCCGAAGGGGTATGTCCACTGATCCGGAGAAAAAACTGAGTATGGGACGAATGACTTAATCGGATCATAAATTCGGTCTTGGTGACCTCCAAACAATATTTTATGATCCTTCGAAAGAATCGGATCCCTAATTATACCCTATAGCCACCTCGCGGCCAGTTCGAAATTTTGCCAGTATTGCCAAAGGGGTATGTTCACTGATCCGGAGAAAAAACTGAGTATGGGTCGAACCACTGAATCGGATCAGAAATTCGGTCTTGGGGACCTCCAAACAATATTTTATGATCCTACGAAAGAATCGCATCCACAATTATGCCCTATAGCCACCCCGCGGCCCGTTCGAAATTTTGCCAGTATTGCCAAAAGGGTATGTTCACGGATCCGGAGAAAAAACTGAGTATGGGTCGAACCACCGAATCGGATTAGAAATTCGGTCTGGGTGACCTCCAAACAATATTTTATGATCCTACGAAAGAATCGCATCCACAATTATGCCCTATAGCCACCCCGCGGCCCGTTCAAAATTTTGCAAGTTTTGCCAAAGGGGTATGTTCACAGATCCGGATAAAAAACTGAGTACGGGACGAACCACTGAATCGGATCAGAAATTCGGTCTTTTTGACCTCCATACAATATTTTATGATCCTTCGAAAGTATCGGATCCACAATCATGCCCTATAGCCACCCCGCGGCCCGTTCGTAATTTTGCCTGTATTGCCAAAGGGGTATGTTCACTGATCCGGAGAAAAAACTGAGTATGGGACGAACGACTTAATCGGATCAGAAATTCGGTCTTGGTGACTTCCAAACAATATTTTATGATCCTTCGAAAGAATCGGATCCCTAATTATACCCTATAGCCACCCCGCGGCCAGTTCGAAATTTTTCCAGTATTGCCAAAGGGGTATGTTCACTGATCCGGAGAAAAAACTGAGTATGGGTCGAACCACTAAATCGGATCAGAAATTCGATCTGGGTGACCTCCAAACAATATTTTATGATCCTACGAAAGAATCGCATCCACAATTATGCCCTATAGCCACCCCGCGGCCCGTTCGTAATTTTGCCAGTATTGCCAAAGGGGTATGTTCACTGATCCGGAGAAAAAACTGAGTATGGGACGAATGACTTAATCGGATCATAAATTCGGTCTTGGTGACCTCCAAACAATATTTTATGATCCTTCGAAAGAATCGGATCCCTAATTATACCCTATAGCCACCCCGCGGCCCGTTCGAAATTTTGCCAGTATTGCCAAAAGGGTATGTTCACGGATCCGGAGAAAAAACTGAGTATGGGTCGAACCACCGAATCGGATCAGAAATTCGGTCTGGGTGACCTCCAAACAATATTTTATGATCCTACGAAAGAATCGCATCCACAATTATGCCCTATAGCCACCCCGCGGCCCGTTCGAAATTTTGCCAGTATTGCCAAAAGGGTATGTTCACGGATCCGGAGAAAAAACTGAGTATGGGTCGAACCACCGAATCGGATCAGAAATTCGGTCTGGGTGACCTCCAAACAATATTTTATGATCCTACGAAAGAATCGCATCCACAATTATGCCCTATAGCCACCCCGCGGCCCGTTCAAAATTTTGCAAGTTTTGCCAAAGGGGTATGTTCACAGATCCGGATAAAAAACTGAGTACGGGACGAACCACTGAATCGGATCAGAAATTCGGTCTTGTTGACCTCCATACAATATTTTATGATCCTTCGAAAGTATCGGATCCACAATCATGCCCTATAGCCACCCCGCGGCCCGTTCGTAATTTTGCCTGTATTGCCAAAGGGGTATGTTCACTGATCCGGAGAAAAAACTGAGTATGGGACGAATGACTTAATCGGATCATAAATTCGGTCTTGGTGACCTCCAAACAATATTTTATGATCCTTCGAAAGAATCGGATCCCTAATTATACCCTATAGCCACCTCGCGGCCAGTTCGAAATTTTGCCAGTATTGCCAAAGGGGTATGTTCACTGATCCGGAGAAAAAACTGAGTATGGGTCGAACTACTGAATCGGATCAGAAATTCGGTCTGGGTGACCTCCAAACAATATTTTATGATCCTACGAAAGAATCGCATCCACAATTATGCCCTATGGCCACCCCGCGGCCCGTTCGAAATTTTGCCAGTATTGCCAAAGGGGTATGTTCACAGATCCGGATAAAAAACTGAGTATGGGACGAACCACTGAATCGGATCAGAAATTCGGTCTTGTTGACCTCCATACAATATTTTATGATCCTTCGAAAGTATCGGATCCACAATCATGCCCTATAGCCACCCCGCGGCCCGTTCGTAATTTTGCCAGTATTGCCAAAGGGGTATGTTCACTGATCCGGAGAATAAACTGAGTATGGGACGAACGACTTAATCGGATCAGAAATTCGGTCTTGGTGACTTCCAAACAATATTTTATGATCCTTCGAAAGAATCGGATCCCTAATTATACCCTATAGCCACCTCGCGGCCAGTTCGAAATTTTGCCAGTATTGCCAAAGGGGTATGTTCACTGATCCGGAGAAAAAACTGAGTATGGGTC
The DNA here is from genome assembly GCF_021521415.1 of Bidens hawaiensis. Taxonomy (NCBI): domain Eukaryota; kingdom Viridiplantae; phylum Streptophyta; class Magnoliopsida; order Asterales; family Asteraceae; genus Bidens; species Bidens hawaiensis. The sequence goes on from NW_027491917.1 coordinate 309,995, forward strand.
GAACCACTGAATCGGATCAGAAATTCGGTCTGGGTGACCTCCAAACAATATTTTATGATCCTACGAAAGAATCGCATCCACAATTATGCCCTATAGCCACCCCGCGGCCCGTTCGAAATTTTGCCAGTATTGCCAAAGGGGTATGTTCACTGATCCGGAGAAAAAACTGAGTATGGGACGAATGACTTAATCGGATCATAAATTCGGTCTTGGTGACCTCCAAACAATATTTTATGATCCTTCGAAAGAATCGGATCCCTAATTATACCCTATAGCCACCTCGCGGCCAGTTCGAAATTTTGCCAGTATTGCCAAAGGGGTATGTTCACTGATCCGGAGAAAAAACTGAGTATGGGTCGAACCACTGAATCGGATCAGAAATTCGGTCTTGGGGACCTCCAAACAATATTTTATGATCCTACGAAAGAATCGCATCCACAATTATGCCCTATAGCCACCCCGCGGCCCGTTCGAAATTTTGCCAGTATTGCCAAAAGGGTATGTTCACGGATCCGGAGAGAAAACTGAGTATGGGTCGAACCACCGAATCGGATCAGAAATTCGGTCTGGGTGACCTCCAAACAATATTTTATGATCCTACGAAAGAATCGCATCCACAATTATGCCCTATAGCCACCCCGCGGCCCGTTCAAAATTTTGCAAGTTTTGCCAAAGGGGTATGTTCACAGATCCGGATAAAAAACTGAGTATGGGACGAACCACTGAATCGGATCAGAAATTCGGTCTTGTTGACCTCCATACAATATTTTATGATCCTTCGAAAGTATCGGATCCACAATCATGCCCTATAGCCACCCCGCGGCCCGTTCGTAATTTTGCCTGTATTGCCAAAGGGGTATGTTCACTGATCCGGAGAAAAAACTGAGTATGGGACGAACGACTTAATCGGATCAGAAATTCGGTCTTGGTGACTTCCAAACAATATTTTATGATCCTTCGAAAGAATCGGATCCCTAATTATACCCTATAGCCACCCCGCGGCCCGTTCGAAATTTTGCAAGTATTGCCAAAGGGGTATGTTCACTTATCCGGAGAAAAAACTGAGTATGGGTCGAACCACTGAATCGGATAAGAAATTCGGTCTTGGTGACCTCCATACAATATTTTATGATCATACGAAAGAATCTAATCCACAATTATGCCCTATAGCCACCTCGCGGCCCGCTCGAAATTTTGCCAGTATTGCCAAAGGGTTATGTTCACTAATCCGGAGAAAAAACTGAGTATGGGTCGAACCACTGAATCGGATCATATTTTCGATCTTGATGACCTCCATACAATATTTTATGATCCTACGAAAGAATCGTATCCATAATAATGCCCAATAGCCACCCCGCGAACCGTTCGAAATTTTTCCAGTATTGCCAAAGGGGTATGTTCACTGATCCGGAGAAAAAACTGAGTATGGGTCGAACCACTGAATCGGATCAGATTTTCGATCTTGATGACCTCCATACAATATTTTATGATCCTACGAACGAATCGTATTCATAATTATGCCCTATAGCCACCCCGCGAGCAGTTCGAAATTTTTCCAGTATTGCCGAAGGGGTATGTTCGCTGATCCGGAGAAAAAACTGAGTATGGGTCGAACCACTGAATCGGATCAGAAATTCGGTCTTGGTGACCTCCAAACAATATTTTACGATCCTACGAAAGAATCGTATCCATAATTACGCCCTATAGCCACCTCGCGAGCCGTTCGAAATTTTGCCAGTGTTGCCAAAAGGGTATGCTCACTGATCCGAAGAAAAAACTGAGTATGGGTCGAACCACTGAATCGGATCAGAAATTCGGTCTTGGTGACCTCCATACAATAATTTATGATCCTACTAAAGAATCGAATCCACAATTATGCCCAATAGCCACCCCGCGGCCCGTTCGAAATTTTGCCAGTATTGCCAAAGGGGTATGTTCACTAATCCGGAGAAAAATCTGAGTATGGGTCGAACCACTGAATCGGATCAGATTTTCGATCTTGATGACCTCCATAGAATATTTTATGATCCGACGAAAGAATCGTATCCATAATTATGCCCAATAACCACCCCACGAGCCGTTCGAAATTTTTCCAGTATTGCCGAAGGGGTATGTTCACTGATCCGGAGATAAAACTGAGTATGGGTCGAACCACTGAATCGGATCAGATTTTCGATCTTGATGACCTCCATACAATATTTTATGATCCTACGAAAGAATCGTTTCCATAATTATGCCCTATAGCCACCCCGCGAGCCGTTCGAAATTTTTCCAGTATTACCGAAAGGGTATGTTCACTGATCCGGAGAAAAAACTGAGTATGGGTCGAACCACTGAATCGGATCAGATTTTGGATCTTGATGACCTCCATACAATATTTTACGATTCTACGAAAGAATCGTATCCATAATTATGCCCTATAGCCACCCCGCGAGTTGTTCGAAATTTTGCCAGTATTGCCAAAGGGGTATGTTCACTGATCCGGAGAAAAAACTGAGTATCGGTCGATCCAATGAATCGGATCAGAAATTCGGTCTTGGTGACCTCCAAACAATATTTTATAAACCTACGAAAGAATCGAATCCACAATTATGCCCTGTAGCCACCCCGCGAGCCGTTCGAAATATTTCCAGTATTGCCTGAGTATGGGTCGAACCACTAAATCGGATCAGATTTTCGATCTTGATGACCTCCATACAATATTTTATGATCCTACGAAAGAATCGTATCCATAATTATGCCCAATAGCCACCCCGCGAGCCGTTCGAAATTTTTCCAGTATTGCCAAAGGGGTATGTTCACTGATCCGGAGAAAAAACTGAGTATGGGTCGAACCACTGAATCGGATCAGATTTTCGATCTTGATGACCTCCATACAATATTTTATGATCCTACGAACGAATCGTATTCATAATTATGCCCTATAGCCACCCCGCGAGCAGTTCGAAATTTTTCCAGTATTGCCAAAGGGGTATGTTCGCTGATCCGGAGAAAAAACTGAGTATGGGTCGAACCACTGAATCGGATCAGAAATTCGGTCTTGGTGACCTCCAAACAATATTTTACGATCCTACGAAAGAATCGTATCCATAATTACGCCCTATAGCCACCTCGCGAGCCGTTCGAAATTTTGCCAGTATTGCCAAAAGGGTATGCTCACTGATCCGAAGAAAAAACTGAGTATGGGTCGAACCACTGAATCGGATCAGAAATTCGGTCTTGGTGACCTCCATACAATAATTTATGATCCTACTAAAGAATCGAATCCACAATTATGCCCAATAGCCTCCCCGCGGCCCGTTCGAAATTTTGCCATTATTGCCAAAGGGGTATGTTCACTAATCCGGAGAAAAATCTGAGTATGGGTCGAACCACTGAATCGGATCAGATTTTCGATCTTGATGATCTCCATAGAATATTTTATGATCCTACGAAAGAATCGTATCCATAATTATGCCCAATAACCACCCCACGAGCCGTTCGAAATTTTTCCAGTATTGCCGAAGGGGAATGTTCACTGATCCGGAGATAAAACTGAGTATGGGTCGAACCACTGAATCGGATCAGATTTTCGATCTTGATGACCTCCATACAATATTTTATGATCCTACGAAAGAATCGTTTCCATAATTATGCCCTATAGCCACCCCGCGAGCCGTTCGAAATTTTTCCAGTATTACCGAAGGGGTATGTTCACTGATCCGGAGAAAAAACTGAGTATGGGTCGAACCACTGAATCTGATCAGAAATTCGGTCTTGGTGACCTCCAAACAATATTTTATGATCCTACGAAAGAATCGAATCCACAATTATGCCCAATAGCCACCCAGCGGCCCGTTCGAAATTTTGCCTGTATTGCCAAAGGGGTATGTTCACTGATTCGGAGATAAAACTGAGTATGGGTCGAACCACTGAATTGGATCAGATTTTCGATCTTGATGACCTCCATACAATATTTTATGATCCTACGAAAGAATCGTTTTCATAATTATGCCCTATAGCCACCCCGCGAGCCGTTCGAAATTTTTCTAGTATTGCCGAAGGGATATGTTCACTGATCCGGAGAAAAAACTGAGTATGGGTCGAACCACTGAATCGGATCAGATTTTCGATCTTGATGACCTCCATACAATATTTTATGATCCTACGAAAGAATCGTTTCCATAATTATGCCCTATAGCCACCCCGCGAGCCGTTCGAAATTTTTCCAGTATTACCGAAGGGGTATGTTCACTGATCCGGAGAAAAAACTGAGTATGGGTCGAACCACTGAATCTGATCAGAAATTCGGTCTTGGTGACCTCCAAACAATATTTTATGATCCTACGAAAGAATCGAATCCACAATTATGCCCAATAGCCACCCAGCGGCCCGTTCGAAATTTTGCCTGTATTGCCAAAGGGGTATGTTCACTGATTCGGAGATAAAACTGAGTATGGGTCGAACCACTGAATTGGATCAGATTTTCGATCTTGATGACCTCCATACAATATTTTATGATCCTACGAAAGAATCGTTTTCATAATTATGCCCTATAGCCACCCCGCGAGCCGTTCGAAATTTTTCTAGTATTGCCGAAGGGATATGTTCACTGATCCGGAGAAAAAACTGAGTATGGGTCGAACCACTGAATCGGATCAGAAATTCGGTCTTGGTGACCTCCAAACAATATTTTATGATCCTACGAAAGAATCGAATCCACAATTATGCCCAATAGCCACCCCGCGGCCCGTTTGAAATTTTGCCAGTATTGCCAAAGGGGTATTTCACTTATCCGGAGAAAAAACTGAGTATGGGTCGAACCACTGAATCGGATAAGAAATTCGGTCTTGGTGACCTCCATACAATATTTTATGATCCTACGAAAGAATCTAATCCACAATTATGCCCTATAGCCACCCCGTGGCCCGCTCGAAATTTTGCCAGTATTGCCAATGGAGTATGTTCACTGATCCGGAGAAAAAACTGAGTATGGGTCGAACCACTGAATCGGATCAGATTTTCGATCTTGATGACCTCCATACAATATTTTATGATCATACGAAAGAATCGTATCCATAATTATGCCCAATAGCCACCTCGCGAGCCGTTCGAAATTTTTCCAGTATTGCCAAAGGGGTATGTTCACTGATCCGGAGAAAAATCTGAGTATGGGTCGAACCACTGAATCGGATCAGATTTTCGATCTTGATGACCTCCATAGAATATTTTATGATCCGACGAAAGAATCGTATCCATAATTATGCCCAATAACCACCCCACGAGCCGTTCGAAATTTTTCCAGTATTGCCGAAGGGGTATGTTCACTGATCCGGAGATAAAACTGAGTATGGGTCGAACCACTGAATCGGATCAGATTTTCGATCTTGATGACCTCCATACAATATTTTATGATCCTACGAAAGAATCGTTTCCATAATTATGCCCTATAGCCACCCCGCGAGCCGTTCGAAATTTTTCCAGTATTACCGAAGGGGTATGTTCACTGATCCGGAGAAAAAACTGAGTATGGGTCGAACCACTGAATCGGATCAGATTTTGGATCTTGATGACCTCCATACAATATTTTACGATTCTACGAAAGAATCGTATCCATAATTATGCCCTATAGCCACCCCGCGAGTTGTTCGAAATTTTGCCAGTATTGCCAAAGGGGTATGTTCACTGATCCGGAGAAAAAACTGAGTATCGGTCGATCCAATGAATCGGATCAGAAATTCGGTCTTGGTGACCTCCAAACAATATTTTATAAACCTACGAAAGAATCGAATCCACAATTATGCCCTGTAGCCACCCCGCGAGCCGTTCGAAATATTTCCAGTATTGCCTGAGTATGGGTCGAACCACTGAATCGGATCAGATTTTCGATCTTGATGACCTCCATACAATATTTTATGATCCTACGAAAGAATCGTATCCATAATTATGCCCAATAGCCACCCCGCGAGCCGATCGAAATTTTTCCAGTATTGCCAAAGGGGTATGTTCACTGATCCGGAGAAAAAACTGAGTATGGGTCGAACCACTGAATCGGATCAGATTTTCGATCTTGATGACCTCCATACAATATTTTATGATCCTACGAACGAATCGTATTCATAATTATGCCCTATAGCCACCCCGCGAGCAGTTCGAAATTTTTCCAGTATTGCCAAAGGGGTATGTTCGCAGATCCGGAGAAAAAACTGAGTATGGGTCGAACCACTGAATCGGATCAGAAATTCGGTCTTGGTGACCTCCAAACAATATTTTACGATCCTACGAAAGAATCGTATCCATAATTACGCCCTATAGCCACCTCGCGAGCCGTTCGAAATTTTGCCAGTATTGCCAAAAGGGTATGCTCACTGATCCGAAGAAAAAACTGAGTATGGGTCGAACCACTGAATCGGATCAGAAATTCGGTCTTGGTGACCTCCATACAATAATTTATGATCCTACTAAAGAATCGAATCCACAATTATGCCCATTAGCCTCCCCGCGGCCCGTTCGAAATTTTGCCAGTATTGCCAAAGGGGTATGTTCACTAATCCGGAGAAAAATCTGAGTATGGGTCGAACCACTGAATCGGATCAGATTTTCGATCTTGATGACCTCCATAGAATATTTTATGATCCTACGAAAGAATCGTATCCATAATTATGCCCAATAACCACCCCACGAGCCGTTCGAAATTTTTCCAATATTGCCGAAGGGGATTGTTCACTGATCCGGAGATAAAACTGAGTATGGGTCGAACCACTGAATCAGATCAGATTTTCGATTTTGATGACCTCCATACAATATTTTATGATCCTACGAAAGAATCGTTTCCATAATTATGCCCTATAGCCACCCCGCGAGCCGTTCGAAATTTTTCCAGTATTACCGAAGGGGTATGTTCACTGATCCGGAGAAAAAACTGAGTATGGGTCGAACCACTGAATCTGATCAGAAATTCGGTCTTGGTGACCTCCAAACAATATTTTATGATCCTACGAAAGAATCGAATCAACAATTATGCCCAATAGCCACCCAGCGGCCCGTTCGAAATTTTGCCTGTATTGCCAAAGGGGTATGTTCACTGATTCGGAGATAAAACTGAGTATGGGTCGAACCACTGAATTGGATCAGATTTTCGATCTTGATGACCTCCATACAATATTTTATGATCCTACGAAAGAATCGTTTCCATAATTATGCCCAATAGCCACCCAGCCGCCCGTTCGAAATTTTTCCTGTATTACCAAAGGGGTATGTTCACTTATCCGGAGATAAAACTGAGTATGGGTCGAACCACTGAATCGGATCAGAAATTCGGTCTTGGTGACCTCCAAACAATATTTTATGATCCTACGAAAGAATCGAATCCACAATTATGCCCAATAGCCACCCCGCGGCCCGTTTGAAATTTTGCCAGTATTGCCAAAGGGGTATTTCACTTATCCGGAGAAAAAACTGAGTATGGGTCGAACCACTGAATCGGATAAGAAATTCGGTCTTGGTGACCTCCATACAATATTTTATGATCCTACGAAAGAATCTAATCCACAATTATGCCCTATAGCCACCCCGTGGCCCGCTCGAAATTTTGCCAGTATTGCCAATGGAGTATGTTCACTGATCCGGAGAAAAAACTGAGTATGGGTCGAACCACTGAATCAGATCAGATTTTCGATCTTGATGACCTCCATACAATATTTTATGATCATACGAAAGAATCGTATCCATAATTATGCCCAATAGCCACCTCGCGAGCCGTTCGAAATTTTTCCAGTATTGCCAAAGGGGTATGTTCACTGATCCGGAGAAAAAACTGAGTATGGGTCGAACCACTGAATCGGATCAGATTTTCGATCTTGATGACCTCCATACAATATTTTATGATCCTACGAACGAATCGTATTCATAATTATGCCCTATAGCCACCCCGCGAGCAGTTCGAAATTTTTCCAGTATTGCCGAAGGGGTATGTTCGCTGATCCGGAGAAAAAACTGAGTATGGGTCGAACCACTGAATCGGATCAGAAATTCGGTCTTGGTGACCTCCAAACAATATTTTACGATCCTACGAAAGAATCGTATCCATAATTACGCCCTATAGCCACCTCGCGAGCCGTTCGAAATTTTGCCAGTGTTGCCAAAAGGGTATGCTCACTGATCCGAAGAAAAAACTGAGTATGGGTCGAACCACTGAATCGGATCAGAAATTCGGTCTTGGTGACCTCCATACAATAATTTATGATCCTACTAAAGAATCGAATCCACAATTATGCCCAATAGCCACCCCGCGGCCCGTTCGAAATTTTGCCAGTATTGCCAAAGGGGTATGTTCACTAATCCGGAGAAAAATCTGAGTATGGGTCGAACCACTGAATCGGATCAGATTTTCGATCTTGATGACCTCCATAGAATATTTTATGATCCGACGAAAGAATCGTATCCATAATTATGCCCAATAACCACCCCACGAGCCGTTCGAAATTTTTCCAGTATTGCCGAAGGGGTATGTTCACTGATCCGGAGAAAAAACTGAGTATGGGTCGAACCACTGAATCTGATCAGAAATTCGGTCTTGGTGACCTCCATAAAATACTTTATGATCCTACAAAAGAATCGGATCCACAATTATGCCCTGTAGCCACCCCGCGGCCCGTTCGAAATTTTGCCAGTATTGCCAAAGGGGTATGTTCACTGATCCGGAGAAAAAACTGAGTATGGGTCGAACCACTGAATCGGATCAGAAATTCGGTCTAGGTAACCTCCAAACAATATTTTATGATCCTACGAAAGAATCGAAACCACAATTATGCCCTATAGCCACCCCGCGGCCCGTTCGAAATTTTGCCTGTATTGCCAAAGGGGTATGTTCACTGATCCGGAGAAAAAACTGAGTATGGGTCGAACCACTGAATCGGATCTGATTTTCGATCTTGATGACCTCCATACAATATTTTATGATCCTACGAAAGAATCGTATCCATAATTATGCCCAACAGCCACCCCGCGATCCGTTCGAAATTTTTCCAGTATTGCCAAAGGGGTATGTTCACTGATCCGGAGAAAAAACTGAGTATGGGTCGAACCACTGAATCGGATCAGAAATTCGGTCGTGGTGACCTCCAAACAATATTTTATGATCCTACGAATGAATCGAATCCACAATTATGCCCTATAGCCACCCCGCGGCCCGTTCGAAATTTTGCCAGTATTGCCAAAGGGGTATGTTCACTGATCCGGAGACAAAACTGAGTCTGAGTCGAACCACTGAATCGGATCAGATTGTCGATCTTGATGATCTCCATTCAATATTTTATGATCATACGAAAGAATCGAATCCACAATTATGCCCTATAGCCACCCCGCGGCCCGTTCGAAATTTTGCCAGTATTGCCAAAGGGGTATGTTCACTGATCCGGAGAAAAAACTCAGTCTGGGTCGAACTACTGAATCGGATCAGATTTTCGATCTTGATGACCTCCATACAATATTTTATGATCCTACGAAAGAATCGTATTCATAATTATGCCCTATAGCCACCCCGCGAGCCGTTCGAAATTATGCCAGTATTGCCAAAGGGGTATGTTCACTGATCCGGAGAAAAAACTGATTATGGTTCGAACCATTGAATCGGATCAGAAATTCGGTCTTGGTGACCTCCATACAATATTTTATGATCCTACGAAAGAATCGAATCCACAATTATGCCCTATACCCACCCCGCGGCCCGTTCGAAATTTTGCCAGTACTTGCCGAAGGGGTATGTTCACTGATCCGGAGATAAAACTGAGTATGGGTCGAACCACTGAATCGGATCAGATTTTCGATCTTGATGACCTCCATAGAATATTTTATGATCCGACGAAAGAATCGTATCCATAATTATGCCCAATAACCACCCCACGAGCCGTTCGAAATTTTTCCAGTATTGCCGAAGGGGTATGTTCACTGATCCGGAGATAAAACTGAGTATGGGTCGAACCACTGAATCGGATCATATTTTCGATCTTGATGACCTCCATACAATATTTTATGATCCTACGAAAGAATCGTTTCCATAATTATGCCCTATAGCCACCCCGCGAGCCGTTCGAAATTTTTCCAGTATTGCCGAAGGGATATGTTCACTAATCCGGAGAAAAAACTGAGTATGGGTCGAACCACTGAATCGGATCAGAAATTCGGTCTTGGTGAGCCCCAAACAATATTTTATGATCCTACGAAAGAATCGAATCCACAATTATGCCCAATAGCCACCCAGCGGCCCGTTCGAAATTTTTCCTGTATTGCCAAAGGGGTATGTTCACTTATCCGGAGATAAAACTGAGTATGGGTCGAACCACTGAATCGGATCAGAAATTCGGTCTTGGTGACCTCCAAACAATATTTTATGATCCTACGAAAGAATCGAATCCACAATTATGCCCAATAGCCACCCCGCGGCCCGTTCGAATTTTTGCCAGTATTGCCAAAGAGGTATGTTCACTTATCCGGAGAAAAAACTGAGTATGGGTCGAACCACTGAATCGGATAAGAAATTCGGTCTTGGCGACCTCCATACAATATTTTATGATCCTACGAAAGAATCTAATCCACAATTATGCCCTATAGCCCCCCCGCGGCCCGCTCGAAATTTTGCCTGTATTGTCAAAGGGGTATGTTCACTGATCCGGAAAAAAACTGAGTATGGGTCGAACCACTGAATCGGATCAGATTTTCGATCTTGATGACCTACATACAATATTTTATGATCCTACGAAAGAATCGTATCCATAATTATGCCCAATAGCCACCCCGCGAGCCGTTCGAAATTTTTCCAGTATTGCCAAAGGGGTATGTTCACTAATCCGGAGAAAAAACTGAGTATGGGTCGAACCACTGAATCGGATCAGATTTTCGATCTTGATGACCTCCATACAATATTTTATGATCCTACGAACGAATCGTATTCATAATTATGCCCTATAGCCACCCCGCGAGCAGTTCGAAATTTTGCCAGAATTGCCAAAGGGGTATGTTCACTGATCCGGAGAAAAAACTGAGTATGGTTCGAACCATTGAATAGGATCAGAAATTCGGTCTTGGTGACCTCCATAAAATATTTTATGATCCTACGAAAGAATCGGATCCACAATTATGCCCTGTAGCCACCCCGCGGCCCGTTCGAAATTTTGGCAGTATTGCCAAAGGGGTATGTTCACTGATCCGGAGAAAAAACTGAGTATGGGTCGAACCACTGAATCGGATCAGATTTTGGATCTTGATGACCTCCATACAATATTTTACGATTCTACGAAAGAATCGTATCCATAATTATGCCTTATAGCCACCCCGCGAGTTGTTCGAAATTTTGCCAGTATTGCCAAAGGGGTATGTTCACTGATCCGGAGAAAAAACTGAGTATCGGTCGATCCAATGAATCGGATCAGAAATTCGGTCTTGGTGACCTCCAAACAATATTTTATAAACCTACCAAAAAATCGAATCCACAATTATGCCCTATAGCCACCCCGCGAGCCGTTCGAAATATTTCTAGTATTGCCTGAGTATGGGTCGAACCACTGAATCGGATCAGATTTTCGATCTTGATAACCTCCATACAATATTTTCTGATCCTACGAAAGAATCGTATTCATAATTATGCCCTATAGCCACCCCGCGAGCAGTTCGAAATTTTGCCATTATTGCCAAAGGGGTATGTTCACTGATCCGGAGAAAAAACTGAGTATGGGTCGAACCACTGAATCGGATCAGATTTTAGATCTTGATGGCCTCCAAACAATATTTTATGATCCTACGAAAGAATCGTATTCATAATTATGCCCTATAGCCACCCCGCGAGCCGTTCGAAGTTATGCCAGTATTGCCAAAGGGGTATGTTCACTGATCCGGAGAAAAAACTGAGTATGGTTCGAACCATTGAATCGGATCAGAAATTCGGTCTTGGTGACCTCCATACAATATTTTATGATCCTACGAAAGAATCGAATCCACAATTATGCCCTATACCCACCCCGCGGCCCGTTCGAAATTTTGCCAGTACTTGCCGAAGGGGTATGTTCACTGATCCGGAGATAAAACTGAGTATGGGTCGAACCACTGAATCGGATCAGATTTTCGATCTTGATGACCTCCATAGAATATTTTATGATCCGACGAAAGAATCGTATCCATAATTATGCCCAATAACCACCCCACGAGCCGTTCGAAATTTTTCCAGTATTGCCGAAGGGGTATGTTCACTGATCCGGAGATAAAACTGAGTATGGGTCGAACCACTGAATCTGATCAGAAATTCGGTCTTGGTGACCTCCAAACAATATTTTATAAACCTACGAAAAAATCGAATCCACAATTATGCCCTATAGCCACCCCGCGAGCCGTTCGAAATATTTCTAGTATTGCCTGAGTATGGGTCGAACCACTGAATCGGATCAGATTTTCGATCTTGATAACCTCCATACAATATTTTCTGATCCTACGAAAGAATCGTATTCATAATTATGCCCTATAGCCACCCCGCGAGCAGTTCGAAATTTTGCCATTATTGCCAAAGGGGTATGTTCACTGATCCGGAGAAAAAACTGAGTATGGGTCGAACCACTGAATCGGATCAGATTTTAGATCTTGATGGCCTCCAAACAATATTTTATGATCCTACGAAAGAATCGTATTCATAATTATGCCCTATAGCCACCCCGCGAGCCGTTCGAAGTTATGCCAGTATTGCCAAAGGGGTATGTTCACTGATCCGGAGAAAAAACTGAGTATGGTTCGAACCATTGAATCGGATCAGAAATTCGGTCTTGGTGACCTCCATACAATATTTTATGATCCTACGAAAGAATCGAATCCACAATTATGCCCTATACCCACCCCGCGGCCCGTTCGAAATTTTGCCAGTACTTGCCGAAGGGGTATGTTCACTGATCCGGAGATAAAACTGAGTATGGGTCGAACCACTGAATCGGATCAGATTTTCGATCTTGATGACCTCCATAGAATATTTTATGATCCGACGAAAGAATCGTATCCATAATTATGCCCAATAACCACCCCACGAGCCGTTCGAAATTTTTCCAGTATTGCCGAAGGGGTATGTTCACTGATCCGGAGATAAAACTGAGTATGGGTCGAACCACTGAATCTGATCAGAAATTCGGTCTTGGTGACCTCCAAACAATATTTTATAAACCTACGAAAAAATCGAATCCACAATTATGCCCTATAGCCACCCCGCGAGCCGTTCGAAATATTTCTAGTATTGCCTGAGTATGGGTCGAACCACTGAATCGGATCAGATTTTCGATCTTGATAACCTCCATACAATATTTTCTGATCCTACGAAAGAATCGTATTCATAATTATGCCCTATAGCCACCCCGCGAGCAGTTCGAAATTTTGCCATTATTGCCAAAGGGGTATGTTCACTGATCCGGAGAAAAAACTGAGTATGGGTCGAACCACTGAATCGGATCAGATTTTAGATCTTGATGGCCTCCAAACAATATTTTATGATCCTACGAAAGAATCGTATTCATAATTATGCCCTATAGCCACCCCGCGAGCCGTTCGAAGTTATGCCAGTATTGCCAAAGGGGTATGTTCACTGATCCGGAGAAAAAACTGAGTATGGTTCGAACCATTGAATCGGATCAGAAATTCGGTCTTGGTGACCTCCATACAATATTTTATGATCCTACGAAAGAATCGAATCCACAATTATGCCCTATACCCACCCCGCGGCCCGTTCGAAATTTTGCCAGTACTTGCCGAAGGGGTATGTTCACTGATCCGGAGATAAAACTGAGTATGGGTCGAACCACTGAATCGGATCAGATTTTCGATCTTGATGACCTCCATAGAATATTTTATGATCCGACGAAAGAATCGTATCCATAATTATGCCCAATAACCACCCCACGAGCCGTTCGAAATTTTTCCAGTATTGCCGAAGGGGTATGTTCACTGATCCGGAGATAAAACTGAGTATGGGTCGAACCACTGAATCGGATCATATTTTCGATCTTGATGACCTCCATACAATATTTTATGATCCTACGAAAGAATCGTTTCCATAATTATGCCCTATAGCCACCCCGCGAGCCGTTCGAAATTTTTCCAGTATTGCCGAAGGGATATGTTCACTGATCCGGAGAAAAAACTGAGTATGGGTCGAACCACTGAATCGGATCAGAAATTCGGTCTTGGTGAGCCCCAAACAATATTTTATGATCCTACGAAAGAATCGAATCCACAATTATGCCCAATAGCCACCCAGCGGCCCGTTCGAAATTTTTCCTGTATTGCCAAAGGGGTATGTTCACTTATCCGGAGATAAAACTGAGTATGGGTCGAACCACTGAATCGGATCAGAAATTCGGTCTTGGTGACCTCCAAACAATATTTTATGATCCTACGAAAGAATCGAATCCACAATTATGCCCAATAGCCACCCCGCGGCCCGTTCGAATTTTTGCCAGTATTGCCAAAGAGGTATGTTCACTTATCCGGAGAAAAAACAGAGTATGGGTCGAACCACTGAATCGGATAAGAAATTCGGTCTTGGCGACCTCCATACAATATTTTATGATCCTATGAAAGAATCTAATCCACAATTATGCCCTATAGCCCCCCCGCGGCCCGCTCGAAATTTTGCCTGTATTGTCAAAGGGGTATGTTCACTGATCCGGAAAAAAAACTGAGTATGGGTCGAACCACTGAATCGGATCAGATTTTCGATCTTGATGACCTACATACAATATTTTATGATCCTACGAAAGAATCGTATCCATAATTATGCCCAATAGCCACCCCGCGAGCCGTTCGAAATTTTTCCAGTATTGCCAAAGGGGTATGTTCACTGATCCGGAGAAAAAACTGAGTATGGGTCGAACCACTGAATCGGATCAGATTTTCGATCTTGATGACCTCCATACAATATTTTATGATCCTACGAACGAATCGTATTCATAATTATGCCCTATAGCCACCCCGCGAGCAGTTCGAAATTTTGCCAGAATTGCCAAAGGGGTATGTTCACTGATCCGGAGAAAAAACTGAGTATGGTTCGAACCATTGAATAGGATCAGAAATTCGGTCTTGGTGACCTCCATAAAATATTTTATGATCCTACGAAAGAATCGGATCCACAATTATGCCCTGTAGCCACCCCGCGGCCCGTTCGAAATTTTGGCAGTATTGCCAAAGGGGTATGTTCACTGATCCGGAGAAAAAACTGAGTATGGGTCGAACCACTGAATCGGATCAGATTTTGGATCTTGATGACCTCCATACAATATTTTACGATTCTACGAAAGAATCGTATCCATAATTATGCCTTATAGCCACCCCGCGAGTTGTTCGAAATTTTGCCAGTATTGCCAAAAGGGTATGTTCACTGATCCGGAGAAAAAACTGAGTATGGGTCGAACCAATGAATCGGATCAGAAATTCGGTCTTGGTGACCTCCAAACAATATTTTATAAACCTACGAAAAAATCGAATCCACAATTATGCCCTATAGCCACCCCGCGAGCCGTTCGAAATATTTCTAGTATTGCCTGAGTATGGGTCGAACCACTGAATCGGATCAGATTTTCGATCTTGATAACCTCCATACAATATTTTCTGATCCTACGAAAGAATCGTATTCATAATTATGCCCTATAGCCACCCCGCGAGCAGTTCGAAATTTTGCCATTATTGCCAAAGGGGTATGTTCACTGATCCGGAGAAAAAACTGAGTATGGGTCGAACCACTGAATCGGATCAGATTTTAGATCTTGATGGCCTCCAAACAATATTTTATGATCCTACGAAAGAATCGTATTCATAATTATGCCCTATAGCCACCCCGCGAGCCGTTCGAAGTTATGCCAGTATTGCCAAAGGGGTATGTTCACTGATCCGGAGAAAAAACTGAGTATGGTTCGAACCATTGAATCGGATCAGAAATTCGGTCTTGGTGACCTCCATACAATATTTTATGATCCTACGAAAGAATCGAATCCACAATTATGCCTTATACCGACCCCGCGGCCCGTTCGAAATTTTGCCAGTATTGCCAAAGGGGTATGTTCACTGATCCGGAGAAAAAACTGAGTAAGGGTCGAACCACTGAATCAGATCAAATATTCGGTCTTGATGACCTCCATACAATATTTTACGATCCTACGAAAGAATCGAATCCACAATTATGCCCGATAGCCACCCCGCGGCCCGTTCGAAATTTTGCCAGTATTGCCAAAGGGGTATGTTCACTGATCCGGAGAAAAAACTGAGTATGGGTCGAACCACTGAATCGGATCAGATTTTCGATCTTGATGACCTCCATACAATATTTTATGATCCTATGAAAGAATCGTATCCATATTTATGCCCTATAGCCACCCCGCGAGCCATTAGAAATTTTTCCAGTATTGCCAAAGGGGTATGTTCGCTGATCCGGAGAAAAAACTGAGTATGGGTCGAACCACTGAATCGGATCAGAAATTAGGTTTTGTTGACCTCCATACAATATTTTATGATCATACGAAAGACACGGATCCACAATTATGCCCCATAGCCACCCCGCGGCCCGTTCGAAATTTTGTCAGTATTGCCGAAGGGGTATGTTCACTGATCCGGAGAAAAAACTGAGTATGGGTCGAACCACTGAATCTGATCAGAAATTCGGTCTTGGTGACCTCCAAACAATATTTTATGATCCTACGAAAGAATCGAAATCACAATTATGCCCAATAGCCACCCAGCGGCCCGTTCGAAATTTTGCCTGTATTGCCAAAGGGGTATGTTCACTTATCCGGAGATAAAACTGAGTATGGGTCGAACAACTGAATCGGATCATATTTTCGATCTTGATGACCTCCATACAATATTTTATGATCCTACGAAAGAATCGTTTCCAAAATTATGCCCTATATCCACCCCGCGAGCCGTTCGAAATTTTTCCAGTATTGCCGAAGGGATATGTTCACTGATCCGGAGAAAAAACTGAGTATGGGTCGAACCACTGAATCGGATCAGAAATTCGGTCTTGGTGACCCCCAAACAATATTTTATGATCCTACGAAAGAATCGAATCCACAATTATGCCCAATAGCCACCCAGCGGCCCGTTCGAAATTTTTCCTGTATTGCCAAAGGGGTATGTTCACTTATCCGGAGATAAAACTGAGTATGGGTCGAACCACTGAATCGGATCAGAAATTCGGTCTTGGTGACCTCCAAACAATATTTTATGATCCTACGAAAGAATCGAATCCACAATTATGCCCAATAGCCACCCCGCGGCCCGTTCGAATTTTTGCCAGTATTGCCAAAGAGGTATGTTCACTTATCCGGAGAAAAAACTGAGTATGGGTCGAACCACTGAATCGGATAAGAAATTCGGTCTTGGTGACCTCCATACAATATTTTATGATCCTACGAAAGAATCTAATCCACAATTATGCCCTATAGCCCCCCCGCGGCCCGCTCGAAATTTTGCCTGTATTGCCAAAGGGGTATGTTCACTGATCCGGAAAAAAAACTGAGTATGGGTCGAACCACTGAATCGGATCAGATTTTCGATCTTGATGACCTACATACAATATTTTATGATCCTACGAAAGAATCGTATCTATAATTATGCCCAATAGCCACCCCGCGAGCCGTTCGAAATTTTTCCAGTATTGCCAAAGGGGTATGTTCACTGATCCGGAGAAAAAACTGAGTATGGGTCGAACCACTGAATCGGATCAGATTTTCGATCTTGATGACCTCCATACAATATTTTATGATCCGACGAAAGAATCGTATCCATAATTATGCCCAATAGCCACCCCACGAGCCGTTCGAAATTTTTCCAGTATTGCCAAAGGGGTATGTTCTCTGATCCGGAGAAAAAACTGAGTATGGGTTGAACCACTGAATCGGATCAGAAATTCGGTCTTGGTGACCTCCAAACAATATTTTACGATCCTACGAAAGAATCGTATCCATAATTATGCTCTATAGCCACCTCGCGAGCCGTTCGAAATTTTGCCAGTATTGCCAAAAGGGTATGTTCACTGATCCGGAGAAAAAACTGAGTATGGGTCGAACCACTGAATCGGATCAGAAATTCGGTCTTGTTGACCTCCATACAATATTTTATGATCCTACTAAAGAATCGAATCCACAATTATGCCCAATAGCCTCCCCGCGGCCCGTTCGAAATTTGGCCTGTATTGCCAAAGGGGTATGTTCACTAATCCGGAGAAAAATCTGAGTATGGGTCGAACCACTGAAGCGGATCAGATTTTCGATCTTGATGACCTCCATAGAATATTTTATGATCCTACGAAAGAATCGTATACATAATTATGCCCAATAACCACCCCGCGAGCCGTTCGAAATTTTTCCAGTATTGCCGAAGGGGTATGTTCACTGATCAGGAGAAAAAACTGAGTATGGGTCGAACCACTGAATCTGATCAGAAATTCGGTCTTGGTGACCTCCAAACAATATTTTATGATCCTACGAAAGAATCGAATCCACAATTATGCCCAATAGCCACCCAGAGGCCCGTTCGAAATTTTGCCTGTATTCCCAAAGGGGTATGTTCACTGATCCGGAGATAAAACTGAGTATGGGTCGAACCACTGAATCGGATCAGATTTTCGATCTTGATGACCTCCATACAATATTTTATGATCCTACGAAAGAATCGTTTCCATAATTATGCCCTATAGCCACCCCGCGAGCCGTTCGAAATTTTTCCAGTATTGCCGAAGGGGTATGTTCACTAATCCGGAGAAAAAACTGAGTATGGGTCGAACCACTGAATCTGATCAGAAATTCGGTCTTGGTGACCTCCAAACAATATTTTATGATCCTACGAAAGAATCGAATCCACAATTATGCCCAATAGCCACCCAGAGGCCCGTTCGAAATTTTGCCTGTATTCCCAAAGGGGTATGTTCACTGATCCGGAGATAAAACTGAGTATGGGTCGAACCACTGAATCGGATCAGATTTTCGATCTTGATGACCTCCATACAATATTTTATGATCCTACGAAAGAATCGTTTCCATAATTATGCCCTATAGCCACCCCGCGAGCCGTTCGAAATTTTTCCAGTATTGCCGAAGGGGTATGTTCACTGATCCGGAGAAAAAACTGAGTATGGGTCGAACCACTGAATCTGATCAGAAATTCGGTCTTGGTGACCTCCAAACAATATTTTATGATCCTACAAAAGAATCGAATCCACAATTATGCCTAATAGCCTCCCAGCGGCCCGTTCGAAATTTTGCCAGTATTGCCATAGGGGGTAGTACACGAGCCGGAGGAAAAACTGAGGATGGGTCGAACCACTGAATCAGATCATAAATTCGGTCATGGAGAATACCAGACAATATTTTATGGCCCTAAGAAAGAATCGGATTAATAATTATGCCCTCACGCCACCCCGTGGCCCGTTCGAAATTTTGCCAGCTTTGCCAAAGGGGGTTGTACACGAGCCGGATGAAAAACTTAGGATGGGTCAAACCACTGAATTGGATCATGAATTTGGTAATGGAGACTGCCATACAATATTTTATGACCCAAAGAAAGAATCGGATCAATAATTATGCCCTCACACCACCCCGTGGCCCGTTCGAAATTTTGCCAGTATTGCCAAATGGGTACATGAGCCGGAGGAAAAACAGAGTATGGGTCAAATTCGGTTATGGAGACTGCCATACAATAATTATGACCCTAAGAAAGAATCGGATCAACATTTATGCCCTTACGCCACCCCGTGGTCCGTTGAAATTTTGCCAGTATTGCCAAAGGGGGTAGTACACGAGCCGGAGGAAAAACTGAGGATGGGTCGAACCACTGAATCGGATCATAAATTCGGTCATGGAGAATACCTGTAAGTCCCCCCGGGGGCGTCGCCGATCGATACGAGATCCGCACGAGGTCTAGGAGTGCGGAATCATCCTAGACTCGTTTATTGGTGTAAAGATGAAGAACACAAACACGTACACGAACAAATACACGAACAAATACAAGAACGGGATAAACAAATCTGCAGATTCTTTATAATAATAATTAAACAAACACGTTACATACCGTAACATAAACAGAAACACGACCGACCCGAGGTGAGCTCTACCTCGGGTCGTCTCACAGGACACTCTCTCTCTGTTTGTTCTCTCTCGAGACTCAAACAGTAACACACAACTCTCTGAATTACTGGATTCTTAAAACTAAACAAGACACATGCATATATATATAAACTTCAGTAGGCGTCAGTAGGCGAAGTTGTTCATAACTTCGCCTATGGCGAAGTTGTGATAACTTCACCTAAGGTGAAGTTGTCCTAACTTCGCCGTTGGCGAAGTTGTTCTAACTTCTCTTAAGACGAAGTTATTCTAACTTCACCTATGGCGTCTCCGCCGGTCTGAATTGCATAGCGACGGTCACAAAATGCACCAACAATACCAGACAATATTTTATGGCGCTAAGAAAGAATCGGATCAATAATTATGCCCACAAGCCACCCCGTGGCCCGTTCGAAATTTTGCCAGTATTGCCAAAGGGGGTCGTACACGAGCCGGATGAAAAACTTAGGATGGGTCAAACCACTGAATCGGAAAATAAATTTGATCATGGAGACTGCCATACAATATTATATGACCCTAAGAAAGAATTGGACCAATAATTATGCCCTCACACCACCTCGTGGCCCGTTCGAAATTTTGGTTGTATTGCCAAAGGGGGTTGTACACGAGCCGGAGGAAAAACAGAGTATGGGTCGAACCACTGAATCGGATCATAAATTCGGTGTATGAGACTGCCATACAATATTTTATGACCCTAACAAAGAATCGGATCAATAATTATGCTCTCACGCCACCCCGTGGCCCGTTCGAAATTTTGCCAGTATTGCCAAAGGGGTTAGTATATGAGCCGGAGGAAAAAAACAGAGTGTGGGTCGAACCCTTGAATCGGATCATAAATTTGGTCATGGAGACTGCCATACAATATTTTATGACTCTAAGAAGGAATCGGATCATAAATTCGGTCATGGAGACTACCATACAATATTTTATGACCCTAAGAAAGAATCGGATCAATAAATATGCCGTCACGCCACCCCGTGGCCCGTTCGAAATTTTGCCAGTATTGCCCAAGGGGGTCGTACACGAGCCGGAGGAAAAACTTAGGATGGCTCAAACCACTTAATCGGATCATAAATTCGGTCATGGAGACTGCCATACAATATTTTATGACCCTAAGAAAGAATCAGATCAATAATTATGCCCTCACGCCACCCCGTGGCCCGTTCGAAATTTTGCCTGTATTGCCAAAGGGGGTAGTATATGAGCCGGAGGAAAAAAACATAGTATGGGTCGAACCACTAAATCGGATCATAAATTTGGTCATGGAGACTGCCATACAATATTTTATGACTCTAAGAAGGAATCGGATCAATAATTATGCCCTTACTCCACCACGTGGTCCATTCGAAATTTTGCCAGTTTTGCCAAAGGTGGGTAGTACACGAGCCGGAAGAAAAACTGAGGATGGGTCTAACCACTGAATCGGATCATAAATTCGGTCATGGATACTGCCATTCAATATTTTATGACCATAAGAAAGAATCGGATCAATAATTATGCACTCACGCCACCCGTCGCCCGTTCCAAATTTTACCAGTATTGCCAAAGGGGGTCGTACACGAGCCGGAGGAAAAACTTAGGATGGGTCAAACCACTGAATCGGATCATAAATTCGGTCATGGAGACTGCCATACTATATTTTATGACCCTAAGAAAGAATCGGATCAATAATTATGCCCTCACGCCACCCCGTGTCGCGTTCGAAATTTTGGTCGTATTGCCAAAGGAGGTTGTACACGAGCCAGAGGAAAAACATAGGATGGGTCAAACCAATGAATCGGATCATAAATTCTGTTAGGAGACTGCCATACAATATTTTATAACCCTAAGAAAGAATCGAATCATAAATTCGGTTCCTCACACCACCCCGTGGCCCATTCGAAATTTTGCCAGTATTGCCAAAGGGGGTCGTACACGAGCCGGAGGAAAACATAGGATGGGTCAAACCACTGAATCGGATCATAAATTCGGTCATGGAGATTGCCATACAATATTTTATGGCCCTAAGAAAGAATCGGATCAATAATTATGCCCTCACGCCACCCCGTGACCCGTTCGAAATTTTGCCAGTATTGCCAAAGGGGGTCGTACACGAGCCGGAGGAAATACATAGGATGGGTCAAACCACAGAATCGGATCATAATATCGGTCTTGGATACTGCCATACAATATTTTATGACCCTAAGAAAGAATCGGATCAATAATTATGCCCTCACGCCACCCCGTGGCCCGTTCGAAATTTTGCCAGTATTGCCAAAGGGGGTAGTACATGAGCTGGAGGAAAAACAGAGTATGGGTCGAACCACTGAATCGAATCATAAATTTGGTCATGGAGACTGCCATACAATATTTTATGACCCTAAGAAGGAATCGGATCAATAATTATGCCCTCACGCCACCCCGTGGCCCGTTAGAAATTTTGCCAATATTGCCAAAGGGGGTAGTACATGAGCCGCAGGAAAAACAGAGTATGGGTCGAACCACTGAATCGGATCATAAATTTAGTCATGGAGACTTCCATACAATATTTTATGACCCTCAGAAAAAATCGGATCAATAATTATGCCCTCACGCCACCCCGTGGCGCGTTTGAAATTTTGGTCGTATTGCCAAAGGGTACATGAGCCGAAGGAAAAATAGAGTATGGGTCGAACCACTGAATCGGATCTTAAATTCGGACATGGAGACTGCCATACAATAATTTATGACCCTAAGAAAGAATCGGATCAACAATTATGCTCGTACGCTACCCCGTGGCCAGTTCAAAATTTTGCCAGTATTGCCAAAGGACACGAGCCGGAGGAAAAATTTAGGATGGATCAAACCACTGAATCGGATCATAAATTCGGTCATGGAGACTGCCATATAATATTTTATGACCCTAAGAAAGAATCGGATCAATAAATATGCCGTCACGCCAACCCGTGGCCCGTTCGAAATTTTGCCAGTATTGCCCAAGGGGGTCGTACACGAGCCGGAGGAAAAACTTTGGATGGGTCAAACCACTTAATCGGATCATAAATTCGGTCATGGAGACTGCCATACAATATTTTACGACCCTAAGAAAGAATCGGATCAATAATTATGCCCTCACGCCACCCCGTGGCCCGTTCGAAATTTTGCCAGTATTGCCAAAGGGGGTAGTATATGAGCCGGAGGAAAAAAACAGAGTATGGGTCGAACCACTGAATCGGATCATAAATTTGGTCATGGAGACTGCCATACAATATTTTATGACCTTAAGAAAGAACTGGATCTTTAATTATACCCTCACTCCACCTCGTGGCCCGTTCGAAATTTTGGTTGTATTGCCAAAGGGGGTTGTACACGAGCCGGAGGAAAAACAGAGTATGGGTCGAACCACTGAATCGGATGATAAATTCGGTGTATGAGACTGCCATACAATATTTTATGACCCTAACAAAGAATCGGATCAATAATTATGCTCTCACGCCACCCCGTGGCCCGTTCGAAATTTTGCCAGTATTGCCAAAGGGGGTAGTATATGAGCCAGAGGAAAAAAACAGAGTGTGGGTCGAACCACTGAATCGGATCATAAATTTGGTCATGGAGACTGCCATACAATATTTTATGACTCTAAGAAGGAATCGGATCATAAATTCGGTCATGGAGACTACCATAAAATATTTTATGACCCTAAGAAAGAATCGGATCAATAAATATGTCGTCACGCCACCCCGTGGCCCGTTTGAAATTTTGCCAGTATTGCCCAAGGGGGTCGTACACGAGCCGGAGGAAAAACTTAGGATGGGTCAAACCACTTAATCGGATCATAAATTCGGTCATGGAGACTGCCATACAATATTTTATGACCCTAAGAAAGAATCAGATCAATAATTATGCCCTCACGCCACCCCGTGGCCCGTTCGAAATTTTGCCAGTATTGCCAAAGGGGGTAGTATTTGAGCCGGAGGAAAAAAACATAGTATGGGTTGAACCACTGAATCGGATCATAAATTTGGTCATGGAGACTGCCATACAATATTTTATGACTCTAAGAAGGAATCAGATCAATAATTATGCCCTTACTCCACCACGTGGTCCGTTCGAAATTTTGCCAGTATTGCCAAAGGTGGGTAGTACACGAGCCGGAAGAAAAGCTGAGGTTGGGTCTAACCACTGAATCGGATCATAAATTCGGTCATGGATACTGCCATTCAATATTTTATGACCTTAAGAAAGAATCGGATCAATAATTATGCACTCACGCCACCCGTCGCCCGTTCCAAATTTTGCCAGTATTGCCAAAGGGGGTCGTACACGAGCCGGAGGAAAAACTTAGGATGGGTCAAACCACTGAATCGGATCATAAATTCGGTCATGGAGACTGCCATACTATATTTTATGACCCAAAGAAAAAATCGGATCAATAATTATGCTCTCACGCCACCCCGTGTCGCGTTCGAAATTTTGGTCGTATTGCCAAAGGAGGTTGTACACGAGCCAGAGGAAAAACTGAGTATGGGTCGAACCATTGAATCGGATCATAAATTCTGTTAGGAGACTGCCATAAAATATTTTATAACCCTAAGAAAGAATCGGATCATAAATTCGGTTCCTCACACCACCCTGTGGCCCGTTTAAAATTTTGCCAGTATTGCCAAAGGGGGTCGTACACGAGCCGGAGGAAAAGCATCGGATGGGTCAAACCACTGAATCGGATCATAAATTCGTTCATGGAGACTGCCATACAATATTTTATGGCCCTAAGAAAGAATCGGATCAATAATTATGCCCTCACGCTGTTGGTGCATAGTGTCAGTAGTTCATAATCTAGTGTCTGTAATCGAGTCTGTAATGTTTAATTATGTTTTGTATGTTTAAGCGAAGTTACTGACAAGTTCGCTTAACAGGCGAACTTGTTAGTCAAGCGAAGTTATGGACAACTTCGCCTGAACATGCCAGGCGAAGTTGTCGTGTATTTATATACCAGCTTACGGCTTGGTTTGAGTGAGTCGTTTAAGTTCGTTTCAGTAGTTCGAGTTCATTGTAACATGAGGACGAGAGTCTGTAACAGTGATATTACGTCACGTGGTTGAGTTATAATATATAACGTGTGTTCGGTTGTTCGCGTGTTTGTTTGGTTTGTGTTCTATACTCGTAACGATCTACGCAGGGATTCCGCACCTGAGTAGACCGATATATCTCGTGCGATCCGTCCAGGGAACCTACAATTGGTATCAGAGCTTTTGCTCGATTGTGTGGTTCGGGATATTCACGCGGGTATAGAATTCGTCCCGTTTCGACTATTCGCGGGACGTGTTTTCTGTGTTTTTGAGTCAATCTTACCTCCTACTATCGTGTTCAAGCCTTTGCACCGTCAAAAACCTTGTAAAATCCAGATTCCAGATCTGCAAAAACGTCCGTGTTCATCAGGCGAAGTTGCCGTCAGGATACGTAGGGTTTCGGCGAAGATATAAGGTTAAGCGAAGTTATCCACAACTTCGCCTACCTTCACAAGTTCGCCTAACTCAGCGAAGTTCTCTACAACTCCGCCTACCTCCTAAGTTCGCTTACCTTAAGCGAAGTTAATCTTCGGCGAAGTTCTTCAGCGAAGTTAATCAGCGGCGAAGTTAAGGCTTAAGCGAAGTTATCCGTAACTTCGCCTACAGTACTTTTCAGAAAATTTTTGATTTTTTCGGGTTTCTTACTTTTCGGGAAAGATGTCGTCGATTAACCTCTCTGAGTTAGTGAAGATGGAAGTTGAAGCAGGATCAGCTACTAAGGCCCCAAGATTGCTGAAGGGAACCGATTTCGTTGCATGGAAGGATCGGTTCATACAATACGTCAAATACCAGGATGCGAAGATGTGGGTATGCATCCAGGATGGTTATATTCCACCAGTTATGGAGTATGAAGGTCGTGATCAAATCAAAAAGTATAGCAAAATGGAAGAAGAAGAGAAAAAGATGTATGAGGCCGAGAGCAAGGCTCATGCTGCTATTACTATGGCTCTTCCACAAGAGATCCTTCATACGTTTAGAAAGTACACATCAGCAAGAGAGCTGTGGGAAGCTCTTGAGAACAGATTTGAAGGGAATGTAGGAATCTGGGCTTCAAAGATAAAATTGCTCAAAACCCAGTTCTCAGTCTTCAAGTATTTGAAGAATGAATCTTTAGATGATATTATCACTCGATATTACCATCTGATGACTGAATTGAGCAACTATTCAATTTCCTACCGAGAAGAAGAAATAGTTGAGAAGCTTCTAGATGCTCTCCCACCAAAATGGGAGATGTACACTGTGCTGATGAGGGAGGACAAAGACTTTCCCACATATGATCTAGAAACGACAGTCAACAAGCTCAGAACCTTTGAGCTTAACATGGTAAGAAAAGAGACACCTATGGATCAGGTTCAAGATCCAGGTATGTATGGAGCTAAAGTCAACACTAGCTCAGGATCGAAGACTGAATCTGCTGCCTACTACTCGAAGGGAGAGTCGGGCGCAAACTCATCACATGAGGGTCATGTGTCAGTCAACACAAATGGTGATGTTTGCTATGTAGCAGGTGGATCGAGTGGTTCTCAACCCCAGGTAAGCAAGAATAGTTGCTCTCCAAGTATTCCCAGCAACAACTACTCTAAGATGCCTATGAGTGTCAAGTCTGCTGAAGAGCAGTTTGGTCTCTATGCTTCTTTTATTGCTTCCTACGAGAACTACATTCAAGGGAAGGTTGTTGATCCAGCTATGTTGGATGAAGACTATGACCAGATTGATGCTGATGATCTGGAGGAAATGGATCTGCAATGGCAGATGGCCATGATTGTAAGAAGAGTGAAGCGTTTTATGAGGAAGACCGGAAGAAAGTTTGTCGGTGGAAAGCCAGGGTTTGACAAGGCGAAGGTGAGATGCTACAATTGTCAGCAAAACGGTCACTTTGCAAAGGAATGCAGGAATGAGCGTGTGGAACGAAGTCAGGGCAGGTCTACACAGCAAAGTGGGGGTTTTAAAGATTATAGTGCAATGATTTCCAGAGGAGATGGAGAATACAACTGGAACTTGCATTCTAAAGAAACTTTTGAGCAGGCAAATTTGGCGAAGGTTGAAACTGAAGAAAGTGAGAAGGTTACCGGAGAAGAAAAAGCTCTTATGGCAGACGTTAATGACCAGCTCTCCGAGGTATGTTCTAAACTTACATGCTCTAAATGTGAAAACTTGTCTGAGCAATTAGCAACTATAACCGATCAGTATGTTAGGTTGGATGCTGAATTTAAAACCTTAAAAGAAGATCATCATTTTACAAAAGCAAGAGAAAATAGCTATAAAGTCAAAATAAAAGCTTGTGAAAAAGATGTTAAAAGTTTAAAAACAAAACTTGCTGAAAAAATTGAAGTGATTGATTTAAGTTATGAAGTTTTGGAAGAAAAAAACCAAACTAATTGCTGATAGAGAAAAACAGATTGCTGATCACCAGGTAAAAGTGGTGGAACTGAATAGAAAACTAGAGCAGTTCAGAAATTCTTCTGCTATTCTTGATCACCTTGTTAGTGATCAAGGTTCCTCTGCTAAGAGAGGAGGAATCGGTTATCATGAGGTTCCACCACCTTATAATCACAATTACACTTTTAACCCTAGTGTTCAGAAATCTGTTGATTTTGAGGTTGCTCAGACAGTACCAGTTAAAATAACTTGTAAAGAACCAAATGTTAGTGGAGGCGAAACAAGTTCGCCTGTTTCAAGTGTTAAAATTTCTGATTCAAGTCCAGTCTCATCGGATTCGGATAAGTCATCCGAGTATGGTAAGGCAAAAGAGGAGGTGGTACTGCCCAATGGTGGAGAGAAAGATAAGTCGAATAAAAAGAGTACTCCACTAAACCCGTTCGTCCCACCATATGTGAGACGTACGGGCGGTAATCAGGCCTCGACATCTAAAACACCGGTTGATAAAAAGGTTGAATATAGGTGCTGTTTTAGGTGTAATCAATTAGGGCACCTTGTTGCAGATTGCCCTCTGAAGCAGCGATTCAGAGGTGTAAGGCCTACTAAAACTGAGAATAAGCCTAATAGTTATTATCATGCTGCTAAAAATGAAAACCATTTAAAATTCAAAAATGTGACTAATTCAGGTTTTCATAGAAACAAATCTCAGTTTTACACTGCTAATAACCAAACCACAAGCTATAATTCTTTCAATTCGCAAAGGTTTGGAAGGCCTTACAATCAATCTTCAATGAGATATCCTAATGGGACTTACAGGAATTATCGAGATACTAACTTTGGAAAGCCAAAGTTTGGGATGTATAGATCCAAGACCAATTGGTCTTGGGTCCCTAAATTCTAATCTTTTGCTTTATTGTGCAGGAACAGTTGAACAGGGCTGCCAACAATCTTTGGGTTGTAGATAGCGGCTGTTCCCGGCACATGACGGGTAACAAATACTTGTTACACGATTTGAAACCTGTTCAAGGAGGGAGAGTGAGCTTTGCCGGTGAAAGTGGTGGCAAGATTACTGGAAGGGAACGGTGTCAAACGGAAAGATGACTTTGGAGAAGGTTAACTTTGTAGAAGAATTGAAGCACAATCTGCTGAGTGTGTCGCAGATCTGTGATAAGGAGTACACCGTTCATTTTACTAAGAATGAGGCGATTGTGTTGAAACCTGGTTTTCAGATACCAGAGGAGTGGATTGTGATGAAGGCTCCACGTGAAAGAAATACATATATTATGGATATGATATCAACTGAAATGGCCACGGCAGAATCATGCCTTATGACAAAAGCGAGTGAATCAGAGTCCGAATTGTGGCATAGGAGAATGGGGCACATTCATCTTCGGAAGATGAACCACATTGTCAGGAATGGACTTGTGCTGGGCGTTCCCTTGAAGAATTTCAATTTTGAAGATAAATGTATAGCGTGCAAGAAGGGAAAGCAGCACAAGAAATCCCATCTCACCAAGAAAGTCAATTCAATTGCCAGTACCCTAGAATTGCTTCACATGGATCTCTTCGGTCCCGTGAATGCAAAAAGTCTTGGAGGTACTTCTTATTGCTTGGTGATCACTGATGACTATTCACGATATTCGTGGGTATATTTCTTGAAATCAAAAGATGAAACGGCTCAGATGGTGAATCATTTGATTACCAAAGTTGAGAACGTTATGGATAAAAGGGTTAAGTTCATCAGGAGTGACAATGGAACGGAGTTCAAGAATTTGAGATGGAGATCTTCTGCCTTCAGAGAGGGATTGAACACCAATACAGCGCTCCGTATACACCGCAACAGAATGGAGTGGCTGAAAGGAAGAACATAACATTAATTGAAGGAGCCAGAACAATGCTGGCTGATTCAAAGCTTCCTGTGGTGTTTTGGGCTGAAGCTGTTGCTACAGCCTGTTATGTTATGAATAGAGTCTTAACTGTTAAAAGACTTGGTAAAACGTGTTATGAGCTTATGCATGGGAGAAAGCCCAACTTGAGTGGTCTTGAACCATTCGGGTCCCCTTGTTCGATTTTGAAGACAAATTCTAAATTTGGTGAAGTAGCCGATGAAGGAATCTTAGTCGGTTATGTTGTTGGGACTCCCAACAGACGTGTCTTCAATACATCGACCAGCAAGGTTGAGGTGGTGTGTAACACCGATATCACAAGTTACCAACCACCAAAACCAAGCAACGGACCTGCTGAGTTTTTCGACTATGTTAAACTTTTTAAGTCTTTTAACATTCAGTATTTAGATATTGCTGAAGAAGAAGAGAGAGTTGCTACGAAGATGATCCTTGATGAGGAAGAAAACCTATTGCAAAGACATCTGATCGATAAATGTCAACCTTCCTCATCAAATGCTGTCGATACCCCTGCTACCTCGACTGAAGAAGAATTTTTCAATCCGTTTCACTCTCAGCATGAAACAAACATTGACGAGCTCTCTTCTAACTTGGAAGACAATTTGCATGTCGGTTCTGTTCCGACCACGAGAATTCATAAAGATCACCCTTTGGAGAATGTGTTTGGTGATGTGTCCTCCGGTGTACAAACAAGACGTAGTTTGAATGAGCACACCTGTGTTTACACAAGCATCAAGGAGACAGGGATAATCAATGAATGCTTGTACACCTGCTTTATCAGCCAGATTGAACAGAAGAATTATCAAATGGCTCTCAAGGACAGCTCGTGGGTCGAAGCCATGGAAGAAGAGTTGGCTCAATTCAAGAAAATGGAAGTTTGGACTTTGGTTGAAAAACCAAAGCATGTGCATGCGATAGGCACAAAATGGGTGTTTAAGTGCAAGAGAGATGAGAAAGGGATTATCATAAGAAACAAGGCGAGGCTAGTCGTTAAAGGTTTTAATCAACAAGAGGGGATTGATTATAATGAAGTGTTCGCTCCTGTCGCAAGGTTGGAAGCCATTAGATTGTTTTTGGCATTCGCTGATTATAAGAAGATGAAGGTATTTCAGTTGGATGTGAAGAGTGCGTTTCTGAATGGGAAAGTTGATGAGGTAGTGTATGTTGAGCAACCTCCGGGTTTTCCTGACCCAGACTTTCCTGATCACGTGTACAAGTTAAGCAAGGCATTGTATGGACTACATCAGGCACCTCGTGCCTGGTATTCAACTTTATCAGATTACTTGCTTGAAAATGGGTTTGAAAGAAGGAAGATAGATAGCACGTTGTTCTTCAAGAGAGATGGAAGCGACTTCCTGCTGGTGCAAGTCTACGTGGATGACATTATCTTTGTTGCATCAAATGTCTCCATGTGTCAAGATTTTGAGGCCGTCATGAAAAAGAGGTTTGAAATGAGTGCTAGGGGTGAACTAACTTTCTTTTTAGGATTGCAGGTTGATCAGAAGAAGGATGGGATGTTCATTCATCAGACCAAGTATGTCCATGATGTGCTCAAACGCTTCAAGATGGAGGACAGCACTCCATTCGACACTCCAATCTGCGTCAATCACAAATTGGGTGCTGAGTCAGACGGTGATGCAGATGTGGACCCAACTCAGTATCGGGCTATTATAGGTTCTTTAATGTACTTAACTGCTTCTAGGCCTGATATAATGTTTGCTGTTTGTCTTTGTGCTCGTTTTCAGGCAAACCCAAAGGAATCTCACATGAAGGGTGTGAAGAGGATCTTGCGGTATCTCAAGGGCAAACCGAAGCTGGGGTTGTGGTACCCGAGAGGAGGAGACTTGGAGCTAGTCGCTTACACAGATTCTGATTATGGAGGGTGCAATCAGAGTCGGAAGTCAACAACTGGAGGATGTCAGTTTTTTGGTGGCAGATTGGTGTCGTGGCAATGCAAGAAGCAGACTTCAGTCGCAATTTCAACCTGTGAAGCAGAATACATGGCAGCATCCAACTGCTGCTCCCAGGTTCTTTGGATTCAACAACAGTTGCACTACTATGGTCTGAATTTCTTACTTACTCCTATTTGCATTGATAACACAGCTGCTATCTCAGTAACTAACAATCCCGTGAAGCATAGTAAAACTAAACATATTGACATGCGTCATCATTTTATACGGGATTATGCTGAGAAGAAACTGATTGTGCTTGAAAAGGTGGATACGCTTGATAATGTCGCTGATCTTTATACTAAAGCGTTTGACAAAACAAGATTTCAAAACCTTATCGAGCTGAATGGGATGATCAATCCCGAGTAACCATGCTTTTCATGTTATATTTAAAAAAAAAAAAAAAACGTCACTATCGCTTAAAATATGTCGGTTACCTCAGTTTGAAGGACTTGTCTTCGAATATGTTTTGGTCCTCATTCTCTACTTGTAGAATTTGAGGATAGCCATTAACCAAAGGACTGAAAGTGACCGGGGCGGTTTATGATGAGTTTTCATTCTTTCGCTTAAAATTAGTCGATCAAATTAATTAGTTAGAAGGACACATACTAGTATGTGGTCGGTCCAGCTGATCCATTGGATCTTCGGGATAGCCGTTTACCTGAAGACTTTGTTTTGGTCGGGCGATTAATGTTAAAATTTTTAAAGGGAAATGAAATTATTTTTCAAGTCTACTACTTCGTAAGAAGTTCGTTTGCTATGTTTAACAGAAAATTGATCCAACCTTGGAAAATGATAGATATACTGATTCTGTGTGCTTAACTAGTGAAGTTATTAGGCTTAAAAGGCTTTAGGACAGTTATTGTATGTCATGGTAGCTTTTTTTGGTGCGTAAAAGTAGATGTGATACAAACTAAAACTACTTGATTTTACGTGGAAACTCCTTACGAGTTTTGCATGTCTTCATATATATCTTTCCGAATGATAGGCAGAAAAGCGATTACCCAGTCATACACGAGCCCGTAAGTGTTCTGATTCCCGTGAAGATAGCGTTTCAAGAAACTGCAGTGATCCAGATTCGGGACTTGCAGTTGTTTACTACTCTGAAGTCTATGTAAATGTTTATCATAAAAAAAAATTATGAGTTATGAAAACATTCTAGAGTTCAAAATATCAAGACTTCTTAATCATGGAGTAAGAAAGAGAACGGGAAGCAGATGAAGAGTACTTACAAACTTAATCAGACACTATGGGTCGAAGTCAATTCGGGGTGACTTGGGGAAAGCCAAATACGCTTTGAGAATAGATAGGAGGCATCATAATCTCTGAGTTGTTGCCCACTTAATTTTTGAGATTAATTGAACTTAACTCGTATCACTGAAACGATGAAAACCATCTTAAGTTATTTACCTGCTTACAACCTGTCTCTATATGTCATAATACAGCTAAACACGGATCTATGTGACAGTCACGTAATTAGTATGATTCCTGTTCGGATCTTTTCTAAAACGTAGTAGTCCCTATCGAGACTGAAATTTGATCCCTTATACTTTAATTGTTAAAGTTTTCTTTTTATGTAGTTGTATGTTTTTATAAATGGTTATTTGGAATTGATCGTGTCATTTAATTCTTAAAGGGAAGTTTTAGAACTTAATTGCAAAATGTTCAAATTATAAGGGTTGATTTTGTAAATATAGGCGATGTTGTTAAACAGGCGAACTTATGAATAACTTCGCCTAGGCGAAGTTAACCGTAACTTCACCTGTATAATCTCTGACCCTATATAAAGAATTTTTAAGGTCAAACTGTTCATAACTTTCAATATCAGCGAACTTAATCTCGATTATCACAGCGAACTTAATTCATTATCATCTTTGTTTTCTTTCTTCGATTTCAAACCGATTTAAAGGTTGGTTGGGTCATTACATCGTGTTATCTGTTCTTTGATGTTAATCTAAGGTTGTTTCGATAACCGGTTAATAACCTCGGTCGATCGATCCTTAAACCCGATTTCAAACCTTGTTTTCACGTGGTCATGTACAACCTGGTCGTCTAGTTATCCTTAAAAACTTGTGTTTCAGAGTCCTTAATCTCCACAATCGTTAAATTCGCCAACGGCACGTCGTTCGAAATCCTTACTGTCGCCGATTCAGATTCAGGCGAACTTAAGGTTTAGGCGAAGTTATCCGTAACTTCGCCTGAGGCTCAACTTCGCCTGAGGCGATGTTGTGGTGAGGCGAAGTTATCATTAACTTCGCCTGGACCTTTTAATTTTTTAATTATTAGTCGAACTTAAAGATGAAGCGAAGTTGTTCCTAACTTCGCCCCATCTTTAACTTCGCCGATACAGATTTAATCACAACTTCGCTCATGGTAACAAGCGAACTTGTGTTATGCTTTAACGTTTATCTAACTTGATTCGTTTGTTGCAGATATGGCTGCTGTTGCCGGTGCTGGAGGTGCTGGAGGAGATGACGGAGGAGATAATCAGAGACAATTCTTCCCGGGTCACAACATGTTCATCACCTTAGACCCGGAAGCGAGTGGTGTGGAGGATTACCGCGAGATAATCACATTCCTCCTTCGCTCGAGGATATTCCACGCAATCACTACGACTCTGCCGATTTCCTTACCCAATATTGAGGATTTCTGGCAGACGGTGGAATACGATTGCCGTGTTGAGCCCCCGGTTATGAGAGCAACCATCAATAATCAAGAAGTTCAGTTCTCATCTGAACAAATACGGGTGGCGTTACGATTTGGAGAGGAGACTAGGGATGACCCTACGGAGTTTGTTGCTCCGTTTCGCGATGGAGCATTTCTAAGAATGGGCTATTCTGGTCCATTGGGCGATACACAACGGAGGAAGGGTTTCCTACTTGATCAGTGGCGCTTCCTCATGCACGTTATGATTGTCTGCATGTCTGGGAGGAAGGCGGGCACTGATGGTATGGGTGCGACCATGCAGTCAGCAATGACTGCTCTGACTTATAACAAACGTTATAGCTTCAGTCAGATGGTCTTTTATGAGATCGATAGACAGAGGAGAGCGATGGCTCGTGAAAGGTTCATCATGTATCCAAGATTCATTCAGATGATCTTGAATCATGTTGCTCCCACGTTGCCTCAACGACGCCCAATACGATACGTGGAGAATGTGAGCAAACGTATCTTCGCTCAATGCCGCACATCCAGTGCGAGGAGCAAGCCTGAACTGCGTCCAAGGCATACTCCACTCTTTGGGTACTTAATAAACCCGGGGTATGTGCCAGCTCGTGGGGATGAGTTCAGAGACCCTCAACCACGACAGGTAGGAGCACCTCGAGATGTACCTGCTGTGCCTGTTGTGTCGGCTGAGGAGGATGTAGACCTTGATGCTGCATTTGGCGGCCAAGGGTTCTTCGATATGGATCGGGTGGATCCAGAGGAGAACGTTCAGATTCCAGTTGAACGTGTCTCGAGTGTGCGTGTTACTAGAGAAGCTACGACGGTGGCTGACTCAGATCTTGATGATGTTATGGATGAGGCGAGAAGGATGTTGGTGACACGAGAAAGGACGTTAGGGAAGAGAAAGAGGACAGTTGATGATACTGAGTCAGAAGAAGAAGAAGAGGATATTCACAAGTTGATTCGACGATCAAGACGTGAAAGGACAGGTGCAGGTATGGGAGCTGGAGAGACTTCAAGAGTTGTACGTTTCGCTCCATCCGCACTGTCAGGTATGTCGATTGTTCCTACATCACTACAGGTCACAGGTTTAAGCGCCGCGGATGTTCCCGTGGTGGCTACATCAGCTGTCGGCATCCCATCAATCACTACTATCCAACTGACGACTCCGGAGATTGTTTCTTTACCACCTCCAACCACTGAATCGGATCATAAATTCGGTCATGGAAACGGCCATACAATATTTTATGACCCTAAGAAAGAATCGGATCAATAATTATGCCTTCACGCCACCCCGTGGCCCGTTCGAAATTTTGCCAGTATTGCCAAAGGGGGTAGTACATGAGCCGCAGGAAAAACAGAGTATGGGTCGAACCACTGAATCGGATCATAAATTTGGTCATGGAGACTGCCATACAATATTTTATGACCCTAAGAAGGAATCGGATCAATAATTATGCCCACACGCCACCCCGTGGCCCGTTCGAAATTTAGCCAATATTGCCAAAGGGGGTAGTACATGAGCCGCAGGAAAAACAGAGTATGGGTCGAACCACTGAATCGGATCATAAATTTGGTCATGGAGACTTCCATACAATATTTTATGACCCCCAGAAAGAATCGGATCAATAATTATGCCCTCACGCCACCCCGTGGCGCGTTCGAAATTTTGGTCGTATTGCCAAAGGTTACATGAGCCGGAGGAAAAATAGAGTATGGGTCGAACCACTGAATCGGATCTTAAATTCGGACATGGAGACTGCCATACAATAATTTATGACCCTAAGAAAGAATCGGATCAACAATTATGCTCATACGACACCCCGTGGACAGTTCGAAATTTTGCCAGTATTGCCAAAGGGGTAGTACACGAGCCGGAGGAAAAACTGAGGATGGGTCAAACCACTGAATCGGATCATAAATTCGGTCATGGAGACTGCCATACAATATTTTATGACCCTAAGAAAGAATCAGATCAATAATTATGCCCTCACGCCACCCCGTGGCGCGTTCGAAATTTTGGTTGTATTGCCAAAGGGGGTTGTACACGAGCCGGAGGAAAAACAGAGTATGGGTCGAACCACTGAATCGGATCATAAATTTGGTCATGGAGACTGCCATACAATATTTTATGACCCTAAGAATGAAGCGGATCAATAATTATGCACTCACGCCACCCCGTGGCCCGTTCGAAATTTTGCCAATATTGCCAAAGGGGGTAGTACATGAGCCGCAGGAAAAACAGAGTATGGGTCGAACCACAGAATCGGATCATAAATTTGGTCATGGAGACTTCCATACAATATTTTATGACCCTCAGAAAGAATCGGATCAATAATTATGCCCTCACGCCACCACGTGGCGCTTTCGAAATTTTGGTCGTATTGCCAAAGGGTACATGAGCCGGAGGAAAAATAGAGTATGGGTCGAACCACTGAATCGGATTTTAAATTTGGACATGGAGACTGCCATACAATAATTTATGACCCTAAGAAAGAATCGGATCAACAATTATGCTCATACGCCACCCCGTGGACCGTTCGAAATTTTGCCAGTATTGCCAAAGGGGGTCGTACACGAGCCGTAGGAAAAACTTAGAATGGGTCAAACCACTGAATCGGATCATAAATTTGGTCATGGAGACCGCCATACAGTATTTTCTGACCCTAAGAATGAATCGGATCAATAATTATGCCCTAACGCCACCCCGTGGCCCGTTCGAAATTTTGCCAGTATTGCCAAAGGACACGAGCCGGAGGAAAAATTTAGGATGTATCAAACCACTGAATCGGATCATAAATTCGTTCATGGAGACTGCCATACAATATTTTATGACCCTATGAAAGAATCGGATCAATAAATATGCCGTCACGCCACCCCGTGGCCCGTTCGAATTTTTGCCAGTATTGCCCACGGGGGTCGTACACGAGCTGGAGGAAAAACTTAGGATGGGTCAAACCACTTAATCGGATCATAAATTTGGTCATGGAGACTGCCATACAATATTTTATTACCCTAAGAAAGAATCGGATCAATAATTATGCCTTCACGCCACCCCGTGGCCCGTTCGAAATTTTGCCAGTATTGCCAAGGGAGTAGTATATGAGCCGGAGGAAAAAAACAGAGTATGGGTCGAACCAATGAATCGGATCATAAATTTGGTCATGGAGACTGCCATACAATATTTTATGACCCTAAGATGGAATCGGATCAATAATTATGCCCTTACTCCACCACGTGGTCCGTTCGAAATTTTGCCAGTATTGCCAAAGGGGGTAGTACACGAGCCGGACGAAAAACTGAGGATGGGTCTAACCACTGAATCGGATCATAAATTCGGTCATGGATACTGCCATACAATATTTTATGACCTTAAGAAAGAATCGGATCAATAATTATGCCCTCACGCCACCCCGTCGCCCGTTCGAAATTTTTCCAGTATTGCCAAAGGGGGTCGTACACGAGCCGGAGGAAAAACTTAGGATGGGTCAAACCACTGAATCGGATCATAAATTCGATCATGAAGACTGCCATTCTATTTTTTATGTCCCTAATAAAGAATCGGATCAATAATTATGCCCTCACGCCACCCCGTGTCGCGTTTGAAATTTTGGTCTTATTGCCAAAGGAGGTTGTACATGAGCCAGAGGAAAAACTGAGTATGGGTCGAACCAATGAATCGGATCATAAATTCTGTTAGGAGACTGCCATACAATATTTTATAACCCTTAGAAAGAATCGGATCATAAATTCGGTTCCTCACACCACCCCGTGACCCGTTCGAAATTTTGCCAGTATTGCCAAAGTGGGTCGTACACGAGCCTGAGGAAAAGCATAGGATGGGTCAAACCACTGAATCGGATCATAAATTCGGTCATGGAGACTGCCATACAATATTTCATGACCCTAAGAAAGAGTCGGATCAACAATTATGCCCTTACGCCACCCCGTGGTCCGTTCGAAATTTTGCCAGTATTGCCGAAGGGGGTAGTACACGAGCCGGAGGAAAAACTGAGGATGGGTCGAACCACTGAATCGGATCATAAATTCGGTCATGGAGACTACCAGACAATATTTTATGACCCTAAGAAAGAATCGGATCAATAATTATGCCCTCACGCCACCCCGTGACCCGTTCGAAATTTTGCCAGTATTGCCAAAGGGGGTCGTACACGAGCCGGAGGAAAAACTAAGGATGGGTCAAACCACATAATCGGATCATAAATTCGGTCATGGAGACTGCCATACAATATTTGATGACCCTAAGAAAGAATCGGATCAATAATTATGCCCTCACGCCACCCCGTGGCCCGTTCGAAATTTTGCCAGTATTGCCAAAGGGGTTAGTACATGAGCCGGAGGAAAAACAGAG
Organism: Bidens hawaiensis; assembly: GCF_021521415.1. Classification (NCBI taxonomy): domain Eukaryota; kingdom Viridiplantae; phylum Streptophyta; class Magnoliopsida; order Asterales; family Asteraceae; genus Bidens; species Bidens hawaiensis. Next base: position 348,410 of record NW_027491917.1, read on the forward strand.
TATGGGTCGAACCACTGAATCGGATCATAAATTTGGTCATGGTGACTGCCATACAATATTTTATGACCCTAAGATGGAATCGGATCAATAATTATGTCCTCACGCCACCCCTTCACCCGTTCGAAATTTTGCCAAAATTGCCAAAGGATACGAGCCAGAGGAAAAACTTAGGATTGATCAAACCACTGAATCGGATCATAAATTCGGTCATGGAGACTGCCATACAATATTTTATGACCCTAAGAAAGAATTGGATCAATAATTATGCCCTTACACCACCCCGTGGTTCTCTTCGAAATTTTGCCAGTATCGCCAAAAGGGGTAGTACACGAGCCGGAGTAAAAACTGAGGATGGGTCGAACCATAGAATCGGATCATAAATTCTGTTATGGAGACTACCATACAATATTTTATGACCCTAAGAAAGAATCGGATCAATAAATATGCCGTCACGCCACCCCGTGGTCCATTCGAAATTTTGCCAGTATTGCCCAAGGGGGTCGTACACGAGCCGGAGGAAAAACTTAGGATGGGTCATACCACTGAATCGGATCATAAATTCGGTCATGGAGACTGCCATACAATATTTTATGACCCTAAGAAAGAATCGGATCATTAATTATGCCTTCACGCCGCCCCGTTGCCTGTTCGAAATTTTGCCAGTATTGCCAAAGGGGGTAGTATATGAGCCGGAGGAAAAAAACATAGTATGGGTCGAACCACTGAATCGGATCATAAATTTGGTCATGGAGACTGCCATACAATATTTTATGACCCTAAGAAGGAATCGGATCAATAATTATTCCCTTACTCCACCACGTGGTCCGTTCGAAATTTTGCAAGTATTGCCAAAGGGTTGTACACGAGCCGGACGAAAAACTGAGGATGGGTCTAACCACTGAATCGGATCATAAATTCGGTCATGGATATTGCCATACAATATTTTACGACCTTAAGAAAGAATCGGATCAATAATTATGCCCTCACGCCACCCCGTCGCCTGTTCGAAATTTTTCCAGTATTGCCAAAGGGGGTCGTATACGAGCCGGAGGAAAAACTTAGGTTGGGTCAAACCACTGAATCGGATCATAAATTCGATCATGAAGACTGCCATACTATATTTTATGACCCTAAGAAAGAATCGGATCAATAATTATGCCCTCACGCCACCCCGTGTCGCGTTTGAAATTTTGGTCGTATTGCCAAAGGAGGTTGTACACGAGCCAGAGGAAAAACTGAGTATGGGTCGAACCAATGAATCGGATCATAAATTCTGTTAGGAGACTGCCATACAATATTTTATAACCCTAAGAAAGAATCGGAACAAAAATTCGGTTCCTCACACCACCCCGTGGCCCGTTCGAAATTTTGCCAGTATTGCCAAAGGGAGTAGTACACGGGCCGGAGGAAAAACTGAGAATGAGTCGAACCACTGAATCGGATCATAAATTCGGTCTATGAGACTGCCATACAATATTTTATGACCCTAACAAAGAATCGGATCAGTAATTATGCTCTCACGCCACCCCGTGGCCCGTTCGAAATTTTGCCAGTATTGCCAAAGGGGGTAGTATATGAGCCGGAGGAAAAAAACAGAGTGTGGGTCGAACCACTGAATCGGATCTTAAATTTGGTCATGGAAACGGCCATACAATATTTGATGACCCTAAGAAGGAATCGGATCAATAATTATGCCCTCACGCCACCCCGTGGCCCGTTCGAAATTTTGCCAGTATTGCTAAAAGGGTTAGTACACGAGCCGGAGGAAAAACTGAGGATGGGTCAAACCACTGAATCGGATCATAAATTCGGTCATGGAGACTGCCATATAATATTTTATAACCCTATGATTGAATCGGATCAATAATTATGCCCTCACGCCACCCCGTGGCGCGTTCGAAATTTTGGTTGTATTGCCAAAGGGAGTTGTACACGAGCCGGAGGAAAAACAGAGTATGGGTCGAACCACTGAATCGGATCATAAATTTGGTCATGGAGACTGCCATACAATATTTTATGACCCTAAGAATGAAGAGGATCAATAATTATGCCCTCAAGCCACCCCGTGGCCCGTTCGAAATTTTGCCAATATTGCCAAAGGGGGTAGTACATGAGCCGCAGGAAAAACAGAGTATGGGTCGAACCACTGAATCGGATCATAAATTTGGTCATGGAGACTTCCATACAATATTTTATGACCCTCAGAAAGAATCGGATCAATAATTATGCCCTCACGCCACCCCGTGCCGCGTTCGAAATTTTGGTCGTATTACCAAAGGGGGTAGTACATGAGCCGGAGAAAAAAAACAGAGTATGGGTCGAACCACTGAATCGGGTCTTAAATTCGGACATGGAGACTGCCATACAATAATTTATGGCCCTATGAAAGAATCGGATCAACAATTATGCTCATACGCCACCCCGTGAACCGTTCGAAATTTTGCCAGTATTGCCAAAGGGGGTCGTACACGAGCCGGAGGAAAAACTTAGGATGGGTCAAACCACTGAATCGGATCATAAATTTGGTCATGGAGACTGCCATACAATATTTTCTGACCCTAAGAATGAATCGGATCAATAATTATGCCCTCACGCCACCCCGTGGCCCGTTCGAAATTTTGCCAGAATTGCCAAAGGACACGAGCCGGAGGAAAAATTTAGGATGGATCAAACCACTGAATCGGATCATAAATTCGGTCATGGAGACTGCCATACAATATTTTATGACCCTACGAAAGAATCGGATCAATAATTATGCCCTCATGCCACCCCGTGGCCCGTTCGAAATTTTGGTCGTATTGCCAAAGGGGTAGTACACGAGTCAGAGGAAAAACTGAGTATGGGTCGAACCAATGAATCGTATCACAAATTCTGTCTAGGAGACTTCCATACAATATTTTATGACCTTAAGAAAGAATCAGATCATAAATTCGGTCCCTCACACCACCCCGTGACCCGTTCGAAATTTTGCCAGTATTGCCAAAGGGGGTAGTACACGAGCCGGAGGAAAAACTGAGGATGGGCCGAACCACTGAATCGGATCATAAATTCGGTCTATGAGACTGCCATACAATATTTTATGACCTATGAAAGAATCAGATCAATAATTATGCCCTCACGCCTCCCCGTGGCCGGTTCAAAATTTTGCCAGTATTACCAAAGGGGGTAGTACACGAGCCGGAGGAAAAACTGAGGATGGGTCGAACCACTGAATCGGATCATAAATTCGGTCATGGAGACTACCTGACAATATTTTATGACCCAAAAAAAGAATCGGATCATTAATTATGCCTTCACGCCACCCCGTTGCCCGTTCGAAATTTTGCCAGTATTGCCAAAGGGGGTAGTACATATGCCGGAGGAAAATCAGAGTATGGGTCGAACCGCTGAATCGGATCATAAATTCGGTCATGGAGACTTCCATACAACATTTTATGACCCTTAGAAAGAATAGGATCAATAATTATGCCCTCACGCCACCCCGTGGCGCGTTCGAAATTTTGGTCGTATTGCCAAAGGGGGTGGTACACGAGCCAGAGGAAAAACGGAGTATGGGTCTAACCAATGAATCGGATCATAAATTCTGTCTAGGGGACAGCCATATAATATTTTATGACCCTAAGAAAGAATCGGATCATAAATTCGGTTCCTCACACCCCCCGTGGCCCGTTCGAAATTTTGCCAGTATTGCCAAAGGGTGTAGTACACTAGCTGGAGGAAAAACTGAGGATGGGTCGAACCACTGAATCGGATAATAAATTCGCTCTATGAGACTTCCATTCAATATTTTATGAACCTAAGAAAGAATCAGATCAATAATTATACCCTCACACCACCCCATGGCCCGTTCGAAATTTTGCCAGTATTGACTAAGGGGGTTGTACATATGCCGGAGGAAAAACAGAGTATGGGTCGAACCGCTGAATCGGATCATAAAATCGGTCATGGAGACTGCCATACAATATTTTATGACCCTAAAAAAGAATCGGATCAATAATTATACCCTCACTCCACCCCGTGGCGCGTTCAAAATTTTGGTAGTATTGCCAAAAAGGATGGTACAAGAGTCAAAGGAAAAACTGAGTATGGGTCGAACCAATGAATCGTATCATAAATTCTGTCTAGGAGACTTCCATACAATATTTTATTACCTTAAGAAAGAATTGGATCATAAATTCGGTCCCTCACACCACCCTGTGGCCCGTTCGAAATTTTGTCAGTATTGCCAAAGGGGGCAGTACACGAGCCGGAAGAAAAACTAAGGATGGGCCGAACCACTGAATCGGATCATAAATCCGGTCTATGAGACTGCCATACAATATTTTATGAACCTATGAAAGAATCAGATCAATTATTATGCCCTCACGCCACCCCGTGGCCCGTTCGAAATTTTTCCAGTATTACCAAAGGGGGTAGTACACGAGCCGGAGGAAAACCTGAGGATGGGTCGAACCACTGAATTGGATCATAAATTCGGTCATGGAGACTGCCATACAATATTTTATGACCCTAAGAATGAATCAGATCAATAATTATGCCCTCACGCCACATCGTGGCCCGTTCGAATTTTTGCCAGTATTGCCAAAGAGGGTAGTAAACGAGCCGGAGAAAAAACTGAGGATGGGTCGAACCACTGAATCGGATCATAAATTCGTTCATGGAGACTACTAGACAATATTTTATGACCGTAAGAAAGAATCGGATCAATAATAATGCCCTCACGCCACCCCGTGGCTCGTTCGAAATTTTGCCAGTATTGCCAAAGAGGTTCGTACACGAGCCGGAGGCAAAACTTAGGATAGGACAAACCACAGAATCGGATCATAAATTCGGTCATGGAGACTACCATACAATATTTTATGATCCCTAAGAAAGAATCGGATCAATAATTATGCCCTCACGCCACCCCGTGGCCCGTTCGAAATTTTGCCAGTATTACCAAAGGGGGTAGTACACAAGCCGGAAGAAAAACTGAGGATGGGTCGAACCACTGAATTGGATCATAAATTCGGTCTATGAGACTGCCATACAATATTTAATGAACCTAATAAAGAATCGGATCAATAATTATGCCCACACGCCACCCCGTGGCCCGTTCGAAATTTTGCCAGTAATGCCTAAGTGGGTATATCAGCCTGAGGAAAAACTGAGGATAGGTCGAACCACTTAATCGGATCATAAATTCGGTCATGGAGACTATCATACAATATTTTATGACCCTAAGAAAGAATCGGATCAATAGTTATGCCGTCACGCCAACCCGTGGCCCGTTCTAAATTTTGCCAGTATTGCCCGAGGGGGTCGTACTCGAGCCGGAGGAAAAACATAGGATGGGTCAAACCACTGAATCGGATCATAAATTCGGTCATGGAGACTGCCATACAATATTTTATTACCCTAAGAAAGAGTCGGATAAACAATTATGCCCTTACGCCACCCCGTGGTCTGTTCTAAATTTTGCCTGTATTGCCAAAGGGGGTAGTACACGAGCCGGAGGAAAAACTGAGGATGGGACGAACCACTGAATCGGATCATAAATTCGGTCATGGTGACTACCAGACAATATTTTATGGCCCTATGAAAGAATCGGATCAATAATTATGCCCTCACGCCACCCCGCGGCCCGTTCGAAATTTTGCCAGTATTGCCAAAGGGGGTCGTACACGAGCCGGATGAAAAACTTAGGATGGGTCAAACCACTGAATCGGATCATAAATTTGGTCATGTAGACTGCCATACAATATTCTATGACCATAAGAAAGAATCGGATCAATATTTATGCCCTCACACCACCCCGTGGCCCGTTCGAAATTTTGCCAGTATTGCCAAAGGGGGTAGTACATGAGCCGGAGGAAAAACAGAGTATGGGTCGAACCACTGAATCGGATCATAAATTTGTTCATTGATACTACCATACAATATTTTATGACCCTAAGAAGGAATCGGATCAATAATTATGTCCTCAGGCCACCCCGTCACCCGTTCGAAATTTTGCCAATATTGCCAAAGGATACAAGCCGGAGGAAAAACTTAGGATGGATCAAACCACTGAATCGGATCATAAATTCGGTCATGGAGACTGCCATACAATATTTTATGACCCTAAGAAGGAATCGGATCAATAATTATGCCCTCACGCCACCCCGTGGCCCGTTCGAAATTTAGCCAATATTGCCAAAGGGGGTAGTACATGAGCCGCAGGAAAAACAGAGTATGGGTCGAACCACTGAATCGGATCATAAATTTGGTCATGGAGACTTCCATACAATATTTTATGACCCCCAGAAAAAATCGGATCAATAATTATGCCCTCAGGCCACCCCGTGGCGCGTTCGAAATTTGGCCAGTATCGCCAAAAGGGGTAGGACACGAGCCGGAAGAAAAACTGAGGATGCGTCGAACCACAGAATCGGATCATAAATTCGTTCATGGAGACTACCATACAATATATTATGACCCTAAGAAAGAATCGGATCAATAAATATGCCGTCTCGCCACCCCGTGGCCCGTTCGAAATTTTGCCAGTATTGCCCAAGGGGGTCGTACACGAGCCGGAGGAAAAACTTAGGATGGGTCAAACTACTGAATCGGATCATAAATTCGGTCATGGAGACTGCCATACAATATTTTATGACCCTAAGAAAGAATCGGATCAATAATTATGCCCTCACGCCACCCCGTGGGCCGTTCGAAATTTTGCAAGTATTGCCAAAGGGGTATATGAGCCGGAGGAAAAAAACAGAGTATGGTTCGAACCACTGAATCGGATCATAAATTTGGTCATGGAGACTGACATACAATATTTTATGACCCTAAGAAGGAATCGGATCAATAATTATGCCCTTACTCCACCACGTGGTCCGTTCGAAATTTTGCCAGTATTGCCAAAGGAGGTAGTACACGAGCTGGACGAAAAACTGAGGATGGGTCTAACCACTGAATCGGATCATAAATTCGGTCATGGATACTGCCATACAATATTTTATGACCCTAAGAAGGAATCGGATCAATAATTATGCCCTCACGCCACCCCGTCGCCCGTTCGAAATTTTGCCAGTATTGCCAAAGGGGGTCGTACACGAGCCGGAGGAAAAACTTAGGATGGGTCAAACCACTGAATCGGATCATAAATTCGGTCATGGAGACTGCCATACTATATTTTATGACCCTAAGAAAGAATCGGATCAATAATTATGCCCTCACGCCACCCCGTGTCACGTTCGAAATTTTGGTCGTATTGCCAAAGGAGCTTGTACACGAGTCAGAGGGAAAACTGAGTATGGGTCGAACCAATGAATCGGATCATAAATTCTGTCTAGGAGACTGCCATACAATATTTTATAACCCTAAGAAAGAATCGGATCATAAATTCGGTTCCTCACACCACCCCGTGGCCCGTTCGAAATTTTGCCAGTATTGCCAAAGGGGGTAGTACACGAGCCGGAGGAAAAACTGAGGATGGGTCGAACCACTGAATCGGATCATAAATTCGGTCTATGAGACTGACATACAATATTTTATGACCCTAACAAAGAATCGGATCAATAATTATGCTCTCACGCCACCCCGTGGCCCGCTCGAAATTTTGCAAGTATTTCCAAAGGGGGTAGTATATAAGCCGGAGGAAAAAAACAGAGTATGGGTCGAACCACTGAATCGGATCTTAAATTTGGTCATGGATACTGCCATACAATATTTTATGACCCTAAGAAGGAATCGGATCAATAATTATGCCCTTACGCCACCACGTGGTCCGTTCGAAATTTTGCCAGTATTGCCAAAGGGGGTAGTACACGAGCCGGAGGAAAAACTTAGGATGGATCAAACCACTGAATCGGATCATAAATTCAGTCATGGAGACTGCCATACAATATTTTATGACCCTAAGAAAGAATCGGATCAATAATTATGCCCTCACGCCACCCCGTGGCCCGTTCGAAATTTTGCCACTATTGCCAAAAGGGGTAGTACACGAGCCGGAGGAAAAACTGAGTATGGGTCAAACCACTGAATCTGATCATAAATTCGGTCATGGAGACTGTCATACAATATTTTATGACCCTAAGAAAGAATCGGATCAATAATTATGCCCTCACGCCACCCCGTGGCGCGTTCGAAATTTTGGTTGTGTTGTCAAAGGGGGTTGTACACGAGCCAGAGGAAAAACTGAGTATGAGTCGAACCAATGAATCAGATCATAAATTCTGTCTGGGAGACTGCCATACAATAATTTATGACCCTAAGAAATAATCGGATTATAAATTCGGTCCCTCACAACACCCCGTGGCCCGTTCGAAATTTTGCCAGTATTGCCAAAGGGGGTAGTACACGAGCCGGAGGAAAACTGAGGATGGTTCGAACCACTGAATCGGATCATAAATTCGGTCTATCAGGCAGCCATACAATATTTAATGACCCTAAGAAAGAATCGGATCAATAATCATGCCCTCACTCCACCCCGTGGCCCGTTCGAAATTTTGCCAGTATTGCCAAAAGGGGTAGTACACGAGCTGGAGGAAAAACTAAGGATGGATCGAACTACTGAATCGGATCATAAATTTGGTCATGGAGACTGCCATACAATATTTTATGACCTTAAGAAAGAATCGGATCAATAATTATGCCCTCACGCCACCCCGTGGCGCGTTCGAAACTTTGCCAGTATTGCCAAAGGGGTACTACACGAGCCGGAGGAAAAACTGAGTATGGGTCGAACCACTGAATCGGATCATAAATTCGGTCATGGAGACTGCAATACAATATTTTGTGACCCTAAGAAATAATCGGATCAATAATTATGCCCTGACCCCACCCTGTGGCCCGTTCGAAATTTTGTAAGTATTGCCAAACGGGGTAGCACACGAGCCGGAGGAAAAACTGAGTTTGGGTGGAACCACTGAATCGGATAATAAATTCGATCAGGGAGACCGCCATAACATATTTTGTGACCCTAAGAAAGAATCGGATCAATAATTATTGTAGGTTCCCAGCCGGATCTGCACGGAAATATCTCGTTCTACGTAGGTGCGGAATCCCTACGTAAGTCGTTACGAGCGTTAGATGCGATATACGTTAAAACCAAGCACAAACACACGTTACAATACTCAAAAGACACGTTGTATTGCAACACTTCAACACGTGATGTTCAATCACAATTACACGTACCACCCCAAAACTATACAAAACAACCCGTATGCCAAACATATATAGTTATCGACAACTTCGCCTAACAGACTAGGCGAAGTTGTCAATAACTTCGCTTGTCCACAAGTTCGCTTATATTAGGCGAACTTGTGAGACAACCTATACAAACCAAAACAAAACAAACTAACACGATTACAGACACTAGATACTGAACTACTGACATAATGCACCAACAGACTCCCCCTTGGCAGTAGCTTCATATCTCTATCTTCAATCACTTGTCTTGTAATCCCAAAATCTTGTCTCTCCCGTCTTCAAGCATGAACTCCCTGTCTTACACAGACAGAGACAACTCCCTGGTGTTTCTTGGCTTCTTCTTTCCATGCAGGAATGTAGAATATCTTTTTCTCGTTCAGCACTTGCAAGTCAGCTTGAGACAAATTCACCAAGTGCGTAGGATCATACACCCTCGGCACCTCTTGTTCATCCTCATCCTCCATAACCGCTTCAGCTGTTTGACTATCAACCTACCACCATTTCAGATCCTTTAGGACATCCTTGGGCATTTATTTCATCGGCACTTCTTTTAAACACCGGATAGGCTTATACTTCATTACCATCCAAGGTTTGCCATCAGCTCTCATTCCTCTGTCTTTATCTTCAACGAGCTTCCCTTTCTGCGGCTTTAACAACTCGAACTTTTTCTCTTTTATACTTTCTTTCCACACGATATTTCCAATAATCCTAGCCATATTATCATCACTCCTGTTTATCAACCCCAACTTGGCTAAATCCTTCACCTCACACTCCGGCAAGGTATTCAATGATCTCAACAACCTTTTGAAGTACTGAACTCCGTCAAAACGTTTAATCACAAACAGCCTCAACTGCTCATCATATAACCAGCATATTATCCCCTTCTTTGATTCAGCATACCCTTTGATATATAACTCTTCTTAAACATAGTTGGAACTACTGGTTTCTTTGTCTTTACGAACCATTGAGCGTAGCCTTCTTTCCATCTCGGCTGCTCTTCCCATTCAGTCTCATCGCTTCCCATATCTTGACCCACATTTGACTTATCAACTTCTGGAATTTCATGCTCAACATTAATCTCTCCCTCTTCAATCTCACTGTCAATCACAATCTCAGCTCCTATTTTCTCAATCTCTTCAAACAGTAACACATCGTCGTCACCCACAGTATCATCATCCAACATCTCCTCATCATCCACTACCACCACATCATCACCCCCTGATCCACCTGTTGCACCAGCTGACTCCCCCTGAGATGTGGAAGTCCCAAGACTTTGTTCAGTTCTTGGCAACTCACCACCTGCATCTTTCGATGCATTGGGATCATCGTCTCTATCGTTACTCTTCTTCGTCCTCAACTCATCGCCCTTGCAGCTCGTCTCCCCTGAGATGCTAAGAACTGTTTTAAGGCATCAAAAAGTTTACCATGCTCAATCAGGAGGGATGACTGAATTTGATTTTCTGCAACAAGGCGTTGGATAGCGTGAGTCTGGATCAGGTTGATTCTTGACTGTTCTGCCATGACCCTTTCAGGAGCTGCTATCCTATCTGAGTCAGATAAAGTTGCATCAAAATCAAATCTCATATGAGAAATGTCTTGAGCATACGGTGGAGGAATTCCCAAGGTAACCGGAACATCAGAAACAGGCTGAAAAGTAACCGCATGTGGTATTGTAACAGATAACCCTGTAGTGGCAACCAGTGTCGACTCAACGAATCTTGCAACAACCTCCGATGGAGTAAGTGTAGGAAGTGGCAAGGAAACAATTTCTGGAGCCGAAAACTGAAAAGTAGTGGGTGGAATGCCAAAGGAAGATGATGTAGATATCACGGGAACATCCGAGGTGATCGGTCCTGTCACAGTCATCGATGCAGGGACCATAGTCATACCAGATAAGGCGGGTGGAGAGAAACGAACCACCCTCGAGCTTTCACCAGCTCCCGAGCCTTCACCCGTTCTAACCCTTTTCGATCGACGAATCAAACGACCTAACTCCTCCTCAAAATCAGACTCACTATCATCTGTGTCTTTCTTTCTCTTTCCATGAATTCTTTCTTGGGCGACCAGTATCTGTCTTGCTTCAGCAACATCATCAGCTGAGGAGTCAGAGTCGGTTCTTTCAGAATCAGCTACAGACGTAGCTACCATCGACACATCAACACCAGAAACCTCTGCTACTGAGACCTGAACCCTTGCCTCAGGATCAACTCGTTCCATATCAAAGAATCCTTGTCCACCAAAAGCAGCTTCAAGGTCTACTTGTTCCTCCGGTGCCACAACAGGAGCAGCAGATAATGCCTGTTGTACCACAGGTGGTGGTTGGGAAACAACTGCCTGTTGCGGTGCCAGATCCCGAAACTCGTCTCCACGAGGAGCGACATACGTCGGGTTTATCAAATAACCAAATAACAGAGTATGTCGTGGACGAAGCTCTGGTTTACTTCGAGCACTCGACGATCTGCATTGTGCGAATATCCTCTTGCTGACACTCTCCACATATCGAATTGGATGGCGCTGAGGTAGCTTAGGAGCCACATGATTCAAGATCATTTGTAAGAATCTTGGATACATCAAGAATCTTTCACGAGCTACCGCACGTCTCTGACGGTCTATTTCATAAAACACCATCTGACTGAAGCTGTAACGCTTGTTGTAAGTCAGTGCTGTCATTGCCGATTGCATCGTTGCACCCATCCCGTCTGTACCAGCCTTACGACCCGACATGCACACGATCATCACATGCATGAGGAAACACCATTGATCCAATAAAAATCCCTTGCGCCTCTGAGTGTCACCCAATGGACCAGAATAGCCCATTCGTAAAAATGCACCATCTCTGAATGGAGCAGTAATGTTTGTAGGATCATCTCTAGTTTCATTCCCGAACTACAAGGCGACCCTTATCTGCTATGATGAGAACTGCACCTCCTGATTGTTAATTGTGGCGCGCATAACTGGGGGCTCAACTCTACAGTCGTAATCTACCGTCCTCCAGAAATCTTCAATGTTTGGTAGAGATATGGGTAGTGTTATAGTAATAGCGTGGAAGATGCGCGAGCGAACAAGGAATGAGATGATCTCACAAAAATCATCTACACCACTTGCATCCGGATCCAGTGTGATGTACATATTGTGCCCTGGAAAGAATTGACGATTGTTATCACCACCTTCGTCACCACCAGCACCACCGGCTCCTGCTACAGCTGCCATATCTGCATAACAAACGGTCTAAGTTAGAAAATCGTCAAAGCAAATCATAACTTCGTCTATTACCATGAGCGAAGTTAAGATAAACTTTAGTGTGCTGGCGAAGTTAGACATAGAGCAAAGTTGAGCACAACTTCGCCTATACAATAACTTCGCCTGACAACAGATTAACTTTTAAATAATATGTAAATCACCAGGCAAAGTTAGGGATAAGGCGAAGTTAAGGATAAATTCACCTAACCATAACTTCTCCCCTTGAACAACTTCGCCCCTTGAACAACTTCACCCCTGATTAGTTAAAAATTAATGCAGCAGGAGAAGTTAAGCCTAAGGCGAAGTTGAGAACAACTTCGCCTAAACTTAACTTCGCCTGAACTGAAACGGCGAATGTTCTAACGGCCAGACGAGGTTGTTTGGTGAAATTGATGATTGTGGACAATAAAAACATGTTACTCAAGAGATCTAGACGATCAAATTGGTTACGAACACGTCAAAAAAGTTTGAAAAGAGGGTGTTCAAAGGTTTGCAGGAACGAGGTCCCAAATTGGACCAAAACGACATCTAATGAATATGATCGACAAGAATTATACGTAATATCGACCCTACACACCTTTAACACGTATTGGAACTGAGATTAATAACAATGGTTTGATTCGAGAGTCAACTTCGCCGAGGTTTATAAAGTAATAAGTTCACTTAGTTTGAAAGAATATGCACAGTGTCTGATCAAAAATCTCTTTATATACGGTTTAAATGATACAGGCGAAGTTATGGTTAACTTCGCTTGTCCCATAACTTCGCCTGTTAACAAGTTCGCCTCTTATACAACTTCGCTTAGTATTAAAATTTACACAATAGTCCCTTATAAATTTGAACATTATGCAATTGTCTTTTAAAAACTTCCTTTAAAGTTTAAATGGTACGATCAAAGACCAAGTAACCAAGTTTTAAACCATAAAACGGCATATGAAAGTAAATTTTAGAAATAAAGTACACGGGATCAAATTTCAGTCTTGACGGGGACCAGAATGTTTTAGAAAAGATCCGAACAGGAATCATACTAATTAGATGGCTATCACATAGATCCATGTTCAGCGGTATTATGACATAAAGAAACAAGTTGTAAGCAGGTAAACAACTTAGTATGGTTTTCATCGCTTCTGTGATACGGATTAGGTTCAATTAAGCTCAAAATTTAAACGGACAAACATCAGAGATTGTGATGCCTCCCATCTATTCTCAAAGCTTATGTGACTTTCCCCGAGTCACCCCGAGTTGACCTCGACCCGTAGTGTCTGATTAAACAGTAAGTACATCTTGATCTTTAGAGTCTTCTTCTCGTTCTCTTTATCGCCTCTTGATTGATAAGCATAACATAATAGGCTTCAAAAGGCTTAACATCATCAATTTTTTTTTTTAATAAAAATCTTTACATAGTTTCATAACAGTAGACTACTGCAAGTCCCGAATCTGGATCACTGCAGGTACTTGACATACTATCTTCTCGGAAATCAGAACACTCACGGGCTCGTGTATGACTGGGTAATCGCATTTCTGCCTATCATTCGGAAAGATGTATATGGAGACATACACAACTCTGAATGAGTCTCCACTTTAAATCGAGAAGATTTAGTTAGTATCACTTCTACTTTTACGCACCATAAAAAGCTACCATAACATACAATTACTGTTCTAGAGTCTTTTAGGCCTAATAACTTCACTAGTTAAGCACACAGAAATAGTTTGTGTATCACTTTCCAAGGTTGAATCAATTTTCTTAGAAACGTTGTATAGAAACTTCTTACGAATTTGTAGACTTGAAAACTTATATCATCTTCCCAAAGAAAATTTTAGATTCTATCGCCCCGATCAAGTCAAAGTCATCAGGTAAACGGCTATCCTGAAGATCCAATGGATCAGCTGGACCGACCACATACGAATATGCGTCCTTTTAACTAAGTATGAATGACTATTTTTCAGCGAAAGAATAAAAACACATCATAAACCGCCCCAGTCACTTTCAGTCATCTGGTTAATGGCTATCCTCATAATCTACTGGTAGAAGTGAAGACCAAACACATCCGAAGATATGTCCTTCAAACTGAGGCAACCGACATAATTCTAAGCGATAGTGACGTTTTTTTTTTTTTTTAGAAATGAGAAACACGGTTACTCGGGATTGATCATCCCATTAAGCTTAACAAGACTTTGAAAACGAGTTCGGTCAAACGCTTTAGTAAAAAGATCAGCGAAATTATCTAACGAATCAACCTTTTCGAGCACTATTAATTTCTTCTCAACACAATACCGTATAAAATGATGATGAATGTCAATGTGTTTAGTTTTGCTATATTTTATGGGATTGTTAGTTACTGAGATGGCAGCAGTGTTATCAATACAAATAGGAGTTTGAGTGAAATTCAGACCGTAATCGCGCAATTGCTGTTGTATCCAAAGAACCTGGGAGCAGCAGTTCGATGCTGCCATGTACTCTGCTTCGCAGGTGGAAATGGCTACAGAGGTCTGCTTCTTGCACTGCCATGAAACCAATCTTCCTCCCAGAAACTGACATCCACCGGTTGTCGATTTCCTGTTCTGATTGCAACCTCCATAGTCAGAATCTGTGTAAGCGACCAAATCCAAGTCTCCCCCTTTCGTGTACCACAATCCCAGCTTAGGCTTGC
This sequence comes from Bidens hawaiensis, assembly GCF_021521415.1. Classification (NCBI taxonomy): domain Eukaryota; kingdom Viridiplantae; phylum Streptophyta; class Magnoliopsida; order Asterales; family Asteraceae; genus Bidens; species Bidens hawaiensis. Next base: position 363,481 of record NW_027491917.1, read on the forward strand.
CTTTGAGATACCGCAGAATTCTCTTCACTCCCTTCATGTGAGATTCCTTTGGGCTTGCCTGAAATCGAGCACAGAGACAAACAGCAAACATAATATCAGGTCTAGATGCGGTTAAGTACATTAAAGAACCTATGATTGCTCGATATTGGGTGGGGTCCACGTCTTCATCACTGTCCGAATCAGCACCCAGTTTGTGGTTGACGCAAACCGGAGTGTCAAATGGAGTGTTGTCCTCCATCTTGAAGCGATTGAGAACGTCTTGGACATATTTAGTTTGATGGATGAACATCCCATCTTTCTTCTGATCAACCTGCAATCCTAAAAAGAAAGTTAATTCACCCATTGCACTCATTTCAAACCTCTTTTTCATGACTTCTTCAAACTCCTGACACATGACGACTTTTGATGCAGCAAATATGATGTCGTACACGTAGACTTGAACTAGTAGAAAATCTCGCCCTTTTCTCTTGACAAACAGCGTGCTGTCGATCTTTCCTCTTTCGAACCCATTCTCAAGTAAGTAATCTGATAAGGTTGCGTACCAGGCACGAGGGGCCTGATGTAGTCCATATAACGCTTTACTCAGCTTGTACACATGATCAGGAAAGTCAGGGTCAGGAAAACCCGGAGGCTGCTCAACGTATACTACCTCATCGACTTTACCATTCAGAAAGGCACTTTTCACTTCTAATTGGAACACCTTCATTTCATTGTGTGCAGAAAATGCCAAAAATAGTCGAATCGCTTCCAATCTTGCCATAGGAGCAAACACTTCATTGTAGTCGATTGCTTCTTGCTGATTAAACCCTTTAACTACCAGCCTCGCCTTGTTTCTTATGATTATACCTTTCTCATCTCTCTTACATTTAAAGACCCACTTTGTGCCAATGGCATGCACATTCTTCGGTTTTGATACTAACTTCCAGACTTCCATCTTCTCGAACTGAGCTAACTCTTCTTGCATGGCTTCTACCCACGAGCTATCCTTGAGAGCCATTTGATAATTCTTTGGTTCAATCTGGCTGATGAAGCAGGTGTACAAGCATTCATTTATGATACCCGTTTCTTTAATGCTTGCGTAAACACAAGTGTGCTCATTCAAACTTCTTCTTGTTTGAACACCGTCAGACAGATCACCTATCACGTTCTCCAAGGGGTGATTTTTGTGCCAGTAGTCGGAACCGTACTGACTTCCAGATTGTTTTCCAAGTTCGAAGAGAGTTCATCAATGGGTGATTGTTGTTGAGAATGAAATGGGTTGTAAAATTCTTCCTCGGTAGTGGCAGCAGGAGTATCAACAGCACTTGACGATGAAGGTTGACATTCATCGTATCTCGGATGTTGCACAAAATTTTCTTCCTCATCATACAGAATCTGTGTAGCAATTGTCTCATCAACTTCTGCAAAATCCAAATAAGGCATATTAAAAGATTTGAGCAGTCTGTCATAGTTGAAAGCCTCATCGGGTCCCATGCTAGGCTTTGGTGGTTTGTAACTTGTAGTATCAGTGTTACATACCACCTCAACCTTGCTGTTCGATAGATTAAAGACTCGTCTGTTGGGTGTCCCAACAACATATCCGACTAAAATACCTTCGTCGGCTTTCTCTCCTAATTTTGAGTTCGTCTTTAATATCGTACATGGGGACCCGAATGGTTCGAGACCATTCAAGTTTGGCTTTCGACCATGCATAAGTTCATAACAAGTTTTATTTAGCCTTTTAACAGTTAAAACACGATTAAGGATATAACAGGCGGTGGCAACAGCTTCAGCCCAGAACACCACGGGAAGTTTAGCATCAGCCAGCATAGTTCTGGCTCCTTCAATTAGCGTCTTGTTCTTCCTCTCAGCCACTCCATTTTGTTGCGGAGTATACGGGGCACTGTACTGGTGGTCTATCCCTTTCTGTAAGCAGAACATCTCCATCTGGTAGTTCTTGAACTCTGTCCCATTATCACTCCTGATGTACTTAACCTTTCTTCCCACAATATTTTCAACCTTGGTAATCAGGTTAATTACTAACTGAACCGTCTCATCTTTTGCCTTCAGAAAATATACCCAAGAGTATCGAGAGTAATCATCGGTTACTACCAAGCAGTATGAAGTTCCACCTAGACTCTTTACATTCACGGGACCAAAGTGATCCATGTGAAGCAGGTCTAGTGTACTTACGATTGAGTTAACCTTCTTGGAGTGATGAGGTTTCTTGTGTTGCTTTCCCTTCTTGCACGACAAGCATTGATCTTCAAAGTTAAAATTCTTCAAGGGAACACCCAGCACCAGGCCATTCTTGACAATGTAGTTCATTTTTCAAAGATGTATGTGTCCCATTCTTCGATGCCATAACTCGGACTCAGATTCAGTTGCCTTCGACAGAAGACATGATTCTTCTGTAGTCATCTCAGTTGACCTCATATCCATGACGTATGTGTTCTTTTCTCTTGGAGCTTTCATCAACACCCATGCCTCTGGTATCTTGAAACCAGGATACAGAACAATTGCTTCATTTTTAGTAAAGTGCAATGTGTACTCTTTGTCACAAATCTGAGACACGCTCAACAAATTATGCTTCAACTCCTCAACAAAATTCACCTTCTCTAACTTCATTTTACTATTTGTAACAGTCCCAATACCAGTAATTCTATCACCACTCTCTCCAGCAAAACTTACCCTACCTCCTTGAACAGGTTTCCATTCGTGTAACAACTTCTTGTTACCAGTCATGTGCCGGGAACAGCCACTATCCACAACCCAACGATTGTTTACAGTCCTGTTCAACTGTTCCTGCACAGTTAACGAAAAGATTAAAATCTGGGGACCCAAGACCTACTGGTCTTGGGTCGATTAAATCTGTTAAACGGCATCCCGTACTTTGACTGCCCAAAGGCAGTTTGAGAGTGATTTCTGTAAGTTCTGAAAGGATACCTTCTTGAGAATTGACTATGAGGCCATCCAAACCTTAGTGGATTAACTGAGTTATAATTGTTGGTTTGGTTGTTAACTGGGAAAAACTGAGATCGATTTCTTTGAAATCTTGGATTAGTCCAATATCTGACCTTTGGTGAGTAAGCATTCTTACCATTATAGTAATTACTATTCAATTTATTCTCAGTTTTCGGAGGCCTCATCCCTCTGAATCTCTGATTGAGAGGACAATCTGCAATCAGGTGTCCTATTTGATTGCATCTGAAACAACCCCTGTGTTCAACCTTCGTCTCAACAGTTGTTTCAGATGTTGAGTTTGCATTACTATTCGTTTGTCTAACATATGGTGGGACAAACGGGTTTAGGGGAGAGTTCTTTTCAGTTGGCTTATATTCCTCCCCACATTTTAGTAACACTACCTCTTCTTTTATCTCACTAGATTCGGATGTCTTGTCCGAATTTGATGAGACAGAACTAGGAACAGAAATCTTAACATTCGAAACAGGCTTACATGTTTCGCTTTTACTAACTTCAGGTTCTTTAATCGAAACTTTGACAGGAACTGTCTGACTAATTTCAACATCAACAGATTTCTGATTACTAGGATCATATGTATAGTTATGGTTATATGGTGGTGGAACTTCAGAAAATCCAATTCCCCCTTTGTTAACTGGGGAACGTTGAACACTTACGATGTGATCAAGCATTGCTGAGGAAGTTCTAAACTGTTCAATTTTTCTGTTTAATTCCACCACTTTTACCTGGTAATCAGCTATCTGTTTATCCCTTTCAACAATTAGTTTGGTTTTTTCCTCTAACACTTCATAACTAAGATTAATTACTTGTATTTTATCAGCTAGACTGGCTTTAAGACTTCTGATATCCTTTTCACTAGCTTTTATTATTACCGAGTAACTGTTTTCTCTAGTTTTAGTGTAATGATGATCTTCTTTTAACGTTATAAATTGAGCGTCCAAACTAACAAACTGATCAGTTACTGTTTTCAATTGTTCAGACAGATTATAACATTTCATACAATGAAGTTTAGAACTTACCTCAGAGAGCTGATCGTTCACTTCTGCCATATAAGCTTGATTTTCTCCCGTCTCTTTCTCACTCCCTCCAGTTTCGATGTTTACCAAGTTAGCCTGTTCGAACACTTCCTCAACTTGCAGATTCCAGTTGTATCCCCCATTCTGTCTAGATACCATAGCCCTATTCTCACTACCTCCCCCATTCTGTTGTGCAGGCCTGTTCTGACTACGTTCGACTCTCTCATTTGTACATTCCTTGGCAAAGTGATCATTTTGTTGACAGTTGTAACATCTAACCTTTGATTTGTCAAAACCTGGTCTTTCGCCAACGAACTTGCTACCCGTTTTCTTCATGAATCTTTTAACCCGTCTTACTATCATAGCCATCTGCCACTACAGATCCATCTCTTCTAGATCATCAGCATCAATCTGATCATAGTCTTCATCCAAAGTTGCGGGATCGACTATTTTACCTTTGATGTAATTCTCATAAGATGCAATGAAAGATGCATAGAGAGCAAACTGCTGTTCAGCTGATTTAACACTCATGGGCATCTGTGAGTAGTTGTTGGTTGGAACATTTGATGAACAGTTACCCATTGTGGCTTGTGGTTTTGAAGAATTATTTCCTGCAGCTACGAAACATACATCACCATCCATGTTGAGAGTCACATGACCATCCTGAGTTGAATTTGAGTGTGAGTCTCCCTTTGAGTAATAAGCAGAGGATTCTGACTTTGAACTTGAACTTGAAGTAACTTTCGCACCATACATTCCCGGATCCTGAACCTGATCAGTTGGTGTCTCTTTCCGAACCATGTTAAGTTCAAAATTTCGTAATTTATTGACTGTTGTTTCCAAATCGATATTGGCAAACTCTTTATCTTCTCTCATCAAAACCGTGTACATTTCCCATTTCGGTGGAAGAGCATCAAGAAGTTTCTCTACTATCTCCTCTTCTTTGTATACAATGGAGTAATTGCTGAGTTCGGTCATCAGGTGATAATATCTTGTGATGATATCATCAAGTGATTCAATTTTCAAATATTTGAACACCGAGAATTGGGTTTTTAGTAGCTTAATTTTGGATGCACGTATCCCCACATTACCTTCATATCGATTTTCTAGCGCTTCCCATAGCTCTCTAGCGGTTTTGTATTTCCTGAAGGTGTGAAGAATCTCTTGTGGAAGAGCCATGGTGATCGCCGCATGAGCTTTACTCTCTGCCTCATACATTTTCCTCTCCTCCTCATCCATCTTACTGTACTTCTTTATTTGATCACGACCCTCAAACAGGGCCGTTGGTGGAATGTATCCATCTTGTATGCACACCCACATCTTAGCATCTTGATATTTAACATACTGTTCAAACCGATCTTTCTAAGCAACGAAATCGGTACCCTTAAGCATTTTCGGAGCCTTAGTTGCTGAACCGGCCTCAACTTCCATTTTCACCAGTTCCGTAATGTTTATCGAAGTCATCGCTGAAAGAAACACGACTTGAAAACACACAAAAAGTTGTTTTCTTTTTTTTTTCTTTTAATTTGAACAGTGATCAGTAGGCGAAGTTATTCTTAACTTCGCTTAAGCTTAACTTCGCTTGATTCCTTAACTTCGCTGAAACCTTAACTTCGCCTGTTGATTAACTTCGCTTAATGACAACTTCGCCTGATATCAACTTCGCTTGGTTGATAACTTCGCTTAAACTTATAACTTCGCCTAAACCCTACGAACAGTGACGCCAACTTCGCCTGATGAACACAAGGTTTTTGCAGGTTTTAATTTGACGTATTGCGAGGTATGCGAAGGTGTAATGGATTATATTTGATAGTGGGAGATGGGTAGGACACAAAAACACGGTATTTCAACGTAAACTCGTCCCGCGAATAGTCGAACGGAACGATTTCTACACTCGTGTGATAATCCCGAACTACACAATCACAAAGCAAATGTTCTTATACCAATTGTAGGTTCCCAGCCGGATCTACACGGAGATATCTCGTTCTACGTAGGTGCGGAATCCCTACGTAAGACGTTACGAACGTAAGATGCGATATACGTTAAAACCAAGCACAAACACACGTTACAATACTCAAAAGACACGTTGTATTGCAACACTTCAACACGTGATGTTCAATCACAATTACACGTACCACCCCAAAACTATACAAAACAACCCGTATGCCAAACATATATAGTTATCGACAACTTCGCCTAACAGACTGGGCGAAGTTGTCAATAACTTCGCTTGTCCACAAGTTCGCTTATATAGGCGAACTTGTGAGACAACCTATACAAACCAAAACAAAACAAACTAACACGATTACAGACACTAGATACTGAACTACTGACATAATGCACCAACAATTATGCCCTCGCTCCACCCCGTGGCGCTTTCGAAATTTTGGTCGTATTGCCAAAGGGGGTTGTACACGAGCCAGAGGAAAACTAAGTATGGGTCGAACCAATGAATCGGATCATAAATTCTGTCTAGGAAACTGCCATACAATATTTTAGGACCCTAAGAAAGAATCGGATCATAAATTCGATCCCTCACACCACCCCGTGGCCCGTTCGAAATTTTGCCAGTATTGCCAAAGGGGGTAGTACACGAGCCGGAGGAATAACTGAGGATGGGTCGAACCACTGAATCGGATCATAGATTCGGTCTATGAGACTGCCATACAATATTTTATGACCCTAAGAAAGAATCAGATCAATAATTATGCCCTCACGCCACCCCGAGGCCCGTTCGAAATTTTGCCAGTATTGCCAAAGGGGGTAGTAAACGAACCAGAGGAAAAACTGAGGATGGGTTGAACCACTGAATCGGATCATAAATTCGGTCATGGAGACTGCCATAAAATATTTTATGACCTTAAGAAAGAATCAGATCAATAATTATGCCCTCACGCCACCCCGTGGTCCGTTCGAAATTTTGCCCGTATACCAAAAGTAGTACACGAGCCGGAGGAAAAACTGAGTATGGGTCGAACCACTGAATCGGATCATAAATTCGGTCACGAAGATTTCCATACAATATTTTATGACCTTAAGAAATTATCGGATCAATAGTTATGCCTGAAGCCACCGCGAGGCCCGTTCGAAATTTTGCCTGTATTTCCAAAAGGTAGTACACGAGCCGGAGAAAAAACTGAGAATGGGTGGAACCACTTAATCGAATCATAAATTCGGTCGAAGGGACTGCCATACAATATTTTATGACCCTAGCCCTTACACCACCCCGTGGCCCGTTCGAAATTTTGCCAGTATTGCAAACGGGGTAGTACTCGAGAAGGAGGAAAAACTGAGTTTGGGTGGAACCCCTGAATCGGATAATAAATTCGGTCAGAGAGACTGCCATACCATATTTTGTGACCCTAAGAAAGGATCGGATCAATAATTATGGCCACACGCCACCCCGTGGCCCGTTCGAAATTTTGCCTGTATTATCATAGGGGGTAGTACACGAGACGGAGGAAAAACTATGTATGGGTCGAACCACTGAAACGGATCATAAATTCTGCTTATGAGACTGCCTTACAATATTTTATAACCATACGAAAGAATCAGATCAATAATTATGCCATGACGCCACCCCGTGACCCGTTCGAAATTTTGCCAGTATTGCCAAAAGGGGTAGTACACGAGCCGGAGGAAAAACTAAGTATGGGTCGAACCACTGAATCAGATCATAAATTCGGTCATGGAGACTGCAATACAATATTTTGTGACCCTAAGAAATAATCGGATCAATAATTATGCCCTGACCCCACCCTGTGGCCCGCTCGAAATTTTGCCAGTAATGCCAAAGGGGGTACTACCCGAACCGGAGGAAAAACTGAGTATGGGTCGAACCACTGAATCGGATCATAAATTCGGTCATGGAGACTGCCATACAATAATTTATGACCCTAAGAAGGAATCGGATCAATAATTATGCCCTGACGCCACCCCGTGGTCCGTTCGAAATTTTGCCGGTATTGCCAAAGGGGGTAGTACACGAGGCGGACTAAAAACTGAGGATGGGTCGAACCACTGAATCGGATCATAAATTCGGTCATGGAGACTGCCATACAATATATTATGACCCTAAGAAAGAATCGGATCAATAATTATGCCCTCACGCCACCCCGTGGCCCGTTCGAAATTTTGCCAGTACTGTCAAAGGGGGTCGTACACGAGCCGGAGGAAAAACTTATGATGGGTCAAACCACTAAATCGGATCATAAATTCAGTCATGGAGACTGCCATACAATATTTTATGACCCTAAGAAAGAACCGAAACAATAATTATGCCCTCATGCCACCCCGTGGCACGTTCGAAATTTTGGACGTATTGCCAAAGGGGGTTGTACACGAGCCACAGGAAAAACTGAGTATGGGTCGAACCAATGAATCGGATCATAAAATATGTCTAGGAGACTGCCATACAATATTTTATAACACTAAGATAGAATCGGATCATAAATTCGGTCCCTCACACAACCCCGTGGCCCGTTCGAAATTTTGGTCGTATTGCCAAAGGGGGTAGTACACGAGCCGGAGGAAAAACTGAGTATGGGTCGAACCACTGAATCGGATCATAAATTCGGTCATGGAGACTACCATACAATATTTTATGACCTTAAGAAAGAATCGGATCAATAATTATGCCCTCACGCCACCCCGTGGCGCGTTCGAAACTTGGCCATTATTGCCAAAGGGGTACTACACGAGCCAGAGGAAAAACTAAGTATGGGTCGAACCACATAATCGGATTATAAATTCGGTCATGGAGACTGCAATGCAATATTTTGTGACCTTAAGAAATAATCGGATAAATAATTATGCCCTGACCCCAACCTGTGTGCCTTTCGAAATTTTGCCATTATTGCCAAAAGGGGTACTACACGAGCCGGAGGAAAAAGTGTGTATGGGTCGACCCACTAAATAGAATCATAAATTCGGTCATAGAGACTGCGATACAATATTTTGTGACCCTAAGAAAGAATAGGATCAATAATTATGCCCTAACACCACCCCGTGGCCAGTTCGAAATTTTGCCAGTATTGTCAAATGGGGTAGTACACGAGCCGGAGGAAAAACTGAGTTTGAGTGGAACCACTAAATCGGATAATAAATTCGGTCAGGGAGACTGCCATACCATATTTTGTGACCCTAAGAAAGAATCGGATCAATAACTATGCCCTCACGCCACCTGTGGCGCGTTCGAAATTTTGAACGTATTGCCAAAGGAGGTAGTACACGAGCCGGAGGAAAAACTGAGGATGGGTCGAACCACTGAATCGGATCATAAATTCGGTCTAGAAGACTGTCATACAACTTTTTATGACCCTAAGAAAGAATCGGATCAATAATTATGCCCTTACGCCACTCCGAGGCCCGTTCGAAATTTTGCCAGTATTGCCAAAGGGGGTAGTACACGAGCCGGAGGAAAAACGGAGGATGGGTCGAACCACTGAATCGGATCATAAATTCGGCCATGGAGACTGCCATACAATATTTTATGACCTTAATAAAGAATCGGATCAATAATTATGCCCTCACGCCACCCCGTGGCGCGTTCAAAACTTTGCCAGTATTGCCAAATGGGTACTACACGAGCCGGAGGAAAACTGAGTATGGGTCGAACCACTGAATCAGACCATAAATTCAGTCATGGAGACTGCAATACAATATTTTGTGTCCCTAAGAAATAATCGGATCAATAATTATGCCCTGACCCCACCCTGTGGCCCGATCGAAATTTTGCCAGTATTGCCAAAGGGGGTACTACACGAGCCGGAGGAAAAATTGAGAATGGGTCGACCCACTAAATAGAATCCTAAATTCGGTCATGCAGACTGCGATACAATATTTTGTGACCATAAGAAAGAATAGGATCAATAGTTATGCCCTAAAACCACCCCGTGGCCCGTTCGAAATTTTGCGAGTATTGCCAAACGTGTTAGTACACGAGCCGGAGGAAAAACTTAATTTGGGTGGAAACACTGAATCGGATAATAAATTCGGTCAGGGAGACTGCCATACCATATTTTGTGACCCTAAGAAAGAATCGGATCAATAATTAGGCCCTCACGCCACTCCGTGGCGCGTTCGAAATTTTGGTCGTTTTGCCAAAAAGGTAGTACACGGGCCGGAGGAAAAACTGAGGATGGGTCGAACCACTGAATCGGATCATAAATTCGGTCTAGAAGACTGTCATACAATTATTTATGACCCTAAGAAAGAATCGGATCAATAAATATGCCCTCACGCGACCCCGTGGTTCGTTCGAAATTTTGGTCGTATTGCCAAAGAGGGTAGTACACGAGCTAGAGGAAAAACTGCGGATAGGTCGAACAACTGAATCGGATCAAAAATTCGGTTTAGGAGACTGCCATACAATATTTTATGACCCTAAGAAAGAATCGGATCAATAATTATGCCCTCACGCCACCCTGTGGCCTAGTTCGAAATTTTGGTGGTATTGCCAAAGGGGTAGTACACGAGCCGGAGTAAAAACTGAGGATGGGTCGAACCACTGAATCGGATCATAAATTCGGTAAAGGAGATTGCCATTCAATATCTTATGACCCTAATAAAGAATCGGATCAATAATTATGCCGTCACGCCACCCTGTGGCCCGTTCGAAATTTTGGTCGTATTACCAAAGGGGGAGGAAAAACTGAGGATGGGTCGAACCACTGAATCGGATCATAAATTCGGTCATGGAGACTGCCATACCATATTTTGTGACCCTAAGAAATAATCGAAACAATATTTATGCCTTCACGCCACGCTGTGGCCCGTTAGAAATTTTGCTAGTAATGCCAAATAGGTAGTACACGAGCCGGAGGAAAAACTGAGTATGGGTCGAACCACTGAATAGAATCATAAATTCGGTCATGAAGACTGTCATACAATATTTTGTGACACTAGGAAAGAATCGGATCAATAATTATGCCCTGACACCACCCCGTGGCCCGTTCGAAATTTTGACATCATACCAAAAGGGGTAGTACACGAGCCGGAGGTAAAACTGAGTAAGGGTCGAACCACTGAATCGGATCATAAATTCGGTCACGAAGATTTCCATACAATATTTTGTGACACTAAGAAAGAATCGGATCAATAAATATGCCCTCACGCCACCCCGTGGCCCGTTCGAAATTTTACCAGTATTGCCAATGGTAGTACACGAGCTGGAGGAAAAACTGAGTATGGGTGGAACCCTTGAATCGAATCATAAATTCGTTCTAAGATACTGCTATACAATATTTTATGACCTTAAGAAAAAATCGGAACAATAATTATGCCCTCAAGCCATCCCGTGTCTCGTTCGAAATTTTGCCAGTATTACCATAGGGGGTAGTACACGAGTCGGAGGAAAAACTGAGTATGGGTGGAACCACTTAATCGGATCGTAAATTCGGTAATAGAGATTGCCATAGAATATTTAGTGACCTTAAGAAAGAATCGGATCAATAGTTATGCCCTGAAGCCACCCCGTGGCCCGTTCGAAATTTTGCCAGTATTACCAAAGAGGTAGTACACGAGCCCGAGGAAAAACTGAGTATGAGTCGAACCACTGAATAGAATCATAAATTCGGTCATAGAGACTGCCATACAATATTTTGTTACCCTAGCCCTAACACCACCCCATGGCCCGTGCGAAATTTTGCTAGTATTGCCAAATGGGGTAGTACACGAGCCGGAGGAAAAACTGAGTTTGGGTGGAACCACTGAATCGGATAATAAATTCGGTCAGGGAGACTGCCATACCATATTTTGTGACCCTAAGAAAGGATCGAATCAATAATTATGCCCTCACGCCACCACGTGGCCCGTTCAAAATTTTGCCAGTATTGCAAAAGGGGGTAGTACAAGAGCCAGAGGAAAAACTAAATATGGGTCGAACCACTAAAACGGATCATAAATTCGGTTTAGGAGACTGCCTTTCAATATTTTATAAGCCTAAAAAAGAATCGGACCAATAACTATGCCATGACGCCACCCCGTGGCTCGTTCAAAATTTTGACAGTATTGCCAAAGGGGGAAGTACACGAGCCGGAGGAAAAACAAAGTATGGGTCGAACCACTTAATCGGATCATAAATTCGGTCATAGAGACTGCCATAAAATATTTTATGACCCTAAGAAGGAATCGGATCAATAATTATGCCCTTACGCCACCCCGTGATCCGTTCGAAATTTTGCCAGTATTGCCAAAGAGACTGCCATACACGAGCCGAAGGTAAAACTGAGGATGGGTCGAACCACTGAATCAGATCATAAATTCGGTCTATGAGACTGCCATACAATATTTTATGACCGTAAGAAAGAATCAGAACAATAATTATGCCCTCACGCCACCCCGTGGCCCGTTCGAAATTTTACCAGTATTGCGGAGGAAAAACTGAGGATGGGTCAAACCACTGAATCGGATCATAAATTCGGTCATGGAGACTGCCATACAATATTTTATGACCTTAAGAAAGAATCGGATCAATAATTATGCCCTCACGCCACCCCGTGGCGCGTTCGAAACTTTGCCAGTATTGCCAAAGGGGTACTACACGAGCTGGAGGAAAAACTGAGTATGGGTCGAACCACTGAATCGGATCATAAATTCGGTCATTTAGACTGCAATACAATATTTTCTGACCCTAAGAAATAATCGGATCAATAATTATGCCCTGACCCCACCCTGTGGCCCGTTCGAAATTTTGCCAGTATTGCCAAAGGGGGTCGTATACGAGCCGGAGGAAAAACTGAGTATGGGTCGAACCAATAAATCGGATCATAAATTCGGTCATGAAGAATGCCATACAATATTTTGTGACCCTAAGAAAGAATAGGATCAATAATTATGCCCTAACGCCACCCCGTGGCCCGTTCGAAATTATGTCAGTATTGCCAAAGGGGGGTACACGAGCCGGAGGAAAAACTGAGTATGGGTGGAACCACTGAATCAGATCATAAATTCGGTCATAGAGACTGCCATACCATATTTTGTGACCTTAAGAAAGAATCGGAACAATATTTATGCCCTCACACCACCCCGTGACCAGTTCGAATTTTTGCCAGTATTGCCAAAGGGGTAGTACACAAGCCGGAGGAAAAATTGAGTATGGTTCGACCCACTAAATAGAATCATAAATTCGATCATTGAGACTGCGATACAATATTTTGTGACCCTAGGAAAGAATCGGATCAATAATTATGCCCTCACGCCACCCCGTGGTCCGTTCGAAATTTTGCCAGTATTGCCAAATGGGGTAGTACACGAGGCGGACGAAAAACTGAGGATGGGTCGAACCACTGAATCGGATCATAAATTCGGTCATGGAGACTGCCATACAATATATTATGACCCTAAGAAAGAATCGGATCAACAATTATGCCCTCACGCCACCCCGTGGCCCGTTCGAAATTTTGCCAGTACTGTCAAAGGGGGTCGTACACGAGCCGGAGGAAAAACTTAGGATGTGTCAAACCACTGGATCGGATCATAAATTCGGTCATGGAGACTGCCATACAATATTTTGTGACCCTAAGAAAGAATCGGATCAATAATTATGCCCTCACGCCACCCATGGCGCGTTCGAAATTTTGGACGTATTGCCAAAGGGGGTAGTAGACGAGCCACAGGAAAAACTGAGTATGGGTCGAACCAATGAATCGGATCATAAAATATGTCAAGGAGACTGCCATACAATATTTTATGACCATAAGAAAGAATCGGATCATAAATTCGGTCCCTCACACCACCCCGTGGCCCGTTCGAAATTTTGCCAGTATTGCCAAAGGGGGTAGTACACGAGCCGGAGGAAAAACTGAGGATGGGTCGAACCACTGAATCGGATCATAAATTCGGTCATGGAGACTGCCATACAATATTTTATGACCTTAAGAAAGAATCGGATCAATAATTATACCCTCACGCCACCCCGTGGCGCGTTCGAAACTTGGCCAGTATTGCCAAAGGGGTACTACACGAGCCAGAGGAAAAATTGAGTATGGGTCGAACCACTGAATCGGATTATAAATTCGGTCATGGAGACTGCAATACAATATTTTGTGACCCTAAGAAATAATCGGATCAATAATTATGCCCTGACCCCACCCTGTGGCTCGTTCGAAATTTTGCCATTATTGCCAAAAGGGGTACTTCACGAGCCGGAGGAAAAAGTGAGTATGGGTCGACCCATTAAATAGAAACATAAATCTGGTCATAGAGACTGCGATACAATATTTTGTGACCCTAAGAAAGAATAGGATCAATAATTATGCCCAAACACCACCCCGTGGCCTGTTCAAAATTTTGCCAGTATTGTCAAACGGGGTAGTACACGAGCCGGAGGAAAAACTGAGTTTGGGTGGAATCACTGAATCGGATAATAAATTCGGTCCGGGAGACTGCCATACCATATTTTGTGACCCTAAGAAAGAATCGGATCAATAACTATGCCCTCACGCCACCCCGTGGCGCGTTCGAAATTTTGACCGTATTGCCAAAGGGGGTAGTACACGAGCCGGAGGAAAAACTGAGGATGGGTCGAACCACTGAATCGGATCATAAATTCGGTCTAGAAGACTGTCATACAACTTTTTATGACCCTAAGAAAGAATCGGATCAATAATTATGCCCTCAAGCCACCCCGTGGCTCGTTTGAAATTTTAGTCGTATTGCCAAAGGGGGTAGTACACGAGCTGGAGGAAAAATTAAGGATGGGTCGAACCACTGAATCGGATCAAAAATTCGGTTTAGGAGACTGCCATACAATATTTTATGACCCTAAGAAAGAATCGGATCAATAATTATGCCCTCACGCCACTCCGTGGCCTAGTTCGAAATTTTGGTGGTTTTGCCAAAGGGGTAGTACACGAGCCGGAGTAAAAACTGAGGATGGGTTGAACCACTGAATCGGATCATAAATTCGGTAAAGTAGATTGCCATTCAATATTTTATGACCCTAATAAAGAATTGGATCAATAATTATGCCGTCACGCTACACCGTGGCCCGTTCAAAATTTTGGTCGTATTGCCAAAGGGGGAGAAAATGTAGGTTCTGGACAGATCTTACACGGGATATCGCTATATACGCAGGTGCGGAATCCCTGCGTAGGTAGTTACGAGCGTAGAATACGTATGACAATCACACGCGATACACACGAACACGTTATGTAATATAACTTGAAAACACGTCTATTACAGACTCGATCTCTCGTCTACTGACTTGCTGAAATACACGTGATTAACCAAAACACTAACTGACCAACACGTAAACCCGTAGGTTACTTAAATACACGACAACTTCGCCTCAGGCGAAGTTGTCTGTAACTTCGCTCGTTGAACAAGTTCGCCTAGGCGAACTTGTCAACAACTTCGCTTGTTCAACAAGTTCGCCTAAGCGAACTTGTTGACAACTTCACTTACATACAAAATCATAAACTTAAACATAATTACATACAGACTCGATTACAAACGCTAGACTATGAACTACTGACATTTATGTACCAACAGACTCCCCCTTGGCAGTAGCTTCATATCTTGATCTTCAACGCTTGTGTCTTGTAATCTTTCGTCTTCTCTCTTCATCTCTTCAAGCATGCACTCCCTGTCTAACACATACAGAAACCAACTTCTGGTACTTCTTAGCTTCCTCTTTCCAAGCAGGAATGTAGAAAATCTTCTTAGCGTGTAGTACCTGCAAGTCAGCTTGAGACAGATTGACCAAGTTCATTGGATCATACACTCTCATGATCTCTTGCTCATCTTCATCCTCCATGACCGCTTCAGCAGTTTCACAATCCACGTACCACCACTTCAAATCTTTCAAGACGTTCTTGGGCATCACCTTCATCGGCACTTCTTTTAAATGACGGACTGGTTTATACTTCATAACCATCCATGGTTTGCCGTCTGCCCTCATCCCTCTATCTTTGTTTTCTACTAACTTCCCTTTCTGAGGCTTCAGAAGTTCAAACTTTTTGTCTCTAATGGCCTCCTTCCAAACAATTTTCCCAATTACTCTCGCCATATTATCATCACTTCTGTTTATCAGCCCCAGTCTCGCTAAGTCTTTCACCTCACACTCCGGTAAGGTATTCAGGGATCTCAACATCTTCTTGAAGTACTGAATGCCGTCGTATCGTTTGATCACAAATAGTTTCAACTCTTCATCGTACAACCAGCATATGATTCCCTTCTTTGATTCTGCATATCCCTTTATATTATATGACTTTTTGAACATCGTTGGTACTGCAGGCTTCTTCGTCTTTACAAACCACTGAGCGCAGCCTTCCTTCCAGTTTGGCTGTTCTTCCCACTCAGTGTTGTCAACCGCAGCATCTTCACATATAGTCGACTGTTCAACCACAGGGATCTCATGCTCTACATTTTCTTCAACAATCTCTCCTTCTTCTATCACATTCTCAACAACAATTTCTGCACCAATCTTTTCAATCTCATCGATTGGCAGAACATCATCTTCATTCATCAACTCATCATCCTCTAACATATCGTCTATTTCTTTTAGCGCATCAATCATATCATCAACCACATCCACATCATCACCAACATCTACCACATCATCACCAGATGCAGACTCCCCCTCAGCTGTGGAAGCCCCAAGAGCTATAGAAGTTCTTGGCAACTCACCACCTGCACCTTCCGGTGCATTGGGATCATCGTCTTGATCGTTTCGGCGCTTGGTCCTCAACTCATCTCCTCTACAGCTCATCTCCCCCTGAGATGCCAAGAACACCTTCAAGGCATCTATTATTTTCCCGTGCTCAGCCAGGAGGGATGCCTGCAGTTGATTTGCTTCCACTAGGCTTTGAATAGTCTTGGACTGCTCAGCTACAATCCGCTCTAGTGAAGCTATTCGTTCCGAGTCAGAAGAGGGCGTGTCCGCAGGTGGTACCGTACCCGATAACCCTGCCGAAGTGGTGACCGTAGACTCGACAAATCGTGCTACTACCACCGCTGGAGTAAGCGTTTGAGGTGGTAGAGACACAATTGCTGGAGACGACGTCTGGACTGCTATGATCGGTGGAATGTCAGCCGATGATGTAGCCACTACGGGAACAACCGTAGCGCTTGTACTCGATACCTGCACAGAGGTAGGAACAAAGGACATACCAGACAAGGCAGGTGGAGCAAAACGTACCAACCGTGAAGTCTCTCCAGCTCCTACACCCATACCTGTCGTTTCCCTACGTGAACGCTTTCTTACCAGCTGCACAGCTTCTTCTTCATCATCTTCCTCGTCGTCATCGTCAACAATTCTCTTCTGTTTCCCAACTGTTCTCTCATGCGTTACCATCATCCTTCTAGCCTCTTCCATCACATCATCAAAGTCAGCCTGTGGAGCCGAGACTTGAATATTCTCTTGAGGATCAACTCGGTCCATATCAAACATTCCATAGCCTCCCAACATAGCATCAAGATCAATCTCAGCAGCTGACACAGCAGCAGATACAGTAGCAGATACAGCAGGCGCAGCTGATACAGCCTGGGGTGCTGCCGCCTGTTGTGGTCTTGGGTCTCTGAACTCGTCCCCTGCCGCAGGCACATACTCCGGGTTTATAAGATACCCAAAGAGCGGAGTATGCCTGGGACGCAGCTCAGGCTTGCTTCGTGCGCTGGAAGTGCGACACTGTGCAAAGATACGTTTTGTCACACTTTCCACGTATCGAATAGGGCATCGTTGAGGCAGCGTCGGAGCCACATGATTGAAAATCATCTGTAGAAATCGTGGATACATTGTAAACCGCTCACGCGCCACAGCCCTTCGTTGCCTGTCAATCTCGTAAAAGATCATCTGGCTGAACGAATATCTTTTATTATAAGTCAATGCAGTCATAGCAGACTGCATTGTCGCACCCATGCCATCAGTGCCTGCCTTCCGTCCTGACATACATACGATCATGACGTGCATAAGGAAGCGCCACTGATCTAAGAGGAACCCCTTCCTCCGTTGAGTGTCTCCTAAGAGACCCGAATACCCCATCCTGAGGAACGCCCCTTCACGGAATGGTGCAACAAACTCCGTTGGGTCATCCATCGTCTCTTCACCAAACTGCAACGCCACCCGTATATGTTCAGAGGAAAACTGAACAACTTGACCGTTAAGGGTGGCTCGCATAACCGGGGGCTCAACCCGGCAATCGTACTCTACCGTCTGCCAAAAGTCTTCAATATTCGGTAGCGAAATAGGCAGGGTAGTTGTTATTGCATGATAAATCCTTGAGCGAAGGAGAAAAGTAATTATCTCCCTATAGTCCTCCACGCCCTTTGCATCTGGGTCAAGTGTTATGAACTGGTTATGGGCTGGAAAGAATTGTCTTTGATCATCACCGTCATCACCTGCACCTCCTGCACCTCCAATAGCAGCCATATCTGCACTAAACGAACCAAGTTAGATAAACGGTTAAGTTGTACACAAGTTCGCTTGATTACCAGGAGCGAAGTTGTGATCAAACCTGTATAGGCGAAGTTAAAGGTGAGGCGAAGTTGGGAACAACTTCGCTTCATCTTTAAGTTCGTCTAATTAATTGTAAGTAAAAAGGTCTGGGCGAAGTTAGTGTTAACTTCGCCTCTTCACAACATCGCCTCAGGCGAAGATAAGGGTTAGGCGAACTTAAGCCTTAGGCGAAGTTGCGGATAACTTCGCCTCAGGCGAAATTAATCGTCAGGCGAAGTTGAGGATAACTTCGCCGAAACCCTAACTTCGCCTGAACTGAATCGGCGACTGTTCAGATTCTAACAGTCGGAATCCGATGATTCGGCTAAGTTTGACGATGAAGAACTCAATAACACTTGGTATTAAGGTTATTTGGACGAAAAGTTTGTCCATGAACACGTAATACAAGCTTGTAAATCTCGGTTTTGAAAGGTCACCGGACCGAGGTCACAAAACCGTTCAAAACGACCTATGAAAAGCATCACTGTCGTTGGATATACGATTAATCGATAACACCCACCTCGAATCTATGAACGAAACTGAGAAAAAGGATCGAAAACGGAAACGAAACAAGTTCGCCGGAATATATATATCTTCGCCGGAAATTTTCAGATAAGTTCGCTTGATTTTCTGTGAATAGTGTGACCTTTGAACATCCTTATATAGAGGCGGAGTTATACAGGCGAAGTTACGGATAACTTCGCCTAGGCGAAGTTATTCACAACTTCGCCTGTTCAACAACATCGCCTAAAATTTCAAAATTTAACCCTTAAGTTTTTAACAGTTGTCAAATAAGTTAAAAATTGTCCTTTAAGAAATAACTAACATGATCAATTCTAAGTAACCAGTTAAGAAATCATAAAGCTATCTAAGTACAAAAACGTAAAAAATAAATTTAAAGTATAAGGGATCAAATTTCAGTCTCGATAGGGACTGCTACGTTTTAGAAAAGATCCGAACAGGAATCATACTAACTACGTGACTGTCACATAGATTCGTGTTTAGCTGTATTATGACATATAGAGACAGGTTGTAAGCTGGTAATATACTTAAGATGGTTTTCATCGTTTCTGTGATACGAGTTAGGTTCAATTAATCCTTAAAATTTAAGTGGGCAACAACTCAGAAATATTGATGCCTCCTATCTATCCTCAAAGCGTATTTGGCTTTCCCCAAGTCACCCCGAATTGACTTCGACCCATAGTGTCTGATTAACTTGTAAGTATTCTTTGTCTGCTTCCCGTACTCATTCTTACTCCATGATTGAGAAGTCTAGATATCTTTAACTCTCGAATGTTACAATAACTTCATAAGTACTAAGTACCAAAATTTTTTTTTTTTTTTTTTATATATAAACAACTTATAGACTTCAGAGTAATAAACAACTGCAAGTCCCGAATCTGGATCACTGCAGTGTCTTGAAACACCTTCTTCACGGGAATCAGAACACTTACGGGCTCGTGTATGACTGGGTAATCACTTTTCTGCCTATCATTCGGAAAGATATACATGAAGACACACAAAACTCTTAAGGAGTTTCCACATAAAATCAAGTAAAATTTAATTTGTATCACATCTACTTTTACGCACCATAAAAAGTTACCATGACATACCATGATTGTCCTAAAGCCTTTTAAGCCTAATAACTTCACTAGTTAAGCACACAAAGTTAGTATATCTATCATTTTCCATGGTTGGATCAATTTTCCGTTTAACATAGCTAACTAACTTCTTACGAAGTAACAGACTTGAAAAGTAATTTCATTTCCCATAAAATTTGACTTCAATCGCCCCGATCACGTCAAAGTCTTCAGGTAAACGGCAATCCTGAAGATCCAATGGATCAACTGGACCGACCACATACAAGTATGTGTCCTTCTAACTAAGTATGACCGACTAATTTTCAGCGACAGAAAGAAAACACATCATAACCGCCCCGGTCACTTTCAGTCATCTGGTTAATGGCGACCCTCATTCTCTACAAGTAGAAACGAGGACCAAAACATATCCGAGGATATGTCCATCAAACTGAGATAACCGACTACTTTTAAGCAATAGTGACGTTTTTTTTTTTTTTTTTTTTAAATAAACACACAGAAAAAAAATAAATGGTTACTCGGGATTGATCATCCCGTTTAGCTCAATTAGGTTTTGAAATCTGGATTTATCAAACGCTTTTGTAAATAAATCAGCGAAATTTTCTAGCGTATCGACCTTTTCGACCTTAATCAGTTTCTTCTCAGCACAATCCCGTATGAAATGATGACGAATGTCAATATGTTTAGTTTTACTATGTTTCACGGGATTGTTAATTACTGAGATGGCAGCAGTGTTATCAATTAAAATAGGAGTGAGTAAGAAATTCAGACCATAGTCGCGCAATTGTTGCTGAATCCACAAAACCTGAGAGCAGCAGTTGGATGCTGCCATATATTCAGCTTCGCACGTAGAGATTGCAACTGATGTCTGTTTCTTGCACTGCCAGGAAACTAATCTTCCACCGAGAAACTGACATCCTCCTGTTGTCGACTTCTGACTCTGATTGCACCCTCCATAATCAGAATCTGTATAAGCAACTAGTTCCACGTCTCCTCCCTTCGGGTACCACAACCCTAGCTTCGGCTTGCCTTTGAGATACCGCAAAATCCTCTTCACACCCTTCATGTGAGATTCCTTTGGGTTTGCCTGAAAACGAGCACAAAGACAAACAGCAAACATTATATCAGGCCTAGAAGCAGTCAAATACATCAAAGAACCTATTATAGCCCGATACTGAGTTGGGTCCACATCTGCGTCACCGTCAATTTCTGCTCCCAACTTGTGGTTGACGCAAATTGGAGTGTCAAATGGAGAAGAGTCCTCCATCTTGAAGCGCTTGAGGACATCATGAACATATTTTGTTTGATGAATGAACATCCCATCCTTCTTTTTATCAACCTGCAATCCTAAAAAGAACGTTAGTTCACCCATAGCACTCATCTCGAATCTTTTCTTCATGACGGCCTCAAATTCCTGACACATGGAGACTTTTGATGCAGCAAATATGATGTCATCCACGTAGACTTGAACTAGCAGGAAGTCACTTCCATCTCTCTTCACAAACAGTGTGCTGTCAATCAAACCCCTTTCAAAACCACTCTCTAGCAAGTAGTCCGATAACGTTGAATACCAGGCACGAGGTGCCTGATGTAATCCATACAGTGCCTTGCTCAACTTGTACACATGATCAGGAAAGTCTGGGTCAGGAAAACCCGGAGGTTGCTCAACATACACAACCTCATCAACTTTCCCATTGAGGAACGCACTCTTCACGTCCAACTGAAACACTTTCATCTTCTTAAAAGCAGCAAACGCCAAAAACAATCTTATCGCTTCCAACCTGGCCACCGGAGCGAACACTTCATTATAATCTATCCCCTCTTGCTGATTAAATCCTTTAACGACCAGCCTCGCCTTATTTCTTATAATAATCCCCTTTTCATCTCTCTTGCACTTAAACACCCATTTTGTGCCTATCGCATGCACATTCCTTGGTTTTTCAACCAAAGTCCAAACTTCCATCTTCTTAAATTGAGCCAACTCTTCTTGCATGGCCTCGACCCACGAGCTGTCCTTAAGAGCCATTTGATAATTTTTCGGTTCAATCTGGCTAATAAAGCATGAGTACAAACATTCGTTCATTATACCCGTTTCCTTAATGCTTGTATAAACACAGGTGTGCTCATTCAAGCTACTTCTGGTTTGTACACCGGAGGACACATCACCTATTACATTCTCCAAAGGGTGATCTATGTGAATTCTCGTGGTCGGCACAGCACCGACATGCAAATTATCTTCTAAATTAGTAGAGAGCTCATCAATGGTTGTTTCTGGCTGAGAGTGAAATGGATTGATAAACTCATCTTCAGGAGAGACAGCAGGGGAACCGATAGAATTTGATGAGGAAGGTTGACAATCATCAAATAGCTGTCTATGTGCCAAATTTTCCTCCTCATCTAGAATCATCTTCGTAGCAACACGTTCTTCTTCTTCTGTACGAACCAAATCAGGTATGTTAAAAGACTTGAAGAGCCTATCATAGTCGAAAATCCCAGGAGGTCCGATGCTTGGTCTTGGCGATCTGTAACTCGTAATGTCGGTGTTACATACCACCTCAACCTTGCCGTTCGTTGTATTAAAGACACGCCTGTTGGGAGTTCCAACTTCATAGCCGACTAAGATTCCTTCAGCGGCTGCTTCACCAAACTTTGAATGTGCCTTTAAAATTGAACACGGGGACCCGAAAGCTTCAAGTCCACACAAATTGGGCTTTCTCCCATGCATAAGCTCGTAGCATGTTTTATTAAGTCTTTTTACCGTTAAAACTCTATTCAGTACATAGCAAGCTGTAGAAACAGCTTTAGCCCAGAACACCACCGGAAGCTTCGAATCAGCCAGCATAGTTCTGGCTCCTTCAATTAAAGTTCTATTCTTCCTTTCAGCCACTCCATTCTGTTGCGGAGTATACGGAGCGCTGAATTGGTGTTCAATCCCTCTTGACAAACAGAAGATCTCCATTTCAAAATTTTTAAACTCGGAACCATTGTCACTTCTGATGAACTTCACTCGTTTATCCATAATGTTCTCAACTTTGGTAATCAGATTCTTCATCATTTGAGCCGTTTCGTCCTTTGATTTCAGGAAGTATACCCACGAGTATCGTGAGTAGTCATCAGTGATCACCAAGCAATAAGTTGTACCACCTAGACTTCTTACATTCACAGGACCGAAGAGATCCATGTGAAGCAGCTCTAGAGTACTGGCAATTGAGTTTACTTTCTTGGTGAGATGGGACTTCTTGTGCTGCTTTCCCTTTTTGCACGCAAGACATTTGTCTTCAAAATTGAAACTTTTTAAGGGAACACCCAACACAAGCCCATGTCGGACAATATGGTTCATCTTCCGAAGATGAACGTGCCCCATTCTCATGTGCCACAGTTCAGATTCCGATTCGCTTGCTTTTGTCAAAAGACACGATTCTTCCGTTGACATTTCAGTTGAACTTAAATCCATCATGTACGTATTTCGATCACGTGGAGCCTTCATTACTATCCACTCCTCTGGTATTTGAAAACCAGGCTTCAACACAATAGCATCAGTCTTCGTGAAGTGTACGGTATAATCTTTATCACAAATCTGCGACACACTCAGCAGATTGTGCTTCAGTTCTTCAACAAAGTTCACATTTTCTAACGTCATCTTCCCGTTAGTTACCGTACCCCTTCCTGTTATTTTGCCTCCACTCTCCCCAGCAAAACTTACTCTTGCCCCTTGAACAGGTTTTAAATCTTGTAACAAATTCTTGTTACCAGTCATGTGCCGGGAACAGCCGCTGTCCACAACCCAAAGATTATTGGAAGCCCTGTTCAACTGTTCCTGCACAAACAAAAGAGATTATTAAAATTTGGGG
Organism: Bidens hawaiensis; assembly: GCF_021521415.1. Classification (NCBI taxonomy): domain Eukaryota; kingdom Viridiplantae; phylum Streptophyta; class Magnoliopsida; order Asterales; family Asteraceae; genus Bidens; species Bidens hawaiensis. Next base: position 387,344 of record NW_027491917.1, read on the forward strand.
ACCCAAGACCTCTTGGTCTTGGGTCGATTAACCTTCTTAACAGAACTCACACACCTTGGCTGACCAAAGTTAGCATTAGAAAAATTTCCACGAGTCCTAACAGGATACCTCCTTGGAGACTGATAGTGAGGCCAACCAAACCGACGCACATTAAGAGAATCAAAAGAATTATAGCATTTGGTTTGGTTATTAGTAGTGTAAAAACGAGATGTGTTTCTTTGAAAACCTGTATTATCTCTCAAATTTGAATGGTTTTCATTTTTAACATTTAAACGATTACCAAAAACCTTAGTCTCAGTTTTCAAGGGCCTCACCTCTCTGAAACGCTGCTTCAGAGGGTAATCAGCAACAAGGTGCCCTGTTTGATTACATCTAAAACAACACCTATATTCAGCTTTCTTTTCAGCAGATGTTTTAGATGTGGAGGCAGTTTTACCAACCGTACATCTCACATAAGGTGGGACATATGGGTTGAGTGGAGTACTACTTTTAGTTGTTTTAAATTTTTCTCCACTAGTGGGTAATACTTCCTTCTCTTTTGTCTTACCCGACTCGGATGACTTATCCGAATCAGATGAGACTGGACTTGAAATAGAAATTTTAACTTTTGAGACAGGCGAACTTGTTTCGCCTTTACTAACTTCCGGTACTTTACCAGTTTCCTTAGCAGGACCTGTCTGATCAGCTACAAAATTAACAGATTCATGAACACTAGGATTGAAAGTATAATTATGGTTATAAGGTGGTGGAACCTCATGGTAACCAATTCCTCCCCTCTTAGGTGAGGAACCTTGATCACTAACGAGGTGATCAAGAATAGCAGAGGAATTCCGGAATTGCTCCAGTTTCCTATTTAGTTCCACCACTTTTACCTGGTGATCAGCAATCTGTTTTTCTTTCTCAGCGATTAACTTGGTTTTCTCTTCTAAAACCTCGTAGCTTAGATCGATCACATCAATTTTCTCAGCTAATTTTGTTTTTAAACTTCTAACGTCTTTTTCACAAGCTTTAATTTTTATTCTATAATTATTTTCTCTTGTTTTTGTGAAGTGATGATCTTCTTTCAAGGTTTTAAATTCGGCATCCAACTTAACATACTGATCAGTAATTGTAGTAAGCTGTTCAGACAAGTTCTTACATTTAGTACAGATAAGTTTAGTACATACCTCGGAGTTCTGGTCATTAGCCATGAAAGCTTTTTCATTTTCAGCAGCTTTCATACATTCTTCAGCTGCAACCTTTGCCATGTGTGCCTGCTCAAAGAGTTCTCCAGAGAACATGTTCCAGTTGTATTCACCAGCATCAGACATCATGGCATTATCCCTGTTGTTATTTCCACTTTGCTGTGTAGTCCTCCCCTGACTACGTTCTACCCGTGCATTAGTACACTCCTTTGCAAAGTGTCCATTTTGTTGACAATTGTAACACCTCACCCTGGTCTTATCAAATCCTGGCTTTCCACCTACGAACTTTCTGCCAGTCTTCTTCATGAAACGCTTCACTCTTCTGACTATCATCGCCATCTGCCACTGCAGATCCATCTCCTCCAGATCATCAGGATCGATCTGGTCATAGTCTTCTTCCAAAGCAGCAGGGTCCAAAATCTTCCCTTGTATGTAGTTCTCGTAAGAAGCAATAAAAGATGCATATAGTGCAAACTGCTCTTCAGCAGATTTGACACTCATTGGCATCTTAGTGTAGTTATTGCTTGAAGCACTGGGAGAGTAACTACTTTTGGATGTTTGAGGTTTCGAAGCACTTGATCCTCCAGCAACAAAGCAAACATCACCGTTCATGTTTACTGACACATTTCCTTCATGAGAAGAGTTAGAACCAGACTCTCCTTTGGAGTAGTAAGCAGCAGATTCAGACTTCGAACTTGAGCCTGAGTTAACTTTGGCACCATACATACCAGGGTCTTGAACCTGATCCGTTGGTGTTTCTTTACGAACCATATTAAGCTCAAAGGTTCTGAGCTTGTTTACTGCTGTCTCCAAGTCGTAATTAGGAAAGTCTTTGTCTTCCCTCATTAGAACAGTGTACATTTCCCACTTTGGTGGGAGAGCATCGAGAAGCTTCTCAACTATTTCCTCCTCTCTGTAAGCAATAGAATAGTTGTTCAGCTCTGTCATGAGATGATAATATCGGGTGATAATATCATCGAGCGATTCGTTCTTCAAATACTTGAAGACAGAGAACTGAGTCTTTAACAGCTTAATCTTCGAGGCACGAATACCCACGTTCCCTTCGAATCTATTCTCAAGAGCATCCCAAAGCTCTCGTGCAGAAGTGTACTTCCGGAATGTATGGAGAATCTCTTGAGGAAGAGCCATAGTAATTGCAGCATGGGCCTTGCTCTCGGCCTCGTACATCTTCTTCTCTTCTTCCTCCATCTTGTTGTACTTCTTTATCACATCCCGACCTTCGTATTCCATTGTTGGTGGAATATATCCATCCTGGATGCACACCCACATCTTTGCATCCTGGTATTTAATATACTGAATGAACCTATCCTTCCAAGCTACAAAGTCGGTTCCTTTGATCAACCTTGGGGCCTTAGTAGCTGTAACATCCCGAAATTTCAAGGTAATATTAATTATATTACTTAATAATAGAGGGAAAGTTTACTCGGATTATCAGGAAATAAATAAAAGAATAGGAGTTGGTATGGGTCGGGCTAGTGTCGGGTAATGGATGTGGGTTATGGACTTGGATTAATAGAGATGGGTTAAATGAGAATGGGCCTTAGGTCCATGGGATTTCAGGGATATAAATACCCCCAAAATCCCAAAAATATCTTCATTTTTATCTATTTCTTCACACTCAAAACACACATTCTAACCGATCAAGATTCGAAGCCGAGACCCGAGATTTTGTTGATAGATCTGAGTTGGTAAGGTAAGAACAAATCCAACAAAGCTAATATTACTGAAAATGGTTAGGATTGGATGGGTTAACCGGACCCGAAACCCAAACTGCCCAAATCGGACCCCTAAAACGTCGATTTTAGGCTGATTTGATGGTTGGGATTTGTAGGCGCCGATCATACGATTCCGTGGGTACCAAAATCGAGTTATTTGGCTAAGAAACGAAGGATTTATGAGCAAACAGATCTGCAGCACGATAACTTCGCCTGCAAGATTAAGTTCGCCTGATGAACTTCGCCTTCAAGCGTAACTTCGCCTTCAAGCGTAACTTCGCCTAAGGATAACTTCGCCTACGGCCAAGTTCGCCTAAGGATAACTTCGCCTGAAGCCAAGTTCGCCTAAGGTTTAACTTCGCCTGAAGCCAAGTTCGCCTAAGGTTTAACTTCGCCTGAAGCCAAGTTCGCCTAAGGTTTAACTTCGCCTGAAGCCAAGTTCGCCTAAGGTTTAACTTCGCCTGAAGCCAAGTTCGCCTAAGGTTTAACTTCGCCTGAAGCCAAGTTCGCCTAAGGTTTAACTTCGCCTGAAGCCAAGTTCGCCCGAGGTTTAACTTCGCCTAAGGTGAAGTTCGTTTAGAAAATAAATTAAAAACCTAATGGAAAATGTGTTAAGACAGTTATTGGAAATAAAATTTTTCCAAGCTGACCTGGCAGCTCGACCCCAGCCAGGGGCTCTGCCCCTTGGACCCTGCTAGGGGCTGTCGCCCCTAGACCCCGCTGCCAGGGGCGCTGCCCCTGGACCCCCGTTCGTTGTGGGTAGTAGTTAAGACTGGAAAGATGATATGAGTAGTGATAGTTGCTTTAAAACGTGTAACTTGTACAGTCAGCCGAGCTCAGTTAAGGAAGGGATTTACAGCTATCTGAAGAAAGAAGCAGAGTTCAGGTGAGTTTCTAGCCCCATTCCTTGTTATGTTTTCGGGGCTGTGTGCATACTCGATGTGTTGTTAATACATTTATCCTAGGTGATAAGTGTATGTCATATGTGATATGTGTGATAGATATGAATGATTGCTTGTCGGTACGCGAACGATCTTCGGATATTGCGCGTACTGTCAGGTTAAAAATAAAGGTACGAATATTATATATCGAAGATATATGAATGTTTCAAATGAATACTTGTCGGGGCGTGAACGATCTTCGGATATTGCACGTGTCGACAAGGGGTATGGTTGTTAAATGAATGAGGTAAAGAATGCCTAGAGTGTTCTTATGTTATAATGTAAGTATGTGTGTATAGGTACACGAATGGCATGTGAGTTCTATGTTCGACATAGTAAGTTAGGATGGCAAATCCCTCTAGCTTCTGTCGGACATAGACTCGGCTGGTAATGGCGTAGTTAATGACTGCGAGCCTTATACGTGATGTAGATGATAGATGTAAATGTAGATAGGTGTCAGCATAGGAAAGGGCTGTGAACCTTATACGTGCTGGTTTTGTAGCATAGGGGAGGACTGCGAACCTCGTACGTGCTATGAGTTAGGTTGCAACATAGGGAAGGACTGCGAACCTTGTACGTGTTGTGGATGTATGTCAGCATAGGAAAGGGCTGTGAACCTTATACGTGCTGGTTTTGTAGCATAGGGGAGGACTGCGAACCTCGTACGTGCTATGAGTTAGGTTGCAACATAGGGAAGGACTGCGAACCTTGTACGTGTTGTGGATGTATGTCAGCATAGGAAAGGGCTGTGAACCTTATACGTGCTGGTTTTGTAGCATAGGGGAGGACTGCGAACCTCGTACGTGCTATGAGTTAGGTTGCAACATAGGGAAGGACTGCGAACCTTGTACGTGTTGTGGATGTATGTCAGCATAGGAAAGGGCTGTGAACCTTATACGTGCTGGTTTTGTAGCATAGGGGAGGACTGCGAACCTCGTACGTGCTATGAGTTAGGTTGCAACATAGGAAAGGACTGCGAACCTTGTACGTGTTGTGGATGTACTATGGTATAGGGAAGGACTGCGAACCTTGTACGTACCATAAACGGTGAACATAGGTAAGGGCTGCGAACCTTGTATGTGTTCACGACGTTGAGTACAGGTATAGACGGTGAACTATGAACGTACTCTCGGTAGACTGAGGATAGTGATTGTAGATATGTATATATGTATGTATGGTAGCAAGTATGTATGTCGAACAGAAGGGTAACTAGTGAAGTATGGATATGTATCTACGGATATGTACGTATGTGTATGTATTGTATGGCGTTCGATTAACTAGAACTCACTCAGCGTAGCTGACTTTTAGTATGCACGCAGGTGAGCTGATTATAGAGTTAGCATGAGGATGACACACGGCATGGATTGAACGGCTGGCATCTGAAGAAAGAAGTAAAGATGTTTTAAATATAAAGTTTTGTGTTATGGTATCAAAGAAAAGATTTAATGTTTTGTAACAAATGATTGATGTTTTATACTCCGCGAAAAGTTTTAATAAACTCTGATTTGAAGAACTGTGTTTATGAGTAAATCCGACGCTAAAGTAGGGTCACCGGGTTCGGGGCCTTACAAGTTGGTATCAGAGCATAAGTTCGAGAGATTTAAGCATCCTACATGCTTAGACTCAAACAGAAAATGGGATTTAAGTAAGAAAGGAAAGAAGATGCCAGTTCAAGAATGCCATGTGTCGCTCAAGCAAGATCAGTAAAGGTAAAGTGTGTGATTAAATGATATATGGTAATGAGAAAGAAAAGATATGTGAACGATAGGGATAGGAATAATTGATTGTTTGATTTGACTAACTGCTTAAGTAGAACCAGCACAAATAGACTTATAAAGGGAAGTGTATAGGACACGGAAAGCAACGTGATCAGCTAGTCACAGCTGGCCACTGTTATTACCTGTTAGCCTTGCTATCCTTGTACTAAATAGTTCCTTGAGTGATGATGTTTGTGTTTTCCCTTTTAGAATATTAATGGCTGGAGCTGGAGAATTTGTTGGAACTGGGGGTCGCACTGGACGTCGTGGCAGGCCTCGTCTTGTCCGGCAACCCTCGGTAGAAGAAGCTTCCCACACCGAAGATGAAGGAAGCGCAGCTGGAGGAGGCCAGAACAACAACGAAGAAGTTCAACTTAGCCCTGCAGTTCAAGCAGCCATTGTTCAAGCTGTAGTTGCTGCTGTGAAGAACCTGAACCCCGAAGGATCTGCTGGAAGCCGTGAACGAACTGCTGAAGGGGCGGGTGGTGATGGTAGGAAGGATGGGGAAGGAGAAAGAGGGGCCTCGAGTGAGGATAAGTCTGTGAAAGTCGATGACAGGAGAAGAGGCCAAGGTGGGTGCAACTATAAGTCCTTCAAAGAATGCGACCCGCCAAAGCTGACTGGTTTGGGAGACGCAATCGCTACTCTCCAATGGATAGCCACTATGGACAAGGTTATCCGCATTAGCGAATGCCGTCCCGACCAAGCTGTGGGTTATGCTACTCAGTCATTTGAGGAAGAAGCTATGTATTGGTGGGAAGGTGTGGAGCAGAGAAAGACTAGGGATGAGATCAAGGCGTTGAGATGGGACGATCTGAAGGAGTTGGTGATGAAAAAGTTCTGCGCTGATGCCGAGGTTGAAAGGACGGAGATGAAGTTCTTGAATTTAAAGGCCGGTATGATGACGCATCGTGAGTATACTACTGAATTCAACCGACTATCTAGGTTGGTGCCTGATATGGTTGACACTGAGGTCAAAAGAATCAAATGTTATGTGAGGGGATTGCCACAAAAAGTCCGCATGTTGGTCAGGGCAAATAAACCTGCTACTTTTGACTCTGCTGTTGAACTTGCAGAGGTGGTTTATGCTGACCTGGCTGAGGACGATGTGGTGGTGGGGGAAAAGAAGGAGAAGAAATGGGCTACCTCTGCTAAGCGGTCTGGCGAGATGGTGACAACAACTGATGAGAGGAAGGCCAAGGTTGGAAACAAGGATGCGTGTAAGACGTGTGGGCGAGTGCACCCGGGGGAATGCAGGATTGGGACAGACAGGTGCTATCGGTGCGGAAAGGGTGGGCATTACTCTCGAGACTGCCCTGATCGTCCAAAGTGCTACAAATGCGGAAAAGCTGACCACATGGCTAGGGATTGCAAGGAATCAGGGGCGGGAGGTGCGGAACGATAAAGACTTGGGGAAACTGCAGAGAGGAACGCTTGATGAAGGAATAATTGTTCATGCAATGGTTTTACTAAGTTGCTTTTGCTTAAGAACTTGTTTTGTGTTAAGGTTTAAAACTTATGTTTATCAGTGACGTGTAATATGTTGAGTTTGGTTATGAATGATTATTATGTTATGATGAAATGTTGTTTAGACAATAGTGTTAAAAGTACTAATCGAAGCCCTTGGAGGTATGAGATGAGTTGTGGTACATCGAGGGTCTCATGGACAAGCTACCTTAAATAGCTAAAACACATGACCACCATTCGATGACTGCAAAGTCGGAAGTAAGAAGGATAACTCAGAAAGCGAAGGCGATTCAATAAAGCGTGTAAATATAAGAAGTTTTCCTTTTATAGGGAATAAGTTAGGTTTCGGGGACGAAACCTCTTTAAGGAGGGAAGACTTGTAATATCCCGAAATTTCAAGGTAATATTAATTATATTACTTAATAATAGAGGGAAAGTTTACTCGGATTATCAGGAAATAAATAAAAGAATAGGAGTTGGTATGGGTCGGGCTAGTGTCGGGTAATGGATGTGGGTTATGGACTTGGATTAATAGAGATGGGTTAAATGAGAATGGGCCTTAGGTCCATGGGATTTCAGGGATATAAATACCCCCAAAATCCCAAAAATATCTTCATTTTTATCTATTTCTTCACACTCAAAACACACATTCTAACCGATCAAGATTCGAAGCCGAGACCCGAGATTTTGTTGATAGATCTGAGTTGGTAAGGTAAGAACAAATCCAACAAAGCTAATATTACTGAAAATGGTTAGGATTGGATGGGTTAACCGGACCCGAAACCCAAACTGCCCAAATCGGACCCCTAAAACGTCGATTTTAGGCCGATTTGATGGTTGGGATTTGTAGGCGCCGATCATACGATTCCGTGGGTACCAAAATCGAGTTATTTGGCTAAGAAACGAAGGATTTATGAGCAAACAGATCTGCAGCGCGATAACTTCGCCTGCAAGATTAAGTTCGCCTGATGAACTTCGCCTTCAAGCGTAACTTCGCCTTCAAGCGTAACTTCGCCTAAGGATAACTTCGCCTACGGCCAAGTTCGCCTAAGGATAACTTCGCCTGAAGCCAAGTTCGCCTAAGGTTTAACTTCGCCTGAAGCCAAGTTCGCCTAAGGTTTAACTTCGCCTGAAGCCAAGTTCGCCTAAGGTTTAACTTCGCCTGAAGCCAAGTTCGCCTAAGGTTTAACTTCGCCTGAAGCCAAGTTCGCCCGAGGTTTAACTTCGCCTAAGGTGAAGTTCGTTTAGAAAATAAATTAAAAACCTAATGGAAAATGTGTTAAGACAGTTATTGGAAATAAAATTTTTCCAAGCTGACCTGGCAGCTCGACCCCAGCCAGGGGCTCTGCCCCTTGGACCCTGCTAGGGGCTGTCGCCCCTAGACCCCGCTGCCAGGGGCGCTGCCCCTGGACCCCCGTTCGATGTGGGTAGTAGTTAAGACTGGAAAGATGATATGAGTAGTGATAGTTGCTTTAAAACGTGTAACTTGTACAGTCAGCCGAGCTCAGTTAAGGAAGGGATTTACAGCTATCTGAAGAAAGAAGCAGAGTTCAGGTGAGTTTCTAGCCCCATTCCTTGTTATGTTTTCGGGGCTGTGTGCATACTCGATGTGTTGTTAATACATTTATCCTAGGTGATAAGTGTATGTCATATGTGATATGTGTGATAGATATGAATGATTGCTTGTCGGTACGCGAACGATCTTCGGATATTGCGCGTACTGTCAGGTTAAAAATAAAGGTACGAATATTATATATCGAAGATATATGAATGTTTCAAATGAATACTTGTCGGGGCGTGAACGATCTTCGGATATTGCACGTGTCGACAAGGGGTATGGTTGTTAAATGAATGAGGTAAAGAATGCCTAGAGTGTTCTTATGTTATAATGTAAGTATGTGTGTATAGGTACACGAATGGCATGTGAGTTCTATGTTCGACATAGTAAGTTAGGATGGCAAATCCCTCTAGCTTCTGTCGGACATAGACTCGGCTGGTAATGGCGTAGTTAAGGACTGCGAGCCTTATACGTGATGTAGATGATAGATGTAAATGTAGATAGGTGTCAGCATAGGAAAGGGCTGTGAACCTTATACGTGCTGGTTTTGTAGCATAGGGGAGGACTGAGAACCTCGTACGTGCTATGAGTTAGGTTGCAACATAGGGAAGGACTGCGAACCTTGTACGTGTTGTGGATGTATGTCAGCATAGGAAAGGGCTGTGAACCTTATACGTGCTGGTTTTGTAGCATAGGGGAGGACTGCGAACCTCGTACGTGCTATGAGTTAGGTTGCAACATAGGGAAGGACTGCGAACCTTGTACGTGTTGTGGATGTATGTCAGCATAGGAAAGGGCTGTGAACCTTATACGTGCTGGTTTTGTAGCATAGGGGAGGACTGCGAACCTCGTACGTGCTATGAGTTAGGTTGCAACATAGGGAAGGACTACGAACCTTGTACGTGTTGTGGATGTACTATGGTATAGGGAAGGACTGCGAACCTTGTACGTACCATAAACGGTGAACATAGGTAAGGGCTGCGAACCTTGTACGTGTTCACGACCTTGAGTACAGGTATAGACGGTGAACTATGAACGTACTCTCAGTAGACTGAGGATAGTGATTGTAGATATGTATGTATGTATGTATGGTAGCAAGTATGTATGTCGAACAGAAGGGTAACTAGTGAAGTATGGATATGTATCTACGGATATGTACGTATGTGTATGTATTGTATGGCGTTCGATTAACTAGAACTCACTCAGCGTAGCTGACTTTTAGTATGCACGCAGGTGAGCTGATTATAGAGTTAGCATGAGGACGACACACGGCATGGATTGAACGGCTGGCATCTGAAGAAAGAAGTAAAGATGTTTTAAATATAAAGTTTTGTGTTATGGTATCAAAGAAAAGATTTAATGTTTTGTAACAAATGATTGATGTTTTATACTCCGCGAAAAGTTTTAATAAACTCTGATTTGAAGAACTGTGTTTATGAGTAAATCCGACGCTAAAGTAGGGTCACCGGGTTCGGGGCCTTACAGTAGCCGACCCCGCTTCAACTTCCATTTTGACTAACTCTGAGATGTTAATTGACGACATCTTCTCGAAAACACGAAAAACCTGAAACAAACAAAATTTTTTTTTTTTTAAACAGTACTATAGGCGAAGTTAAGGATAACTTCGCTTAAGTGTTAACTTCGCTGGAAAATCCTTAAATTCGCGTGACTTGGCGAAGTGGAGAATAACTTCGCTTAAGGTAAGCGAACTTAGGAGGTAAGCGAAGTTGAGGATAACTTCACTTAGGCGAACTTATGAGGTAGGCGAAGTTGTGGATAACTTCGCTTAGCCTTATATCTTCGCCGTAACCCTACTTCCAGTGACGGCAACTTCGCCTGAAGAACAACAACTTCGCCCGAAGAACACTGAAAATATTCAGATCTGTTTTCGACGATTTAGCAGTTTCCGGTCGTTGTAACGGCTTGAATATGACTGTATAAGGTGAGTATAGCACAATATCAACGAAAACGCGTCCCGCGAATAGGTCAAACGAGACGTTTTCTACACCCGCGTGAAATCCCGAACCACACAATCGAGCACAATTGCTCTGATACCAATTGTAGGTTCCGGACGGATCTTACACGGGATATCGCTATATACGCAGGTGCGGAATCCCTGCGTAGGTAGTTACGAGCATAGAATACGTAAGACAATCACACGCGATACACACGAACACGTTATGTAATATAACTTGAAAACACGTCTATTACAGACTCGATCTCTCGTCTACTGACTTGCTGAAATACACGTGATTAACCAAAACACTAACTGACCAACACGTAAACCCGTAGGTTACTTAAATACACGACAACTTCGCCTCAGGCGAAGTTGTCTGTAACTTCGCTCGTTGAACAAGTTCGCCTAGGCGAACTTGTCAACAACTTCGCTTGTTTAACAAGTTAGCCTAAGCGAACTTGTTGACAACTTCGCTTACATACAAAATCATAAACTTAAACATAATTACATACAGACTCGATTACAAACGCTAGACTATGAACTACTGACATTTATGTACCAACAGAAAAACTGAGGATGAGTCGAACCACTGAATCGGATCATAAATTCGGTCATGGAGACTGCCATACCATATTTTGTGACCCTGAGAAAGAATCGAAACAATATTTATGCCTTCACGCCACGCCGTGGCCCGTTCGAAATTTTGCTAGTAATGCCAAGGGGGTAGTACACGAGCCGGAGGAAAAACTGAGTATGGGTCGAACCACTGAATAGAATCATAAATTCGGTCATGGAGACTGCCATACAATCTTTTGTGGCCCTAGGAAAGAATCAGATCAATAATTATGCCCTTACGCCACCACGTGGCCCGTTCGAAATTCTGCCAGTATAACAAAAGGGGTAGTACACGAGCCGGAGGAAAAACTGAGTATGGGACGAACCACTGAATCGGATCATAAATTCGGTCACGAAGATTTACATACATTATTGTGTGACCCTAAGAAAGAATCGGATCAATAATTATGCCCTGACGCCACCCCGTGGCCCGTTCGAAATTTTACCAGTATAGTACACGAGCCGAAGGAAAAACTGAGTATGGGTGGAACCACTGAATCGAATCATAAATTCGGTCTAAGGGACTGCCATACAATATTTTATGACCTTAAGAAAAAATCGGATCAATAATTATGCCCTGACGCCACCCCGTGGCCCGTTCGAAATTTTGCCAGTATTCCAAAAGGGGTAGTACACGAGCCGGAGGAAAAACTGAGTATGGGTCGAACCACTGAATCAGATCATAAATTCGGTCACGAAGATTTCCATACAATATTTTATGACCGTAAGAAATAATCGGATCAATAGTTATGCCTGAAGCCACCGCGTGGCCCGTTCGAAATTTTGCCAGTATTTCCAAAAGGTAGTACACGAGCCGGAGGAAAAACTGAGAATGGGTGGAACCACTGAATCGAATCATAAATTCGGTCTAAGGGACTGCCATACAATATTTTATGACCCTAGCCCTGACACTACCCCGTGGCCCGTTCGAAATTTTGCCAGTATTGCAAACGGGGTAGTACTCGAGCAGGAGGAAAAACTGAGTTTGGGTGGAACCACTGAATCGGATAATAAATTCGGTCAGGGAGACTGCCATACCATATTTTGTGACCCTAAGAAAGGATCGGATCAATAATTATGCCCTCACGCCACCCCGTGTCTCGTTCGAAATTTTGCCTGTATTATCATAGGGGGTAGTACACGAGTCGGAGGAAAAACTGAGTATGGGTGGAACCACTGAATCGGATCGTAAATTCGGTAATGGAGATTGCCGTAGAATATTTTGTGACCTTAAGAAAGAATCGGATCAATAGTTATGCCCTGAAGCTACCCCGTGGCCCGTTCGAAATTTTGCCAGTATTGCCAAAGAGGTAGTACACGAGCCAGAGGAAGAACTGAGTATGAGTCGAACCGCTGAATAGAATCATAAATTTGGTCATAGAGACTGTCATACAATATTTTGTTACCCTAGCCTTGACACCACCCCGTGGCCCGTTCGAAATTTTTCTAGTATTGCCAAACGGGGTAGTACACGAGCCGGAGGAAAAACTGAGTTTGGGTGGAACCACTGAATCGGATAATAAATTCGGTCATGGAGACTTCCATACAATATTTTATTACCCTAAGAAAGAATCAGATTAATAATAATGCCCTCACACCACCCCGTGGCGTGTTCGAAATTTTGGTCGTATTGCCAAATGGGGTAGTACACGAGCCAGAGGAAAAAACTAAGTATGGGTCGAACCACTGAAACGGATCATAAATTCGGTTTAGGAGACTGCCTTACAATATTTTATAACCCTAAGAAAGAATCAGATCAATAATTATGCCATGACGCCACCCCTTGCCCCTTTCGAAAATTTGCCAGTATTGCCAAAAGGGGTAGTACACGAGCCGGAGGAAAACTAAGTATGGGTCGAACCACTGAATCGGATCATAAATTCGGTCATGGAGACTGCAATACAATATTTTTTGACCCTAAGAAATAATCGGATCAATAATTATACCCACCCTGTGGCCCGTTCGAAATTTTGCCAGTATTGCCAAAGGGGGTACTACTCGAGCCGGAGGAAAAACTGAGTATGGGTCGAACCACTGAATCGGATCATAAATTCGGTCATGAAGATTGCCATACAATATTTTGTGACCCTAAGAAAGAATAGGATCAATAATTATGCCCCGACGCCACCCCGTGGCCCGTTCAAAATTATGCCAGTATTGCCAAAGGGGGGTACACGAGCCGGAGGAAAAACTGAGTATGGGTGGAACCACTGAATCATATCGTAAATTCGGTCATGGAGACTGCCATACCATATTTTGTGAACCTAAGAAAGAATCAGAACAATATTTATGCCCTCACGCCACCCCGTGGCGCGTTCGAAATTTTGCCAGTATTGCCAAAGGGGGTAGTACACGAGCCGGAGGAAAAACTGAGTATGGGTGGAACCACTGAGTCGGATCATAAATTCGGTCTAGGAGACTGCCATACAATATTTTATGACTCTAAGAAAAAATCGGATAAATAATTATGCCCTGATGCCACCCCGTGGCCCGTTCGAAATTTTGCCAGTAATCCCAAAGGGGGTAGTACACGAGCCGGAGGAAAAAAATGAGTATGGGTCGAACCACTGAATCGGATCATAAATTCGGTCATGGAGACTGCCATACAATATTTTGTGACCTTATGAAAGAATCGGATCAATAATTATGCCCTGACGCCACCCTGTGGCTCATTCGAAATTTTGTCAGTATTGCCAAAGTGGGTAGTACACGAGCCGAAGGAAAAACTGAGTATGGGTGGAACCACTGATTCGAATCATAAATTCGGTTATGGAGACTGCCATACCATATTTTGTGACCTTAAGAAAGAATCAGAACAATAATTATGCCCTCACGCCACCCCGTGGCCCGTTCGAATTTTTGTACACGAGCCGGAGGATAAACTGAGTATGGGTCGAACCACTAAATCGGATCAGAAATTCGGTCTTGGTGACATCCATACAATATTTTATGACCTTACGAAATAATCGGATCAATAATTATGCTCTGGCACCACCTCGCGGCGCGTTCGAAATTTTGCCAGTATTGACAAAGGGGTTTGTTCAGCGAGCCGGAGAAAAAATTGACTATGGGTCGAATCACTGAACCGCATCAGAAATTTGGTCTCGGTGACCTCCATACAAAATTTTATGACCCTAAGAAAGAATGAGATAAATAATTATGCCCTGACACCACCCCGCGACCCGTTCGAAATGTTGCCAGTATTGCCAGGTTAGTATGTTCACCGAGCCGTAGAAAAAACTGAGTATGGGGCGAACGACTGAATCGGATCAGAAATTCGGTCTTGGTGACTTCTATACAATATTTATGACCCTACGAAAGAATCGGATCAATAATATGACTTGACGCCACAGCGCGGCCCGTTTGAAATTTGCCAGTATTGCCAAAGGGGTTTGCTCAACGAGTCGGAGAAAAAAAACTGACTATGGGCCGAACCACTGAATCGGATCATAAATTCGGTCTTGGTGACCTCCATGCAATATTTTATGACCCTACGAAATAATCGGAACAATAATTATGCCCTGACGCCACCCCACGGCCCGTTCGAAATTTTGCCAGTATTGCCATAGGGGTATGTTTATCGAGCCGGAGAAAAAACTGAGTATGGGTCGAACAAGTGAATCGGATCAGAAAGTCGGTCTTGGTGACCCCCATACAATATTTTATGACCCTAAGAAAGAACCAGATCAATAATTTTGCCCTAACCCCACCCCGTAACTCGTTCGAAATTTTGTATGTATTACCAAACGGGTATGTACAAGAGTCTAATAAAAAACTGATTATGGATCAAACCAACGAATCAGAACATAAATTATAGTTTATGAATTATATGAAGTGATAATAAAAGTAAAGTAGAGATATTTGGTTAATGTTGACTTGAGGGTTTGGTGTTGAATGGAGAGAAACAAATAGAAGAAAAGAAAAGAAAAGAAGAGAGTTAGTTTTGTGTTGATTTGTACAGAAGAAAGAAGGTTTGAATCAATCGGAAGTAGAAAGAAAGAGAAAAGTGAAACCCTAATTAGCTCGAAGAAGAAGATGAATATCAATGTAGCCGCCAAGGCACAGAAGATAAATGTTGATAATCGAATCTCTCTTCGTTATTACTTTCGGATCGCAGATAACATTCTACGCCAGGTATTGATGATGATGATGATGATTTCATATTGATATTATTTATTAGGAGGACCCAAATTAATCAATCTCTTGCTTGCTTGCTATTATTATTCACAGGCTGCTATCTTCCGACAAGAGAAGAATATTATCGATCTATATATTATGCTCTTAAGATTTTTAAGGTAACTAATTACCATTATTATTATTTTTATTATTATTCCATTCCTAGTTCGATGATTCATTAGTTGATATATAGTTTTCATTTCATTTCAGTTTGGCTACAGAAACAATACCCTCTCATCGAGATTTTAATGCCTCTTCTCAGAGGGACAAGATTAACCTCAAGAAGGTACTGTATTTCTTTCTTTCTTTCTTTCTTAGTTTTAATCATGCCGCCACCACCAATCTCTATTTTAATAATGAATGAATCTCAGAGATCATTGAGTGCTGTAACTGAGCTAGAGGAGTTGAAGCCTGCTGTACGACTCAAGATTCTTGACTTATCATCCACAAATAATCCTCCTCCTGCTCTTCATAAGGTATTATTATGCTTAACAATATTATTTGATGCATATAACAACAACAACCTCGTGTGTGTATTTTCTCTATAGCAGCAGGCACCCCCACCACAAGTTAATGTTCATCAACATCATATGCACTCATCTCCTTATCTTCAGCAGACTAGCCAATTGTAAGTGTTTTCACTTCACTTCTCTATGTGTATTATATAAATCAGTTATATATAGTATTTACCACATTATAAGTTGTTTAGAAATGGCAAATTGGATTTTTATAATCACAACTATCTGTTATTACTTGTTTATTTATGTATGTTTTGTTGGTGCTCTAGATATGTAAATATTCCTCGTGCAAAGGAAGAAACTCTCTCCAGACATTCTATTTTAGGCCCAAATGGACTTTCTAGGCAACGCCAACCCCCTATCATCAATGTTGCAGCGGTATCCCTTCTTCAACTTCTTTTCTTATATTTCTTTTTATTATAAGCTAAAGAGGGTTTCATTCTTGTATGTATCGCAGGTTCGTTATCCAAAGAATATTGATTTGACACCTGTGGAATTTCTGAGGTAACTTCTTTACAAAAAGAATTTTCATGTCACTATTGCATTTTAAGTTTTTAACCATACAATTTTTGGTATTTTGATTTTGCTTGCTAGTGAGAAAAAGTTGCTTTCCCTGGAGCATGAAAAAGTTAGTAGCAACTTGGAACATGAGAAATTAAGTATAGAATCAGTTGACAATAACAAGCCAGGAGTTGATTCCTTGATTTCTTTTGAAGAGATTCCGTCTGATATTATAAGACAGCCTTCCCCACCTCCTGTTCTAGCCCAAGTCCAAGATTTGGTTTCACCGGATACAGGGCCTGGACCTGGGCCTGAAAAATCCACTGATAGTGTCTGCTCGGAATCTCCCCTTGAGTTACACATTGTAAGATTCCAGTCTTTATTAGGAAACAGAATAAAATGATTAATTTATGTACCAGTGATCTTGTCGAATAATATTTATATTTTTGAATGCTATCGTTTAGGTTTTCTTCTTTAGAAATATCTTTTCCCTTTTAGCTGCTGCTACTTTATTTTACCCGTTGATCTTTTAGAGATGAACTGTAACATGAATGGGTTGTTCAAATATATATTTACTTTGTTTAGCAAAGGCAAAACAAAACACTAACTATGGGTGGGTCTTGTGCAGTCGTCGAAAGTGATGGATCACTTCATGAAGGTGGCAAAGAGGAATACGGATAAAGATTTAGAGACATGCGGTATTCTTGCTGGGTCACTTGTAAGTGTCGTTGGTTTCTATTATTTGTTTTTCAGTATCTGTCTAATTGTTGGTTATTTTGTTAGAAAAATCGAAAATTCTATGTTACTGCACTCATCATTCCAAAGCAAGAAGGAACAGCCAACTCGGTAAAGTATTATTCTCTTACTTTTTTTATGAAGACTTTCTTATGATCTTTTGGTAAATACAGTGTCAGGCTATTAATGAGGAGGAAATATTTGAAGTCCAGGACAAACGATCTCTATTCCCTCTTGGATGGATACATGTGAGTCATATATGAAAATTAAACTCCAAATAACAGTCTTAAATTTGTATCAGCTTTCTGGATGTATGTGGGAATTTGTGAAGGAATTGGAATGTTTATGACAATAATTATAGTTTTTATTTGAACCTTTAAGCTAAACTAACCTATTTGACTGATTCGAGATAAAGCATAACTCCAATTGATCATGTTGTGTGTAAATGTGTTGGAGTGATTTCATCATCCTTTGTTCATGCTATTATTTACTTCATCCTGATGTTTGTTTGTATCTTGCAGACGCATCCTACACAATCTTGTTTCATGTCATCTATCGATGTTCATACACACTATGCATATCAGGTAACATTTCCTCTGTGCTTGGTTTTTATAATTATATAAGGAAAATGTTTCTTTAGTGCAGGCCAAATAGATTCACACAACTCGAAGTAATTACCATCAAAATTTGTGATAATCCATTTAGGAAGTTACTCTAGGCTAATGGCTTCTATTTGCAGAACAATAATTTTCAGTAAATGGGGAACTCGAAAGTAATAAATAAACATAAGGTTTAGGATAATGCTATTACGCCCTTGAAGAAATATCTGCGTCTGCAACTATATATGTGTTTACAATCTCGGTTTTTTGTTTGAATGTTGAATTATATCAACTCTCAGCTTTGCTTGTTTGTTTTCCAGATTATGTTGCCCGAGGCAATTGCTATCGTCATGGCACCAAGAGATAGTTCAAGGTTTATTATTTGTACACTTCATGAGGGTCTATTAGTTAGTTATATATCAACTGGATGATCTGATTATGATTTACGATTATTATTATGTTTTACAGAAATCATGGCATTTTCCGTTTGACTACACCTGGCGGTATGGGTGTCATAAGAAACTGTCCTCACCGGGGTTTCCATGCACACGATGCACCATCAGATGGTAGTCCAATTTATAAACAATGTACAGATGTTTATATCAACCCCAAGTTGAAATTTGACGTCATTGATTTGCGGTGATGCAAATGCTTACTTTGTATATACTCAAGTAAGATGCAAACAAAAAAATTCCCATTTAAGGAGCATCTTTTATTGCACAAAACCTGTTTACTGTAATTTAGGTTTATTGGTTTTAAATTGGCTTGTTTGATTCACAAATGCAATGTTTGTATGTTTGACCACTGTGGTTGATTTAACTTTCTCAAGGCAATGTATCTTTGGGTTTGATTTTGGAGATGCTATTGAGTTCATGCAACTATCATATACGCTCATAAGATCAACTGAGCAACCATACTTTGAATATGGATGCAAATCAGATTTACAGATAGTGTAATGCTATGTGCTAATTACATAAAGACTTAGCTAAGCTGTCCTGTCGGGTCGGACATTCCACC
Source organism: Bidens hawaiensis (assembly GCF_021521415.1). Classification (NCBI taxonomy): domain Eukaryota; kingdom Viridiplantae; phylum Streptophyta; class Magnoliopsida; order Asterales; family Asteraceae; genus Bidens; species Bidens hawaiensis. The sequence continues at coordinate 406,105 of NW_027491917.1, forward strand.
CATGTCAAAACGAATGTGGGTCAGCACAGGCCAAACACTAGAGATTAGAATCCAACTTTTAGCCTCTTTAATGCAGTTCGGATCAGAATCCTCTAATTGGATGTAAACATTTATTCCTCTACTAACATGTACAAAATCACAAGGCCAAATTTAATTTAAAAAAAAAATGTTTACTGTAAACATTTAGAATCCAACTTTTAGCCTCTTTAGCATGTGTTGTAACAAATTTACAAGCAATTGAAGCTTAGAACACTGGTGAAGCTTGACAAGTGTTTTCAAGTATTATTGGATTTTATGTACATAAGAGTTTGATTACAAATGAATAGAAAGCTAAGAGACAAGTCTAGAGTAAAGGTCATGGAGAGCAGAATACAAGGGTTCAGCAGCCTTTGGTCTATCCACAGTCCCAAGAAGTATATCGGCAGTTGTGAGATATGGATCGCCATAAAAGTGAAGATTAGTGTCCATCCTTGTTGCAACAATGTTCCCTTCCAAGGACACTCCAACAAAAGCACCTTTTAGAAAGAACAGCACTCAATTATTATACACAGTATTCAGTTGTTTTGTAATAAAAATGAGAAATACCTACCTTTGCTACAACTGTAAGTGTAGCACATGCCAGAGCCTTTATCACCAGCTCGAAGATCAGCTTCCAAAACTCTTCCAACAGGCCCCGCAGCAGCACTGCAACCAGCTCCAAGAGAAAAATGCAGGCGACTACAGAATGTTTTCACAGCTTTAAAGTCATGAAGTACGATTATGAAGTCCATAAGCTCACCTCCAACCTATCAAAACATTATTTAAACAAGTATATGTATGGGTTTTTAATAATTTTAAGAGAAGGATAATTTTACCTGAGGACCCCATCCTAGACCAGCTGAAACTATAGCAGAAGGTGCAGACCAAGAACCATCTGCTCTTCGAGCCATTACCAAACCAGTACCAAGTTTGTATGTAAGTAGCATCCCGACCTTAGCAACAGTTAAGATAGCCAGACCTTTAGCGCCTTTCATAACTGCTGCAGGAATAGACCTTTCAGGATTTAACCTGGCAACCTGCATAGATGATCACATAAAATAAAAACATAAACATATCATGTAGGAAAAGACCCTGAGAATCAGGTACCTGACAGTAATTCCTCAACGTATTAGAAGATTTATATATTTCGTGTTCCATAGACAAACCAACAGGAAGATTTAACCATCCCCTTGTGCAAGTCCAATCGGTGACATCATGCTTGGCCACCTGTACGGCGTTGCTGATGGTGTTGATCAAAACACCTTGCAACGGGTCGAGCATATCATAGCAGGTGTCACAGACCCTCTGTGGATTCCTGTCTCTAAACTTAACAGGTAACAAGCATCTTCCCATTGAGCAAGCCCTGCAAAAGATTCCTCCGCAGAATCGACAATGATGTCTGCCACGTGTGAGGGCAGTGAAGGGAGCATTGCACTGCATACAGACTTTGGTAGTGCTGTCCCGAAGCCACTCTGGGGGTTCTGCTTCCAAGACTTGTTTGTAAGCATTATAGTTAAGTGGTTCAAGGAGGGGCGGGGCACTAGGAGTGTAGACAGATGGGTGCAAGTAAGTATTGTTCCCAGACGAGCCGATAAAGGCAACGTTTGAAGAAGCAGCAGGAACAGTAGTATCATATTTGTTGTTGTTGTTACGACCGGTAACGATTGCAACAATCCCACTCAATACATTTTTCAAATTGACCTCAGGAACATCATCAGTAGCAGTAGCAGGAGGTTGGTTGTAAGGTGCTGTAGGGTGGTGTTCTGGAAGAGCAGTCCATTCAGAATCGTCATCATCAATGAAGTATTGGTTGCCGTTGTTCTTCTCCATAATCACCATCAGCTGTTTAGTTTAGAAAAATAAATAAATCCATATATTATTATTATTATTAGAAGAAGAAGAAGAAGTAACATCTAAATAATATTAGTTGGAATGGAAGTCGATCGATTGTGAATAATAATTAATCATCATCATCATCATCATCAGCCTAGGTGGTTTAGGGTTTAATTGAAAACCTAATTACGGAATGAATAATCGAAAGAAAGGAATGAAATTACGTACCTAATTGAATTGATTGATATCTTCTTCTTGTTCGTAGGAAGCGTAGCGTGAGCTGCTAAGGATAAATGACGACTATCTTGTCTTTCCTTTCTTTCTTTCTAAAATCAACAAACCACAACGCTGCTCCTCTTCTTTTTCGAGTCTATTTACAATAATGCTCCCTCACTTATCTCTTATCTAACATTTCTTACTAGACCCTCTTTTTTCAAAATAAACGTCTCAAGTGGGAAACAAGCCAAGTCCGAGCTTTTTCCAGCTCTACTTGAATGAATTTTACCTCGTTTAGACTTAAATGTATTGATTTCAAACCGTGCATCCGAGCTCCATTCAACAAACAATGTGACCTAAAATAATGGACATATATCTTGATAAAATATCAAATAATTTGAATTAAAACTACATTCTAACACCCTGTTCTTTCTGTATTAGCATCGAATTAAACAAATTACAAACTACTTAAAACATCTAACTATCTAAACAATCAGTAATCAAAAACAAAAACATATATAGAAATTTATTGAAGCCGAATAATCATATCAACCGGCCAAACTTAGTTATTACAACATTAATTGTGTCTCTTAAACCAAACACGTACAGATAGTTTCAAGCCATACAAGGACACACTTTTTTGTTTCAAGATTATATTTTGGCACACTAAGGTGTTTTGTACTCTTTATCATGTATACACATGCACTTTCTTAACCTATATATTAATTCTGTTGCATTTCATCTCTATATTATAGCATGTGTTGTTATATATATATGTTTGTGTATTTTGATTACTCTTAGCTGTTTCTAGTGATTATGATGAGAAAAGTTCAAAACATCATCATACTGAGAGAGAATCCCTTGTAAAAGAAATGATCCTATTGAGGAAGATGACATTTTTATAGGAAAAGGAATCGATGATGTATATGAATCAGAGCCCTCTTTCACAAGACATGGAAGAATCTCCACCAAGGAAGGAGGAGGAGAGAGCTTCCTATTTTGATGAACTTGTTGTTTAGAACGGATATGACGACGCAAATAGGCTATCAATCCTGAACAACCAAACATAAAGATGGTAACAGTTGTTAATGACCCAAAGATCGGTTCAGTTTTCAAGCGAGATGACGTGAGAATGCTATTATGGCTATCAAGAATACAATCATGAGGCTGTGGATAGTCATGATTGTAGGAACCGTTCGGTATAAAATAAATAAAACACTTTTAATACGATTACAATACAAAGAATGAACAAACAACACCTATCTAGAAAGCATTAAATTACAGTACAATTACAACGGAAAGAAATCAAAGTACAAAGAATCGGGTAGAAGTAGAAGTTGGTGACCGAGGATCGTGTTGAACTCGGGGCCCTTAAAACAAATTCCAAGTCTCTCCTCGTTTTGTTTCCTAGGGTACAACGGCCGGAGCAGTATGTACTTCCGGAGTTGACTATGCACCCGAATTGGATCGGTTCGTACCTTCTTGGTTGTGTTGGAGAAGATGAAGAAATGTTGGAGAATTTGCAAACTCTTCAAGTTGCAAATGGTGTGTCTCAAACCCAAGTCTTGCCTTGGTATTTATAATGGAGCTAGGATCAAAGACTCAAAACTCAAATTAAATGCATTAAACGTTTTTAATGCTTTTTATTTTGACTTTGAATTCAATCCGTAACTCCCATTGAAAAATAAATTGCATTAAACGTCTTTAATGCTTTTTATTCTTATTTCGATTTTCCAACCACTCATCTTTGAGCTTCGATATCTCATTCATCTTAGCTCGGTTTTGGACATGGTTTGACTCGTTGTGATGCTCTCACATAAAGGATAACAAACCCGTAAATAATTATTTATAATACGCAAATATAAATTTAATTATTAATGTCCAAAAATGAGCAACCTCATTTTTTGCTAACATTTTTCCAACAATGATGAATATGATTTGTCCAAAATGGACATGTAAGTGCTGGTTGGCTGTCTGTGTTTCTTTCTCTAAGTTTTGATTGGTATATGAATATTTGTGTTGTGTTTTAGGCCAAGGTGGGACTTTTAGACAGAAGAGGAGTGGGCGACATACAACGAGTAGAAGGAAGCGATGCCTAAGGCTGCATTTTCAGTTTGGTGTGAAGATGCAAGACGAGAAAGCAGAACGATACTGGCCAAAAAGAATATGCACAAAGGCGATGGCGGTAAGAAGCCCAGGTTGTAACCCCACCCCTTTTATCTTATCACATACGTACTTAAGCGTTCTCCTTTTTCATGTAATGGTTTATTACTTTCTTGTTAGTATGAGTAAACTCCTTGCTTGCTAATCACCAGTACCATATAATATAGCTTGCTGCTGTCCTAAGTGATTTTGGGCATGTGTGCGTAGATTATTGTCTGTTTGTTGGTTTTAAGATGTTCAATTTTGTAACGAACGTTATCTAGTTAAGTTTAGACCAAAATGCCCTTTATATAAATTAATAAAAATAAAACTAAATTTCAATTAAATTATTATCGGTTGATAATAAATGAACTCTAGAACGCAGTTCTTTTTCATCTTCGTTAGGGATAACAAATGGTGCCGGGTATCAGTACCAAAATGATTACCGTTGGTACCAATTCGGTACTAACTATTTGATGTTTCGTGATCGATATAGTACCCGTATTTACCGAATCGAGTATTTTCGATACCAATACCAAGTTTTCAAGAAATTTGGGATCGATACCGTATGGCACTAGCTCATCTCTAATCTTCATCACTTTCTCTTGTAACACATGAACTTTTGTTTCTTTACTACCATATGAACTATAAATCATCCAGATACATATAAACATTCCACCTAAAATGACATGAACAGACATCAATAAATTGTAAGATCATGTGTAGTGGATGAAACCTCTACGGGGGCGGTATGTGTCATGTGACATCACGTCACCATAGGGGCTTTATATCTAAAATAGGTGTAGTGGATGGAGCCCCTTTCAATAATTACCTCATTATTTTTTATTTTTTTATTTAAAATAATGCAAATAACATTTCATTAAATAAAATTATATTAAATACAACCATAAGAATAAAACTTAAAAATTATAAAAGATAAAGTTTAGGTAAAGTTTTTAAAAATTATAAATTTAAGGGTAAAAACTATAAAATATTTGGTTCAAATAAAAAAGAGTTTGTTAATGTTTAACCATAATTCTCTTCTTCAGCTGCCTCCCTCCATCATCTTCTCCATCCTCTTCTCCATAGATTCTTTTGGTAATTCTCTTCTCAATTTTTGATTAAAAATAGCCCTGCTTGCGGTGCGCACATATGATGTATATATGTGTGAACCATCGGGTGGGCAAAAGTGAAATTGCACTAATTTTGACGTTATTTTACTAATCTCGTGAAAATAACGTTAAAAGTGACGGACGGTTAATCAGGCATCATGTAGTGGCGTTGATAGCTGAAAGATAAGGGTACATGCACCGATCAGCCGGTGTCCCGATGATTGAGTGCTATGTGCCTTATGTCCAAGGCTTGATGCAAAACTACTATCGAGCCGGGGGTCTTACCGGAAGCAGCCTCTCTATCCCTATGGGGTCGAGGTAAGGCTGCCTACATCTTACCCTCCTCAGACCCTACCATAGTTTTGCTATTGGTGGGATATACTGAGTACGATGATGATGATGATGATGATGATGATGAATTTTTGATTAAAAGACATAATTAAACATAATTAACCAACCAATCAACCAAAGACAGAAACAGGAAAAATTGTTAAGCACAAGAAGACGTGTATTAAGAATCAACACGCATTCATTCCTTTTGCTTTCGATACATTTGGGTCTCTTGCCCCAGATGTTGCTACATTTCTGAAAAGAGTTCAGCGGGTCGTGCACAGTAACTCAACGACGTCGAAGAATGATAACTTTGTTTTCAGTATGATTGGTTTTGTCATTCAAAATGGGGCGGGTAGCGTAGCTTGTTGACCACTTATCTGCTTCAATTGGATCATTTAATTATTTTATTGGGTTTGTTTTGTTTAAAAAAAAACTTTTAAGTATGCAAGCTAGAGACTTTATAAGATTGTACAATTTGTTTTACTTAAAACTCTTATATATTATGTAAAATTACTATTGATATATGTTACATTTTAATATAAGGAGTTAAGTGGAGAGACATACAGATGATGAGTTTTATTTGTACATGTTCCTGTTGGTCTTTCTTTGTTTTCGAATGACAGTATAGTTCGTATAGTGTGGATGGTGGTGTTATGTTTGGTGTTGGTCCATGTCATGCCATCTCATGGCACTTTGTAGTGTTTCAAAAGGAAGGTTTCAACTTAATTTCATTTTCAAGAACAAGATGTTTGGTGCGTAGTCAATCAACGCAGGTACATGGCCCTTTTCAATTACCATACACGTACTCTTAACAAGAGAACATGTACATGCTCATGTTATCCAATTAATGTGCCTGCTTAGTCTAAATTCATAGAAAAACCCAATTTGATACAAACTTTAACTGTTGCTAATCACTTTGTCGTTTTCGCTAATAAATCATATCTATTATGTACTTAGCGAGAAAAATGGGCACCTCTATTTTAGCAACATATTTAGCTCTAAAATTTTGCAGCTGATTTAGCTCGGAAATTTTACTACATAATTATTGCTATAATGGCTACATAGTTTTTTCTACTCTACTATGAAATTAATTAGCTACTTTGCTACGGATTTTGTTACAAATTTAGCTACCAGTTTTTGTCTAGAAGTTTTAAAAATTACCTTTTAAAAATTACCTTTTAAAAATTTTACTACATAATTATTGCTATAATGGCTACATAGTTTTTTCTACTCTACTATGAAATTAATTAGCTATAACGGGCATTCTCAGCTCGTTTCCAATAAATAAATATGTGAGTGGGTTTTGTAAATCATATGCATGGTGTCGTTATGAGCCATTGTTAGTAGAGTAGAAGAAAAATGTTTTGTGAGATTGTTGTGACTAGATAAGAGAAAATAATATAATGAGAAAGGTATAAAACTTACAGTATTATTTAATTAAAATTAAATAAAATAACTTTTACTATAATTATATGGATATTGATAAAAAATCAACCGTGAATGCTCTTATTTATGTTTCTTTCATGTGAACAATGTATTTAAACTCCCATGAATATATAAAAAATCATCTCTATTAAAGTACCTAACAAATTAGAATAAAATATAAAGATATTTACAAGTAATACAATAAATGATAAAGAATATATATATATATATATATATATATATATATATATATATATATATTGTAACATCCTAAAATTTTTATATTGATAAATAAAAGAAAGTTATGTTTAGTAAATTCACGTTTTAGTTATTTAATGTCGAGTAAGGAACGGGTCTTGGGCTTGGTTATTTTATGAACTCGGCCTGTCTCGACCCGTAGGAAGCCAACCCGAGCCTAACCAAACCCGTAGTATATAAACGAAAGTTCTTGACACTTCCACCATTTTTCACCATCTTCCTTCACTTACACCCACCCAAACACTCTCATTTCTAGAGAGAGAAGCTAGAGAGAGAAAGTTCTCAAATCACAAATCCGAGTCCACAATCTTGTTCCTAATCGTTTTTGGTAAGTCCCTCTCGAAAATCATCCGTTTTCATAACCATTTCGGCCTCAAATCGAGCAAAAACGTAACTTGAGTTTTCGGGTCAAAAACCGCCTTGTTTTGGTGTCAAAATGCAAGCTTTTGTGTTTAAAAGTACTAGGAATCGATAGCCCTTTCAATCCCGAGCATTTCCATGTCAAAAACTTCGATTTTGGGTCAAAAATCTGGAAAATCTGGAAAACCCGTGGGTTTCTCCGTCGCCCAGCTTGAAGGAGTCGAATCAGACTCATTCGATCGAACCAGTCGATCGAATCAGTCCATTCGATCGAATGCGTAGATCGAACAAGTCCAGTCGACCGAATAGGGAAGCAACCGAATGGTCTCCAACTCATTCGATCGAATGAGTTTTGTATTCGATCGAATGAGTGTTGTATTCGATCGAACGTGTTCCTATTCGATCGAACGTGTTCCTGTTTGATCGAACGTGTTCCTATTAGATCGAACGTGTTGTATTCGATCGAACGTGTTCCTATTCGATCGAACGTGTTCCTATTCGATCGAATCAAGCCAGAACCAAGCTGTTTCCAAGTTCGCCTAAGGTTTAACTTCGCCTGAAGCGAAGTTCGTCTATAAAATAAATTAAAAACCTAATGGAAAATGTGTTAAGGCAGTTATCGAAAATAAAATTTTTCCAAGCTGACCTGGCAGCTTAACCCCAGCCAGGGGCTCTGCCCCTTGGACCCCGCTAGGGGCTGCCGCCCCTAGAACCCCGCTGCCAGGGGCGCTGCCCCCGGACCCCCGTTCGTTGTGGGTCATATATAGATAGAAATACAAACGAGTAGCAGTAGTTAATTGATATGTGTAAATATTATACAGTTAGCCGAGCCCAGTTAAAGAAAGGAATTACGATCAACGGCGAGCGTAACAGGATCCAGGTGAGTTTCTAGCCCCATTCCTTGTTATGTTTTCGGGGCTGTGTGCATACTTGATGTGTTGTTAATACATTTATCCAAAGTGATAAGTGTATGCCATAGGTGATATATGTGATATGTATGAATGATTGCTTGATGGTTCGTGAACGATCTTCGGATATTGCACGTACTGTCAGGTTGTAACGTTATAAATATGGCAAGTATGATATGTATGTTTATGTGTATGAACGTAAGAAAGTTAATAAAAGAAGGAAATGACGGTTGTATGGTTGTATGGTTACGAAAGGGGTACCGAGCCCTAATAATACTCGAGGTATGATGTATGGTTGTATGGTAACGAAGAGGGAATCGAACCCTACTAATATTCGAAAACATGGGACCAGACCCTAATAATATCTGTGATGTTAGGGACCAGACCCTAATAATATCTGTGATGTTAGGGACCAGACCCTCATAATATCTGTGATGATAGGGACCAGACCCTTATAATATCTGTGATGTTAGGGACCAGACCCTTATAATATCTGTGATGTTAGGGACCAGACCCTTATAATATCTGTGAGGTTATAGGGCGAAAGGCTCTTTAAAACGTATGATTATGAATGTAAAGAAAGTATGTAAGTAAGAATGAAGGTATGAGTACTTATGTGTGTATGAAAGAAAGTTATGAGGTTAAGTACGTATGTATGTAACAAGGTATTGCATGGTAGTGTATGATTAACTAGAACTCACTCAGCGTAGCTGACTTTTAGTATGCACGCAGGTGAGTAGGTTGAGACAGCTGGCTTGAGTGGAGGACACATGGCAGAAGACTAAAGCCTGGCATCTGAAGATCCGATATGTTTTATAAGTTACGTTTTGATTTTGAAAGACATGAGGAATGTTTAAAGACATGATTATGAATTGATATGTAATGTTTTATGAAAGTTTTATATTCCGCGTAAAGTTTTTAATTAACTCTGATATTTAGAACTGTGTTTATGAGTAAATCCAACACGAAAGTAGGGTTACCGGTAACGGGGCCTTACAAGTTGGTATCAGAGCAAAGTTCGAGAGATTTAAGCATCCTACATGCTTAGACTCGAACAGAGAATGGGATTTAAGTAAGAAAGGAAAGAAGATGCCAGTTCAAGAATGCCATGTGTCGCTCAAGCAAGATCAGTAAAGGTAAAGTGCATGATTAAATGATGTATGTTAATAAGGAAGAAAGGATATGTGAACGATAGGGATAGGAATAATTGACTGTTTAAATTGACAAACTGCTTAAGTAGAACCAGCACAAATAGACTCATAAAGGGAAGTGTATATGACACGGAAAGTAACGTGATCAGCTAATCACAACTGGCCACTGTTATTACCTGTTAGCCTTACTATCCTTGTACTAGATAGTTCCTTGAGTGATGATGTTTGTGTTTTCTCATATAGGATACTGATGGCTGGAGCTGGAGAATTTGTTGAAGCTGGGGGTCGCACTGGACGTCGTGGCAGGCCTCGTCTTGTCCGGCAACCCTCGGTAGAAGAAGCTTCCCACACCGAAGATGAAGGAAGCGCAGCTGGGGGAGACCAGAACAACAACGAGGAAGTTCAACTTAGTCCTGCAGTTCAAGCAGCCATTGTTCAGGCTGTAGTTGCTGCTGTGAAGAACCTGAATCCCGAAGGATCTGCTGGAAGCCGTGAACGAACTGCTGAAGGGGCGGGTGGTGATGGTAGAAAGGATGGGGAAGGTGAAAGAGGGGCCTCGAGTGGGGATAAGTCTGTGAAAGTCGATGATAGGAGAGGAGGACAAGGTGGGTGCAGCTATAAGTCCTTCAAAGGTTGTGACCCGCCTAAGCTGACTGGTTTAGGAGACGCAGTCGCTACTCTCCAGTGGATAACCGCTATGGACAAGGTTATCCGCATTAGCGAATGCCGTCCCGACCAAGCTGTGGGCTATGCTACTCAGTCATTCGTAGATGAGGCTATGTATTGGTGGGAGAGTGTGGAGCAGAGGAAGACCCGTGAAGAGATCAAAGAGATGAAGTGGGAAGATTTGAAAGAGTTGGTAATGAAGAAGTTCTGTGCAGATGCCGAGGTTGAAAGAACGGAGATGAAGTTCCAGAATTTAAAAGCCGGTATGATGACGCATCGTGAGTATACCACGGAGTTCAACCGACTATCTAGGTTGGTGCCTGACATGGTTGACACTGAAGTCAAGAGAATCAAGTGTTATGTGAGGGGGTTGCCACAAAAGGTCCGCATGTTAGTCAGGGCGGTTCAACCTGCTACTTTTGATTCGGCTGTTGGACTCGCGGAAATGGTCTATGCTGACGTGGCCGCGGATGATAGGGTGGAAAGGGACGAAGAGAAAGAGAAGAAAGGGGTCACTCCTGCTAAACGACCCGGTACTCAGTTATGGAACTCCAGGGATAAGAAACAGAAAGTGTGGGAGAAGAGATCGTGTAAGACCTGCGGAAAGAGGCATGGTGGTGAATGCAAGTGGGGTAAAAATTCTAATGTTTGTCTCAAATGTGGAAAGGCTCATGGTGGAGAATGCAGAATGGGGTCGAATGCCTGTTATAAGTGCGGGAAGGTAGGGCATTATGCCAATGAGTGCAGTGCGAAGCCAACATGTTACAAATGTGGCAAGACAGGCCATATGTCAAGGGAGTGCACTGAAGGTGCAGCTGGAGGTAGTGGAAAGAAGGATGCCGATCAAGCTAGGCCCAGAACTAGAGCCTACATGCTGACCCAGGAACAAGCCAGGCAGATTCCGGATGTCGTCACAGGTACGTTTCTAGTGAACGATGTTTCCGCTTCTGTATTATTTGATTCTGGTGCGAATAGAAGTTTTGTAGCTACGACGTTTAGTAAACTAGCTAAAATGAAAGGCTGCCGAGTGTCTGAAACTTTTGTAGTAGAAACCGCAAGTGACACTTCGGTGAAAATAACAAAAATGGTGAAGAATTGTAAGATAGAGTTAGAGGGACATGAGTTCCCTGTTACTTTGTATGTTATGGCCTTAGGAGGGTTCGATGTAGTCTTGGGTATGGATTGGTTGTCGGAGTTTGAGGCTCAGATAGTATGTAAAAGTAAGATGATAAGGTTAAAGTCATTGGATGGTAGTGCGGTGACGGTTTATGGTGATAAGGAGAGTTATGGACTTAATGTCATTTCGATGATAAAAGCCGAGGGTTTGTTAAGGCGAGGGTGCGGTGCCTACCTGGCGTATGTTGTCAACGCTACGGCCGAGACGAAAGAAATGAAGAATGTTCCTATTGTGCGCAACTACCCAGAAGTATTCCCTGAGGATCTTCCGGGGTTGCCACCTGAGCGAGAGATAGAATTTCAGATAGATCTAGTACCAGGAGCCCAGCCCGTCGCGAAGGCGCCTTACCGTCTAGCACCGTCCGAGATGAAGGAATTGATGTCCCAACTGCAAGAACTCCTCGACAAGGGTTTTATCAGACCGAGTGTTTCTCCGTGGGGCGCACCGGTTTTGTTTGTGAAGAAAAAGGATGGAAGTATGAGAATGTGCATAGACTATCGTGAGTTGAATAAGCTTACGGTAAAGAATAGATACCCCTTGCCTAGGATTGACGATCTGTTTGACCAACTGCAAGGTTCGAGTTGGTTCTCACGAATAGATCTCAGATCAGGCTACCATCAGCTGAAGGTGAAAGAGGTAGACATCCCTAAAACAGCGTTCCGAACGCGGTATGGACACTACGAGTTCCTTGTAATGTCATTCGGTCTAACAAATGCTCCTGCAGCATTTATGGACATGATGAATAGGGTGTGTCGACCGATGTTGGATAAGTCGGTTATCGTCTTCATCGATGATATATTGATTTATTCAAAGAGTGAGTCTGACCATGCCGAGCATCTGAGAGAGGTATTGGAAGTTCTGAAGAAAGAAAGGTTGTACGCCAAGTTTTCGAAGTGCGCGTTCTGGTTAAGAGAAGTGCAATTTTTAGGTCATGTGGTTAATCCGGAGGGGATTACCGTGGACCCAGCTAAGATTGAAGCGATAACGAATTGGAAGACTCCGCAGAATCCGACTGATATACGAAGCTTCCTAGGGTTAGCTGGCTACTATAGGAGATTCATCGAAGGTTTCTCCAAGATAGCCGCACCGCTGACCGGTATGACCCGAAAGTCGATAGTATTCAGTTGGGGAAAATTTCAAGAAGAAGCCTTTGAAGAATTAAAGAGAAGACTCACGCAAGCTCCAATCCTTACTTTACCCGATGGTGATGAGGATTTTGTTGTTTGTGCTGATGCCTCGCATCAAGGGTTAGGTTGCGTGTTGATGCAACGAGGGAAGGTGATAGCCTACGCGTCTAGACAGTTGAAGGTCCATGAGAGTACTTACCCGACGCATGATTTGGAGTTAGCAGCTGTAGTGCATGCTCTTAAGATATGGAGGCATTATCTGTACGGCACTAAGTGTACTATCTATACCGATCATAAGAGTTTAAAGTACTTCTTCGAGCAGAAAGAACTGAACATGAGGCAGAGAAGATGGTTAGAATTGATAAAGGATTACGACTGTGAGATTAAGTATTACCCCGGTAAAGCTAACGTGGTCGCTGATGCGTTAAGTCGGAAGAATGAGGAAGTCCTTGCAACAGTGAAGTCATACAAGTTGATCATGAACCCGAGTCTTTTTGAAGAAATCATCAAGGTGCAGTCAGAAGTGTTAATAGATGAAGGGTTAGTAAAGAAGGAAAGGATTTATGGCCAGCAAGATGAGTTGATGGAAAACACTCATGGAGTTAAAACTAGATTTGACCGTATGTGGATTCCACGCCATGGTGATCTTAGAAGTCGAATCTTAGATGAAGCTCATAAGTCAAGGTACTCAATCCATCCTGGAGCTACAAAGATGTACCAAGACTTGAAAAGAGATTACTGGTGGCCAGGAATGAAGAGCGATGTAGTGGATTATGTTGGTAAGTGCTTAACTTGCTTACAAGTCAAAGCCGAACACCAAAAGCCTTGTGGGAAGATGCAACCGCTAGAGATACCTGAGTGGAAATGGGAACACATCACCATGGATTTCATAACTAAGCTACCTCGTACAGCTAAGCAACATGATACCATCTGGGTGATTGTGGACCGTTTGACCAAGAGTGCTCACTTTCTGCCCATACGAGAGGCCATCTCGTCAGAAACGTTAGCAAGCTTGTTCATTAAAGAAATTGTAACCAAGCATGGAGTACCGTTATCGATCGTGTCTGATAGGGATACACGGTTTACTTCGAGGTTCTGGAAGAAATTTCATGAAGCTATGGGGACGAGGTTGAACATCAGTACGGCGTATCATCCTCAAACCGATGGACAGTCTGAAAGGACGATCCAAACCCTTGAGGATATGCTACGTGCTTGCGTTTTAGATTTTGGTGGAAGTTGGGATGATCATCTGCATCTGGCAGAGTTCTCCTATAACAACAGTTACCATTCGAGTATTGGTATGCCACCGTTTGAGATGCTGTACGGTAGACGATGTAGAACCCCGGTGTGCTGGGGTGAGATTGGTCAGAAGGAAATGGGAAGTATAGAAGTGGTTCAAGAAACGTCTTCAAAGTTCGATCAGATCAAAGCAAGAATGAAAGCCGCTCAAGACAGACAAAAGTCTTATGCGGATAAGCGGCGACGACCAATTGAGTTTAACGTTGGCGACTATGTGATGCTTAAGGTCTCGCCTTGGAAGGGGATTATCCGTTTTAGGAAAAGAGGGAAGTTGAGTCCGAGGTACATTGGACCGTTCAAGATTGTAAAACGTGTGGGTGAAGTAGCTTACAAACTGGATTTACCCGATGAGTTAGAAGGAATTCATTCAACCTTCCATGTTTCTCATCTGAGGAAGTGTCTAGCTGATGACACGTCTCACGTGCCCTTAATGGACATCGAGGTTGATGAACAATTGAACTACATCGAGCAACCGATAAAGATCGTTGATCGCAAGGAGAAGCAGCTTCGTCACAAGATTATACCCTTGGTCAAAGTGATATGGAAGCACCGCAAGGGATCTGATGCTACTTGGGAAGTCGAGGATGAGATGCGCAAGTTTTACCCTAGTTTGTTTATGTAATAGTTAGGTTTCGGGGACGAAACCTCTTTAAGGGAGGAAGACTTGTAACATCCTAAAATTTTTATATTGATAAATAAAAGAAAGTTATGTTTAGTAAATTCACGTTTTAGTTATTTAATGTCGAGTAAGGAACGGGTCTTGGGCTTGGTTATTTTATGAACTCGGCCTGTCTCGACCCGTAGGAAGCCAACCCGAGCCTAACCAAACCCGTAGTATATAAACGAAAGTTCTTGACACTTCCACCATTTTTCACCATCTTCCTTCACTTACACCCACCCAAACACTCTCATTTCTAGAGAGAGAAGCTAGAGAGAGAAAGTTCTCAAATCACAAATCCGAGTCCACAATCTTGTTCCTAATCGTTTTTGGTAAGTCCCTCTCGAAAATCATCCGTTTTCATAACCATTTCGGCCTCAAATCGAGCAAAAACGTAACTTGAGTTTTCGGGTCAAAAACCGCCTTGTTTTGGTGTCAAAATGCAAGCTTTTGTGTTTAAAAGTACTAGGAATCGATAGCCCTTTCAATCCCGAGCATTTCCATGTCAAAAACTTCGATTTTGGGTCAAAAATCTGGAAAATCTGGAAAACCCGTGGGTTTCTCCGTCGCCCAGCTTGAAGGAGTCGAATCAGACTCATTCGATCGAACCAGTCGATCGAATCAGTCCATTCGATCGAATGCGTAGATCGAACAAGTCCAGTCGACCGAATAGGGAAGCAACCGAATGGTCTCCAACTCATTCGATCGAATGAGTTTTGTATTCGATCGAATGAGTGTTGTATTCGATCGAACGTGTTCCTATTCGATCGAACGTGTTCCTGTTTGATCGAACGTGTTCCTATTAGATCGAACGTGTTGTATTCGATCGAACGTGTTCCTATTCGATCGAACGTGTTCCTATTCGATCGAATCAAGCCAGAACCAAGCTGTTTCCAAGTTCGCCTAAGGTTTAACTTCGCCTGAAGCGAAGTTCGTCTATAAAATAAATTAAAAACCTAATGGAAAATGTGTTAAGGCAGTTATCGAAAATAAAATTTTTCCAAGCTGACCTGGCAGCTTAACCCCAGCCAGGGGCTCTGCCCCTTGGACCCCGCTAGGGGCTGCCGCCCCTAGAACCCCGCTGCCAGGGGCGCTGCCCCCGGACCCCCGTTCGTTGTGGGTCATATATAGATAGAAATACAAACGAGTAGCAGTAGTTAATTGATATGTGTAAATATTATACAGTTAGCCGAGCCCAGTTAAAGAAAGGAATTACGATCAACGGCGAGCGTAACAGGATCCAGGTGAGTTTCTAGCCCCATTCCTTGTTATGTTTTCGGGGCTGTGTGCATACTTGATGTGTTGTTAATACATTTATCCAAAGTGATAAGTGTATGCCATAGGTGATATATGTGATATGTATGAATGATTGCTTGATGGTTCGTGAACGATCTTCGGATATTGCACGTACTGTCAGGTTGTAACGTTATAAATATGGCAAGTATGATATGTATGTTTATGTGTATGAACGTAAGAAAGTTAATAAAAGAAGGAAATGACGGTTGTATGGTTGTATGGTTACGAAAGGGGTACCGAGCCCTAATAATACTCGAGGTATGATGTATGGTTGTATGGTAACGAAGAGGGAATCGAACCCTACTAATATTCGAAAACATGGGACCAGACCCTAATAATATCTGTGATGTTAGGGACCAGACCCTAATAATATCTGTGATGTTAGGGACCAGACCCTCATAATATCTGTGATGATAGGGACCAGACCCTTATAATATCTGTGATGTTAGGGACCAGACCCTTATAATATCTGTGATGTTAGGGACCAGACCCTTATAATATCTGTGAGGTTATAGGGCGAAAGGCTCTTTAAAACGTATGATTATGAATGTAAAGAAAGTATGTAAGTAAGAATGAAGGTATGAGTACTTATGTGTGTATGAAAGAAAGTTATGAGGTTAAGTACGTATGTATGTAACAAGGTATTGCATGGTAGTGTATGATTAACTAGAACTCACTCAGCGTAGCTGACTTTTAGTATGCACGCAGGTGAGTAGGTTGAGACAGCTGGCTTGAGTGGAGGACACATGGCAGAAGACTAAAGCCTGGCATCTGAAGATCCGATATGTTTTATAAGTTACGTTTTGATTTTGAAAGACATGAGGAATGTTTAAAGACATGATTATGAATTGATATGTAATGTTTTATGAAAGTTTTATATTCCGCGTAAAGTTTTTAATTAACTCTGATATTTAGAACTGTGTTTATGAGTAAATCCAACACGAAAGTAGGGTTACCGGTAACGGGGCCTTACATATATATATATATATAACTAGTTCGCTAAATTTGCTAGATTTGTAGCTAACCATTTTGTCATTTTGCTACGAAAACATATTTGTCACGCATTTAGCGAGAAAATTAAATTGCCATCGCTATTTTAACAACGGATTTACCTATGAAATTTTGTTGTTGATTTAGCTATGGTCATCGATATTTAGCTGTGAGATTTTGATGCTAATTTGCTATGTATTCTATTAATTACTTCAAAATACTTATTTTAGTTGAAATTTTAGGATTCCAAACTAATGTAGGTTTTTATTCTGATGTTTTCAATCTCAAGTTTCTTTTGATAAGGACTTGAGTATTAAGAATTTTCTTTTATCGTTACTAATTATGTTCAACACACTAGTATATATACCTTATCATTACCTATCCTACACAATTGTCCCTTCAAGGTTTAGTATTTATTATAATCACAGTAATAATTGATTGATGTGGATAAATAATACATGGTGGATAGTGCGGTAGCTGGCTGGGGCATGTCATAAAGAAGCTTGGAATTTAAGCTTCATTAAAGCGAATATCCATAATCTGGTAACCACTAATTAAGAAATTACAAATTTGGTGGCGCCCCACAATCCTTGATTAGTGGTCATTTAATCAATAGTTAATACTTGCTTTACAAAAACATTATCCAGCGAAATTATACGCGTATCTTTATTCTTTTTTACCTTTGAAGTTATACTTATATACTGCACCATCTGATATTTTCAACTTCTATTCTATGTACTTCGAACAAAAAGATAACATACACCAAACATTCACCTTTCCCCTCAATAGTTGCTTGCTTCGCATCAAAGAATCAAATCACGCAATTATATAATCTTTTTAACCACATATACATCCATTTACAAAGAAAACTACTTAATCAGTAAATTGAAGGTAATACACAAAGCTGCCACACTTTATTGACACAATAACACAACGTACGTTGTACGAATTAATCTACTTTTAAATACTCCTATATGAAGGATATCTTGATTTAACATATGAACGGGGTTAAATATGAACAAACGAGAAGTATAATGTGTTAATTGAATAATGAATTTGAAGATAAAAATTAGAGTTTAAATTAAATATTTTTATTTGAATAAAATGAGAATAGGAAATAAGTTAAGGTTAGTATAATAGAGATGTGGGGTCATTGAATTTGTGTCGTTTTTATTTATAATAACATATTGAAAGAGTCAAACAAGTTGTGTCAAATATTTTGTGTTGTTCAAGTTTAAGGCCTCATATGCATGTGATTTAAACTCCTCACAACCATGCTATGTTCTTTGGGGCCAAGTGAAGCATTAATTGAAAACGGACTTTAGAATTTATTAATTATGAAATTGAAATTGTTGGGTTTATTGTATTATATGTAGACATTTGTTAGTGGTCATTATTGGCAAAACAGAAGAATTTATGACGTTTGAGGTCATTTGTTGTTTGAATTGAGTAAACCATTTTGTAACAATTAAAAGCCAAGTAACTTAAAAGTTACCTAATTATCCATATTGTAAATTAACCTATTTCATATTCATGTGTTAAAAGTTACCTTAATATCTTTTTTTTAAAACTAAAAACTTCAAATGATTGGGACGGTTGAAATCATGTGAGATAGACATTAAAAAAAAGTCGCTAAAAGAAATTTAATTGAAAGCATGTAAAAGCACGTACGTAGGGGTTGTGCAAAGAGTACGTGGATGATCCATGATTTATGATTGGGCAAAGGAGTTGCAAGAAGCCACACGGCATTGCATGCATAGACTATACATGTGGCATCCACTGTTGAAAACATGCAAACCGCCACCTGATAAGTATTCATGGTTTTGGGTTCAATAACAAACAAACCGCACTGTGGGATGGTAAAGGCTTTGGCCTTTGGGTAAGAGGTCCAGGGTTCGATTCCTGGCATTGACGATATAATGTAAATAGTAGGAGGAAAGCTTGAACATTCAAAAAAAATAAAAATAAAAAAATAAAACCGCACATGGTTTTCGCCCTGCCCAACATAGTCAACACTTGTACTTTTATTTCTGCCTTTTCTTTTCACACAATTTATTAATTTTTCTTCTTCTTATTATTGTTACTAATATAAAGTTCAAAGTTTGAATTTTTTTTATTGTATACTAATATAATGGATTGCGATGGAAAAAAAATAAGAAAGAAATCATTTGATTTGTCAATTCAAAAGGTGGTAATTCTTATCGCATAGCATACACTGTGTACAACAAATAATTAATTACACATATTATTACAAGTGCATAAAAGTATATATTTAACTCTTTAGGTTTGAAGTGTTTAGAAGAAATGATCATCTTTGTAAAAAAAGCCGGATATAGTTATTTAGATAAAAGATAGAATACGGTAATCATTAACGTATCTTAACGTACGAGAATACATGTATTCACGAAATTGTTCCTTGAAATCACATCACAAGATCTCAGAGTAATCAATTATACATACTCAATTAATCATCGATTCAGCGAAAAAGAAACAGATTTGATCGTTAATCGATCACTTTTTTACTTTTCTTCACAAAACTCTTTTTGAGCATATTATGATTTTCTTGAACGTTTTTGTATTTTGTCTTTGAGTGTTTTTGTATTTTTGGCTTTGAGCATTTTGTTTTTGGCTTGAACGTAATTCGCGTACGTTTATGTTAACCTAACTCTAGTTATGAAAAAAATATATACAATAGATGGCATTTAAGATGAATTGACTAAAACGAATATCTAATTTATTGTTAGATAAGATTTAAGATGAATTGATAAACACGTATTTTAAGTTAGTTAATAAAAAAAACATCAGTTTTGTCCTTGTTACGCATGCACCGTTGATTTGCAAAACCTGTACATTGATGACAAATCTATAATATATAAAATGAATAAAACACTCGTATCCACTATTTTAAAAATAATCCATGACCTGATATATTTATTATCCTATAACACAAGTCTTAATTAATTGTTTAACTTGATATAAAAACTTTTTTAAATAAAACATATATTATAAATTTATCATCCTTATTTTTTGTTAGTTATTTATCAGCCACTTATACATGATGCAGGTGTCCTTGTAGTTCAAGTATAGGTATGTACATTGAAAATTAAATATTAAAAAACAATGTTAGAATTTATAGGATAGGACTGGTGGGTCATTTCATTCAATTTGTTTATTATTTTCTTATTATTTCTTCCGGTTTCTAATTAAACAAGTCAAGTGTTTCTTTTTACCGTCTAACAAAACCATACCTGCCACAGGTATTAACTTTGAAGTCGATATTTACAAATATTATATTTTCTTTCTTATCCTCAAAAAACATCAAATTCTGGAATATATTTTAAATTTTTAACGAATAATATATTTTCTTCTGGAATCAAAAGTGATGGTCAAAAATAGTTGTTCAAAGCGTAGGAGTAACGGCCACGTGTTTTTGGAATCAGTGTACACAATTTCTTTTGTTAACAAAATTTTTTATTTTTTTTAAATTGCTTTATTTTTTTTCTTATTTGACTTTTAAAAAAGTAAAAACTACTTTTTAAAATCTCCAATTTAAAGTTGTACATGAGTTTTGTCAAATATATTTTACTTTTCAATCAGCAAACAAACAAATAAACAAGTTTTAAAAGCTTATCCAAACACTCAATAAATAACAACATGCTTAATTACTTAAATTTATTTTAATATTAAGAATTACACAAACATCCTACCGCCGATAAAAAAAATTACACAAAAACCTATCATAAATTAATTTCATGAAAGCAAATTCTTATGAACATGTATTTCACATTTTTATTCATTTACTTACTACGTGTTTAGCACATATATATTTTTAATGTAAGATAAATTTGCCTTTCAGACCTGGGAATATAATTATAATAACACATTTTGTAACCAACTTGTTTCTATAACAACATTAACTACTTTCAATATTCAGCTTTAGCACCGGATCGAGAAATAGTGGACTGCCATTTAGGCGACCATGAAATCAAGTTGTTGCCAAGGTGCATGCAATATCCTTAAATGGATCGACGTTTGGAAAACCTCCCAGGTTGGCGTCAAAGTAAGTCGTGACGGCAGTGAATGTATGGTTGTGGTGTGGTGGGGGTTGTTAAATTTGTATGTATTTCAATTTCAATAAAAAGTTTTAACATTCTTTTGTGATTTGATTTGAGGAATTAACTAATTTTGTGAATTCATTTTAACTTTCTAAGAAAAACATGTGACGATGACGTATAAACAAAAAAATTGAATAAAAAAGTACAAGTGATAGTAGAGAAAAGCAAAGGTGGCAGGAAAAAGTGAAGAGTGCGTGTTATCCACTTTCTGCTTTGCGTTTGCCTATTTAAACTCATCGTCCTACATCTCATCTCATCTCATCTCATCTCATCTCATCCCATTTCATTCTTCTTTCTCCCATCCTCTGTTTCGTTTCGTTTCGTTGTTTTTCTTATAAACCCACCCGTGATTACTACTCAGGCAAGTATAGTTATTATATTCATTTTTCTTTCTGCATATTTTAACTTGATGTTTCTAGAGAAATAATTTAGCTATGCATTCTATTTTACCTAATAAATAAAATAAAATGTTTGGTGGATGATATTACAATTACATAATAATAATAATAATAATAATAATAATAATAATAATAATCATATATTGACTTTCGTTTTGAAAAATCAATCAATCAGTCCATCTAGAAACCACACTAACAGTTCCGTGCACTTATAAACATACTCTTGATCGATCCGTAAACCTCCTCTGTTATTCTGCAGTTGAATATTAAAGAAGAAGATGGCCGAACGTGTACTGACTCGTGTTCACAGTCTTCGTGAGCGTCTCGACTCTACTCTCGCCACCCATCGTAATGAAATCCTTATGGTCCTTTCAAGGTATGTATGTATGTATATTGCTTTTGTATAGGCTTGATGAGACGGCCTTCAACACTTATATATTATTATTATTACTAGATATTAATTATCAGAGAATATATATATATAAATTGTTTAGGATGGAAAGCCATGGAAAAGGAATACTGAAACCCCACCAGGTGATGTCAGAGTTTGAAGAGATCTGCAAGGAGGATCAGAGCAAACTCATCCACGACGGCGCCTTTTATGAAGTCCTGAAGTCGACTCAGGAGGCGATTGTGCTGCCCCCATGGGTGGCCCTTGCTATCCGTCTCCGACCGGGTGTATGGGAGTACGTTCGAGTCAATGTCAACGCCCTCGTCGTCGAGGAACTGAGTGTTCCCGAGTACCTTCACTTCAAAGAGGAGCTCGTTGATGGAACCTCCAACGGCAACTTCGTTCTCGAACTGGACTTCGAGCCGTTCACGGCCTCCTTCCCACGCCCCACCCTCACCAAGTCCATTGGGAACGGGGTGGAGTTCCTCAACAGGCATCTTTCTGCTAAGATGTTCCATGACAAGGACAGCATGCACCCGTTACTTGACTTCCTCCGAACCCACCACTGCAAGGGCAAGGTATCATCATATTAATTAGGGGCTGTTTAAAACTTGTTTATTTTTATTGCTTTTTTAAAAGCAAAATGTGTTTGGTAAACCTCCTCCAAAAGTTTTATAAGAAGTTGTTTTTGCTTTTCAAAAAGCAAATAAGCAAAAAAAAGTAATCATAAAAGCTCCCCCAAATACCCCTCAGGCTATGTGTATTGAAGGTGCTACAAAATGAGTCGTTTTACGCCTTGTGATGTCCAGTCAGCAAAGAATAGGTTTTTGTGTTTGGGGTGTAATAGTGTTGTATACAATATACCTATATGTATACAAACACATATATATATATATATATCTCACACGCACCTATATATAATAATATTAAACATACACACACAACAGGCGACAACTATTTGTAGCCCCCACATTTCGCCCCGAAAATCGTCCGGGCGGTGTTCGCGTCCCAATTCGCCCAATTTCGCCCTTTATCGCACACCACTACCAATGATGTTGTGTTTTGCTTTCTTTTACAAACAATGTATTATTATTGTGCAGACAATGATGTTGAATGATCGTATTCAAAACCTGAATGCTCTCCAATCTGTGTTGAGGAAGGCCTCAGAGTACCTATCAACGCTGGACGCATCGACTCCATACTCTGAGTTCGAGCATAAGTTCCAAGAGATTGGGTTGGAGAGAGGTTGGGGCAACAAAGCCGAGGGCGTGACGGAGATGATCCAGATGCTGCTGGACCTTCTGGAGGCCCCAGACGCCTGCACGCTCGAGAAGTTCCTTGGAAGAATCCCGATGGTGTTCAACGTCGTCATCCTTTCTCCCCATGGTTACTTTGCTCAGGAGAATGTATTGGGGTACCCGGACACCGGTGGCCAGGTGGTTTACATTCTCGATCAGGTCCCTGCCTTGGAGAAGGAGATGCTGAAGAGGATTAAGGAGCAAGGCCTTGATATCGTTCCTCGCATTCTCATTGTCACAAGGCTCCTCCCTGATGCGGTGGGAACCACCTGCGGGCAGCGTCTTGAGAAGGTGTTTGGAGCGGAGCACTCTCACATCCTCCGAGTCCCCTTTAGAACCGAAAAGGGAATTCTTCGCAAATGGATCTCTCGCTTTGAAGTGTGGCCGTACATTGAGACCTTCACCGAGGTAGTAGCTAATTCATTAATTCAATGTTGCTTGTTTGTTAATTAATAAATAATCAATCAATCTCTAAATGGCTTGTGTGTGTGTATATATATAGGATGTTGCTAAGGAAGTTACAGCAGAGCTGCAGGCAAAACCAGATTTGATAATCGGTAACTACAGTGAGGGCAACTTGGTTGCCTCTTTGCTGGCTCACAAGTTGGGTGTCACTCAGGTACATATTGTTGCTTGCTTGCTTGCTTTTTAGATCATATATAAATAAGAGACTAAATTAGTTAATTTGACATGCAGTGTACCATTGCTCATGCCCTGGAGAAAACCAAGTACCCTGATTCTGATATCTACTGGAAGAACTTTGACAACAAGTATCATTTCTCTTCTCAGTTCACAGCTGATCTTATTGCAATGAACCATACAGACTTCATCATCACCAGTACTTTCCAAGAGATTGCTGGAAGGTAATAAATACATACATAGTTTTCAAATTGCTATTGCTTACCATGTGCTGATATATGTATATATGTTGTTGTTTTCAGCAAGGACACAGTTGGACAGTACGAGTCTCATACCGCCTTCACAATGCCTGGGCTGTACAGGGTGGTCCATGGGATTGATGTTTTTGACCCCAAGTTCAATATTGTTTCCCCTGGTGCTGATATGGGGATCTATTACTCTTACACTGAGAAAGACAAGAGGCTCACAGCCCTCCACCCTGAAATCGATGAGCTTCTCTTCAGTTCTGTTGAGAATGAAGAGCACCTGTAAGTTACTTAGTTAGTTAGTTGGATGATTCAATATTTACTTGAAACATGTGATACTAATGGAATGGAATGCAGATGTGTGTTGAAAGACAAGAGTAAGCCGATTCTGTTCACCATGGCCAGACTCGACAATGTGAAGAACCTAACAGGACTGGTGGAGTGGTATGCCAAGAACGACCGGCTTCGTGAGCTGGTGAACCTTGTTGTGGTGGGTGGTGACAGAAGGAAGGAGTCTAAAGACCTTGAAGAGCAGGCGCAGATGAAGAAGATGCACGAGCTGATTGACAACTACAAGCTCAACGGCCAGTTCAGATGGATATCTTCCCAGATGAACAGAGTGAGGAACGGGGAGTTGTATCGTGTGATCGCTGACACGAGGGGAGCGTTTATTCAGCCTGCGTTTTATGAGGCCTTTGGGCTGACGGTGGTGGAGGCCATGACCTGTGGGCTGCCCACATTTGCAACACTTCACGGGGGCCCTGCTGAGATCATTGTTCATGGGAAATCTGGGTTCCATATTGACCCGTACCATGGGGACCAGGTCACCGAGTTGCTTGTCAATTTCTTTGAGAAGACCAAACAAGATCCTTCGTACTGGGAGACCATTTCCAAGGGCGGCCTGCAGCGTATCCAGGAGAAGTAAGCGAGCGATTAAACCTACTTACACATGATCTTTTAGTACCGTAAACGTAAACATGTATGTGTATGTGTTTGTTTTGTAGATACACATGGCAGATCTACTCGGACAGGTTGTTGACATTGGCAGGAGTTTACGGATTCTGGAAGCATGTGTCAAAGCTTGACAGGCTTGAGATCCGTCGTTATCTGGAAATGTTCTATGCTCTCAAGTACCGTAAACTGGTAATTAGCAAGGCCCCAGATATTTAATCAATAATATGTAAGTATAGTTAATTAAGCAAGGCATGGTGATTTGTGTGTTTGCAGGCGGAATCTGTTCCTTTGGCTGTTGATGAGTAAGCAAAAGGAGGAGGGGCTGGGGTGGTTTGTGGTCCATGATAACATAAATATAATAAAAGTGGAGCACAAGAGAAGAGAGCATTTTGAAAGGCTTTTTGTTATGATGAGTTTGATTTTGTGTATTTGTGTGTTTAATTTCCTTTTCATTGCCAGCCATTTGTGTAATTGACTCCCAAATTGGAATTTCCTTATGAATGTTTTTTCTAATACTTATTCTCTCTTTCACACCTCATTCCTTAGTACAACAAAACAACAACCTCTCATTTAGAATAATATTAGAGCCACTATATATGCCTCTCTTTTTTTTATATAGTAGCTTTTTGCCTTATATTAATTTAATTGCAATTTGAAGTATGTAATTATAATTTACTTCAATTCCTCCCAACTTGAAATTTAATATCTCTGCCTTTTACATTTCCAAGCACCAAGGGGACCTTTCAGGACATGTAGATATACAATTAAGAACAAAACAGTAAGTAATTATTAATCAATCCTTTTGCATAACATCTATCAAGATAACATCAAATAAATAAAACCTATGCACCCTGGATAATACATACAAATAAATACCCAAGAAGAGAATGCATATACTTAACACACCCAAACAGCCGATTTAGTTACACACACTACTCAACTAAAACTTGACAATATTTAAATATCGAAAAGCAAAGCCATGTGATATAAAATGAAAGTGAAAGCTAGTAATGAAGATTAGTGTGTGTTGTGTTGTGTTGTGTTGTGTTGTGTAGACAAGATAATGAATTTGTAGTTTTAGGTTTGTTGAATCCAACTGCCCTAAGTCATCGATAGAGAGAGAGAGAGAGATTATTGCCCAATTAAACTTAACCCACCGAACATTATTATGATAAATACTAAAATATATATCTCGATAGCTACTGTGTCGGTTACTTTACCGAATTTACTATAAATAATAATTAAATAAAGCCAGCATTTAATATATCCCATATTTCTACTTTATAATAATAAAGTACAGACACTGAGTGAGAGAGATTAATGGCTCAATGTAAAAAGACTTTGATCATTATGATCTTTAGTTTGATTTTAACGATGTTAGGGTTTTATAACATGTATGCCTTTGTGTTGGTCGATTTTCCACGAAACTGGAGATGACTTGATAGTGCTTAAGGGTTCCGTATGACTGGCGGTAACCTTTTGCCATTGAGTAATCCTGTACACAATACCTAGACAAATTATTTGCTTGTTGACCGTTCAAAAGAAAAACACGTATCTAGCATATGCATATTGCTTTCATTCCGCATCAATAATGATGTACTTATAGACAAAAACAACCATAAAGAAACTCTAAACATAATGTTGGGGGTGAAAAAAAAACATTAGCATTGTGAAGATGGATGAAGTGAGAAACACAAATTAAAAAAAAATGTATATAAAGAATTAAGATATTAGTGTTTGCAATCATATTCTCATAGTAGAGGGCATAAATTTTTCAAAAAAAAAATAAAAAAAAAAAAATGGATGTTAAGTTGAAACGAGACTCGATTGTGAATGGATTTGTGAAGAAGGTCGTCAAATTGAAAAATATATCAACAAACGTTCTACTCCAAAAACTCGAGGACGAGTTCTTTTCAAGCGAGTGAAAATAATGGTCGACTTATATAAATATGGTAAAATATAGCAAAGAGACATGCCAAATTGCCAACAACTCTAAAAAGGAATAACCCAACTCTCATTCATAATACCCAAATCAAATTAACCAACCTAAGATCATTGCATATTTATGCCCGTAGTTATTGTGCCGGTTACCTAGACCAAGTTTAATGTTTAGGGGCTGTTTGGCAATTGCTGAATCATTAAGTGCTGAACCATAAAGAGGTCTGAATGGTTAAGAGAGTCTGAACCAGTAAGATCTGAACAAGTTAACGTCTGTTTGGTTGGACATCTGAATAACTATACAAAATGACTATCTTACCCTCTGAACTGTTTTATGCTGAATGAAATGTATATGTTTGTTTAGAACTCCGAATGATAAATAAGTATAAAAAGAAAATACAAAACATCATAGAAAATCCAAATTACACATTATTACTCAAAATCCATGGAAACATATTAAATCCAAATACAAGTTAATACTTCGTATACAAAATTAATTTAATTAATTTGAAATTAGTTGAGTAGCTACCTCGTCACGCAAAGTAGTCATATACTCAATGCCTTGTGAACCACATTCTATGTCGTGAACGAATTGACCGGTTTGGGCGGTTTCACGGTTTCAAACCGAACCATGAACACCGGTAAAAAGCCATGCATATGAAATTTGTCTATTACGAAAAATTACTCTTGTAGTTTTATGTTCTTAAATTTCTTAAGAAACAAAAATATGCGTCAATAGTGTTTAAAACCGAACCAACCCGAATCGGTTGGCCTTTTAACACACATACCCATACAATAAGCTAACATTTTAGACCTGTTACACAACCGACCAACCTGTGACTCTTGTCTGGTATGCCAAAACAAACGTATGATCTTCAAAGGGTCAAATATGAAGTAAAAGTTCATGGTAGTGTGTATGTAGCATATCTTTACCTCACAAAGGTGTTTGATATTATAATCATAAACCAACATATTAAACACCTCATTATAATTAAGTATAATACATACATTAACATAAAAATGCTAATTTGGGATGAAGAAAAATGCTTGGTGTGAATTATGAAATATTTATTATATTTAATAGAAATGAAACATTTCTGTTTGCAAATGTTATAGATACATAAACAAATAATACATATACATCAGAATCATAAATAGCAAGTCATTAAATTAACAATTAAGTAATTGGGTTACGAAACTAACATACTCCGTAAACCTATAATGAACCTTCGGTCTCTTCAGATCATAAACTCCATCGGCTATAACCTGGATCACCTTCTTGAAAGCAAAGCGCAGACAACTCGAGAATACAATCCACCAAACACTTTCGTATACAAAATCAAAGGTTGGATCAGATGCCTAATTTGGCAACGAATAGCACCATTTAAATATGCGTTACAAAATCCATTTTAAAGATAACAAACCTTGTCATAGAGAGACCCATAGTTAAAGTAGATATCAGGAAACGAAAGTGTGCCACTAAAATAACTAATATGACATCCACACTTGCATATACAACATGAAAAATATAAGTTAGAGTCGTTAGACTGTAGAAACGAGTAAAGAAAATTAATAGATGAACACATAAACAACCAAAGAAAAATTAATATTCATGGCCCAAGTTCACACACAAAAAATATATTATAGCTAATTAGTTTTGAGAAGGGACAGTGACCTTTGTAGTCAAGTATTCAATAAAATTTTGTACACGAAAGCATTAAGTAAAACATCACACCCAATCAAACTACTAAAACGAGAATGTAGCGCCTAAGCGGACACATAAACAGAGCTGTTTCATTTTATACCGCCATATTTTGACCCATTTCATTTATGTATACATAGTTTGGCCCGTTTCAGCTACACATACATGTTAGACTACACCTAACCTTCATCAATCACTTAATTTCCATATGAAAAACACCTAATCAGTAATGTATTAATTATACATAAAATAGTCTGCAGCACTAATTATGTTTATTATCAATAACCAAAAGTAAAACATGCCTTTACATCTGTATAAAATTTGGAAAGCAATTATGAAATTCAAGTCAAATTCAACATTCTAGCCTCATGAAGACAGATGTAAAACATTCTACAACACTAATTATGAGAGACCAAGAATATGCTGTGGCATAAAATGAACTTTGAAAAATTTAGGTACCGCAAGCTATTAACTAAATTAGCCACTACCTATCAAATTTCTAGCAATTTTTCAGCAAACAAGTGTAATTACAACAAAACCAACACTAATTATACAAAACATTTATTTCTAGTCACATATGCAAATAATCGTAATCTATGGCATTCAATTAAATATTCTAGGTTACATCTTCTTTACTTTAAAGATTAGAGTTTCAAGAAGACGTGCCTCATTTTTTTTTTTTATCTCTAACTACATATTAGGCATTCGAACCAAATTGTCAAAATAAAATCAAGATTCAACCAAAATCGAACATCAATTAGCCATTCGAACTATAAACCCTAGCTTCTAGGCCTAGTTATTCGAATCCTGAAGAGAAATTGACGAAGGTGGGGGAAACATAAGAGCATAAATCGAGTAGGGAAACAAATATCATAGCTTGGAATTAGGCTGAAATCATGTGATTTTAGCAAACCAAACATGATGGATCCAGATTTCATTCAGAGCCTAAGCCCCTTAGTCTAGTATATAAATATTTATAGACTCATTAATTTGTAATGGTTGGGACAATTTTTGATATATTTGGGTTTTCTAGAAATGCT
This sequence comes from Bidens hawaiensis, assembly GCF_021521415.1. Lineage (NCBI taxonomy): Eukaryota > Viridiplantae > Streptophyta > Magnoliopsida > Asterales > Asteraceae > Bidens > Bidens hawaiensis. The sequence continues at coordinate 435,794 of NW_027491917.1, forward strand.
TGGTAGAACGTATCTAGCACATTCTTAGCACCTCCGCACCGGGCCAAAAACTTAAGGACGAATTCTTTTTTAACTGAGGGAGAATGATTACTAAAATAGTCAACTTGTAAAATAATTGGTTTTGGTTTTGGTTTTGTTATTTATTTCAACTAAGTCTAAATCTAGAATGTTAGTTTATGTTTACCAAAATTAATATTTCGTTTACATTTGCTTATTCATTTAAGTCTCTTGTTACTGTGTAGACTAATGTGACCGAAATTAACGGATTAATCAGTTTCGAGAGTAGCAATAAAATTTCTCTTATGTGTTACATCTAAATATTCGCTAGAACGTATTTCTGCATCATTTTCGTGCCACTTCGACATAGTAGTATACACAAAGAAACATCATGCATGTTGCAGCAAGGGAAGCATGAAAAAACATCACAAACTATTCCTAGTTGTGTTCACTCCACGTCCAAGTGCAATTTCTTTAGGTAACCATGAGCAGGAGAACAATATTAGAACATATCTTGTTCTTTAAGCAACATCAATTATTGTTAAAAGCCATTGAGCTACAAACCTAATCATTTTTATATTTTTATTCTCAAACAAGCCAAAAGAGGCACACACAAAAACCATGCAATTAATACATGTGTATAGCAGCACTGTGTCAATAAAACATTAATTGTATATGTATTATATATCTCTTCATGTGCAACTACTATGGATTGTGAAACCTCAACCAAGAAAGCAAAAGTGTTGGAGATACAATTATGTTAATTTAACCCCTCAAAACAATTTACTTGTCCCAAAAGTAAACTCTAAGCAATTAATCTCTTTTGAAATAGGATATTAATGGCTGTAAATCTACAAAGTGTACACCATACATCCACAAATGGGAAGCCCTTGCAGCTTACAAATTAATACAATTAGCTAGGGGTAACAGAAAAAAAAAATATTGTATGTAGTATAGTATGAGAATTTGAAAACAAATTAAGCCAGCCAGCCAGCAACAAATAAATGAATTAGCTAGCAAGCATACAAGTCCACGAGCTCTTCTAAAGAGTCCGGTTGGGGGTCCGCGTTTTCAAGCATCCATAAGAGATGTTCGAAGAGAACCACCTCACAATCCACCGTGTCCCTGTCACCAGAACGTTCTAGCAGCTCCTGGAACACCGGGTGCTCCGCCACCTCTGAGCTTATATAGTAGCGGCGTCTTGACTTGCCAACATAGACCGCATGGCATTGATTAGGGTTATGGTAGTTGGCCACAATGGCACTATTGCTGCTACTACTGCTGCTACTAGGCTTACCGAAGGAGTGCCATTTCTTGAGCACCGATTTAAGCTTTGTTAGCTTACCTCTAGCCATCTTAATATTATATATATGGATGAGATGAAGATGAAGATGAAGATGAATATGAATATGAATATGAATATGATGAGCAAAAGTGGGAAGGAATTTATGAGAGAAATATTGGGTTGTATGCTTGACATTATATATGTGTGTACATAGGATAGAAAAAAACAGCATGTTTGGGGTGGTGGGGACCATGCACATTGTTGTTGAGTATGGCTGGCTGGCAGGCAGGTTGGTGACACTGACAAGTTGGAGGATATACCCATTTGAGATTTGGTCTGGTCTGGTCTGGTCTGGTGTCTATTAGTTGTTGATTAATATTTCATTGACTGTATGTAGCTAGTTTTTGGATGTTGGGGCACAATTGTTGGTTGTCTCTTCACAATCATAAAAACCTTCCTTTTTTTAATAAATATTATATGTAGAGCATGTTATATTTTTTAATTAGTTCCATCTTGTGATTTAGTAAACGATTGAAACCTTAAAATAAAATAAGAGAGACACAAGTATGATTAAAATCAGGCTTAGGATTTAGTAAATGATTGAAATCTTAAAAAACAAAAAAAATAAAATAAAAGAGACACATTATAATTCACGTCTGATTAAAATCATGATAGGAATCTATAACGAAAATGGAGAGAGATTGAGACTAAGATAAGATAAGATAATCTCACTGGGCCTCTTCTAAATTCTAATAGGAGATGAACATAGACAAAACCCCAGGTTCTTCACATCTTTTTGTCTTTTTATTTTTTCTTCTTTTCCTTAATAAAGAAAGGGTAAGCAATAGGTTCACTTCACTTAAACTCAAGAAATATTAATAATCGCCACTCTTGTTCAACTCACTGGAGTTAGACTAGACACCATAACTCTAATTTGCCTATCATTATATATTGTGCAAACGTCCCACTCCGTTTTATCTAGTGAATTTCAGTTGCTACAAACTATCGACTCATATTTGGACCAACAAGAATGTGGAGGGTAACGGGTGGGTCAATAACACAAAAGATATGTGAATAATAACCAACATATAATCTCTTTCTAATATTTTGATTTTATTAATCCAAACTATCACTTGTTGACCAATAACAATTTATACTTACACTTTGGCTAACGATAATCTCAATTGTCAGTTTTGTTGCAAAGAGCAATCATGGTAGCATAGTTATTCAAGATTTTACTTTCAATTTACATTTAATGTTTGATTTCGCTAGCACGTTTCTCCATATCATTCAAAATCATTATTGTGAAAGATATCCAGTGAAAATTAAGTATAAATATATGACATGTATGCTACCAGGATTGTTATTGTTAACAAAAATAAAAGTTATAATTATTATTAGATAAAATATAAGTATTGATTAATATCAACCAATAGGTTTGGTTAAGCTTATTAAGATATATTTGTTCTTTTTTTTTAATTAAATTAAGAGACAATAAAGTTAGGGCTATGTAAGGTAGGGGGGGTTTGATATTTTTTATATGTTCTAAGGTTCATGCATCAATAGGACTAGAATGCGACAGCCATGTGCGAGAGATAAATATAAATCGTTTACTTTGTCTTCTTCCTCCACCATATGATTTTAAGTTAAAATAAAATAATTTATTTGTTTGTCAACCATACCATTTGTTAATCAAAGAAACGACCACTACCAAACAAATAACAAATGAGCCAAGAAGAGGCGTGTTGCTTGTTTACGAACAAATACATATTTTCAGTGAACAATTGCACACCAAACATTTTATGGTTGTATTATATAATTCCTAAAACATAATTATATAAAGGCAAATTAGCTTCATATAATTCAGACTATGTCAGACTGACAAATACAAGACTTACTATGGAAATGACAAAAAATAATCCCAACTATACATGTGAGTGTTAACTTAACGTAAACTTAACCATAAGTTTGTTTTTAATGACGTAACCGCTGAGTTATCTCTTAACCAGTCCTACTAATATAAGTGAAGTCTAAAGAGTATATATATTGGGTAAAATAATCATGACGACTAAGCGCCCATGTCACCAAAACACAAACATCAGGTTAAGTTTTCGTTAAGTTAGAACCCGCATACGTAGTTGGAATTAGTTTTGCCATTTCCATAAGTGAGACTTGTATTCGCCAATCGAGCATAGTTTGAATTATAGGAAGCAAATATGCGTTATATAAAATATAATCACACAATTCCATCAATAAATACAAACTCTATGATAGTTGTTAAAAAATCAGTGGAAATTGTATCGATTAACACCGAATAACACAAACTCAACATCGATTATGAGCTAGACAAATACACCATGAATCCCAAATTGAATTAGGGTTAACACATTTTTGTTGAATACCAAAAAATGAAAGAAACTAGAATGAACCGATACATAAGTGAAATCAAATTGAACGAATAAAACAAGCCCTTGCATATCCTAGCTGCCTGTTGTCGGACACTAACAAACTATTTTTCAGGAAGTACAAAACACCCCCCTGAAGTTTATTCCCCATAATGAACAATTAATCAAGAGTAAAGTCTCACATGTAGTACAACAATCTGAAAAACAAACATTTCATCTGTAGTACACAACTCCTTACATAGTTCATTCATCGCGTAGTACTCTACTATTGCGGAGAAGTACATATTAACCAACTCCAGAGAAACCACACTTTGTTAAACAAGATGTTTAACTACGAAGCATCACTTCCAAGTTCCAACAATGGTTTATACACGCCCTATTTCATAACAATGATTTTAAAATGTTCTATTTATCCATTGCTATAAACAAAGACTATAAAGATCAAATCTATTGTTTCTTTTAAGATTTATGTAGAAAATAAAAAGGGTGAACGAATTTCTTAAAAAAAATTAATTATTTGTTTGATTATGGAATACTCTTCTCCTTTATCCTCCAGTCAAGCAACATGATTCACTAGTTGTCTCTGTAAATGGCAGAGACCACCGTCCGATGGCATACAAACGTCTCACTAGTGGTGTACGTAGGTGGTGATACCTTATAAATGTCTTACTAAAGCAAGGTAATTATTACCTTAAATTGGTGTATTGGTCTCACTAAGGTGGTGATCACCTTAATACAAGAATTTGCAAGGAAAATCACGAAAGTTTTTAAGTTTCTCTCTTAGTTGTCTTTTGATCTACTTCAACTATAATATGGAAGAATGAGAGAGATCAAGATATATAAATTTGTCGAGTTTTAGGTGATGTTTGTTTTTGAAGACAAAAATTGTCTGCAATCTGATTTCATCTGATTTAATGTCTGCAACTGAAGATGTGATCTGAAAGTCTGCAATCTGAAAATATAATACTGTTTGTTTTATAAACTGGATATTGTCTGCATAAGCTGAAAAGTGGATACCTATCATATATATAACAGTAGATAAAAGTCATTTAATGTTTATAGACTGCTAAAATAATTAGTAGTGGTGTACGAACTATGGAAGTGGGTGGTGGTAGACAATTGTGGTAGGCGGTGAACGGTGGGTGGTGGTGATGGACGGTGGTGGTGGTGGGGGTGGGTGGTGGACTAGGATGGTGGCCGACAATGGGTGGTGGTGGTGATGAACGGTGGTGGACTATGGTGGTGGTGGATGGTTGTGGCGGGGTGGTGGTGGTGGCGGACGTTGGGTGGTGGTGGTGGCGGGTGGTGGTGGATGGTGGTGGCGGCGGATGGTGGGTGGTGGCGGTGGCGGGTGGTGGTGGATGGTGGTGGCGGCGGATGGTGGGTGGTGGCGGGTGGCGGGTGGTGGTGGATGGTGGTGGCGGCGGATGGTGGGTGGTGGCGGTGGCGGGTAGTGGTGGATGGTGGTGGTTGTGGCCGGAGGGGGTGGTGATGGTGATAGACGGTGGTGGTGGGTGGTTAACGGTGGTGTGGTGAGTGGTTGACGGTGGTGGTGGCAGACGGTGGGTGGTGGTGGCGGTGGACGGTGGTGGTGGCGGCATGCGGTGGGTGGTGGTGGTGGATGTTGGTGGTGGATGGTGGTGGCGGCGGAAGGTGGTGGTGGGTGGTGGTGGCTGCGGACGGTGGATGGTGGTGGTGGTGGCGGACGGTGGGTGGTGGTGGTGTTGGACATTGGGTGTTGGTACTTGGTATGATGTTAAGAAGTGTGAAGATGTTGAAAAAAGCTTATTTTTTAAGATCAAATAAGCAGTTTTCAGATTTTTTTTTTAAACAAACAGTCTTTAAGAGCTTATGTCTGCGCGCCTGAGCTTATGTCTGCGCCCCACAGACATAGGCTTCTTGAAGACCTTATAAGCAAAAACAAACACAACCTTAGTAGTATTGTAGGAGATAAGTAATAAGGGTGGATAGAGTGGGGGCTCTGGACCCTCTTGGTAACGGGATGAAAACTTTATTTATTGTTTATTATTTATTGCTTTTTATTTAGTAATTTTTTTTCATATATCTTGCGCTTTCAAGTTTTTTTTATTGATAGGGTATAATTGGTAAGGTCATGTTAGTAATTTTATATGTAGTTAACAAAATTTTTTAACATTAGTTAGAGCAGAGGACGTACGTGTAGTGTTATTATTATTATTATTATTATTTCTGAAAGGCCGTATAGTGTTGTTATAAACCCTTTAGTTTAAAATTTTCTAGTGTAATCATAAAGATTAGAAACGTAATTGCTTGACACTGGGAATATACAATGTATACATAAAGAATGAAATTTGTAATTTACTAAATATGCTTTAATTTGGTTTCTAGAATACATGTTTAGCTTTTTACTAGAGTCATCTTTGAATCCTTAGATTTGGTTTCGTTTTACTTAACTTTTGAGTTGTCAAACAAGTAACATTTCCTATCCAGATAGAATTAAAATCTTCACAACAACTAAAGAGATAAGCAACTACTAACATTTTGTCTTAATAATTCTGTTACAGCTCGATCATGTTAGATATGCAAACTCATAAAGAAGCTAGTTTTTACAATTAAGAAGCTAATTTTTGAGTGACAGAAACCTGTTGGGCCAGGCCCATTCAGTTAAGAGGTATAGTCTAGTTCTAGATTTAGTTGGATGAGATGCATCCACGTACGTGACTTAAGTCGGATGAAACTAGATATGGTGTAGTGTCCTGTCCTCATTCACCCTATCATCATCATCATCATCCAGATTCTTCATTTCATATGCCAAAAAAGTATAGTAAATTAAGTTATAATTAATGGCGTCTTTGGCAAAGGCCCTTCTTCTTCTTCTTCCCTCTGTGCTCCAGAGTAATCGACAACCACCTCATGTTAATGTTGTTTCTTTCGAATCCAACTTCCTCCATGGCCAAAACCTCTCACTTTCATCATCATCATCATCTTCTGTTACTTGTTTAACCAAGACATCCTCCCTCATTATTTGTGGAAAGGTAGGTACATTAACACCTTATAATATTAATATATATATCCTCACACTTAACTATAATATTTATCCAGGTGAACAAAGGGTCTGTGCCTCCATCTTTCACACTTAAAGATCAAGACGGGAAGAATGTGAGCCTCTCCAAATTCAAAGGCAAGCCTGTTGTCGTCTACTTCTACCCTGCCGATGAAACCCCTGGTTGCACCAAACAGGTCACCCTGCCTTACTTAATCATTCCCTTAATTAATTTCCTAGCTGTTATGAGAGAGATTAATTAATTGGTGCAATCCCTCAGGCATGTGCATTCAGGGACTCTTATGAAAAATTCAAGAAGGCTGGAGCGCAGGTTGTTGGGATCAGTGGTGATGATGCAGCATCACACAAGGTATAAAATATGAATGAGGATATTGGATATATATATATATATGGTGTTTATTAATTAATCTTAATATTACTATTACTATGCACGCAGGCATTTGCCAAAAAATACAGGCTCCCGTTTACATTGCTGAGCGATGAGGGTAACAAAGTGCGAAAAGAGTGGGGAGTCCCGTCTGATCTTTTCGGTACATTGCCTGGCCGACAGACGTATGTTCTTGACAAGAACGGGGTCGTTCAGCTTATCTACAACAACCAGTTTCAGCCTGAGAAACACATTGATGAGACCTTGAAGTTGCTTCAGACTCTTTAATTCATTCAATCAAACCTTTTGTAATCGATCTCACTCAGGTAGACATGAAAACAACAAGTCTATCATTCGTTTGTTTACACAATGTCTTTCTTTCTTTAACATATATATAAAAGTGCTCAATATTTGATTTAGTTATCATGGAATTCATTCAAATGTTTAAATTATCTTATATAGTTCAAATCGGCTAAATGAACGAGTAAATTTGGAAACAACAGAAGAGATGTGTTTGGATATTGATTCAGTACACAAATTCAAAGGTTCAAATTTAGTGATTACTGTCTCTCTTTTTAAAACAAGTATATTGTGATTGAGAAATACCTTGCTTAAATAATATAAAAGATTACAAATATAAGATTAGTTTAAAATTACATATAGTATGAAACAAAACTAAAAGTCTAAATCTTGTATAGTGTACTTAAACAAAACTAAAATCACTTTAATTTGACAAACTGAATAGTGTTTTGTGAGTATGCACCATCATGACAAATTATATTAGTACCGGTCATTGTTAGGTAGTAAATAATATAGGGACTAAACTGTAAATGTTAGATAGTGAAGGGTTATAGTTGTAATATGTTCATATACATAAGCAGGAGTCATGAATGAGAACAGTAGCTCTGTTGATTTGAGATATCATCTCCTTCTTCTGTGATTCTTCTTCTTCTACAATTCTTTAGCTCGATTACGGTTTGTATCGTAACAAGTGGTATCAAAGCAGTTCTTCCTCGGACCGGGCTCGATTTTTTTTCAAAAGTTCAGATCTTGTTGATTACGTATGCAATTCAAGAACAAGCGAAGCCATCTGCAAATTCGTTGCAGTTCAATTGGGTAATTCGCTCAATCAACAGTTAGTGTGCAGATTTTACAACAACAAACGAGAAATACCAGTAATTCATATCAACAGCAACTCAACAAGAAATTCAACAATTGGGCATGAATTTTCAGTAGAATTCTTGGTGATCTCAAATGGTAATTCGTATGTGAGAAATTAAGGCGACAATCATTGGTATAACATCAGCAACTCGAATTGGGAAGTGGGTAACAATAATTCTTGGAGTGGTATTACGATTCTAACAATCAACAACAATCAGAATTCAACAGCATAAACAAATCAGTCATGGAAATCGCTTTGAAAAAGATTATGTCAATGTGGCAAGAAGGTACGGTCGTCGATTATTGTGATGAATTCCAATTTCTATTTGAATCATCCTATTTGTCTCAAGTCAAAAAAGTGGAATCTGCCCAACAAGTGTTTGATGAAATGCCTAGTAGGGTTGAAATTCAGTTTCAAGGAGCCATTGATCAAGATTTACATAATAATGAGGATTTGAAAGAAAATGAACATGAAATGGGTTCTTTAAGTCAAAAGGTCATGTTTAGAAATGAGATTCATGAATCAATTGATAGTGAGGATTCAAATGAAACTGAAAAAGACTATAAAAATAATCAGATTCATATTACCCTTTTTAGTGACATGATCGACATGGGGATGGTACTTTGAATCAAAATAAATGTGTCAGAATTGAAATGAGTGATCAAGAATTAAGGAAAGAGAATTTAGTGTCCTTGCTTTTGCTTGATATAACAGGTATTATTAAGGAAGAAATAGAGTTGAAGTCAAAGACAGATTACCGGAAGGTGCAAATCAGTCCTTGGTTAGATAAGCTCAGTTCCGAGTTAGATCTTCAGGTTAAATACGTTGAAAATGTTGGAATATTGGGTTCAATGAAAGAATTAGGTTCATGGAAATAGAATAAACAGTTAAATTGGATGGATACTGGTTGGGAATGGTTTCATGATCAAATACAGATTTCGGTGGTAAGATTAGTGATGCATATTAATGATAACAATGGTGAGTGGATCAGTAGTACTATGGTGGGAAATGGGAATCACTCCCTAGAAAATAATGCATTTGGATTATACTCTAATAGTATTAGAAAATTTGGAGGTGGGTCAGTGGAGCGGACATCGAAAGAGGCTAATTTCACTAATTGTGAATCACAAAGTGCAATTAATAATTCATTGCAGGTGAAAAATATTAATGATTACTCACAACAAGTTTATGCCTATCTAGTGTTAGCAAAGTTAGATAGGAAAATCGAAGTTCAGGCAAAATTAGTAGAGAAAATTGGTGGTTGTGATAAGAAGAATCTCCTTAATAAAAAATATGTAAAAACTATATGTGGAGTTGGAGATATATAATGTGTTTCGTGCCACACAATGAAGGTGAAAGTTCAATAGTTTTGGAATGCTGCATTTACAAGAAACCTTGATTTTTTAAAAAGTGTGGCTGCACAACTTAATGATGGCAGAAGATTATCACAAATGATGGCAAACATTCAAGAGCAAATTGAGCTCTGCAGGTACTTTCTAGAGGGACTAGAGCTTCATGTTGCGGAAAGAGGACAAACTGAACTTAAAAAGGATGAAAGTGATGCAGCTACACATGAAGCACAAGCATTGTTCCTATTTGATTTTGATAGTTTTGATTAATTTTTTTTTAGTATTCAGATTTTTTATTAATATATCTTATGAATTAAGACGGATATAGGCTTGGGTTCTTTCTCGGTGGTGGAGTTTGCTATAACATTTCTTATCGATTTTGGAATTAAAATCAAGTCTTCCATCCTAATCATCTCTCTCCATCATGTCATATCTCTTCTCCTCACCCGACTAGCCGGCTATATTATGTTCCTTACAAGCAATAGGTTCTAATTCTGGTAGGTATCGCTAAAATTTCAAATTAAGAACTAGAAGTTAAATACGCAAATTGAATACATTAATAGACACGTAAATTAGTTAATACAAAAATAAACGCACAAATTATGTTAATCAATGATGTACCCGTTTAAGGGTAAAAAGGAAAAGACTGAAAATTGATTAAATTTGTAAAATTCTCAAATGATGAAATCGAACACTTGAAGGAATTCAAGTATGGCAATTGGCCCTCCTAGCCAAATTATGTTGCTTTGAAGTTTGGACATTTTATGTTATGTTTTTCTTTACCTAGTTAATTAGTCCATATAAGAGTCAACCAAATCTATAAGGGTGTGCTATGGACGAGATGACATGAACATCCAGGATGATATTATGTATGGGAGCTTTTATTTTTAAGTTAGTGTGCAGATGTCTATCACTTGCTTATAGATTTTTTGGCCTGGTTTTGTTTGGCCATCCGGTGAGGTGAAAGAACAAATATATAATACCACAAATGGTTAAATGCATAATACACGAACCCTAACTCTACTAGTTTTTCAAGTTTTTGTAACCAAAAGCACTATTGAAAATATTATACGATATTCTTAAAATTAGACTCTTTCACATTTGTTTCAACATTTATTTCATATTTTCAATAAATATATTTTGTAAAGGGTATTATTCTATATAATTGTATAGTAATAAGAAAGCATTTTAATTGCAAAAAATTAATATTTTGTAAAGGGTATTATTCTATATAATTGTATAGTAATAAGAAAGCATTTTAATTGCAAAAAATTAATATTTTGTAAAGGGTATTATTCTATATTATTTTATAGTACTAAGAAAGTATTTTGATTGCAAAAACTTAATTTCCCCATCCATTCTGTTACACTGAGTCACTAGTATAATATTAATAATTATTATTGATGGGCATAGAAGTTTTGTTTTCAATCCTAAAAGGAAATTAATATTGCCGTTCGTACTAGATGCACGAAAGAGTTAAGATCGCTCTTCAGTTGTCCAATAACATGATTAACTTCCATGTTAATTATTGCATGCTAGCGACTTCCATATCCATAATCCATGGTTGATATTTATGTGGTGGTGCAGTCTCATGCCCCAAAAAAGATGATAGCTAGCAAGTGGTGATCGATGATAAGGCACGTATGTAGCTTGGACTTGATTGTTCATGTTAGTTTAAACTTGAGCATCACCAGCGCTGCCCCACTATTTAAAACCACGGCCCAATCCTAATCAATAAAATAATACTAAGCTCCACAACCCAATAATTCTAATACTTTGCATTTTTTTTTACTCTCAAATTCTACATTTTATTTTTCTTCTAACAGAACCAAAATTATAAATAACTAGTTGGTTATTATTATGATCTAGGAGTAAGAGAAAGTATGATTATATGAAATGATTTTGATTCCCATGTGGCTGAATAATTAGGACGTGAATGTTATATATATAATAATAATATATATAAAGGGAAAATATTTATTGTTTAATCGGGTGAGGTGTTGTACTTGTACTCAATGATGTAAATGTAGGATTATAAGGCCGAGTACTCTCCGAGTACTCGCTACAATGTATGTTGCCGAGGTTAGTTTATGTAAATCCGTCTAGTTACTAAGAATAGGTCAAATGTGGTCAACCTCAGCCATAACCACATCTTATCGGTGAACTTGGACCGATTTTGACTCAAAAAAATAAAACATTTTTCGTATTTCAATAATATTAACGAAAAATATCATTTTTTTAATTAATGATCAGTAACTTTTAGAATATTTTATTATTTAAAAATATATTTCTTTTATTTATATTGATATTCACCTATTTTGTTATAAATATTAGTAAACTTATGATATTTGACATATATATATAATACCCAAAAATTAATTTTCTTTATACTTACCATGTCCGAGTACTCTCCGAGTACTCCGAGTACACCCAACTCCCCAGTCGGCCGCCTACGGTCCGATTAGCGACTTTTGCAACCTTGCTTGTACTTGAGAGAATTTCATACATCCCTTAAAGTTTGTTAATTTCACATCTACCCGGCTAATTTTGAGATATCAGTATGTTATACTTAGTTCCAATACATATTATTTAGTTTGTGACCCATAGGGGTAAATTTATCTGTCCAAATAAGGTATCACAATTAAAACATCGTTTGCTTCTAATGAAAATCAAATTCAAACGAGATCTCAATACAACTAAAGTAATAGTCATGTTATTAAGGGAAACGATTTGTAATTATTGTAATTCATTGTATTTATCTCTTTCCTTGTATTTTTGATTGACTCTCCTTAATTACAGGAGATATCTTTGTAACTTTTATTATAAATATATGCTTCAATCCCTCAATCATTATTGAGGTTGATTTTCAATTCCTTACATGGTATCAGCCAGAACTCTCCAACCCTAATTTTTCTTTTTCCTTCCATCGCCAACTTCATGGCTGCCCCTTCTTCTTCTACCAATTCCGATTCTCTTCTCCCCTTCAACAATGTCTCTCACCTCACCCCAATTAAACTTTCTGCCTCCAATTATCTGGTTTGGCGTAATCATATGCGCCTCCTTCTTAACCTTCATGGCCTAAAGACACACATCGATGGCTCTGTCTCCCCACCGCCGTCGACTTTATCCTCCGACAATAAAACCGTTCCTAATCCGGAGTTTGTATCCTGGACTACCAATGATCAGAAAGCAGCCCTTCTTCTTCTCTCTTCTCTAACCGAACCTGCTGCTGCTGAAGTTCTCGGCTTGGAGAGTGCTCGAGAAATCTGGTCGGCCCTTGAGAACGCCTACAGCAATGCGTCTGTTGAGCGGGTTCAATCTCTTCGCGATTCTCTTCGCGCATTAAGCATAGGTAATTCTTCTGTAACTGAATTTTCTCGCAAGTTTAAGAATTTTTGTGACCAGCTTGCTGCCATTAGTCACCCGGTTGCTGACATTGATAAACTCCACTGGTTTCTTCGTGGACTCGGACCGGCCTATGAGATTTTTTCGACAGCTTTGCGTGCAACCAAGCCTGCACCGTCTTTTCAAGATTTAATCGCTCAGGCAGAAAGTCATATGATGTTTTTACAATCTCTTCATGGTACCGCTGCTTCTTCTGCTGCCTTTTATAGTCAAACTCGGCGTGAACATGGTACGAGTCGCGGTCGGGGTGCTTCAAACCGTGGCTCATATTCTCGTGGCACGTCTAGTCGTGGTTCTAGTCGTGGTCGTGGTGATAATCGTCGGCCACCGCACTGTCAACTCTGTCGTACAAATGGCCACTATGCATCGGCTTATCCAAATCTCCATACCTATGCGTCACATGCGAATGATTCTTTGGCACAGGCGTTTCACGCACAATGTCATGTAAACCATGACACTCCAGATTAGACAGGTGACACTGGTGCAACTGATCACATGGCTCCCACAGAGGAGTCTGTTCATCATTCTACTCCTTATACAGGTAATGATAAGGTTACGTTTGGTAATGGTATGCAACTACCAATTACTCATAAAGGTTCCTCTACACTTTGCACTAATATTACTGTTCGTGATGTTCTTGTTGTTCCTAATCTAACCAAGAAGTTATTATCTATTAGCAAGTTAACTGCCAATCATCCTGTTGATGTTCTCTTCTCTCAACATTATTTTCATATTCAGGATCGGAAAACAAAGCAGGTGCTCGCTAGAGGAACATGTGTTGATGGATTATATGTGCTTAAAGATGGACCGAAGACTTTTGTTGCTGCCATCTCCAATAAAGCATCCTATGAATTATGGCATTCCCGTTTAGGACATGTTTCGTTTAATGTTATTTCTTTTTTGAATAAGTCTGGTGCTTTATCTGTTACTTCTCTATTGCCTAAACCGGATATTTGTGTTTCTTGTCAACTTGCTAAGGGACAACGTTTACCTTTTATGTCTAATGATAAGCGTGCATCTTTTCCTCTTGATTTGGTTCATTGTGATTTGTGGGGACCCGCTCCTGTTGCCTCTAAAGATGGTTATCGATATTATGTGATTTTTATAGATGACTATTCCAGGTTTACTTGGTTGTATCCTCTCAAAACCAAAACAGGTTTTTACTCGGTCTTACCCGTCTTTATAAATCTTGTCCAAACTCAATGTTCTAGGAAAATCAAAGTTTTCCAAAGTGACGGGGGTACTGAATTTGTCAATCACACAATTAGAAGATTTTTTGAGGACAATGGCACTTTTCACAGATTTTCGTGCCCCTATACACCTCAACAAAACGGGCGTGCTGAACGTAAACATCGCCACATAGTGGAAACTGGTCTTGCTATGCTATTTAACGCCAATATTCCGGCTTCTTTTTGGGTAGATGCTTTTACCTCTGCGACATTTATTATTAATCGCGTATCATCTTCTTTGCTTGAGAACAAGTCACCTTTTCAGCTGTTGATGAAGCAAGTACCTCAATATTCCAATTTTCGGGTATATGGCTGCTTAGTCTTTCCATATTTGCGTGACTATGCCAAACATAAGCTTGAGCCACGAAGTCTTCCATGTGTATTTATTGGTTATAGTTCTTCCCACAAAGGCTTTCGTTGTCTTGATCCGATCACCAATCGGATATTTATTTCTTGTCATGCTCGCTTTGATGAAACCTCTTTTCCATTCAAAGGTATCAATGGCATAACGTCTCTTGATCGCTTGGTGCTTACCACTTTTTCTGATGAACCTACTTCACCACATGTTTCTGTGTCCACTAACCAGTCCAATTTGCCCAGCCCACTTTTCAACCCAAATATCCAGCCCAACACTCCTGATCCGTGCCCCTTATGTCCACCCTTTTCCGGCCCACTACATGTCCAACCGCCTTCCAGCCCATCTCCTACTTCTGGCCGAACTATGTCTACGGATCACCCAGCTGAGCCCAATCCAACTTCCACCTCTCTTCCTGAAACCGTACCTGCCAACCACCCACACCAGGATGTCGATTTCACTCCATTACTTGTTCCCGAACCTGCTCCTATACCCGATCCTGTCCCTATTCCTCAAAATACTCACCACATGACGACACGCGCCAAGGCTGGTGTTTTTAAACCCAAGCACCAAGCGGATCTTTCGTGTCTTCATTCATATGCCTTACATGTTGCTTTATCTTCTATTACTGAACCTCGTGGTTTCAAATCGGCAGCTAAGGATCCTTTGTGGATGGCTGCGATGGTTGATGAAATTAATGCCCTGCATAATAATAACACTTGGACATTGGTCCCGCGTCCATCATCGACTAATGTTGTTGGTTCTAAATGGGTTTTTCGTGTTAAGTATCACGCTGATGGTACTGTCGAGCGTTACAAGGCGCGTCTGGTGGCTCAAGGCTTTACTCAAATTCCAGGTTTGGATTTTTCACACACCTTCAGTCCTGTTGTTAAAGCTTCAACAGTTCGCATTGTTCTATCCCTTGCAGTTCTTAATAACTAGCAGTTGCATCAACTTGATGTCAAGAATGCATTTTTAAATGGAAATCTGGATGAAACTGTCTTTATGGAGCAACCACCAGGATTTGAAAGTTCTAAATATCCGAATCATGTTTGCAAATTATCTAAGGCGCTTTATGGTCTTAAGCAAGCTCCTCGTGCTTGGTTTCAGCGTTTAAGCACGTTTCTTCTTTCCTATGGGTTCACATGCAGTCGTTCAGATACATCTCTCTTTGTTCTTCGCAAAGACAGTCATATTATGTATCTCCTTGTGTATGTGGATGATCTCATTTTAACAGGTAATAATGAATCCATTATCACATCCTTTGTTTCTCATCTTAATAAAGAGTTTGCGATTAAAGATCTTGGGGCTCTCAATTATTTTTTGGGCCTGGAGGTTGTGTATACTACAACTGGTCTCTTTCTCACACAAGCAAAATATGCTAAAGATATTCTTCTTCGTGCAAACTTGTATGATGCTAAACCTGTTAGCACTCCTCTTTCTCCCAATGAGTCCTTTATTGCAGATGGTGTTCCATATCCTGATCCCACCTTTTATCGTTCTTTGGTTGGCGCCTTGCAATATTTAACTATTACCAGACCTGATTTGTCTTATGCAGTTAATCATCTTTCTCAATTTCTTCATGCTCCCACTATTACTCATTTTCAAGCTGTCAAACGGCTATTACGCTATGTTAAAGGCACTTTATCGTTCGGTCTCACTTATAGCCGTCCACACAAATCATCCATTGTAGGCTATTCTGACGCGGACTAGGCGCGTTGTCTTGATACACGACGCTCCACGTATGGGTATTCGATTTTTCTAGGTGGCAACTTAGTCTCTTGGAGTGCCAAGAAGCAGCCTACCGTCTCCCGGTCTAGCTGTGAATCTGAGTATCGTGCTATGGCAAACACTGCTGCTGAGCTTGTCTGGATTACACATCTTCTGCAGGAATTGTATGCTCTCCCTCCTGATCGTCCTACGTTACTTTGTGATAACAAAAGCGCCTTGTTTATGACTCAGAATCCCATTGCTCACAAACGTGCCAAACATATTGACTTGGATTATCATTTTATTCGGGAGTTAGTCAATTCTGGTAAACTATACACCAAATTTGTTTCTACCAATCTTCAGGTGGCTGACATCTTTACCAAAAGTCTTCCGCGTGCACAATTTGAAGTCTTTCGCAAAATGCTTCGTCTCGGACCGCCACCATTTCGATTGAAGGGGGGTATTAAGGGAAATGATTTGTAATTATTGTAATTCATTGTATTTATCTCCTTCCATGTATTTTTGATTGACTCTCCTTAATTACAGGAGATATCTTTGTAACTTTTATTATAAATATATGCTTCAATCCCTCAATCATTATTGAGGTTGATTTTCAATTCCTTACACATGTCACTACGTAGTGTGATTAACAACGCACACACCAAAGTATACTAAGTAATACATGTAGTGTAATCACCAATATATTTGCTAAACTGTTATCATTTTGCTTATTTGCGAAAACACCATCCGTTAATTTTATAAATTGCGTATTGTATCCATCAATTTCTTCTTTTTTTTTTTAGTTTTTTTACGAAATTGTATTTGCGGTTGCATCCTTTTTATATTTTCAATTGTTGATTTGCACATACTGTTTCACTGAATTACAAAAGTACCACACATCATGATATTAATTTCAAATCTTGCATATCAACAACATATGATTTATGATTTATTTCTTGTTTCAATTAGTATATCACCGTCTACTAATCATATTATTGGTGGATTAGGTTTAATTTTACATGTAATATATACTCCCTTCATCCCATTATAAATGTCCTAGTTTGGTTTTTTTAGTCTTTTTTGTTTAACTTTGACCAACAATATTTTTGTTTGTGTTATATAATACTTGATGTAAAATATATGAATGAATTAGTTTTTAAACGTATTTTACATTGATATAATTTTCATCAAGTATTATATGACACGAACAAAAATATTTACGGTCAACGTTGCAAAAGAAAGACTTGAAAATTCAAACTAGAACACTTATAATGGGACGGAGGGAGTATGTACATACATAATAGATGTGTTAGTAAAAAGTGTGACACCTGCTATTATGGAATGTCATGAGATGGGATGTGATGCATTCATTAGTGAGTGTTGTGGGTCATGACTCATGAGTGGAGATGAAGGAGACATGTGTGATATGTCCAATTCAACCCTATATAGGATAACTATTTGAATATCTAAAAACCACTTACATATATTGGTTAATTATGATTATGATGTAAATACAAAATTAATTCCAAGTGAAGAGTTATATGTTGTCAAAGTACGTACGTAGTCTAGCTGTTTCTATATATAACATTAAAAGATCTGTGACATGATATATTGAAATAGCAATCATGAGATTGAACTCTTATGCTCCAACCCTCATATATACGGTCACCCATTCAAATTATTATGATTGCTATTTATTTTATTTGAAGTGTGATATTTTAGATTCAAATATACATTAACATACAATTAAAAAATTTTAAAATAATAATAATAATAATACATACATACATACATACATACATACATAGGTTTATAACCTTTTAATTCTCATTATAGTGCAACCCTTCGTGAAAGATTATGACAGTTATAACTGTATTAATGGAAAATTCATCAGAGAGTTACCTAGTAGAACTGAGCATTGTTATCGTCGAACTTAAGTCACTAGTCACTACTCCTTGTACGTGAGCAAAGGTTTAATACACACACATATATGTGTGTGTAATTTTGTTTAATATTTAGAATAGTTATAAAAGTAAATTAATAGCTAGAAGTAGAACAAAAGATTTCTTTTTGAAGGGAATGAAAGAGTTTAATAATAATAATAATAATAATAATAATAATAAGGAAAACTAAAGGGAAAATGAGGACAAGTAAAGTAAGTTATAAAGGCAAGCAGAGAGTAGTGTGGTTTTGGAGATTCCTACACCAGCCACCACCGCCATATATAATATATTATATTTTACAAGTATAAAGCGACATCCACCTTAAGCTTCCCGGCTGCCACTTCTTTACTCTTTCACCGGTGAATTTGTAATCAATGAGTAAAGTTTCTTTATGCATGGCGTTTTGAAAATGAAAGCAGAGTCAAATGGTACGTACGTACGTTCGTTGTTTTCCGGTACAAGGTATATATACATAATATATACTGTAATATGTCCGGTACAAGGTATATATACTGTAACATGTTTCTTTCTTCAATTTCAATTTGGTTAGAATTAGAGGAAGATCATTTTTTACTTTCTGGGCAAGTCGAGTCCATGACTGCTGCTTCACATATTTGTGGCCGGGTAGGTCCTCGTCATGGCCATTACATATCTTTTGCATTTATGCTTTCTCTTATATCTTTTGCATTTAGCTTACCTGCCAGGAACCCACCCATCTTATATATATTTATAAAAAGTAATTTAGATATTGGTACAAATTGTTATCTGTTGTTTTTGTGTTAATTAATCAGTATCAGGAGGTATATCAAATAATTACAAAGTAATGCATTCAGAGTTGTGGCATGCTTGTGCTGGGCCTTTAGTCTCTTTGCCCCCAATAGGTAGTCTTGTGGTTTACTTTCCGCAAGGTCACAGCGAGCAAGTAAGACTTAATTTTCTTTCTTTCTTCAACACATGATCGAGAATATTCAACTGACTGGTGTTTTATTCTGTTTAAGGTTGCAGCATCCATGAAGAAAGATACAGAAAACATCCCAAACTATCCCAATCTTCCTTCAAAGCTCATATGCATGCTTCATAATGTCGTCTTGCATGTATTCATTCATTCATTCCCCTTATCTTATATTATGCAATAATATAAATAGTAATACTTGCTGTTTCGACATCATTGATTGCTGCTTTGGTTTAGGCTGATGCTGAAACTGATGAACTCTATGCACAAATGACTCTTCAACATGTAAATAAAGTAAGTCTGTTGGATGCTTCTAAATATGTTTATGTTGATTCTTGACATTAAAGTAGTGGAATTGTGCAGTATGACCAGGAAGCATTGCTCATGTCTGATATGGGTCTAAAGCAAAGCAAACAGCCTGCAGAGTTTTTCTGTAAAACTCTTACAGCTAGTGATACAAGCACCCATGGTGGATTTTCCGTACCACGTCGAGCGACTGAGAAGATTTTCCCACCTCTTGTATGTCAAACAACAATAATATAACTGCGTTGTCCATTTATTAAGATTTCACCCTGCACATGTTTTTATAGGATTTCTCTATGCAACCTCCAACTCAGGAACTTGTAGCTAGAGATTTACATAACCAATCATGGACATTTAGACATATTTATCGAGGTTTGTAAAAATATTTTTGTTGCCCGGATCGATTATTCAATTATAGGATTAATTAATATTAACAAGATGAATATGCACATGATGCAGGGACTCGAGACACAATGACAAAAGAAACATACACTAATATTGTTGGTAAAATGGGTGGGTATTTGTACCTATAAAAATGACGATTAAATAACCATTTTTAACTAACTAACTAACAGGCGTGTATCTGTTGTAAAATGTCGGGTCGTAAATCTGATTAATTTACAGCAGTTTGACTTTTTATTTGACTTCTAAATTACATAGATTCCTTGATTAAAGCTAGGTCTTAAACTGTCTTTCTTCCTCTATTCATTAAACTATATTTAACTTGTCACTTTGGCACTTATACATTAAACAAGTAGTTCGATTTTGGATAGATTATGTGTATTTGCATCCTCTTGCAAGCATTACCTAACTATAACTGTGTTGGATGCATACTTAATGCTTTATAATAATAGTTTTCTATATTCAATAGCTTAAGTAGACTTCAACTTTATGTATGTTGTCCTGTGATGTTATTTAGATTTCTATACTGATCCAAGGTAAACCTTTGAGCATATTAACAAGCTGTTGCGTATCTTGGTTTCAGGGAAACCGAAGAGGCACCTGCTGACCACCGGTTGGAGCGTGTTTGTGAGCTCTAAAAGACTTTGTGCGGGAGATTATGTTCTTTTCATACGGTAGGCATTCGCTAGAAGCAATAAGGTTGTGTAGTGCATGAATATATATCCTTTCTAACTTTTTCGGTATGCTTACTTGAACAAATGTAGGGATGAGAAATCACAACTTATGTTGGGAATTAGGCGGGTTAACAGACAGCAGCCTGCACTCTCGTCATCAGTTATTTCCAGCGACAGCATGCACATTGGGATTCTTGCTGCCGCCGCTCATGCTGCAGCAAATAACAGGCCATTTACCATATTTTTCAATCCTATGTTGGTTGGAATCTTACTATATTATTATAAGTATTAGGTTGAAAACATCAAAAGTTGCGTGTACAGGGCAAGTCCTGCTGAATTTGTTATTCCACTAGCCAAGTATAACAAAGCCATGTATACTCAAGTTTCACCTGGGATGCGATTCAGAATGATGTTCGAGCCCGAAGAGTCAGGAATAAGAAGGTACATGGGAACCATAACTGGTATCAGTGATCTCACTCCTGCACGCTGGAAGGGTTCACAATGGCGCAATCTTCAGGTACACCTCAACCTTTGCTATGTTTTTTTTAAGAAATATAATGCAAGTGGCAGGTTGGATGGGATGAATCAACAGTTGGTGAACGTCCAAGCCGTGTTTCAGTGTGGGAAATTGAGCCCGTTGTCACTCCATTTTACTTATGCCCCCCTCCCTTCTTCCAACATGCACAACCACAACCAGGTAAACTTAAAGCTCGTGTGTCAGTGCAAGGAACATGTTACATATATTTTGACATTTTCCTGTTGCATAGAATGTAACAGAAATGCCGTGGGTTGATATGAAGGATGCCTCAACCCCCGTCTTCCCTGGTTTGAGTTTTGTCCAGTGGATGAACATGCATAATCATAGCAGCAACATCTTCCCTCCCACCTCCAAAGATTCTTCCAAGTTATTAAACTTTCAATCTGCAAATTCCTTTACCCCACCCTCTAACTTCAACAAGCCAAACCAACTACAACCACCATGGACTCAACATCATCTGTTACATACTAACCAAAAACAGCAGCAACCTCAACAAGTACAACAACAACAACATATACACATTCAACAACATAATCCCGTGTACACTAGTCAGCAACAACCACCACCACAACAGAAGATGCATCAACAAGAGCAACACCAACAACAAAACACGCAACAACATGCAGGAAATCCCCGACTTCAGCAAAACACTAATTTAGCTAATAGTAGGGGTTTGATTCAAGCTTCGCTCGTGTCCCAGGAGTTACAATTTCAGCATCAATTGGAACAACCAATTTGCAACCTCCAACAAACACAGTTGCAACATTTGATACAACATAACTTGTCACCAAGGCAACAAAGCCTCTCAGGGCAGCAGCATCAACTACTGCAAAAGGCCTTTGTATCATTAGTAAGTAACGCAGAGCCTCAGTTTCCCCTCCAGCAACAAACTCAACAACCTAGACAACAATCTTTATCACACCAGCATCAGCAGTTTCATGGTAATAACAACTTTTCAACATCAGTCCTTCCTGCAAACCAAGTTCAAAGTCAACCCAAAAGCCAGCCTATACCAATAAGAGTTCATTCTAATGGTGTTGATGCCCCCACCTGCTCCACCTCCCCTTCTACAAGCAACTTCCAATCAAACCTCCTCAACAACAACCAACAAGTCTTTGTGAATGATTCCATGTTTAATCCTGATTTAAAATCTGCTCAAACTCCAACCAAAGATAATTCAAGAGTCAAACATGAGTTAACCAATGTGAAACTACCAGATCAACCTAAACACAAAGGCATTGGTAATCAACAGTTGGAAGCATCCACAACTGTGACATCATACTGCTTAGATGGTGGAGGTCTGTCAACCCCAAACTTAGGGGTGGATGGTGATATCATTCAACCAGAAAACAATTTTCATTTAGGAGCTAATATTATCGATAGTTTTCCACCTGATGCTTTATTGTCGAGGGGTTTTGATTCTCAAAACTTACTTTCCATCTTTTCTGGCGCTCCTAGAGATATTGAGACATAACTGTCAAGTGCTGAGATTAACGCAGACTCATTTGGGATGCTACCTGATGTATCATTCAAGCCCGGTTGTTCAAATGATGTTGTTGTTAATGATTCAGGTCTTTTAGGAAACGGGATGTGGGGTAATCAGAATCCACAACGCGTACGAACATACACAAAGGTAATTAGCATCATCCTTTTACTGTCAGTCTTCTTGGTTGAAATAAATAGATATATTAGTTTGAGTTGGAATTAGGTTCAAAAGCGTGGATCAGTAGGAAGAACAATCGATGTGACACATTACAAAGGGTATGAAGAGCTAAGGTGTGATCTTGCCCGCATGTTTGGGATTGAAGGTCAACTAGAAGACACGCAAAGGACTGACTGAAAGCTTGTTTATGTTGATCATGAGAATGACATACTACTTGTTGGAGATGACCCATGGGAGTAAGTCACTAGCTAATGGCTAAACTGGTACAATATAATAATATGGTGTATATGTTTGACAACTACTTTTTAACTTAACATGTTTGTTCCAGTGAATTCGTCAGTTGTGTTCATAGTATAAAGATATTATCATATTCAGAAGTACAGAAGATGAGCTTGGATGGGGATTTAGGTAACAATCAAGCTTTTAGTGGGAATCCATGGAAAGAAGACAACTCAGCTACATCCTTTTAACAGATAAAAGGTTTATGGGTGAAGAGTTTGTAAGAACACGGTATATATAGTTTCATGAATGATTATAGATATTTTAGGTGGCTTGTAAATATGTTAATAGCAAGCAGAGTTCTAATATTAAGAGCAACATATTTTTTGCTTTCAATATGTGGATAGTGCAGATGACAACATTACCATTTATATTTCCTTTTCTTATAGGTTTAGCTAACGCCATGTAATGTAGTTTTTATAACAATTAATGTTGGGCAATGCAATTCCTTATACACCACAATAAAAGTCCACTTGAGGTACCAAGCCAAGTTCTAATGGGGCGACAATGTTACTAGTTTCACAATCGTGTTTATTTTATGTTGTTTAACATGTGTATTTATCGGTTTATACATATATGCATATGTTTTTAAGACAAATAGGTATAGTTTCCGTCTCACCAGGAAGATGCTTTGGTGGAGAAGGGGGGGGGGGGGGGGGGGGGGGGCGTCAGGGAACACCATCCCTTTCCTCGAGTGGATGCCCAAAGTGGAGTTGAGCATGAGATTCTCCACGCAAGTCACCCTTGCCAGTTTTGATTTTTCTTTAGTTATTTTATTATTTTTAAAACTAAAAGGTTATTGTCATTATTTTCTTAAAGAGTGGAGATTAAAGTATAATGTATTTCATTGATGGTGTGAAAGAGAGTGAAATATGGTATGTTATTGACATGACACGTGATAAAAAGAAACAATGAGTAAAGTATATTGAATAGTGTAACATTTCAAAATATGTTGTTTTTCATACTTTTTAAGTATGTTTTTGACTTCATTTTTGTTAAGTATAAAACAATGAATCATGGAATCCTTTTCTTTTAAATGGATATGAGTTAAGAGAAAAAGAAACACGAGAGTAGAGAAGCCATAGAGGTTTTTTATAGCTTTTCTTATAGTGGTTTCAAAATAAATAAATAAATACTTTTTTCTATTATGCATCAGTAACTAAAAAAAAAATCAAATAAGTAGGTTTTGTAAAAGGTTTGATCTAATTTATATGTGTGTAAGGCTCGATAAGATGATGCGTGGCCTAATCGAACTTTGAGATTGCAAGTGATCACATGTTAACTGATGAGACTTGATAAACACTTTTTGTACCACATATTTTTTGTTCACATTGTTTCAATGATACAGTGTATTAAGTAAAATTGTTCTAGGAGGTTCCTTGTTTTTTAATATACTTTAGAAGCAAGATTCAAGGAAACATATTTTATAATTCCATGGATCAAAACATGAAATGGAACTTTTTTATATAAACATATGTATTCTTACGCTTTTAAAATTTGTGTAAGTGGGGCCATATCCTTAAATAAAAGCTACAGGTGTCATTCATTACCAATTAAACTAGTATACCATGATTAAACATCAATAATAGACGTTCAAATTTATTAATAACTATTGACGCTACGCCTACATCTCTTTTTTAATAATAACTCCTTAAAAAGAAAACTTAATACGTTTTTGTGGCTAGCGTCCATCCATTATGGAAGTATATTGTAGAGGTAGGGTACCAAAAAGACCCAAATACCCTTAAGTACCACCCGCGGGTCACAAATAATCTTCTTATAAGCCACCCGAAGAACACATGGATCACCCGCATGTCACGAGTGAGGAGGAACATCCTCACAACACACGAGGAAGCATCCTGTCATCCTCAAAAGCCTTCCGCAGGACAAGACATCTGTCCGCCTAAACAACCGGAAGGCAATGCCAGCAGGACAGCTGTCATCACTCAAGTACTCTCTAGAAGAAGGTTTACGATTCTAACTTGGGGAATACGTGACATACTAACCAATGAATAAAAGACACCTGGCCAGGTTGTTATAACCGTGCACATGGCCAGGGTGCGATCGTCCTATCATTTGGTGACACGTGTCCAGGATGTTATACTCATGCACATGAGACATATAGCTCAACCTATCAAAAGAGGACACGTGTCCAGACGGCTATCAGAGATCTTCTAGAAAAGGACTGCTGCCCCAATCGTCTTCCTTCATCCTTAGGCTATAAATACCTTGTCAAATGGTATGAGGTATTCATTCACTCAACTATATTCTGACTACACTTAGTCTTTATACTTTAGTACTTTCTTCATTACGAACGTTACTGATTCTCACGCCGGAGGGTGGTTACAGGAAGACCCCCCCTCTTGTCATTCCTGTAACGAGACTCACGGTGTCTGTTTTGCAGGTTCCAGTCATTGGACTTTAGGAAGTCTTACTCATATCGTGGTAGTAATTATCGTATTGTACCATGTGGACTCATTGGATCCAGGACCCATACCCGGGGAGTGGATCCGTGTTTCTTCATTGGCGTCATCCGTGATTTGTGTTAGAACAGCAAAAGTTTTCGTTGGTTTTTTTGGTTCGTTTGATATGAGTAAACTTCCTGAAGAGCCGACGGGAACCCCTGCAACTGAGTCACGTGTAACTAACACAGAAGCACCTCCGGGTCTTAGTGTTTTTGCACATATCACGACTCCAAGTGGCCGTACTCTTGAGCGAGTCGCAGCTCCAAGGTCACGGAACATTGACATAACACTTGGGGGTTTTACCCTAGAAAACGTCACAATACCAACCGGTACCACCCCCCAGATATGGGACGGGCCTCGGCACCGAAGGGTTCTAATTTGGGAAACCTTAGACGGATTACGGAAGAAACTCGCCGAAAACGGTCAGTGTTGGATCTGGAAAATGATTCAGGCGATTCTGACATGGCGAGATCTCATCAATGTAATTCCAGATCCAGAGGAGCTTTAACTCCTGAAGAGTGGCTCCACGTGCAACAACAAAGTTTGGTGGCTAAATACGAGCGTAGAAAACGTAACGAGCGACTTCACGCCCGCACTTTGGATTATGAGGAATCCCCTAGGGGATCTCCTTCTCCTCCACCAACAGTGCGAGGAAGTCAAACCCGTTACAGTCTACAGACGGAACCAGAGTTTGGCGAACTTCCGAGGCTACGTCCTCGTCCTCGCATAAATATGCGGATGCCATCTTACTTAGATGAGTTTGATGGTTACGATTCATCCTATCACCCGAGAGACTACAGTATGTATACCGGGGACAGTAGGATGAGTTCTCAGGCAAAAAGCAGCCGTCAGCATGACATAGTCCGCCATACCGAATACCATAGTAATGCGGAACGAGACTTTACTAAACCATATCGCCCCGTGGATATCGCCGAGAAATCAAAGTTCATAGCAAGTATTGCCACAACACCCTTTCCTGTTAATGCTAAAATACCTACATCGGTAGGTAAGTATAACGGTATGACTGATCCAAGTGATCATCTCCAGAACTTTATTGCGGTAGGCGGTGTTAGTGGTTGGACGCTTCCTTATTGGTGTCACATGTTCGCATTAACACTAACAGGGGCAGCCAGAGAGTTGTTTGAAAAATTACCTAACGGTGAAATTTCTAGTTGGGACGATCTGGTGAAAAAGTTTTCACAAAACTTCAGCCAACAGAAAAAACATATGCGTGACCAATCAGAAATTTTGGATGTCGTCCGCCGCGATAACGAGTCCATAGAAGATTTTATCACCAGGTTCAATGACGAGAGCTTGTATATTGGAGGAATCAGTAAAGACATGCTTCGTGGTGCCTTCCGCAAAAACGTCAAATGTGACGATTTAGTCCGCACACTTACCAGAGATGGAATGCTAAAAGAGTGGGACGACCTGATGACTGCGGCAAAGGTGTATGCTAACACTGAGAAAACATTGAGGAAGGGTAACACGAAGCAAAAATTTAAAGTTGAATTTCAGAATCCGAGACCTAATAGACAGGCGAAAGGACCTATCTGGTCAAGGCTTCAGCCAAGTGTGGAAGTGTCAAAACCATTTGATGCAAGATCCCTTATAGGCAACAAGAACAAAGCAGGACCCGCAAGCCGAGGTCCCAACAATTAGACTCCTCTTTCAAAGACTCCCGCTGAAATTCTCACTACAGAGAATATAAAATTTAGAAAGCCACATCCACTAACAAGAAGATCATTTTTGGATGCTACCAAGCACTGTTCGTATCATGACGACATTGGTCATAATACGAATGAATGTAGAACATTGAAAATTGAAATTGAGACGGCTGTGAAATCGGGAAAGCTTAAACACTTGGTAAAAAATGGAAAACCGGATAATGGAAAAGCACTTGTTCGGGACATCCAAGGCTCGAGTAAGAAGCAAATTAAAGATTTGAACGTTCATATGATACATGGCGAGTTCCATACAGGGAATAAGAGAAAAGAATCCGATGATGAAGAATGGAAGAATGAGCCAGTGATCTTCCCTCGAATTTAAGGGGGTCCGAACAGTAAGAATCCCTTGATCATCACTGCTCTCTTCGGGAACTATCGTTCTTATTACGTCTTCTTAGACACCGGCAGCACATCAGATATCATGTATGAACAATGCTTTGATCAGCTTGACGAAGAAGATAAAGAAAGATTGAAACTCATTCATGCTCCAATATCGGGATTTGGAGGAGAAATAATGCATCCGCGAGGTGTAATTTCATTCCCAGACACCCTGAGTGATGGAATTCATTCGAGGACCGAGGAGGTCGAATTTCTGGTGTTGCCAGCAACATCAAGACATGATATTATCCTTGGACGAGAAGCGACTGGTGATTTCAATGCTCATCCGTCCACAGCACACGGTGCAGTGGGAGTTCCAACTTGTACTGGCATCGCAATAATTCATGTTAACAGGCACTGCTTCGCAACTGAGAGCTCAAAACCTAGCAAGATTCCAAAACAGACTTTGAGGACTGAACCGGAAAAGTGGGTCTTGAACAAAGATTTCCCCGATCAAACTTTAACAATTGGACCTGCTATCTCCGAGATAGTACGGACTTTCTTAAAACAATTATTATCAAAAAATGTTGATGTCTTCGCATGGAAACCTGCGGACATGACGGGTGTCCCACGAAACATTGCGGAACACAAACTCAGGGTAAACCCGTTCTTTACGCCAATTGTTCAAAAACAACGTAAGATGGGTCCGGAACAAACAAAAGCAATGAATGAACAAGTTCAGGACCTCTTGCAGGCAGGGATTATTCGTCCAATCTGTTACCAAACTTGGGCCGCCAACCAAGTTATTGTCCCCAAAAGCAATGGGGCATGGTGGATGTGAATCGATTACAAGGACCTAAATAAAGCATGTCCCAAGGATTGTTATCCTTTACCTGAAATAGACCTCAAGGTTGATGCTGTAGCACTATTCAAATTTAAGTGTTTCCTGGATGCCTACAAAGGCTACCATCAGATCCGCATGGCAGCGGGTGATGGGGACAAAACAGCATTTCGGACCGATCAAGGCACCTTTTGTTACAAAATGATGCCTTTCGGACTGAAAAATGCAGGAGCCACATATCAACGATTGATGGACATTGCGTTTAAAAGTCAAATCGGTAGGAATCTAGAGGTGTATATGGATGATCTCGTAATCAAAAGTGTTGAGGAAGATCAAATGTTGAGAGATATCGAAGAAACATTCGACACTTTAAAGAGTATCAACATGAAGTTGAATCCAGCCAAGTGTTCATTTGGAATGGAAGAAGGGAAATTTCTGGGAGTGATTGTCACCGATGCGGGCTTCAAAGCTAATCCAGATAAAGTTCAAGCTATGGCCCGCATGCCTTCTCCGTCCTCCCCCAAGGAAGTTCAGACACTCAATGGCGTTTGGTTGCTTTGAATCGATTCTTGGCAAACCATGCAGCCAAATCTCATCCATTTATTTCAACACTAAGAAATTGCCTTAAGAAAGCACATTTCAATTGGACTGCGGAAGCAGAAAAGCCTTTTTAGAGATCAAAAAATGTTTTATGGAATTACCCACGTTAACAGCACCCCATGCGGGAGAACCTTTAACGTTATACCTATCAGCTTCAGACATTGCCATCGGGGCCGTCCTTCTGACAGATTGAAAGAATGTTCAAACACCGATCTATTACGTCAGCAGAACACTATTGGACCCGGAAACAAGGTACTCCATGCTTGAAAAACTTGTTTTGGCACTGGTCTATGCTGCCCGACGCCTCCGCGGGTACTTTCAAGGGCACCCCATCAATGTTTTAACCGGATACAAGCTCAAAAACATTCTCAGTAAGCCTGAATTATCTGGGCGAGTGGCCAAATGGGCCATCGAGCTAGGTGAACATGCAATAGAATACAAACCTAGGCCAGCAATCAAAGGGCAGGTGTTGGCGGACTTCGTGACAGAAGTTCCGCATCACAAAGAAAAAGAATGTTTAATCGAGCAACAACCCCAAGCACCTCCGGAATTGGGACATATTTGGTCTTTATTCATGGATGGAGCTTCAAGCAATGAGGGATGTGGCGCAGGCCTCAGGATAGTCAACCCCGAAGGCCGTGAGTTTACATATGCCATATAGCTGGACTTCAAAAGTACCAACAACGAGGCAGATTATGAAGCTTTCTTGGCGGGCTTGCGGATAGCCAAAAAGCTCGGGGTTAAGCATTTAGAAGCCCGAGTGGATTCCATGTTGATTGCGGGACAGATCAACGGCATATACGAAGCAAAAAAAGATATCATGGCTTCATATGTGTCACAGGCAAAGGATTTGATGCTCCAGTTCTCTTCTTGCAAAGTCATTCATATAAAGAGAAGTGAAAACAAATCAGCGGATGCTCTCAGTAAATTGGCTTCAACGAACTTCGAACATTTCGCCAAGGACATCCGCATTGAAGTATTAGATCGCCCTTCTGTTCCGCAACATCAGGTTTTAGTGATCCAAACAGGAGTAGAATCCTGGATGACACCCATTATGGCATACTTGTCATCTGGAGCACTTCTTGAAGGAAAAGCAGTGGCCCGGAAGATAAAGCACAAAGCCTTGAACTATCAGATTCTTGATGGTGTTTTGTCCCGACGTTCCTTCCTCGGACCACTACTTCGATGTGTGGATGCCGATGACGCAAATTACTTAATCAGAGAGGTTCATGAAGGCATTTGTGGTCTTTACTCGGGTCCGCGGATGGTTGTAGCAAAGGTAATGAATACTGGATATTACTGGCCGGGGATGCATATGGATGCTGTACGTGAAATTAGAAAGTGTGATTCATGTCAACGCCATGCTCCCAACACGCTTCGACCAAAAAACGAGTTAGTCCCAGTCACTTCAGCTTGGCCATTCCAGAAATGGGCAGTCGACATAATGGGACCTTTCCCTGAAGCCCCCGGACGTATCAAATTCCTAATAGTAGCCGTCGACTACTTTACAAAATGGGTGGAGGCTAAACCAGTTGCTTCTATAACAGCAGCAAGTGTTAAAAAATTCTTGTGGGAATTCATCATATGCCGTTTCGGCCTCCCTCTAGAGCTCGCTAGTGACAACGGGACACAATTCGCGGACAGTGGGTTGCAAGAATGGTTGAAAGAGTTACACATTCTCAAATCTTCACCTCCGTAGCCCACCCGCAAGCGAATGGTCAAGTCGAAAGAACCAATCGGACGATCAAAGAAGGAATCAAAATGAGGTTGGGAACAAAATGAATGGGATGGGTGGACGAATTGCCCCATGTACTATGGGCCTTCCGCACTCAAAGGAATTCCAGTAATTCCGAAACCCCCTTCAGTTTAACATATGGCACAGAAGCCATGATTCCCGCCGAGATTGGTATCCCATCCGCCAGAGTCCTTATGGTTGAAGATAATGATCATGAACTCCGGATGAACCTTGACCTCCTCGAGGAAAGGAGGGAAATGGCATCGATCCGCGAGCATAATTACAAACGACAGTTGCAAAAATACTATGACTCGCGGGTTCAAATATGTGAATTCGATGCGGGAGACTATGTCTTCTGCAATAACGAAGCCTCAGGGCAAGAACCTCCGAGCAAGTTGGCCCTTACATGGGAAGGACCTTATAGAATCCAGAAAGTTCTGTCTAAAGGTGCCTATAAACTAGATAAGTTGGACGGGACAGAGGTCCCTAGAACTTGGAATGGGGCCCAACTGAAGAAATGTTACATTTAGTGGTTTTGTCTTTTGACCTGCGTGCCTAACTAGATGTTAAAAACATTTGTAATTTCGTTTCTTGTAATTCGGCTTACGCCTTAGTTATGAAAATCTTCATTTCAGTCGTTTGAGACTTGTATTATTATGTAATCCTTTATTGGCATACAAAGAAGATCCTACAAAACACTTATATTATGACAAATAAACAAAGTGTGCCAGATACAAAATTCAACCTTCTTTATTTACACAAATGGGGTTACAAAAAAAAAAAAAAGAAGATCAAGTTACAAAAACAGAAAAATTCATGGTGCAACATCATCATGCCCCGCACCCTCGCCTCCTATCTTCAGCATGTTCATCTTCCTCTTCTTCTTCTTCGTTTCCTCCATCCAGTTCAAGAAGAGTCTTTAATTGCTGAATGCTATCCTCCTCGTCAGCAAGCTCGGAAATCTGCTCCGTCAAAGAAAATTTCAAAGAATCAAAGTCCTTTGATTTTTGTTTAAGGATGGCAACAGTATCTTGGCCAGCCAAAACATACTCCTCAGGAGGCCTAGAAGTTGAGCCAAACTGATAACCTTCTTGGAAACCCAGTTGGCGACCGACTTGCTTAGAAGCTTTGAGCACAATTCCCAAGTTCATCACTAGCCCGAACATCGGCAATGACCTGATAGAACAGTTACACATAAGTAACTCTAAAAGTAATTGGAACATTTATGATGAGAATAAGGCACATACCTTGGGAATAGCTTCCGTCAGTAACCATTTTTGGTCCGCCTTGGCCTGGATGAGTTCCATCTTGTGTTTAGCACATTCCAAGGCTTGATCACGGTTTCTAGCGTTAAGATCATTCAAGCGCTTGTCTTTGGCCACTGATTCAGCCTGTAGGGCCTCCAGCAATTTGGCTTGTTCGTCCAGTCGTTTTTGGAGAACAACCTTGGTTTCCTCAGTAGCGGACCGCGCAGCCTTTTCCGCTTCTAGGGCTTGGCCGGTCTCCCTAGCTTCGTTGATAGCCTTAAGGGCTTCATCTTTAGCATTGGAAGCAGAGGCCGACAGTTCATCCCATTGTTCGTTCATCGCCAACCAATCCCTGGTTATTTCATGGGTAGTGGAAATCGTATTCTCCAAGTAATAAGAATGAGAGTTCAACAACTCTTCGCGAATACTAAGGTGGCGTCTCTCCTTTTCACCGGGCGGAAGACACTCCCCCAAGAAATCAAAGCATACGTCCACGTCATGGAATGTCGAATCCCGACGTAAGGACTAGTTAGGTTGGTGTGGGGTGGGGTCTTCCCCTCCAGGAGGAGGAGAAGTCGGGGAAGCATACGGAAATGTGCTCACACCCCCTTGATCTTTGAAGTGATAAACATTATGATAGGGTGACACCTTGGTATGATCAGTTGTGTCATACCCCTTCTCCTTTAATGGAGAATCATCCGTCACAACGACCGGATTCTCAACAGTGTTAGGAGACGGTGGTGGCGGACGAACAGGTGAATCCTTCAAACCGGAAACACCTTCAGAAAGGTTATCCAGGTTCACTGAAAAAGCATTAACAAGGGGTTAGAAACATTTCAATTCAAAACAGATAAAAAATAAATTAAACTTTGCATACCTAACGAAGGATCCTCCGCATCAAGCTGTTCCAAACGAGCTTCCAAGGCGGAATAAGTTGTTTTCTTGGCTTTCTTCTTCTTTAAGGCAATCTTCACAGGATTAACTTTGCGCTTACCCGCCGCCTTGGAAACGCCCACATCAACAACTGGACGTTTGCCCTCAGCAGCAGCGTCATCAGGACCCGAACCCTCAACTTCCGCAGTAACATCAACGTTATCATGGCTTGTTGCCTGATTAGTCGCGGCTCATTGGCGGGTAAGACCTGCAGTTGAGCTCACAGCTTTGTTAGCATCAGTTGAATAAACTTCTGCGCAAAATGATGACTCCTCGCTAGACGAGAAGAGCACAATCACTCCGCTAGAAGTAAGAGCAGTCACAGAGACCAACGGCTCCGGACGAAGAGCAGTAGGAAACAAAAAGTTGTTGCTCGTCCGATCCAGAAAGGAACCATCTTTTGGATCAATCGGACGTCGCACCATCATGCCCCCTTCCTTGTCCAACAAGGTGCTGAAGGCAGAACCTTCACCTACACAAATATATAAAGTCAGAAATTATTCATATTAAGAAAGAGACGGAGGCCATAAACAAACTCACTCTTATCAGTTTTCTCATAATATGGCTCCAATGTAGGGAATGACCACAATCGGCTCATCTTTGCACTCACCATTGCACCCTCGTGAATAGGACGCATGGGAGAAGGAGTAGACATCAGGGTCTTAAACCATGAACGACCTTCATGAGCGACCGCAGGAACAACAAGCGGAGGAGTGTCCGCCTTGCGTTTGGTCATTTGGAAAGGGATAACGTCCTCCCGGATCCAGAAAAACTTTGGCTTCCAGCCATGAAGGCTACGGATCCACTCCGTACCTATGGTCCTCTTCTCGATGGTTGCAAAACTGTACCACCCATCGCGAAAGGTCATTTTGTAAAAAATGGCAAACATGCCAACGGTGGGTTCAAGGTTGTGAAAGGATGTTAAGGGTTCAAGGTTGGCAATAGAATTCGAAGTGTCGAACCCTTAACATCCCGAAGGAATGGATCTGTGAAAGATGAATTCCGTAAGTTGTCAATATCGATTGGACAAACTTAGTTACTGGAATCCGGAAATTCCCCGTTGTGAAATGGTCTACGTATACAGCCATTTTAATCGGAGGAGGGCTAGTGGCAATAGAACCACTAGCAGGACGTTCTGGCTCCCACTTCGTCGCCAATCCGTACACGTTGACGATGTCATTATAATCTTCTTCCTTAAGGCAGACGGTAACTTCACCGATAGAAGGGGTACTCATTTTCTCTTTAGCCATTTCAATGTCAGAAGGTTTAAAAGAAATCTCAGAAAGACGAAGAAATTTTCGAGAAGGTTGAAAGGCCTCAAGTGTTTGAAGAAATATGAAAGTGATAAAGTTTAAATGGAAACCAAAAGGGTTGTATTTATACCCATCGCAATTAATGCGATTCATAACTTGCCAGAAGAAAGAGAAACCGCGGACCGCCAGATGACTGACACGTCAGGCGGGAAATTCAAGATAATGAAAACAGGCTGTCAAAGGCGTCATAAACGTCTTATCAGTTGTCCTCAATAAGTTTCTCTCTCCGTCACGTCATCATAGTTATCCAAAACTTTCAAACACTTCAAAAAGTCGTAGATTTCAGAAAAATCTTCTCAAGAGATGTAAAATATCAAAAACATTTCCTAAAGGTATTTTCACCAGGCAAGTAGAATATACACAAAAGATAAAAGAGACTTTTCCTCATTAATTATCCAAAAATTAATTACAAGGAGGAAAAGAAAAAATTACAAAATACAAAACATCTAAGCTTATCCTAAGGGTTTGAAGCCGATGGGCCTTCCGGAGCCTTCAACGACATATCTTCCGAAGAGTCATCCTCAGATTCCTCCCCAAGATAATTATTTAAAAGTTGTACGCCGTCATATACGGAAGCAAAGTCCGGAAGCACATCTTGTAAAGGAAACACTAAAGTGTCATGCTCCCTGACCCGGTCCGCACGGCCCTGTTTGACGTCTACACCATGTAGCGGATGATCTTTAAAGGTGCGGTCACTTCGAGTATAGTTTACTCCCTCGTGAAATCCTATAACACGCCCGAGGGATGAGGAAGCAGCCATCACATTAGCAAAGCTGTCATTCAGCTCCTACTTCCTTTAATATGGTGGACGACTTGTCAAGACAAAAAACATAAGCTCCCAATATCAAAGGTACGAGTGAAACAACAAATGATAAAGTTTGACTTACAGCATCAACTCCCCGAGTAAGGAACCATTGACGATCTTGTTCCGCACGTTCCGCCCGCGCTCGGAACTCCTTGGTTTCCGCAGTAGCTTCCTCATGGGCTTGAAGGAGAGAATCATAAACAGTCTGAATTTCAGCAGCACTCTGATCCTTAAGTTTGGCCTGCTCCTTCTGCAACTTTAGCTCTGCTTCAAGATCATGAATCTGTGCACCTTGAAGGGCCACTTGATTTTCTAATAAAGAGTTAGCTTCTTGAGCACTAGCCAATTCATCTCTTTCCCTCTGAGCCTTAGCTTGAGCAGCTTCAAGAAGGGAATTTTGCTTTTCGCAAGCTTCCTTCCATCGGCGAGCAGCCTCAGCGTTGCGATCTTGCTCACTCTTAAGAGAAATTTCCGCATCCGATTGTTTCCATTTAGTGGCCTGGGCAGCAACACAATGCTCCTCGGCTTCTTTCTTGGCAACCTCGGCCACCCGGCGAGCTTCTCCCACCTTCCCGCCTAGAGTACGCCACTCACTTAAGATTTCCTGGCTACCAGCCAAGGCATTAGCCAGATGATAAGCAACGTTAGTATGAAGGTCATGGCGGGAAAGGTCACGTTGATATGACATCTCAGCAGGTTGTGTACAATGTTCGATAAAATCCATACAAGTCCTAGGATGAGAAAATCGGGACCCATTGATGATATTCCATGGAGGAACAAACAACTCATGATTATCACCCAGGCCCGTATCCCCGTAGTAACGAGAACCCGAAGGTTTAAGGCGATCCGGGGTAGAGGAAGACTGTTGTGGAGGAGGTTGACGTGGAAGCTCTTCAGTCTAGATATTCTCTTCATCAAAAGCAGGATTGTCCGGCTGATTCCCTGTGACACTCCCAGTCTGAAAAAGGTAATCAAAGCGGGTATCACGACCAGACTGGTTGTCAGGACCTTCCGTTGAAGTGTCAATCGGAGGAGTCGGCATCCCCTCATCTACAGTAACCCCAACCTGAGGGAAAGTTGGCTGGTCCTCCATATCAGCAACATCAGGCGAAGTAGATAGTTTATCCTCCGCCTCTCCCATTGTCAAAGGGGAAGATGGTTTTTCAGTATGAGGAGTGGGTGTTGATAACTTCTCAGATATATCTTCGCTAAAGATCAACGGATCTACACAAAAAGTTGTACTCAGCTAAACACTCATAAAAAAGAGTACAGTATTTTAAGATTGACACGTACCTTCAACAGTGTCAATGCGGTCAGCAAGGCTATATTGCGGCTTCTTGGGACGGTGCACTTTCCGTTTTTTCTTCGATGGCCCGGCCTCAGTGTCCGCAGCCTTCACATTTGTGTGACCCGTCTGAGAAGCTACAAAAGCTCTCTTCCTCTCCAATTCTGCTAACAAATATGAGACAGAAGAAAATTCAGAAGCACCCTCATCAGAATATTTTTCTTCTTCTTCCGAAGCAGAATACTGAGAAGCATCCCCATCATCATCGCTTGATGATAGGATAGCAAGCGTTCCGTCGGAAGTAACAGCAGTAAGAGGAGGAGGGTTTAGAACATACGCACCTGTCTCAAAGGTGGCATTTGAAGTTACAGGTTCAGCCTGAACCTTCTTCGGAAACAAAAGTTGAGATTTAGTTTTGTCAAGTATGGATTGGTCCCCCGCCTCGCGGATACTCTTGCGGACACAACCCCTGTTTTCAAAAGGGGCATTGAACATAGAGCTTCGGCCTGAAAAAGATAGAAATCGGATCATCAAAACATTCAAGAAAGAGAAAAGATAAACACAAGACAACGTACGCTCATTCAGATCTACAAAAATGGGCTCCATAAACTCCGTTGGCCACAACCGACTCATGCCTGCCCACACTAAAGCTTCTTCCGGCAACGCACACATGGGTGAGGGCTCCATGGTAAGAACGCGATACCACTCTTGACCCTCATGAGCAACTATGATAACCTCCGAAAGGGCGGAATTCACGGGGCGATGAACCATTGACAGAGGCACAACATCCTCAGATACCCAAAAGAATTTATTACGCCAGTCAGTAGACAACTTTTCAACTTCATACCCAAGGCTCCAGTCGGAAAATCCCTGACACGTATACCAACCGTTCCGGTTGGTAAGACGATAAAAAACCGGAAATCGATCAATATGAGGTACCATGTCCCGTGCTATACAAACAAATTCATAATGACGAATTCGCATCATAGCACGGGGATGCAGTTGGGATAAATGGATCCCATAGGCGGTTAAAAACCTCTCAAAAAATTTCGTTATGGGTAAGCGGAAATTTCCATGAACGAAATAGTCAGCATACACAGCCATTTTCCCAGGCGGTGGGAAACTAGCTATAGATCCAATAGAAGGGAACTCTGGTTCCCACTCGGATGGAATACCATACGTTTCCAGTAACTTTTCATACTCTGAGTGGTCCCATGCAATTTCTATCTCATCAACTTCAGCCTGTACGTTCGACATTATACTGGATTGAAAGGAAAATATATGAAAAGTTCAGAAAGAATTAAGAAGATAATCAGACGAAAAGAGCGATAAAACTTCAAAAAGAAGGAGCCTCTCCTTATTTATACTCATCGCAATTAATGCGATGAGATATGAACAGTAGAGAGAGAAAAATATCACCCAACCAGTGACTGACACGTCATGCGGGAAATTCGGAAAAGAGAAAAAACTGCACAGTCGTGTACAGTGACAGCCGTCAAAAACGTTCCATCATCTGTTCACGCGCCTGTGATTGCTCAACTTGTCCTTTTTTCATGATTATCCATACCAACAGAAGATAATTTCTACCTAACTTCCGAACAGCAAAAATCCCCAACATACATTAAGTCCAGAATTTCACCCGCATAAAGACTTCACACGGAAGAAACACTGGACTGGGGGGACTTGTAGAGGTAGGGTACCAAAAAGACCCAAATACCCTTAAGTACCACCCGCGGGTCACAAATAATCTTCTTGTAAGCCACCCGCAGAACACATGGATCACCCGCATGTCACGAGTGAGGAGGAACGTCCTCACAACACACGCGGAAGCATCCTGGCATCCTCAAAAGTCATCCGCAGGACAAGACATCTGTCCGCCAAAACAACCGGAAGGCAATGCCAGCAGGACAGCTGTCATCACTCAAGTACTCTCTAGAAGAAGGTTTACGATTCTAACTTGGGGAATACGTGACATACTAACCAATGAATAAAGTACACCTGGCCAGGTTGTTATAACCGTGCACATGGCCAGGGTGCGATCCGTCCTATCATTTGATGACACGTGTCCAGGTTGTTATACTCATGCACATGAGACGTATAGCTCAACCTATCAAAAGAGGACACGTGTCCAGACGGCTATCAGAGATCTTTTAGAAAAGGACAGCTGCCCCAATCGTCTTCCTTCATCCTTCGGCTATAAATACCTTGTCAAATGGTATGAGGTATTCATTCACTCAACTATATTCTGACTACACTTAGTCTTTATACTTCGGTAATTTCTTCATTACGAACGTTACCGATTATCATGCAGGAGGGTGGTTACAGGAAGACCCCCCCCCCCCTCTTGTCCTTCCTGTAACGAGACTCACGGTGTCTGTTTTGCAGGTTCCAGTCATTGTACTTTAGGAAGTCTTACTCATATCGTGGTAGTAATTATCGTATTGTACCTTGTGGACTCATTGGATCCAGGTTCCATACCCGGGGAGTTGATCCTTGTTTCTTCATATATGTATATGTATAGAAACACTAAATAAAATATCTTGTTCAACTGGAAATTAATCATTAACAAAATAAATATAAAACACGGTCACATACATCTTATCTCTGTTTAGTTTTTAGATATGGGGGTTTGTATGTGTGTTTGTATAATCTAGATACATTGAGATCGTGACTGTGTGTGCACAACATGAGTTTATAAGTAGGTGAATTTTAACAAGTGAGTTGAAGAAACACTAACCGGACCCCGGGCAGATTACGGGTAACCTGGGGGTTAGATAGATGTTTCTCACGAGGGGTTGGACCCGGTAAAGATGGTTCTTCTGATAACCTGCAAAACAGACACCGTGAGCTTGTCACTGAGAAGGGGGGGTTCCTCCTTGTGACCACCCTCCGGCGTGAGAATCAGACTAGATTGCTCTTTAAATATAAATGTATATTAAGAGATTGCTAGAGCAGATATCAGGTATAATATGATGATAATATGATAGTAATGTGATAAGATATGATGATCATACCATTTGGGGTATTTATAGCCGAAGGTAGATTTCCAAGGAGGTGTGGCCGGCTGAATAGTATTCCTGTTCCACCAACTGTGGCCTACGCACGTGCCCTGCTGGTAGTCGGTGGGTAGGCAGCGGCTGACAGTGACCAGGCCTGCTGTGTACTATTCCTTTTCCACCAACTGCCGGCTATGCACGTGGTATGACAGGAGTTGGTGAGTAGGCAACGGCTAATAGTGACATACAGTACAAGAGCATGCTGCTCGCCATACTGTTGTCAATAAGCTGTCGTATCTTTAGTCAGATCTTTTGCCCATACCTCGTCAGGTACAGTACAGAAGATCTTACCGTATCGTACGGACTGGCTTAGTTGGGCGGGAGTATTCCCCCTCCCGCCTTTGTGCGGGATTGTTCCCGGCTTTGCTCATTCCTTCAGGTGACACTGAGTGATTGAGAGCTAAGTGCCTTGTGCGTGTAGCCTTGCTGCGCGGGTGGCCTTCCCTGATGGCTTGTATCCGCAGCTGCGGGGACAGGCCGATTACTTCACCATTGGGAGGCATTTCCTGCGGGAACAGCTTGCGTACTGCGCGTAAGGACGTCACGTCTCTGAGCATGGTTGGTCCTGCGGATACAGTTGGTTTCTGCGTAGACGTCCCTCTTCAAGGTGAGTCTTGCGGGTCCAACTGGGCTCTGCTGGGACCTACCTCTTCAAGTCCCCCCAGTCCAATGTTCTTCTCATGAATGTTTAATAAAGTGAGGTGAACTTTTGGACTTAAGCAAAGGGTTTTGAAAAGGGTTTAGTTTTAAGGTTTTCCATGGGGATTCTTCCCGCGGAAGTCCTTGTCACTTGCAGAAATTCCCGACTTTCCTGCTTGATCTTTGGGTATGATGCGGGTAGGTCTGTAACCTCCTCGCAAGTCAGGAGCGTTGAGTCCCACCTGTGTGGATTCTCCATGAGGTTTTGGTAGTTTTGAACATAGTGATCAATTATGTTAAAACCACCAATTCCATCCTGGAGCTTCAAACAATGTAGTTCTCGACGATTCCGCTATGCGGGGATGTTATTTCCGTTTCCGCAAGCATTGCCCAGAAGATCCTTCTTGGTTTCAATTCCCTGCGGAGCGCTAGGTATGTGAAGGGTTTTGCCTTAACACTGTACCCGCGCTCGTCTTACGGTTACTTTACTTCCAAGGTATCCTGGCGTCAATTCCCTGCGGGTGCTAGGTATGTGAAGGGTTTTGCCTTAACACTGTACCCGCACCCGTCTTATAGTTATTTGGTTGCCGAGGTATTCTTGGCTTCAATTCCCTGCCGGTGCTTGGTATGTGAAGGGTTTTGCCTTTACACTGTACCCGCACCCGTCTTATGGTTACTTGGCTGCCAAGGTATTCTTGGCTTCAATTCCCTGCAGGTGCTAAGTATGTGAAGGTTTTTGCCTTAACACTGTACCCGCACCCGTCTTATGGTTACTTGGTTGCCAAGGTAAGGGGTATCTTCCCGCTTACTTTTGAATCTTTTTGAATTTTTGAAATTCGAAAGGTTGGTGAAAGGATAAGAACAGTCCAAACCTCTGAAACGTCGTGCGACGGTTTCTTCTGACTGTGTCAGAACGTGCAGGAAGTTATGGTGACGTGACAGTACATGGTCATTCCAGACGCTTTTTCAGGCGCGTGGGCGCGATTTTTCGGGCGCGTGGCCGCGAAATTAATGGTACGCGTCCTTTCAACAGCTGTTGCCAGCTTGCTTTTTGCCACGTGTCATAGTTTCATTGCACCTTCGATTTCTCTCTCTTCCGCATTAAATTCATCGCATTAATTGCGATTAGTATATAAAGGGGGAGAGGGTTCTTTGTAATCCACACTTTTCACTTTTCTCTTCATCTTCTAAACGATTTCCGGCGAA
Source organism: Bidens hawaiensis (assembly GCF_021521415.1). NCBI lineage: Eukaryota > Viridiplantae > Streptophyta > Magnoliopsida > Asterales > Asteraceae > Bidens > Bidens hawaiensis. Next base: position 477,025 of record NW_027491917.1, read on the forward strand.
TACTCACCTTTTCAGGCAAGCATTCTCTTGAAATCGTTTTCTTCTTTCATCTTGTAAGATGTCTTCTCATGATCTCGAATCCACAGCCGATAACAAGAGTACTGCTGGCGAGTGCCAGTGTGCTCTGCCCGTCGATCTGTATCAGTACGTCGTCAGGAAGTTCATACTCGAGTCTCTCGAGCCTGAGTTTCCTGAACCCCATCAGACGGTGTACGATGCCGCCAGAGGCAAGATCGGGGTATATGCTGCATTCTTTGTTTATGGGAATCTTAGGTTCCCATTGACAAAGTTTGTTTACCGTGTCCTTGAGAGGCACGGTGTGCACCTGACCGAGGTGCACCCGATGGCGATTGCCAAGATTCGCCACTTCGAGTGGGTGTGCCGGATACTGGGCATTGAGCCCTTCGTCGACCGCCTGATGACCTTCTACTCCTGGAGGTGCATCCAGGGGTGGTACACGTTGATAACCCGGATTAAGGGTTTGAAGATTTGCGCAACCGAGCGCAGTCTTCGCTCGTGGAAGCGGGAGTTTTTCTACATCTCCGTTCGTGCCATCCCCCTTGCCATGAAATTCAAGAATGGGCAAGCACTTCCCAGCCTTCACGCCTCCAACTACCAGGAGGCTGAATGGTTTGCGAAGATATCCCGAGTCCAATCTCCGGTTTACCGGTTTGCGGAGTCCGGGATGGTGATGCTGGGGATGAGCCAGGTGTGGAAGGATGCAGATGCGCAAAAGATCCCAATCGTCCTTGAATACGGTTCGAACTCTGTTCCTTACGGTATGCTTTGTTTCTTTTTGTTAATTTAGAATTTCTTCTAACTTCTTTCCTGTTTATTTCAGAGGGGAACGACTTGCAGTCGCTCATGTACCCGCGGGAGGCTGATGGTCCCGCTCGGATGGGTACTCGCGCTCTAGACGAGAACGAGTTGCCCATCCTAGAACAAACGGCGGATCGGTTCGTGGAGGTCTATCCGCTAGGCCACGAGATCCTTAGCGCCAGGCGGCCAGGTAAGCCCCTATTCAACCCTCGACCCCTCAATGTTGAAACCTCTGCTGGAATTCCTCTAATCGTATGTTCTGATGAGGAATCCGCAGATGGTCCTCCGTTGGTGCGGAAGAAGAAGGCTGCCGGCGGGAAAGGGAAGGAGAAGGTGGCCTCCACGGCCGATCCAGTGCCTCGGTCTGATTCGGAGACCGAGAGCGAAGAGGTGGCGGGGAATCCCGGTGGTGATAAGACCACCGCTCCGGAGGCTGCGACGATTGTCACTTCCGGAGAGCCCAGGATGACAACGGTGACCGGCGTGAAGAGGCCGGCTCCATCGGGTTCATCCCCGCCCGTCCGCACTTTCAGGCTCAAGAAAACCCGTAAGTACAACTTCCTTTAGCTTTTAACTTCATAGTTTTCCATCATTAATGCTTTTCTTTGTGCAGGCGTGGATGTTGACGCATTACAGGGTGGAGCGCAGAGGAGTACCTCCCCGCCAATGACGGTAGGCCCGGTCAGCCTACCTGAGGCGACGACCCAGGCGGCTGCGCCTGCGCCTGCTTCCACTGGTTCAGTTGCTCACTCCGTTGAGCCGACTGTTCCAGTTGTGATGACGTCACCGCCGGCCGTCAGTGCGATATTTACCGCATCTTTTACTGAGCCGGCGGTTACTTTTGCTGCGGATTCCGCGGCGGCGACCGCGGCGGCTTCTACCATGCCTCCGTCATCGGCAACGACGGCCGATCCGTCAGGTATGCATGGGGCTTTTCGCCAACCTCTGCCTCCTTCCCATCTGCCTGACCTCTTGGATGGATTTCCCTTGGGTTCAGGTGATGGGTTTGGCGGCTATCGGCCTGTTATTGACCCTACAGGTGCGTAGGGTTCTTTTGGCCCATTTTATATATTTTTATCATCTTTTCCTAACTGCTTTATGTTTTTTGCAGTGTCGGATTCCAATAAAGTGTATGTTCCACGATGGAACATTCGCCGAGGAACAACCCTTCGCACCCCTGTGGAGTGCGTGGAGTGGGCTCGTCACGCTGCTCCCAGTGGTGCGTTGGGGGAAGCCATGGCTAGCTACCAGGAGGGTAGGCTAACCAATGAGCTTCGGGTTCTCCTGGCCCGGATGCAGCCGCGCGTCGAGCTGCTTTGTCGTGAAAACGACAAGTTAAAAGCAGCTCGCATTAAAGAAGTGGCTCAGGCGCGGGCTGTCCGGGAGGAGAACCAAAGGCTTACCGCAGCTGCTGCGGAAAAGGAGAAGGCCTTCAAGGCCCTCGAGGTTGAAGTTCAGGCCCGGCTTGAGGCCCGTTCCAAGGCTGCCCAAGCTGTTAATGAACAGCTTCGGCTGGCTAATGAAACTGCAAGGAACGCAACCGAGAGGGCCACCAAGGCTGAAGCTGTTGCTGAGCCTCTACGCGTGGAGAATGAAGAGATTAAAGCCAAATTAGAGGCTCTCCAGCAGGCTCATGATGCCTTGGCGATGGAAGACGCCAAAAAGCTCCAGGAGATCTTGGACCAGAGGGGGGGTGCTTGACCATACCGAGCGGAAGCTAAAGGGCGTCGAAGAGGCTGCGGCTAAAGAAGTGTTGCTTGCCAACCTCAACAAGAGTGAAGCCGAACGCGCCCGTAACGAAGCTCAAGCTGCCCTCCAAGAAGCTCTGGTTGCCAAGGAATGGCTTCTTCGAGAAGCGTTGTCTTAGGTATGCTTTTCATTTCTTTACGTTTTTCTTTGTAGATAGAAAAGGTTTTGACACTTGTATATTTTCTTGTAGGTTGTGCATCGGGTCTTCTCATAGACGTCTTATGATGATGCTATGAGCGCAGCCCTCAACGCTTCTCATGAGGATGGGGAAAAGGCCGGCTTCCTGCTTGGTCTAGGGTTCGTTGAGAAAGGCATCCCGCCTTCCAACTTCCCTTTGTATAATGTAGATACTGAAGCTGTATACGACCAAGCAGTGAATCAGTACGCCGCCTTCCCGCATCCGGTGGTGGAGAAGGTGAATCAAGTTGCTGCTGCTGATGATGGGTTAGCTATGCTTAAAGCTTTCCTTGAACTGCCACGATCTACTGATGGTGCTGGTCCAAGTGGAAGTGGCCCTAAAGCTTGATCCTGAAGATCCCTTCCCACTGCTAGGATAGATTTATCTTGTATAGATTTATTTTCTTGTAGGCGGGTAGTTACCCGGCCATTCTTGTAATGAATCATTGTGAAATATAAATCTTTTTGCGGGTAAGACCGCTACTTTCATTGGATTCCTTGCTTTGTAAACGTTATATGACTTGCATACTTTAGTTTAAATTAGCAATTTTCCAAGTGTTTAGAATAAGTTAACCTTTGAACGTGGTAGATAATAGGTTGAAGTTTTGCTTCCTCTTTCGTGATTGTGCGGGTAGGACCGTCACTTGCACTTAGTAGGATGGCTAAACTTTACCTACATCTGACCTGCGTGGAGGTTTTCCTCATCTTTTTTGAAATTTCTAAGTGTTTAGGATAAGTTAACCTTTGAACGTGGTAGATAATAGGTTGAAGTTTTGCTTCCTCTTTCGTGATTGTGCGGGTAGGACCGTCACTTGCACTTAGTAGGATGGCTAAACTTTACCTACATCTGACCTGCGTGGAGGTTTTCCTCATCTTTTTTGAAATTTCTAAGTGTTTAGGATAAGTTAACCTTTGAACGTGGTAGATAATAGGTTGAAGTTTTGCTTCCTCTTTCGTGATTGTGCGGGTAGGACCGTCACTTGCACTTAGTAGGATGGCTAAACTTTACCTATATCTGACCTGCGTGTAGGTTTTCCTCATCCTTTAGTTAGAAATTCTGTTTTGAATAAGTTAACCGTTCGACGCGCGGTTGTCAATAGGTTAGTGTTCAGTTTCCTCTATCATGATTCATGCGGATAGACCGGCACTTTCATTTAGTAGGATGACTGAACTTTTCCCCTTCAACTGACCTGCGTGAAGGTTTGCCGTTTTTTGGGTTTATGCAGGTTTTGCCGCCTTCCCCATGCAACGACTTTCACACTTATGTATGCGGTGAAAACCGGCATCAGTGTTGATAGTTCATAAAGTATAAATGTAAAATCATCAGCGTCGATGTTCTAAGGAGAATCATTTCCATTAGAAGTGGCTCTGGGCCTTTTCTTTACAAATTTGGAATTGATCTACATGCAAATTGTGTAATTGAGCTCCCTTCCATGTTGTTGGGATGGGAGTGCCATCGAGCCGATATGCACCTGGTTCGTGATCTCGTTCTTTACGCAGCATGTAGTCTCCACATTGAAGCTGGAAATTTTATTCGTGTTTTCCCCAGCTGGGGTTCTACACGGATCAGCCTGCTCAGCGTTCATTGCGCCACGAGGTGCGCGAGCGTCCCGTCTCTGACAAATGCTTCGACCATGTCCTTTACGTCTATGCATTCTTCGGTGTTGTGGCCTTTTGTCCTGTGAAAGTCACAGTATTTGCTCCGATCAGCATTGTGACGATGTCGGATTATTGGAGGCTTTGGCCATGGGAGCTCCTCAGTGGCGAATATCTCGGTGACGCTTTTGGTGAGTGGCGTCCATCTGGAGTTCTGGTTTGACTGTACATTATCCCTTCCGCCTAACCGATGTTGCAAGCCGGATAAGGTGTCAAAGTTTACCCTTGACTTCCAAATGCCTAGCTTCCGCTTTTTGTTTAATCGGGCGGTAAGGACGTTGTCTTCTCTTGTTCTCTGGGTGTAGAGGTTTGTGCTCTGTGGGAGATCTCTACCCAGTTGCCTCTCAGTTTCCGCAAAGCGTTTTGCTGCTGTCATGATGGCATCCCATATGGATGGCATGCCATCTTTACCCGTTAAGGTGCGGATGAGCTCTGGGTCGTTCGCGCCCTGAATAAAAGCAGCGCGAACAAGATCTTCGCTAATGTTACCCAGACTTAGCTTCTTTGAGTTGAAGCGAGTGATGAAGTCTGGCAAAGATTCATCTTCCTCTCGAATGCATTTGAGGATTGTCCATTGCTCCTCAGTATACTTTCGTTGTTGGCTGAAGTGTTGGCTAAACTTCTGTTGGAAGTCTGCCCAGTCGTAGATGTGGTTGACCGGTAGACGATCGAACCACGCTCTAGCTGGCCCAACAAGTGTCATTTGGAACATGTAACACCACGTAGGTTCCGTCCAATTGCTGACGGTTGCCCCCGCTATGAATCTGTTCAAATGATCATCTGGGTCAGATATACCATCATATGTGCCTATGTTGGACATTTGTTTGGCACACTTTGGGGCAATTGCTTCCGCAATGTCCCTTGCAAATTTGGACGTTCCCGCATTTGCAACAGTTGGTCTAAATGTTTTGGAGAAGTCACGTGGGCTTCCACCTGTGTTTTTTGGTTTGAAGGCTTCTCCAAAACGCCTTCTCGGTTGGGAGTCCGTTTCCTTACGCTTCCCTTTTGCCCTATGGCGAGGGTTCGCGTCGGTGTCGGATTCCTCCGAGTCATCGTCCAAGTATTCTTCGAATTCGTCAGCTTGTTGGACGGAACGCAAGCGTTCGTCCAACTCAGCTTGGAATTCCCTCTGACGTGCCTCCGCCCATGTCTTAACTTCATCGAGTGTTTGGCGGGGGAGTCTTGTTCGTTTCTCTAACTGGGTATCGGTGAATCCCAGTGAGCGATTACTTACTGCACTTGCCCCAGCTTGGGTAACTGGGGTAGTGTTCGTAAAATTTACTTCACTTGCCCCGGCTTGGGTAACCGGGGTAGTGTTTGTAACGACTGTGTAGCCGGTATTCCCCCCAGTAGCTGGGGTTGTGGTTACCGGAATTTCTTTAACCATCTTTCCAGAAGTTTGAAAAAACTGAAAAGAAATGTTCTAACTTTATGCACGAATGGCGCCAATGAAGAAACACTAACCGGACCCCGGGCAGATTACGGGTAACCTGGGGGTTAGATAGATGTTTCCCACGAGGGGTTGGACCCGGTAAAGATGGTTCTTCTGATAACCTGCAAAACAGACACCGTGAGCTTGTCACTGAGAAGGGGGGGTTCCTCCTTGTGACCACCCTCCGGCGTGAGAATCAGACTAGATTGCTTTTTAAATATAAATGTATATTAAGAGATTGCTAGAGCAGATATCAGGTATAATATGATGATAATATGATAGTAATGTGATAAGATATGATGATCATACCATTTGGGTTATTTATAGCCGAAGGTAGGTTTCCAAGGAGGTGTGGCTGGCTGAATAGTATTCCTGTTCCACCAACTGTGGCCTACGCACGTGCCCTGCTGGTAGTCGGTGGGTAGGCAGCGGCTGACAGTGACCAGGCCTGCTGTGTAATATTCCTTTTTCCACCAACTGCCGGCTATGCACGTGGTATGACAGGAGTTGGTGAGTAGGCAGCGGCTAATAGTGACATACAGTACAAGAGCATGCTGCTCGCCATACTGTTGTCAATAAGCTGTCGTATCTTTAGTCAGATCTTTTGCCCATACCTCGTCAGGTACAGTACAGAAGATCTTCCCGTATCGTACGGACTGGCTTAGTTGGGCGGGAGTATTCCCCCTCCCGCCTTTGTGTGGGATTGTTCCCGGCTTTGCTCATTCCTTCAGGTGACACTGAGTGATTGAGAGCTAAGTGCCTTGTGCGTGTAGCCTTGCTGCGCGGGTGGCCTTCCCTGATGGCTTGTATCCGCAGCTGCGGGGACAGGCCGATTACTTCACCATTGGGAGGCATTTCCTGCGGGAACAGCTTGCGTACTGCGCGTAAGGACGTCACGTCTCTGAGCATGGTTGGTCCTGCGGATCCAGTTGGTTTCTGCGCAGACGTCCCTCTTCAAGGTGAGTCTTGCGGGTCCAACTGGGCTCTGCTGGGACCTACCTCTTCATGAGTGTTTATGTGATTGAATATTGATTTGGCAGTGGGGTGATTCTGAAATTACGGCACAGACGTGTAAAGCAAATTATAAATAATTCTGATATGATAAATACTTATATTAATTAAAGGTTAGGTTGATTAAAACACATCTTATTGTTCTAGGTCAATAAGATGGTAGCTATCAATTGAATATTATCCTATCCGGCTATCTTACAATTAATATTTTTATAACTAAATTATCAACTGCATACATTACAATATTACATAATTTGAAAACTAGAAATGAAAAAATATGCTGGATGATCGAATGAGAAATATGATTTTGTGCTGCAAGACATATAACTATATAAGAGTTGAAAAAAAAGGAAAAAAGAAAAGGCTCCTATTTCAAAAGATGTGTTTAGCTTATTTTATATGGAGATCGAATAACCTCAACTAAACTTTCAACTCAAATATATTTTATTAAGAATAATAATAACTTTAATATTAAAAAAATATTCTTTCACTATCATATTAATATTTTATATGAATAAATAAAGAGAAAATATAATAAAACCAAGTAAAGTAACATCAAAGGTAAAATGCAGTAATTTAGAAGAAAGAAACAATGATGGTGGGGCATGTACATCACCATCCATCATAATAAATTTCTTTCTTTTTCTCTATAAAAATTGATCCCCACAGGCACACTCACCTACCCACACACTTCTGGAATCCGCTTCGCAACGACAGCAACGCTTCGATCTCTTCATCCGAAACATCTAACTTCGTGTCTGTTCACCAGTAACAGCCACAACACCAAATTAAGCTACTAATTATCAACAAATTAAGATGAAACTGATACGAATGAACACGAAGCTTACTTAGATCGGAAACGCCAGTGATGTAGATGAAAATAAAGCGATAATGAATGCTAATTGTAAGAGCCTCATGTATCTATTAGTTAGATTAATAATGTATTGAGAGATCTGTTGTTGATCTAAAGTTTAATTAACTAACTGTGTGTAAATTGAAAGAAATTGAAACCCTAACGGATCGCAGTAGAGTTGAGTATTGCAGTCGCGTAGTGAGATGTGATTGATTTTCTCGATTTGATTTGCGAATAGAGGACTTTTATAGTTACCCGTGTAGCACAAGGGCTGAAAAAAATAAATTTATTTAAATAATAACATAATGTCAAATACATATTATTAAGTTTCATTGCAAAACATTATATACATTATACATTACATTAAACTCACACCGAAACTCATTACTCACCACACATTTACAGCTCTAATTTTTTTTATTTGCAGCATATAAAGCATCAAGCCTCTAATATTCACTAAACCACATGTTCTATCAGTTTTAAATAATCCTATTTCCTCAACTAATAAATAAATATCTACAGCTTAATTAATCAAAACATATAAATAACTAACATATTTTATAAAAATAACACGGAAACTCAATTTATCTGCAGCATGTAAAGCATCACGCCACTAAAATCACTATCACCTATTCCAGCTACGGCTATTCTATCTATTCTCTAGACGTGAATATGAGAGTGACGATCAACTCACATATTAGAGATAAGAAAATGTACCGTACCAAAATAGGTATCATTGATATTGATTCAGTACCCACTATTTGAATTATCAGGATTGGTACGGATGTTGGTATTCACCGAATATTTATTTACTATACCACAACTGAACCGAGCATTTTCGATACCCGTATGATAGTTTCTATCATGTATTCGAACTGTTGTTGCTTTAATTAAAATTGAAAAACTACGTATTAATGAGGAATATTCTAAGGCGCATTTTAGTTATGATAGATCAGTCTATTCCAAGAATAAAATTTAAATTTAGATTTATGTACGTGTAATTGTATAATACATTAAAATGCTGTTTGTGGATGTCAACTCTTCTTGAGAGACCCATGACTCCCTTCAAAAAATATGTGGTCTTTATCGATTCCCTTTGCTAGAAGGTCTCAAAACCAATTGAATATGTAAATACGTTGGTCAAAAGTCAAAACCTTAGCTTCAATGTGAGTCACAATATTGTTTTTTAAGCGTTTAACAGCTTTAGTATAGTACTCCGTATCAATTAATAATTATTTATGTTAAGTTAAAAAAGAATATATAGTTTATTTACTTGCACAAATATTTTAAGTAATTAGTAGTGTGGTAATATGTCATGTAAGAGATTAAAATAGAAAAACTTTGACAATGTCAATTAAATTATAACCCTTACATTAACCTGATCAACTATTAATTCGGAGTCGTCAACTAATTTCCAATTTCCATCCACCATTACCAGCCACTAATGTTTTTCATTCAATTCAATCTCTTTGTTTTGTCAATTCATCTCTAACACCATTTTTTTCACACGTTTACATTGTCATTCTAATAATAACAATAATAATAATAATAATAATAATAATATATCCTTGCATGCATGCATGTTTTTCTAATCTCTACGCACAACGGCCTGTTTTCCTCACCGATCAAACCTTCCTCGCGCGCGGCTTAAGCGAACATGGCCGTTGTTTGCCCTCGCCGCCACCACCGCCTCCTCGTAATATTACCCTTCCTCCTCCTTTTCCCGTCATGCGGCCTCTCCCAACAAGCCCCACTCCTCCAATTCAAGAACTCGTTGACAAAATCGGACGCTTTATACAACTGGAAAGACGACGGATCCAACCCATGCGACCCCAACAACGTGTGGGTTGGCATCATATGTTCAAATGGGTTGATCAGCACCATCAACCTCTCCAGCATGGACCTCGAAGGCCAGCCTGACCTAGGGGCCTTTGAGGCCATCGAGGGCCTCAAAGCCCACAGCATCCAAAACAATTCCCTCGCTGGCCCCATGCCAGAAATCAATCGCCTTCGTTTCATAAAAGCCTTTTACGCTGGTGGCAATTGGTTTACCGGGGTCATACCTTCCGATTTTTTCCAAACTCTAGGTTCCTTGAAGAAATTATGGCTACAACATAACAACTTTTCGGGACAGATTCCAACATCCATCGGAGAATTGCCAAATCTCAAGGAACTCCATTTAGAATACAACGAGTTCTCGGGGCCTATTCCTACATTTCTGGACCCGGACATCATCACATCGATTGATCTATCCAACAATAAACTACAAGGAGAAGTACCCAAAAGTTTAACCAACTTTGATGCAAAAGTGTTCGAAAACAACCCTGACTTATGCGGTTCAATACTCGACAAAGAATGCACCACGCCTTCTAATCATCCACCAGACGAGCCAGAACCAGAACCAGAAACAGAATCAAAATCGTCAGTTTAATGGATCATCATGATTGTGGTTGTTGCTCTCCTGATTATGATCATCTTGGCCAGAGCGAATCAAATAGACGAAGATACAAGACCTTTGGGTAAGGGTGGTATTGATGAAGCTGTTGTTAATATCCCCACCGTAACCAAAAAACCCGCAACTTCTAGTACTACCCAACCATACAATAATAATAATAATAATAACAATACCAGCAGCAGCAGTAGTAGTACAAGTACAAACATTAATAACCAGACCGTTGCTAGCAGTAGTGCAGACATCAAAGATGCATCTGCAGCTGCAGCCCGTCCTGCAGCAGTGAAAAAAGCGGGTGGTGGGGTAGGGGACCTGGTGATGGTAAACGAAGATAGGGGGGTGTTTGGGTTGCAAGACCTGATGAAGGCTGCAGCAGAGGTGCTTGGAAATGGAGGGTTAGGGTCCGCATACAAGGCGATGCTGAGTAGTGGAGTGTCGGTGGTGGTGAAGCGGGTGAGGGAGATGAACCAGATGACCAAAGAGGTCTTTGATGCAGAGATGAAGAAGCTAGCCAAACTCAAGCACCAAAACATATTGGCACCTTTGGCCTATCATTTTAGGAAAGAAGAGAAACTTATTGTCTCCGAATATGTCCCCAAAGGAAGCCTGCTTTATATTTTACATGGTAATCCGTATTATTTAAGGGATTAGCTACCGTTTTGACCAAAAAAGTTTCAAAGTTAAATTTTTGTTCAAAACGACAGTTTGATGGTGTGAAATCAGACAAGGATGTAGCCGTGTAGCTATATCATCATGAGAAATTATTTAATTTGTTTTTACGTGTCTCCAGGAACATGTATAATTAACTGACTAACTAACTAACTACTTGCAGGTGAGCGTGGGATATCCCATGCAGAATTAAACTGGGATAAGCGATTAAAGATCATAAAAGGAGTTGCACGTGGAATGGGTTTCCTTCATAAGGAATTCGAATCGTATCCATTACCTCGCGGGAACTTAAAGTCGAGCAATGTACTGGTGGGGTCAGACTACGAGCCACTTCTAAGTGACTACGCTTTCTACCCAATGCTTAACAACACCCCTACCGTGCAATGCATGTTCTCTTTTAAGTCTCCGGAAGCTGTGTTAAACCAAACAGTGAACAAAAGAGCGACGTTTATTGCATGGGCATTGTGATTCTGGAACTCATGCCCGGGAAATACCCGTCCCAGTATTACAATAACCAAAAGGGTGGGACGGATGTCGTCCAATGGGTTAAGTCGGCCCTTGCAGAAAACCGAGGGAAAGAGCTTATTGATCCGGAGATATCGTCATCTTCTGTTTCGGAAATGGAGAAGATTCTTCATATAGGAGCTGCTTGTACGGAAAGCGAAGAGGATGAGAGAATTGATTTAAGTGAAGCAATAAGAAGAATAGAAGAGGTAAATGTTAGTTAATAAAGAGATGGATGGATTGGATTGAATTGAATTGAATTGAATTGAATTGAATAATGTATGTATGCATAATCGCGGGGAATCGATCGAATTGAAGATCGAGGCCGTAAAAAGAAAAAAATGATTAGGCTGAGGCCGGGGGTGAAGGCAAGGAACTGACTGAATGAATGAATGAACAAATGAATATAGTGAACGCGAGAGCCCTCGGATCGCCTTATTTCATATAGATTAGAGAACTCATTCTTTAATGTCAAGTCATGTGTATGACTATGTATGTATGTGTGGAAAAAAAGAAAAGAAATCTGACTCAAATAATGAATTATGCATATGTAATCATTTTTAAGCCAAACTGTCTTAATTGCTGCAATCACATTCGGTACTTCCTTTTTTCATATGTTTAGGAATGTAAATTAGTTGATGCTTTTTATTTTTATTCATATTTATTTATCAAGCATCATGGGTCAAACACATTAGATCTTTATTGTGTATTTGATTTTGTGTATACGCTAGCTAAATTGAATTCATTTATGATTTAAAATAAGCTTTTCCATGAAAAAATAATAGATAATTAATAATTAAATTGGTGTACAACCCATGAGGAGATTGGTTGTTCAAACTTCAAATTTCATGATGTGTAGATGTGATGATTTTTGGTGTTAAGTATGTGAAAAATAGGGCGCGTGTTTAATACTCCCTCCGTCCCATTTTAAGTGTCTTAGTTTGAATTTTCAAGTCTTTCTTTTGCAACTTTGACCGTAAATATTTTTGTTCGTGCCATATAATACTTGATGAAAATTATATGAATGGATTAGGTTTTAAATGTATTTTACATTGATATGAAAAATACATTGATATAATTTTCATTAAGTATTATATGGCACGAACAAAAATATTTACGATCAAAGTTGCAAAAGAAAGACTTGAAAATTCAAACTAAAACACTCAAAATGGGACGGAGTGAGTAGTTAATAATAATAATAATAATAATAATAATAATAATAATAATAATTAAAACAACAAATTCCTCACAAATATAAATTACAAAAAAGCAACACATTTTCTGGTTTTTATTTTTTCTTTTTTGTAAAGACGGTTAACAATGTTTTATACATAAAAACCAACTTCATTTTAGTTTTTTCTCGTATTAATCATTTAACAACGCTTTGCACATAAAAATCAACGTACTTAGTGTTTTTCTCGTAAAAGTTTCTTTAAAACTCGTACTTGTGTGTAAATATTTTTAACAGACAATTTATAACGTTAGTTTTTCTTACGTGAAAAAAAAAATCAATTAACTATATAATAGAAAGTATATAGTTTTTTTTAATACCCTTGAATTTGTTATCATAAATTCACATGTTCGAGGGAAAAAAACGGGTTTGGTGTAACTTTTTGATAAATAGAGATGACAATAAGGATGGTCATTTTCAAATTCATACCCGTTATTAAAGCTAGTTTCAAATCCATCAGGTTTAATCGAGTAATTACTCTTCGGATTTCGGGTTTTTCGTTTGGATTTCGGGTTTTGACAAATTGTGGGTGCAACGTGGAAGCAAGAAATCCCAAAAAACAAAACACAAACTAACCTCCTCTCTCTCTCTCTCGTCTCCGTTGTTTGTGAGTCTGAGCCAGTCTGTGTGTAGCATCCAATCCATCATCAATCATTTGTTTTATTATTATTGTGTTGCAAATGCATCGATGGGCAGCCAAGCGATTGTTTCAGCATGGAGCAGCACCATTCAACAACCGGCTTGGGTTGATTTTTTATACGGGCAACCAGCTAGGCTTTATGTGGGAAATGATAATATTTGGTCTTCCACAGGGGTTCAACAAGGGGATCCCTTAGGGCCTCTCCTGTTTGCCCTTGTTTTACACCCCCTTGTCCACCGGATCAGAGATCGCTGTAAGCTTCTTTTTCACGCCTGGTACCTGGATGATGGGACCCTTATTGGAGACGCTACTCAGGTTGCCAAGGCTTTAGACATCATCAGAGTGGAGGGCCCCTCTTTGGGCCTCCTTCTCAACATCAAAAAAACTGCCTACATGTGATGGGGCGAAGACTCAAGAGATTTTATTTCCGCGAGAGATTGGTAGGCCGGTGCATGGTGTGAAACTTTTGGGTGGTGCTGTCAGTAGAAACGAGGAGTTTATTAGTGGCTTGGCCCTCAAAAGAGCAAAACGTGCGGTTGAGCTGATGGAATGCCTCAAAGGCCTTCGTGACCCTCAAAGTGAACTCCTCTTGCTTCGTTCGTGTATGGGGGTCGCTAAACTACTGTTTGGGCTTAGGACGTGTCAGCCTTCCTATGTCGGAGAAGTCGTCTCTGTTTTTGACACGGGTCTTCGGAAAGCGATCGAGGACATTGTTGTTTGTGGTGGTGCCTTTTTTGGGGACCTCCAATGGAGGTTAGCTTCCCTCCCAACCCGTTTTGGGGGTCTTGGGATTTGCTCGGCCGAGGATGCCTCTTCCTACGCTTTTGTGGCTTCAAGGGCCCAATCTTGGGTTCTTCAAGACCACATCCTACGGGAGTGTGGGGGTGGGTTGTTTGACTCTGATTATAGGGGTGCGTTGGATACCCTGCATAATTCTCTTCCTGATCTTGATCTTGGCGGTTTCGACTTTAAAGACACCGCCCCTCCTAAAGCCCAGAAAATTTTGGCGAATGCCTTATATGGTGAAATCGTCAAGACAGTTGAAGAGAAGTTCGCTTTGTCCCCGCAGCAGCGAGCCGTGTTTGAGTGTTTACGTGCCCCTCACGCTCAGGATTTTCTATCAGTTGTTCCCATTGAAGGTTTAGGGCAATGTATGTCGCCAGTGGAATATCGGGCCATCCTCAAATACCGGTTGATGGTACCCCTTTTCCCGATGGATGACCCGTGTCCCGTATGCCGAAAGGCTTGTTTGGATTCTTTTGGGGAGCATGCAGTCCATTGCAAAGAATTACCAGGCTTTAAATATCGACATGATCTAGTTCGAGATGTGCTTTATGACGTCCTTAAGCGGGCCGGGATCTCGGCAAAAAAGGAAGCCCCGGTGAACTTCTTAACCGACCCTTTAGATGGGAGATCAACCCTACGACCCGCTGACATTCTTGTTTTTGGATGGGAAAAAGGGAAGCACGCGTGCGTTGATTTGACAGGTGTGTCCCCCCTCGTTGGGCTACGGGGCCATGGGTTTGTGGTGGGTCATGCGATAAACAAGGCAGAGGCGGGTAAAGTAGCTAAGCACGAGAAAGCTTGCCTTGAGAATCAGCACGTGTTCATACCGTTTGCTTTTGACACATTTGGCGCTCTTGGCCCTGACGCGGTTCAGTTCCTTAAGCGGGTTCAGCAGGTGGTCAGCAGTAACTCCGCCCATGATAACGGGAACGTTGTATTTAGTATGGTAGGGTTTGCTATTCAGAAGGGGGTAGCGGCGCAGCTTGTTGCCCGTCTATCTGCCGTTAGTCTGTAATTGTCCCGATGTAAACATCATCTATTAATAATTAACCAATAAATAATAATAATAATACCACCTCTAGACGAACAATAAACACCCCCAGGGCTAATTACGAACAAGAACAAGCTCGTGTCATTCAAGCTTCTCTCCAACACGTGGTATCATTTTCTTACTATTCACAATATCTATCTATTAATTTATTATTATTATTATTGCTGTAATTTTACATTTGATTTTAATCCTAATCCTAATCCTAATCCTAATTATTATTATTATCAATCATGATTATCTTAACAACCAATGTGATGCCTATTATTATCGCCAGTAGCTCATAGTTTTATACAGGGGTGTGCAACTTAACCGCCTAACCGTTAACCAAACCAACCGCCATAACCGTTAACCAAACCATTTATCCCTATGCTATGTTTTATCATCTCCCTGTTTACGGTAATGCTACTGATTTATGCTGCTGCAGATTCGACTGGGTTGGAGTGAAGCTGCCAGGGATGTCGGTGTTTCCCCTTCCATTGTCGGAGCCATTCCAAGAAAAGAAGCTGCACTGGTAGAGGTATGCGCGTATCTTATGGAACCGTCTTTGTCTTATTTCTCTTTAAACGTTTACATTGCCTTTCAGTATTTTATGGACGAATGCTTGCAAAAACTTATCGATACAATCGACTCTGGTGAGTTACAACTACAAGATTTAGTAGCAAGTGAGCGTATTACCAAGCTTATCAAATTTCGCTTACAAATGCAAGCTCTTTACATATCAAAGTGGCCTCAAGCTCTTAGCATTCAAGTAAGTTGCAATTAGCATATGTAGGTTTGTTTAATGCTATGTTGGTGAAATGATAAGCGAGCCTTTAACTTTAATATGAACAGGCACAACCAGCAAATGTGTCAACAAGCTTTAAACAACGGGCAATGTTAGTTGATGAGTTCTGTCATGCCGCAAACGATGAAGGAAGTGGTGTCGATTGGTACCTCAAACGCACTGTTATTGGTGGGGTGTACTCCACTACTGAAATATACATGCTAACCGATAACTCCACAGGTTTCTTTTCCTCTGTTTTTTTTTTCATTTGGATTTTTTTGCTTTCTGTGTCACGTGTGATTGATGATAGTTGTGGTGTTTTTCAGATTTTAATGATACTTGGATATTCTTAAATGAGCGAGTAAGAGACGCTTTTGATTTAAAGAAGACCTTTCAAGAGGTTGTTTACTTCTAGTTGGTTATATTATATATGTACATTTGGAATGTTTGCATTTTTAATATTTTGTTTGGTTGATGTTTTCAGGTACAATATTTTGCAGAAGCTGTGGGGGCTGGGTTGGGCAGTTCGTTGCAGGGATTTACAAAGAAAGGTTATTAGGATTAACATGTACGGTGGCATAAAATAAAATTTTAGGCTTGCAAGTATCTTTGTTGTTTTTGAATGACGAAATAGTTTCGTTTTACTGTAATCATGCTTTGTTTGATTGCTGCTTATCTTTTGTTTGACCCAAAGAAATAAAGGATCTTTTATATTTTTGTAATTGCTTAGTATCTGTGATTCATTGTGTTGTTTGTTGGTCCATTGGGACCGCACCCTTCATGGTCTAGGTTGCCTGAAATCATTATTGTATTGAACATACATGTACATCGTAACTTCTAACTCGTATCAATGTTTATTTAAATTTCTAACTCGTATCTTTGGTTCTTGTATCTTAAACTCAAGAAGTGAACCTTCAGCTTAACATCTCTTGCGGGTCCGAACACATACCTTGGGATGATATCACATTTGTTCTAATCTCTATAAGCTTTCCATAGCATTTACACTGTATTATATAGTAATTGGGTATCCTAGCTGATTTGGGCACCAAGTGTCTCCTTAACCCTTTGGATGATCCGCTAAATTTTATTGTGATATACACGCAAACCTTAAAGAAAGGTATTGAAATATGTGAAATTATAGGATAAAGAGAGAGAGATACTACTGTAATGCTCTTAATTGTTTACCACCAATGGTTGAAAAAGTTACCCTTGTTTAGATGCTATATTAGCATCTAAAATATTAGGTAACTTTTTCAACCATTGAGATTATTTTTTTACCATTGTTTTCATTTGGTCATTAGCAACTTTTTAGTATATGCACCATGCAATCTAAATACGAAACCATTTATGCGCATATCACTAATGAAAGAAATTGCATACAGACTCAAGAAGCAATCTCTAAAAGACTCATGACAGATTGAAATTTTATCACATTTTTTGTTTACAGACGGCAATATCTTTACATATATATAGATACCACTGCCATGGCATCATTATCCATCACAACACAATTCACAACATGCAAAGCAGCCTAAAAATGCTAGACCAGTAATTATCTGGGTGACCAAAATAGCACACTGGTCGTTGATGCTTGTACAGGCTTGAATGCAGCACATGCAACAGCACTTGCCACATAGGTTAACACAACAGTTGCCAGCTGCTCTCACCAACATTTCTGCTTGGTCTGGTAGCTTTGGTTCATAACCCGGAGGCGTGTTCTCAATAGTTGCAACCAAGTTACCAAACCCCACGCCCAGCCGCTGCAACACCCTTATCATTTCACATTTTTCTCTAATTTCAATACTTTCTTTTTTTCCCTGCATGTACAATCCACACATTCTTATTATTACGTTCTTAATATGCTCACAAATAATTGTACAAATCAGTGACCAACCTTTTTAACGCCAGACGACGTTGACGCGTGCTTTTCTTGTATTTGTATCGTCTCTAGCAAAACCATACGTGTATACTCACTAACAACACCACTCTGCATGCTCAATTTAGCTACCTGCAATAGAAGACAAATAATCAAAAATTGAAAAGTTAAAAAAAAAACTTCATAGTTAGTGATACAAGCCTAAACAATTGAAAAGTTAAAAGAACTTCATAATTATCAAAACACTTCCTAATTAGTTAAAAACTTCATTTTGGCTACCTGCAATAGAAAACAAATAACCAGCAAACAAGCACCACTTTTAAAACATGGAATCAAATTTACACTGCATTATATCTACCTAACTGGCTAACTCTTATTCCTCAAGAAACAAGAAAAATAACTGACCTTCTCCTCAAGCTTTTTATCTTGTGAAAACCATGCTTGTGATGTGTTATGTTCAATTTGGTGCTTCGCCAGAACCTAGTCACAAAGATAATATCAATGAGACCTCAAAAAAGTAAAAGAGAGCACGAGGGAAAAAAATTAAGGGGGGAAATAACAGATATGTGTGTGACCTATATAATGGGCACCCATTGAGAATTACTGATATAAGTTAGAGCATAACAGCACAATATAGATAAACATAAAACTGTTGTCACTTTTCATTCATGCAACTATACCTAAACTCTAGTTACAGACCTAATAGAGTTAGCTTTTTTCTTTAAGTGGGCGTGACAGAAGTTAAACCTGTTGTAAACGTACATGTAGTGTCTTAATCAGAATTAGCTGTGTGTAATTTACTTATTCTTGTTGGTTTTTGGTTAAGTGCAAAAGTTTACAGCTGTATCAAAACCCATATATTACAGATTTACAGTGTTCCTGCTTCAATATGAGGGTATAGCAGTGGTCTTATGAAAACCCATCTTAAATCTGAAAATCTTCTACTTTCTAGGCAAAAAGTAGAATGCCAATGGGTTTTAGTCACATGAAATATCTTAAGATCTAGTTAAGTTCCTTTCTTTAATGTATAGGTTTACAGTTGGTAAAAGATAACATATTGTATAACATGTGCTTTCAGCTATAATAATTTTGTTTCGTCGATTTCCTAATTACTACATATAGCTAAAAGTTCATTAAGACAATCCTGCCATCAAAATTACAATAACTTAATATACAGTGAAAATCATAAGGCTCACCTTTTCAAGGGGTATTTCCTTTGCCCGTTGCACCTTAAGGTCAATAGTGAAGTTACTCATATCTGCAAGAATCCCTGTAACTTTTAAGGTGTCGGGAAAACCACCCCTGTAATGCCCAAATACAACCAATGGCCCTTCCGAACAAAGATCTAAAGTAACTGAAGGATAAACCTGAAGAAGATAAGCTACAATTAGATCTCTTAAAGAGTAAAATTAAATAAGACTTGTATGTAAAATGCTAAACTGAGTATGACTGGTAAAACATGTAATCCAAAATACCTGAAGAGCATCAAGATCATCTAAGCCATCAATTGCAATGTTCATCAAAACTGTAGAGGCAGCTCTAGAAAACAACATTTCCATTCGAGCCACAATTGAATCTGATGAACCGCATACACAACATTAGTAACTTCTCAATATTTCCGATTCATTTAGCTTTAAAACAATTAACTTTCTGGAAAAACTCTCCTTGTGTTGAAGATATATAAATTACCTGCATCGAAAGCAGACTCAAAATGGCCCCTGCCAATCATTGCAAGCATTCGTAAAAAGTAATGATTGCAGAATGAACCTACAAAGAAACGCAAAAAAGTTAATACGCTGTACCAACAGTCGTGCGATTGGATTCATGCAAAGCTAATGCCACCTGTAATAATGCTATAGCCTAGCAAGAGTAAGAAAAAAGTAGAAGGTTGGTAACAAAATCATTACCTATACCAAATGTGTAAATGCGTGGACACAGCTCCGATCCTTGATTTTTTAGTTGCTTTGTCATAACTTCACAAATTTGTCTCTCATCTTCAACCGCACCATCAGTTAAAAAGAAAATCACTGGAATTGATTGCTTAATCCCTGATAACATCTCTACGGCCTTTATATCACAAAAAGAGAACAAATCATAAATCCATTAACACATATATATATATATATCGTGATTATCAGATACACATAGAAGTAATAAGAGAACAAAAACTAAGCATTTTGAAAAAAGGTATAAAAAAACATATTTCACTCGCAATAGAAAAATGAAAATAACCTGACTAAGAGCAAGTGACATATTTGTACCACCACCAGGAATGAAGTTCATGCCAATCCAATCACCAGCTTTTTGAAGAGCTTCCTCAGTTGCCAACTCCAGAGTTGATGAATACAAGTAAGTCTGGTCATTAAACGCCATTATGTTAAAAGAATCCCCTTGATCAAGCTTTGATAGTGCTACAATAACCGCACTTTTTGTAGCTTCGATTGTCCTACCCTTCATGCTTCCGCTAATATCAACCACAAAAAGTACTTCCTTCCTAATAACCTTTTATATAAATAGCAAGCATTAGCCCTCCAACAAAACTACATCGCATTCAGTTACATAAAAAAAACAACTTAAAACAAACCTTTTTGCTGAGATCTGGCCCTGGAAATAGATACAAAGAAAAAAACTCCTTTTGATCGATTGTGAGTGATGATGGAGACTGCAAAAGAACACCACCAAATGCATTGCTTGTAGGAACCTGAGAGATGATTATGACAATGAAACGGTCATTTGATACAACTTGTGTCAATATAAAACAAATGCGAAAACAAGGTGAAATCTTACCTGGTATGTAAACACAAAATTAGAACTTGACCATGTAAGAACTTCTTTCTCATACACGAAACCCAATTTCCCTACTACACGTTTTTGCTCCTAAAACAAAGTACAGTTAGTTTTCAAAACAAATGAAACATATAATGAAAAACTGAATCGAATACAAGTTACACCTTCATTTGATGACTTGCTGTCTTACACACAACTTCTGTACCTAAACCAACATTGACACTCAACTGAATCTTTTCCTTTTTTGTTAGTTTCTTTCCTGCAGGAGTAACAAACTCCGGGAAACTGAAAGGAACATTCAATGTGAAATCGCCATCTTTATAAATTAACTTCTGGGACCATCTTACTTTGACTGAAAGATTTGAACCACCATCAACCTGGATGATACAAGTCAAACAATGTTCAGCTTTTACACTAATAAAAAAGTCATAAAGAGCAAGTCCTTATTAACCTGTGGTATTGTCAAGGTAAAGATGTGAGGTTTGAGAAAGCCTCCATCTTCAGGCTTGGCTGCTGTTTCAGTCTCCCCCTTTTCATCCATCACAACTAGCTGCGTCTTGTATGATTTTCTGGTCAGTTCCACCTCTACACCTAGAATTGAACCCTGTTAGCCAAATCATGCTATATTACTTGGCAATTTCAACCAAAACAATAACTCATTTTGCATTCTGAAAACAAATTAAAACAGGAATGAGCTCGTTACCCTACCAGTACCAAAAGCATAAACGAGCCGAGCCCAAGCTTGACTAGGCTTGAGCTCTTTCTCCAAAGCTCGAGTTCGACTCGTGAGTTGTTTTTTCAAGCTTAGGCTGAACACATTATTTATTAACCAATTTACTGATATTTTTTATTATTTTTACAATAATGAGAAAAACTTTAAATGAGCCTAAGCACAGCTCGAGCTCAAAAGTCCAAAAGGGTAAAATACACAAAGCTCTTTAAGACACAACGACCTTCCCATACAAAGCTCGAGCTCAGACTCAATAACTAAACAAGCTTTATTTGAGGTTCAAGCTTAACTCGAGCTTGACATTTCAAGCTTTACTTGCACCGTTACCAAAAATACCGATACTGAATTATCAAATAAATGAATACCGAATACAGTACAGAATCTATAGATACACTACCAGTAGTTACAAACTGCTACCTAAAAATAATAATATCTATCGGTACGGAACGGTAACTGTATTGAGTAAGAGTAATTGCTGTACCTGTAAACCACCCATGGGAATAGCTATACGGCAATCAGAGGCGGCACTTGCCATAACACAATGAAGCCGCCACGAACCAGTCATTGTAACAAACGCCGTGTCGAGATAACACTCCACCTGAAGCTCAATCCCATTCATCTGAAGCGGAATCAAAGCAGGCGGATCGCACCTGCCGTGCACGTGAGGCTGGTAGCTCGGGACGTCAGGGTTATCAACAATCCCAGGGTTGAATATCACCGCGTAAACCATAGGCGAAGCCGGATAAAACGATCTGGTGGCTTTCTCCATCGGCGTGAGCGGCTTAGGCGGCGCCACTGAGCGGTCTTTGCCGAAGTAGATGCGTTTGGATAGCCTGAGGCCGTCTTCAACGCCTCTAGTGAAATCATCATCATCATCACCGGACATAATTGATTGATTGATTGATTGATTGATTATTCAAGTGATAGTTAGGGTTTTTGAAATGAAAGTTGTTGGTGATATCTAACGACGAATCAGATGTCTTTGTGCTTTGAGTCCACTTTAGGATTCTATTTCTATTCCGTCTTTCAATTTTGAATTTTGGGCCTTCGACTATTACTTACTATTGGATTCCTCCTCCTTTAACAACTTGCAATTGCCGTTTTGCAGCCAAACTTTTATCTTATATTAACAGGGCTACGGGTGTAAACGAGTCCAAGCTTGACTAGGCTTAAGTTCGGCTCGTGAAGACGTAGGTCCCCGCAAAGCCCAGTTGGACCCGCAAGACACACCTTGAAGAGGTACGTCTGCGCAAGGACCAGCTGGTTCCGCAGGACCCACCATGCTCAGAGAGATGAAGACCTTACACGTAGTAGGCCAGCTGTTCCCGCAGAAAAGCCTCCCTTGGTACAATACCCCGCCTGTCCCCGCAGTTGTGGGTACAAGCCAAGAAGGAAGGCCACCCGCACTAACAGTAAGGCTACACGCATAAGGCACTAACTCAATACTTCAGTAATGTCACCTGAAGAAGGAATGAGCAGGGCGGGAATATTCCCGCCCAAAAGAGCTAGTCCGTACGCTTCTGGAAGATCTTTTGTACTATACCTGCCAAGGTATGGACAAAATAGATAAGATCTGACCAAAGCAGCCCAAGAACCAATCACAGGGTGACAGCTCACCGACAATAGTACGAGGAGGAGCACGCTCCAGTACAAAATGTCACTATCAGCCGCTGCCTACCCACCAACTCCCATCGTGGCACGTACATAGCCCGTAGTTGGTGGAAAAGGAATATTATACAGCTGGCCGTACCTGCTTGGAAATCTACCTTCGGCTATAAATACTCCAACGCCTTGGAACGGTATCAGGATCTTATCTTATCTTCTCTCTAGCTATTTCTCTCTATATACACTTATATTCAGAGCAATCTAGTCTGATTCTCACGCCGGAGGGTGGTCACAAGGAGGAACCCCTCAGTGACGAGCTCACGGTGTCTATTTTGCAGGTTGAGAAGAATAACCATCTTTGCCGGACCTAACCCTCGTGGGAAACATCTAGTAACCCTAAGATTATCCTTAATCTGCCGGGATCACTTAGTGTTTCTTCATTGGCGCCATCCGTGCATTAAGCTAGAACTAATTCTCAGTTTTTCAAACTTCTGGAAAGATGGTTAAGGTTACTCCGATGCCGAGGCCACCGAGTAACCAAGAAACTCCGGTAACCACAACCCCAGCTACTGGGGGGAACACCGGTGAATATACGATTTTTACAAACACTACCCCGGTTACCCAAGCCGGGGCAAGTGCAGTAAACAATCCTCCCCTGGGATTCATTGATACCCAGGCAGAGAAGCAACAGACAAGACTTCCTCGCCAAACACTGGATCAAGTTAAAGCTTGGGCGGAAGCACGTCAGAAGAAATTCCAAGCTGAGTTGGATGAACGTTTGCGTTCACTCCAACAGGCCAATGACGAATTCGGAAGCACTCAACAGCTCAACGTGAGCAATGATTGCGAGTATTCGGATGATGATTGGGAAGATTCGGACAGTGACGCAAACCCTCGTCATAAGGCGAAAGGGAAGCGTAAGGAAGTAGACTTTCAAGCCAAAGAGCGCAGGGGGAAACCCACGCGACTTCTCCAAAACTTTCAGACCGACTGTTGCAAATGCGGGAACATCCAAGTTCGCAAGAGACATCGCGGAAGCAATTGCTCCAAAGAGTGCCAAACAGATGTCCAACATAGGCACTTACGATGGCGTATCCGACCCAGGCGATCACTTGAACAGATTTATAGCGGGGGCAACCGTCAGTAATTGGACGAAACCCACGTGGTGTTACATGTTCCAAATGACGCTCGTCGGGGCAGCCAGAGCATGGTTTGACCGTCAACCGGTCCACCACATCTATGATTGGGCGGACTTCCAGCACAAGTTCAGCCAGCACTTCAGTCAACAAAGAAAATATACTGAAGAGCAGTGGACGATCCTCAACTGCGTCCGAGAGGAAGATGAATCTTTGCTAGACTTCATCACTCGCTTCAACTCAAAGAAGCTAAGTCTAGGCACTATAAGCGAAGATCTTGTTCGCGCCGCTTTCATCCAGGGCGCCGAGTACCCAGAGCTTATCCGCACTTTGACGGGTAAAGATGGCATGCCATCCACGTGGGATGCCATCATGACGGCAGCTAAACGCTTTGCCGAGACGGAGAAGCAACTGGGTAGAAATCTTCCCCAGAGCACAAACCTCTACATGCAGAGGACAAGAGAGAATAACGTCAGTACCGCCCGACAAAATAAGAAGAGGAAGCTTGGTATTTGGCAGTCAAGGATAAACTTTGACACCTCATCCAGCTCTCGCCCTCTCTTAGGCGGAAGGGACAACACGCACTCATCAAACAGGAATCCCAGATGGACGCCACTCACCAAAAGCGTCACCGAGATATTTGCCACCGAGAAACTCCCGTGGCCAAAGGCTCCAATAATCCGGCAGCGTCACAACGCTGATCAGAGCAAATCCTGTGACTTCCACGGGACAAATGGCCACACCACAGAGGAGTGTACGTCTTTGAAGGATATTGTCGAAACATTCGTCAAAGATGGAAAACTTACACACCTCGTGGCATCAATCAAGAACGGAGGGAGAGATGATAATCGGTACAAGGGCAACAGACGAAAGCCCGTCGACATCAGCATTCACATTGTTCATGGCAACGTCAAAGGAAGAAAACGACGAACGACAGAGCCAAGTGCGTGGAAGGAAGCTAAAGTGCGCTTCTCGCGTGTGCCAGGAGGACCCAACAAAGAAGGCCTCATAGTGATCAAAAGCCAGCTGGGGCACTACATTACTTCCCGCACTCTTGCTGATAACGGCGCTTCGTCAACGGTCATGTATAGGCAGTTCTTCGACAAGCTGGACGACGAAAACAAAGAACGCCTGGAAGCGGTCTACGCCTCAATGGAAGGGTTCGATGGCAACACAAACACCCCCTTGGGTATCCTATCTTTTCCCGTCACTCTCACGGACGGGAAGTACTCCCGCACAGAAGACGTAGACTTCGTCGTAATGAGGAAGCCACACCACACATACGACATCCTCTTCGGGAGAGATGGGATGGCAAGATTTAATGCCGTGGTGTCTTCAGTCCACGGCATGATGGGGTGGCCAATAGCTGAGGGTGTCGCGATGATCACGGGCATTCCCCAGGTATGCATCGCATCTGTCTCATCTAAACCCAAACCAAAGATGGCTAAACCAACCGTAACCGAGCCAGAAGAATGGGCCTTTAATGGCAAATACCCTGACCAGGCCGTTACCATTGGCCTAACAATCACTAATCCCACACGCACCTTACTCAAACGCTTATTGCAAAAAATGCTGACATCTTCGCGTGGACACCAGCTGACATGACTGGTGTCCCCCGAAGTAAGGCGGAGCATAAGCTCAAATGTGACCCAGCTTTTACGCCGGTCATACAAAAGCGTCGCGTGATGGGTGCAGAGCAGGCTAACGCGTGTAGAACCCAAGTCAAGGAACTCCTTGACGCAGGTATCGTACGCGTTAGTAAATATCAAACATGGGTTGCAAATCCCGTCATGGTACCAAAATCTAACAAACAATGGCGCATGTGCATAGATTTCAAAGACCTAAACAAAGCATGCCCCAAAGATTGTTACCCGTTACCCGAAATTGACCTGAAGGTAGATTCGTTAGCACCGTTTCGCCTTAAATGCTTCCTTGATGCGTATAAAGGGTACCATCAAATCCATATGGCCGTTGACGATCAGGACAAAACCGCATTTCGGACGCCCGATGACACATTTTGTTATCAAATGATGCCATTCGGACTTCAGAATGCCGGGTCCACATACCAACGCCTGATGGACAAAGAGATCCACGCCCAAATCGGGAGGAACTTGAAAGTTTACATGGATGATTTGGTCTTCAAAAGCCTTGAGCCAGAAGCGATGTTGAAAGACATCGAAGAAACTTTCAACACGCTCAGACGGATAAACATGAAGCTCAACCCGAGCAAGTGTTCTTTTGGGATGGAAGAAGGGAAGTTCTTAGGAGTCATCGTTACCAAAGATGGCTTCAGAGCGAACCCTGAAAAGGTCGAAGCCATTATCAAAATGGAATCACCTACTACCATCAAACAAGCTCAGACACTGAATGGACGACTAGTCGCACTTAACCGCTTTTTGGCAAACCATGCGGATAGGTCGTTCCCATTCGTGTCAACATTGAGAAATTGCTTAAAGAAAACGCACTTCCGCTGGACACCAGAAGCGGAAGCAGCTTTTCAAGAGATTCGGTCACGCTTGATCGAACTCCCAACACTCACAGCACCAGAAGTAGGGGAGGAATTAATTCTTTACCTCTCCGCCACAGACAGAGCGACCGGGGCAGTCCTACTAGCAGAACGAAAAGGCATCCAGATGCCCATCTACTACGTTAGCCGCGTCTTAACAAATGTGGAAACCCGGTACTCTACCCTGGAAAAATTAGTCTTAGCGCTTGTACAGGCTTCGCACAGGCTAAGACAATATTTTCATGGCCACCCAATCACCATTCTTACCAACTTCAAACTGGCAAACGTTCTAGGCAAACCCGAGTTGTCGGGACGCCTAGCCAAATGGGCAATTGAGTTGGGGGAATACGCGATAAAGTATAAGCCAAGACCAGCCATAAAAGGCCAGGTCTTGGCCGACTTTGTTGCGGAAGTCCCCGCTTCGCGGGAAAAAGAGTGCCAGGAAGAGGCTCAACCCTCTCCAGCACAGGACATTGATGATGTCTGGCGACTCTATACTGATGGAGCAGCTAACAACGAGGGTTCAGGCGCAGGGTTGAAACTAACTAACCCAGCAGGCCAAGAGTACACTTACGCTATTCGGCTGGATTTCCCAAGTACGAATAACGAAGCAGAGTATGAAGCATTCTTGGCCGGATTAAGAATTGCGCGTAAATGGGGGTGAAAAACTTGGAAGCCCACGTGGATTCCATGTTAGTGGCCAACCAGATAAACGGGACGTACACGGCCGTGAACGACACAATGGCCCTGTACCTCGCACAAGCAAAAACCCTTATGCGCGATTTTAACGATTGCAAAGTTATGCACATCAAGCGAAGCGAAAACAAATCTGCGGATGCGTTAAGCAAGCTTGCATCGTTAGCCTTCACCCACTTGGGAAAAGACATCCGCGTTGAACTTCTTGGAGCACCATCAGTCCCGCACAAGGAAATCTGTGTCATCCAAACCGGCACGGAAACATGGATGACACCAATCATAAATTACCTTGCAGCGGGTATACTACCAGAGTCGAAGACACATGCAAGAAAGATACGCTGTAAATCACTGAACTATCAACTTGTTGATGACATACTTTACAGGCGTAACTTTCTTGGCCCACTCCTCAGATGCGTGGACGACCAAGATGCCGACTACCTCCTAAGGGAAATACACGAAGGCATCTGTGGAGTACACGCAGGTCCACGCGCAGTTGTAGCTAAGCTAAACAACGCGGGATACTTTTGGCCAAGGATGCACACGGATGCGCTGGCCTACATCAGAAAATGTAGATCCTGCCAGCTTTACGCACCCAACACGCATCGCCCGAAGAACGAACTTGTTCCAGTCACGTCGTCATGGCCATTCCAGAAGTGGGCCATCGATGTGACAGGCCCATTTCCCACAGCAGCAGGGAACGTTCAGTTCCTAGTGGTAGCCATCGACTACTTCACCAAGTGGATAGAAGCAAAACCCCTAGCCCAAACAACCGCAAAACATATCAAAAAATTTATTTGGGAATTTATTATTTGTCATTTTGGACTTCCACAGAATTTGGTAAGCGATAACGGCACCAACTTTGCTGACCAGAAGCTGCAAAAGTGGCTGAAAGAACTTCAATCACCCACACCTTTACCACAGTGGCACACCTGCAGGGTAATGGTAAGGTGGAAAGAGCAAACAAGAGCATCGTCGACGGCATAAAGAAAAGACTCTTGGAGCATAGATCCGGCTGGGTGGACGAAGTTCCACATGTCCTTTGGGCGAACAGAACGCTAAAAAAGGCAAGCACGGGCGAAACCCCGTTCAGCCTCACCTATGGCACTGAAGCCATGGTCCCGGTCGAAATTGGTCTACCCTCACCAAGAGTCATAACTCAACCAGAAGACAATGATGCGGAAAGACGGTTAGACCTTATGCTAACCGAAGAACGCAGAGACTTAGCCGCAGCGCTTGAAGATAACTACAAGCGACAAATGAAAAAGTACTACAACACGCGGGTAAAACTCTGCAACTTCAATATCGGAGACTACATACTGCGTAACAATGAGGCTTCGAACCAAGAGCGCCCAGGAAAGCTGGCCCCGATCTGGGAAGGGCCATACATCATTAAAGAGGTTTTGGGAAAGGGCGCATACCGGCTCGAAAGGCTCGATGGCACTCCCATCCCAAGAACATGGAATGGAGCTCAATTACGCAAATGTTACATGTAGATCAATTCCAAACTTGTAAAGAAAATGCCTAGAGCCACTTCTAATGGAAATGATTCTCCTTTATCACATTGTGTTGATAGCCTTACCTTTATACTTATGAACTGACCACACTGATATGCCGGTGTTCACCGCATAAATAAGTGTGGGAGGAAGTAAGTCGTTGTGTGTGGAAAGCGGCACAACCCGCATAAACTCAAAAACAGGAAATATTTCTAAGGGGAAGATGAGGAAAACCTTCACGCAGGTCAGATATAGGTAAAGTTTGGTCATCCTACTAAGTGAAAGTGACGGGTGTACCCGCACAATCATGATAGAGGAAACAGAACATCAACCTATTATCCAACACGCGTCGAAAAGTTAACTTATTCAAAACACTTAGAAAATTGCTAAGTTAAACTAAAATATGCATGAGCAAATTGTAACACCCCGACCAAAGGCGGATTATACATCGGGGCGCCACATATTGTTTCATTACTCGTGACACTATTGGGTGTCAATATTTAATAAATATATTCATTCGCGCACGCGCAAGGTAAACACAAATAACATAAATCAACATATTATAAATCAAAATATTCGAACAGCAGTAACTTGTCTTGATACATTTTAATCTAGGTCCAAAAGTAAAAACGTCCTATGTGTCCACAAGCTCCAAAACAGCTACTGCAAACCTGAACATGTGTTAAAATAAACGTCAAACACTTGCGTGTTGGTGAGAAATCAAGTTTAATACAATACATAGATAACAATAAATCTGCGCGCAACACGTGTATGTCTGGTGTTTAACAAGGGTGCAATCAGATTGTGATCAAGCCTAGATAGATCATAGCTCATAGTTCATAGTTCAATCCGTGCTCCCAATTGAGCACAAAAACGAGAAAACATCTGTGCAAGTGTAAACAAAGAAAACCGTAAACGATAGGTCTCCCGTGTTCATCTAATGGATCCATGAAAACTGCGGAATAGGCCGAACAAAGCGGTTAATGATACACACATACAAATAAACAGCCAAGTAAACGTCCTCAACACATGGGATACTGCGCGACTAAAGTTCATAAACAAGTTTAAGACTCTAAGTTTGTATGAACACATGAACATCCCAAAACATTAAAAATAAAAAGGGATTAGGTACGAGATTACTCACTTGATAAACGATGCGGTGTAAGATAAAGCAAGAACCAACTTTAAACAAGCACAAGTTAACCTATAAATAAGATTATTGTTTTAATGATTGGTTTTAAGTCTTGATATAAGTTAGCATAATTAAATTATTATGTATATATATTACCGGAAAAGCAGGACAGAACAGGGAGGAAGACGAGGCAGAGAGGGAGGCGGCAGAGAGAGCAAGGAGAACAGGAGAGATTAAGTGTTTTGTGTGTGTAGTGTTAGGAAAAATAATACTATTATTTATAGAGAAACCCTAGGGAACACAATCCCTAGAAAAAGGGGAAAAGATCTCAAAAAGCAAAAGATTCCAAAAGCAAAAGATATCAAAAGATATGGCAGCTGCAGGGGGCAAGATAAAGCTGACAGGGAACAGTAAAAAGGCATGGGCAGGTCAGTTAAAGGTACTGGTCAAGCATGGCAAAAGCAGATCTCAAAAGATAATGTCAGTCACTTTTTCTGCCAACCAATGGGGTTGGTGCGCATGCTGCGCCGAAAGTAACTTTTCAGACAAAGCAGACTAGGTCAACGGCTCAAAAGATAAGATATCACAAAAGCAAACGGCTGGACAAAACAGAAGAAAACTCAAAGGGTTTATCGCGAGAAGGCTAAGGCGCGTCGCGGGAAGAATCACATTTCTTAGAGCGCCGCGGGAGGAACTATAATTCCTAGCGCGCCGCGGGAAGAACTATAATTCTTCGCGCGTCGAGGGATGAACTACGATTCTTAGCGCGTCGCGGGAAGAACTACCGTTCTTCGCGCGCTGCGAGAAGAATTACAATTCTTAGCGCGCTGCGAGAAGAGTTCGTCTCGCGTATCGCTGGAACAGATGGTCTTCACGCAGGCTTCCTGAAAGGAGTCTGGCGCGTGGAGCTGCGCAGACAACCTTAGGCGGGAAGAAACAAAGGACAAGGAGAGGAGAAAAAGAAGGAAACAAGGCTTAAGGGCGGGACGGCGACAAGAGGGAAAAGAAGGCGGAAAGAGAGAATAAGAGGGATGGGACGGCGGAAAGAAAGAGAGAGAAAGAGGCGGGAAGGAAAATATATTATTATTATTAAAAGTAAAATATAAGTATAAATAAATATTAAATCATAAAAGAAGGAGATCGGGTCAGAGAAACGGGTACCTGGGTCGGGTCGGATCGGGGCAGATGTCACAGTCTCCCCTACTTTAAGAAATTTCGTCCCGAAATTTATCTCGAAGTAGGTGGCGCAGAGAACAGGTGCGGGTACTTGATCTTCATTTGATCTTCCCTTTCCCATGTAAACTCGGCTCCGCGCTTGGACTCCCAGCGAACTTTAACAATAGGGATACGACTGCGCTTGGTTTGCTTTACCTCGCGATCCATAATCTCAACAGGCTTCTCAACGAAATGCATAGTTTCATCAACTTGAACTTCATCAAGTGGAATGTGAAGGTTCTCGTCAGCTAAACACTTCTTGAGATTGGATACATGGAACGTTGGATGCACATTACTGAGCGCGGGCGGCGGGTCAAGTCTGTAGGCAACTTTTCCTACATGCGCGAGAATCTTGAATGGACCAACATATCGAGGAGCAAGCTTACCTTTCTTCCCAAAGCGGACAACACCTTTCCAGGGCGACACTTTGAGGAGAACAAGATCACCAACTTGAAATTCGAGAGGCTTCCGCCTACGATCTGCGTAATTCTTCTGTCGGCTTCTGGCAGTCAGCAGATGATCACGGATCTTGGCAATTTTATCGGTTGTCTCTTGAACAAGTTCGGGTCCTGTGATTTGAGTTTCACCCACTTCGCTCCAACAGATCGGGGAGCGGCACTTACGACCGTAAAGTGCTTCAAATGGGGCCATACCGATACTGGAATGATAGCTGTTATTATAAGAGAACTCGATCAAAGGCAGGTGCGAATCCCAATTACCTCCAAAATCAAGAACACAAGATCGGAGCATATCCTCAAGAGTTTGAATAGTTCGCTCAGACTGACCGTCAGTCTGAGGATGATATGCCGTACTCATGTCCAAGCGAGTTCCTAGCGCAGATTGGAGAGATTTCCAAAAGCGAGATATAAAACGGCCATCGCGATCGGATATGATGCTCAAAGGAGTACCATGGCGGCAGACAATTTCCTTGACATAAAGCTGCGCGAGATGCTCAACACGGTAGTTTTCACGAATGGGCAGAAAGTGAGCAGACTTAGTCAAACGATCCACTATTACCCAAATGCTATCATGTTTGCTTGCTGTCAAAGGTAACTTGGTAATAAAGTCCATCGCTACACATTCCCATTTCCACGTAGGAATTTCAGGTTGTTCGAGCAAACCAGATGGGCGTTGGTGTTCAGCTTTCACTTTAGAACAAGTCAGACATTTAGCTACGAACACAGCAATATCCTTTTTCATACCGGGCCACCAATAAGTAATGCGCAAATCCTTGTACATCTTATCAGCGCCGGGATGAATAGAATACCGAGATTTATGCGCTTCACTCAGGATATCAGCGCGAAGATTCTCATCAAAGGGAATCCAGATGCGATTAAGATAACAGATAATTCCACTTAGATTGGGCACAAAATGCGCTTCCGCGCCACACGCTAACTCGGCGCGAAGGTTACCATTACTGATGGATGCGCGCTGCGCGTCACGAATGCGCGATTCAAGGTTGCTTTGGATCGGCGCGAAGTGAAGCTGGGTGCGCGGCAAAATACAGTTAAGCTGGCAGGGTTTTCGGCTGAGCGCATCGGCTACCACATTAGCCTTACCAGGATGATACCGGATCTCACAATCGTAATCGCTGATGAGTTCGTTCCATCGGCGTTGCCTCATGTTAAGTTCCTTTTGATCAAAGATATGCTGAAGGCTTTTATGGTCAGTGTAGAGGATACACTTAGTACCATAAAGGTAGTGTCTCCAGATCTTCAAGGCAAAAACAACTGCGCCTAGTTCGAGGTCGTGAGTTGTATAATTCTTTTCGTGAACCTTGAGTTGCCTTGATGCGTAAGCGATAACCTTGCCTCGTTGCATAAGAACACAACCGAGACCTTGGTTGGAGGCATCGCAGTACACGACAAAATCATCATTACCCTCAGGTAGCGCAAGAACAGGAGCTTCACACAACAAACGCTTGAGCGATAGAAAGGCTTCTTCTTGCTTCGAGCCCCAAATATACGGTTTACCTTTGTGCGTTAGAGCTGTTAAAGGCAAAGCGATCTTCGAGAAGTTCGAAATAAAACGCCGGTAATAACCAGCTAAGCCCAGAAAGGAACGGATCTCAGAAGGAGAGGATGGCGTAATCCAGTTCTTGATTGCTTCAATTTTGGATGGGTCGACATGAATACCCATCTTGTTCACAACATGGCCAAGAAACTGTACTTCATCAGACCAAAATTCACACTTGGAAAGCTTAGCATAGAGCTGCTCGGTTCGAAGCTTTTGCAACACCAACCGGAGATGTTGCTCATGCTCGGCCTTGGTCTTAGAATACACCAGAACATCATCGATAAACACAATCACGAAACGGTCCAAGAAAGGCCTACACACCCGATTCATTAGATCCATGAAAACGGCGGGTGCGTTGGTTAAACCGAAGGACATGACCAAGAATTCAAAATGGCCATAACGAGTTCGAAAAGCAGTCTTTGGAACATCTTCATCGCGGATGCGCAACTGGTGATAGCCAGAGCGGAGATCGATCTTGGAGAAACAAGAGGCACCTTGGAGTTGATCAAAGAGGTCGTCAATACGCGGTAAGGGATACCGGTTTTTAATGGTGAGTTTGTTCAACTCGCGGTAATCAATACACATGCGAAACGATCCATCTTTCTTTTTAACGAACAACACCGGAGCACCCCAGGGCGAAGAGCTAGGGCGAATGAATCCTTTAGCAGTCAACTCTTGAAGTTGACTTGCCAATTCTTGCATCTCAGCGGGTGCAAGACGATAAGGAGATTTAGCTACGGGGGAAGCACCAGGGACAAGATCAATACGGAACTCGACTTCACGAGCGGGAGGGATACCAGGAAGATCATCAGGAAAAACTTCAGGGAAATCACGCACAACAGGGATATCGCGAAGCTTCTTTTCTTCAGCAGGTTTGACCACATGGGCTAAGAATGCAATACACTTCTTCCGCATAAGCTTTTGGGCTTCGGCGCAAGACATAAGCTTAAGACCACTGGAGGGTTTTTCGCCGTAGATGTGAAGATCACCGTTTTCTCGAGGAATGCGAATCAACTTCTTGGCGCAAATAACTTCGGCGTGATTATTCGAGAGCCAGTCCATACCAATAATAACATCAAAGCTCCCAAGAGGCATGGGGATGAGGTCGATCAGAAAATCGTTTTCGTTAAGGTTAAGCGTGCAATCTTTAATCACAGAGTTAATTAAAATAATTTCACCATTAGCCAATTCAACTGAAAAATCTTCTTTTAAATCGCTGCGCGGTCGCGCAAGCTTCTGCTCGAAGGCGCGAGAAATAAAACTTCGATCGGCGCCAGTATCAAAAAGTATAGAAGCATAAAATCCGTTAAGTAAAAATGTACCATTAACTACGTCATTATTCGCTTGCGCTTGGTGCGCGGTTATGTTAAAAGCTCGTCCACGCGTCACTTGGTTCGAAATCTGGTTCACCGGATTCGCTTGTGTAATCTGAACTTGTAGTCTTGGGCACGCGTTCCGGAAATGACTGGGATCACCGCAGTTAAAGCACGATCTGGGTCGTGGGTTTTGGTAGGTTGGTTGTGGATTCTGCGGGTAGACTGGTGGTGTTGGCGCAATTGGGTTGGCGAGAGGGACTCTACAGTATTCGGCAGAGTGTCCAACGCGGCCACATCGGTTACATTGTCGACACGGGGTTTGGGTTGGGTGGTGAAGTCTACAGGTTGGGCAAAAGGGTTGATTTCCTGTGTAAGGTTTCTTAGGTGGCGGGGCAGGGAGTGCGGGATTGGTTAAGGCATAGTTGTGGACTACAGGAGGTGTTGGGTAGGTTGACAGTGGGTTAGGCGCGTAAACTGGAGGTTGGTAGATGGGTTGCTGGGCAATGGGCGGGTTGGTAAGCGCATAGGCCTTGCGCCTGCGCTTGAGGTTGTTACGGTTTGAGGGTTCAGGTTTGGTTTCTGCGGGTTCAGAGACAGTTTTGGTGGGTTTGGTCTTCTCAGCTCCCCGCAGGAACAGGGTTCCTGCTCGGACATGGTTGTCGCTGAGCAC
The DNA here is from genome assembly GCF_021521415.1 of Bidens hawaiensis. Lineage (NCBI taxonomy): Eukaryota > Viridiplantae > Streptophyta > Magnoliopsida > Asterales > Asteraceae > Bidens > Bidens hawaiensis. The sequence continues at coordinate 511,996 of NW_027491917.1, forward strand.
AGCGGCCAACTCGATGGCGTCAGAGAGGGTTAGTGGGTTCCTGGCCCATACAGAATCTTGAATTTCCATGGGGAGACCCCCAAGGAATTTCTCTATGGCTCGGCGGGAAGGGGTAACAAGGTGAGGGACAAGCAGGCTTAGTTCATGGAAGCGCGTCGCGTACTCGCGCGCTTCACCACTGTACTGCTTAAGATTCCAAAATTCCTCCTCCAGGCGCTTAACTTCGTTGGGAGGGCAGAATTCTCGCGTAAGAATTTCCTTGAATTCCTCCCATGTCATGCTAGAAGCAGCCTCTGCGCCACGCGCATGAGCTACTCCATTCCACCATGTAAGCGCTCTAGATTCCAGGACACTGGAAGCATATAGGGTTCGTCTGTCTGAGGGGCATTGGGTGTGGAGGAAAGTGTTTTCTATCTTCTCAAGCCACTGGAGCATCACGGTGGCTCCTTCAAGACCTGTGAACTTTGGAGGGTTACCCGCGTTAAAGGACTTAATGTTATAACTGGAGGTACTATTTTGGCTCAAGGCTTGGGCTATCGCGGCGGCCATTTCCTGGGAACGTTGCTGTCTACGCATGCGCGAGGCTTCTCTTCTCTGAAATCGGCGAGATAGCGGAGGCATTCTATAAAAATTTTAATTTTAGTTAATATCTTAGTTTTATCGCAAAGTATAACCTCGAAAAGCTTGGTTTCACGGAGTTAGATACTATCAAAAGTTAAAGTAAAATAAATGACCCTAATTGCAGACTTAATAAAGGTAACGAATTCGAATCAAGAATCGACAATTCATGTATCACCATGACTTTCCGAATTCCCAATTTAAAATATACGAGTAAACGAGTATTGGAGATTGACGATTCATGTATCACCATGACTTTTCAATCTTCAATATAATATATACAAGAAAATGAGTATTGGAGGTTGACAATTCATGTATCACCATGACTTTTCAAGTCTCCAACCTCAGAACATAATCGTAAATGGAAATTGAAAATCAACTATTCATGTATCACCATGACTTTTCGGATTTTCAAATCCAACAAACGAGTATGTAAGTAAAATCAATAAAAATCGAAATTTAACAAAAATCGAAATATCGCGGAATAAAACATAAAATCATATACTGCGCAAGCGCGAGCATATTCATAAATAACGAGTAATTAACAATAAGCGCGCAAACATGAGATTTCTCTCATGCGCGAGAAGGGACTCTTAGGTATTCTAGGCCGTTACGTCTAACCACCTATCCTAAAGTCAACGAGCTCTGATACCAATCTGTAACACCCCGACCAAAGGCGGATTATACATCGGGGCGCCACATATTGTTTCATTACTCGTGACACTATTGGGTGTCAATATTTAATAAATATATTCATTCGCGCACGCGCAAGGTAAACACAAATAACATAAATCAACATATTATAAATCAAAATATTCGAACAGCAGTAACTTGTCTTGATACATTTTAATCTAGGTCCAAAAGTAAAAACGTCCTATGTGTCCACAAGCTCCAAAACAGCTACTGCAAACCTGAACATGTGTTAAAATAAACGTCAAACACTTGCGTGTTGGTGAGAAATCAAGTTTAATACAATACATAGATAACAATAAATCTGCGCGCAACACGTGTATGTCTGGTGTTTAACAAGGGTGCAATCAGATTGTGATCAAGCCTAGATAGATCATAGCTCATAGTTCATAGTTCAATCCGTGCTCCCAATTGAGCACAAAAACGAGAAAACATCTGTGCAAGTGTAAACAAAGAAAACCGTAAACGATAGGTCTCCCGTGTTCATCTAATGGATCCATGAAAACTGCGGAATAGGCCGAACAAAGCGGTTAATGATACACACATACAAATAAACAGCCAAGTAAACGTCCTCAACACATGGGATACTGCGCGACTAAAGTTCATAAACAAGTTTAAGACTCTAAGTTTGTATGAACACATGAACATCCCAAAACATTAAAAATAAAAAGGGATTAGGTACGAGATTACTCACTTGATAAACGATGCGGTGTAAGATAAAGCAAGAACCAACTTTAAACAAGCACAAGTTAACCTATAAATAAGATTATTGTTTTAATGATTGGTTTTAAGTCTTGATATAAGTTAGCATAATTAAATTATTATGTATATATATTACCGGAAAAGCAGGACAGAACAGGGAGGAAGACGAGGCAGAGAGGGAGGCGGCAGAGAGAGCAAGGAGAACAGGAGAGATTAAGTGTTTTGTGTGTGTAGTGTTAGGAAAAATAATACTATTATTTATAGAGAAACCCTAGGGAACACAATCCCTAGAAAAAGGGGAAAAGATCTCAAAAAGCAAAAGATTCCAAAAGCAAAAGATATCAAAAGATATGGCAGCTGCAGGGGGCAAGATAAAGCTGACAGGGAACAGTAAAAAGGCATGGGCAGGTCAGTTAAAGGTACTGGTCAAGCATGGCAAAAGCAGATCTCAAAAGATAATGTCAGTCACTTTTTCTGCCAACCAATGGGGTTGGTGCGCATGCTGCGCCGAAAGTAACTTTTCAGACAAAGCAGACTAGGTCAACGGCTCAAAAGATAAGATATCACAAAAGCAAACGGCTGGACAAAACAGAAGAAAACTCAAAGGGTTTATCGCGAGAAGGCTAAGGCGCGTCGCGGGAAGAATCACATTTCTTAGCGCGCCGCGGGAGGAACTATAATTCCTAGCGCGCCGCGGGAAGAACTATAATTCTTCGCGCGTCGAGGGATGAACTACGATTCTTAGCGCGTCGCGGGAAGAACTACCGTTCTTCGCGCGCTGCGAGAAGAATTACAATTCTTAGCGCGCTGCGAGAAGAGTTCGTCTCGCGTATCGCTGGAACAGATGGTCTTCACGCAGGCTTCCTGAAAGGAGTCTGGCGCGTGGAGCTGCGCAGACAACCTTAGGCGGGAAGAAACAAAGGACAAGGAGAGGAGAAAAAGAAGGAAACAAGGCTTAAGGGCGGGACGGCGACAAGAGGGAAAAGAAGGCGGAAAGAGAGAATAAGAGGGATGGGACGGCGGAAAGAAAGAGAGAGAAAGAGGCGGGAAGGAAAATATATTATTATTATTAAAAGTAAAATATAAGTATAAATAAATATTAAATCATAAAAGAAGGAGATCGGGTCAGAGAAACGGGTACCTGGGTCGGGTCGGATCGGGGTAGATGTCACACAAATCATATAAGGTTTACAGGGCAAGGCGTTAACAAAATATTTATATTCACAATAAAAATTCAAACATTATAAGAATGGCTAGGTATCTACCCGCCTACAAAATTACAAATCTATCCTAACGGTTGGAAGAGATCTCAAGGTTCAAGCTTCAGGACCACTCCCTCCAAACCCACTCGAACCCGCACCATCAGTTGTCTGTGGCGGTTCGAGGAAAGCCTTGAGAACAGCTAGCCCGTCATCAGCAGCCGCAATTTCGTTCACCTTCTCCACAACCGGATGTGGGAAGGCAGCATACTGGTTCACAGCTTGGTCGTAGGCAGCTTTAGTGTCTACATCATGTAAAGGAAAGTTGGAAGGCGGGATGCCCTTCTCTGCAAATCCTAGACCAAGCAGGAAACCAGCCTTCTCCCCGTCCTCATGAGAAGCGTTGAGGGCTGCACTCATGGCATCGTCATAAGATGTGTTCGCGAAAATCCGATGCACAACCTACAAAAAAAATATATATCAAAAACTTTTCTAAGTATAAAGAAAAGCGTAAAGCAAAGGAATTATTAAGTTATGCGTACCTGAGGCAACGCTTCTCGTAGAAGCCACTCCTTAGTGATCAGAGCTTCTTGGAGGGTAGCTTGAGCTTGATCGCGGGCACGTTCGTCTTCATTTTTGTTGAGGTTGGCAAGCAACACATCCTTAGCAGTAGCCTCTTCAACGCCCCTAAGCTTGCGCTCAGTGCGATCAAGCATACCCTTCTGATCCAAGAGCTCTTGGAGCTTCTTGGCATCTTCCAAAGCCAAAGCATCATGAGCCTGCTGAAGCTTCTCTAGTTTGGCTTTGAGCTCTTCGTTCTCAGTGCGCAGAGGCTCAGCAACGGCTTCAGCTTTGGTGGCCCTCTCGGTCGCATTACGCGCGGTTTCCTTGGCCAACCTAAGCTGTTCATTGACAGCTTGGGTAGCCTTGGAACGGGCCTCATGCCTGGCCTGAATCTCGACCTCGAGGTCCTTGAAGGCCTTCTCCTTCTCCGCAGTGATGGCAGCGAGCTTCTTGATCTCTTCCCGCAATGCTCGCGCTTGAGCCACTTCTAGGCTACGCGCCGTCTTTAACTTGTCGTTTTCACGACAAAGTAGCTCGACGCGCGGCTGCATCCGGGCAAGGAGGATTCGGAGCTCATTGGACAGCCTACCCTCCTGGTAGCTGGCCATTACCTCCCCCAACGCACCGCTTGGGGCGGCGTGGCGCGCCCAGTCGACGCAGTCCGCAGCCGTTCGGAGGGTCGTTCCCCGGCGGATATTCCACCGTGGAGCATACACTTCATTGGAATCCGAAACTGCAAAAACAAAAAACAATTAGGAAAAAATGACAAAAGGGATAATAGGCCAAAATAACCCCACGCACCTGTAGGATCTATAACAGGCCGGTAACCGCCAAACCCATCACCCGAACCTAAAGGATATCCATCCAAGAGGTCAAGGAGATGGGAAGGAGGCAAAGATTGGCTAGAAGTCCCAACCCTGAACATACCTGAGGAACCGGTCATCGACGAGGTAGTCGCTGGCGCCGGAGGAGGCATGGTGGAAGCCACCGTGGTAGAAACCATCGGAGGTGAACTCATTGGAGATGAACTCACAACCGTGGTCGCTGCTGCGGAGCTTGCAGAAAAAATCACCGCCGGCTCAGTGAAGGATGCAGTAAAAATGGCACTGACGGCCGGCGGAGATGATGTCACAACAGGAACAGTTGACTCAACGGTATGAGCAACTGAACCAGCACCGGAAGCAGGCGCAGCCGCCTGGGTCATCGCCTCGGATTGGTTGACCAAACCTATCGTCATGGGTCCGGAATTGCTTCCTCCCGCACCGCTCTGGAATGCGGATACATCCACTCCTGCGTGAAGACAACAAAATATTAAAAACAATGGCGGAAAGAAATGTGGAAAAGGTAAACAAAAAGTATACTTACGGGTTTTCTTTATCTTGAAAGATCTGACGGGCGGAGACGAACCCGTTGGAACTGGCCTCTTCACGCCAGCCACCATCGCAACGCTTGGTTGCTCGGTGACAACCGTCTCAACCTCCGAGACAATGGTCTCGCCACTACCAAGGTCCCCCGCCGCCTCCTCACTCTCAGTAGCGGAATCCGACTGATTCCCCAGGTCGACGACGGAAGCGGCCTTCGCCTTGCCCTTCCCGCCAGCAGCCTTCTTCTTCCTCGCAAAGAAGGGCCCATCTGCGGATTCCTCATCGGAAGATGACAAAATCAGAGGAATTCTGGCAGAAGTTTGAGCATGAAGGGGACGAGGGTTGAAGAATTTAATACCTGGCCGAGTGGCGCTCAGGATCTCATGACCTGCCTGATAGACTTCGACGAACCTATCCGCAGTTTGCTCCAAGAAGGGCAACTCGTTCTCGTCAAGATCACGAGTACCCAACCGCGCGGGACCACCAGTCTCCCACGGATACAGGAGCGATTGCAAGTCGTTCCCCTTTGAAATAAGAAAAGATAAGTGTTAGTAGAAAAACCCTAAAACAACACAAAAAATGGAGCATACCGTAAGGAATAGAGCTCAAACCGTATTCGAGGACGATGGGTACTTGCGGCGCCCCAGACCCGGCATCCTTCCACACGCGGCTCATGCCGAGCATCACTATCCCAGACTCCGCGAAGCGGTAAACCGGAGTCTGGATCTGGGAGATCTTGGCGAACCATTCCGCTTCCTGGTAATTGGAGGCGTGAAGGTTAGGAAGCGCCCTCCCGTTCTTGAACGTCATCGCAATGGGGACGACGCGAGCAGAGATATAGAAAAACTCCCGCTTCCAAGACCGAAGACTGCGCTCGGTAGCGCAGATCTTCAAACCCTTGATCCGAGTGACCAAGGTATACCAACCCTGGATGCACCTCCAGGAGTAGAAGGTCATCAGGCGGTCGACGCGGGGCTCGATGCCCAGAATGTGGCACACCCATTCAAAATGGCGAACCTTAGCGATCGCCATCGGGTGCACCTCCGTCAAGTGTACACCGTGTTTCTCCAGAACACGGTACACAAACTTCGTTAATGGGAATCTGAGATTCCCATATATGAAGAATGAGGCATAAACCCCTATCTTGCCCTTAGGGGCATCATACACCGTCTGGTGGGGCTCTGGAAACTCAGGCTCGTAAGGCTCGAGCATGAACTTCTTGACGATATAGTGATACAAATCGACAGAAAGAGTACACTGGCATTCGCCAGCAGTACTCTTATCGTCCTTATCAGACGTGGACGTCGGGTTCTCGAGGTATGCATCGGACTCCTCGACAGTAACCTCGAGATCATGAATAGAAGACATCTTTTAGGTATGAAAGAGAACGATTTCAGGAGAATGCTCGACAGAAAAGTTAGAGTATTCGCCGGAAATCGTTTAGAAGAAGAAGAGTGAAGTGAAGGTATGAATTGAGACGCACCCTCTCCCCCCTTTATATACTCATCGCAATGAATGCGATGAATTTAATACGGAAGAGAGAGAAAGCGCAGGTGCAATGAAACGGCGACACGTGGAAAAAGAAAGCTGGCAACAGCTGTCAAAAGGACGCGTGTCATAAAACCCGCGCCCACGCGCCTGAAAACTCGCGCCCACGCGCCTTAAAAAGCGTCTGGAATGACCATATACTGTCACGTCGTCATAACTTCCTGCACGTCCTGAAACCGTCAGAAGACGCTAACGTCCCTTCAGCCGTCTGGACTGTCCTTATCTTTTCACCAACTCTTCGAATTTCAAAAAGATTCAAAAAGATTCAAAAATAAGAGGGAATATACCCCCTTACCTTGGAAAGCAAGAAACCGTAAGACAAGTGCGGGTACAGTGTCAAGGCGAAACCCTTCACATACTTAGCACTGGCAGGGAATTGAAACCAAGAAGGATCTTATGGGCCATGCTTGCGGAAAGAGAAATAACATCTCCGCATGGCGGGAACGTTGAGAACTAGATTGTTTGAAGCTTCAAGGTGGAATTGGTAGTTTAACATAACTGATCACTATGTCCAAAACTACCAAAACCTCGTGAAGAATCTATACAGGTGAAACTCAACGCTCCCGACTTGCGAAGAGATTAAACATCTACCCGCATCATGACCAAAGATCAGGCAGAAAAGTCGGGAATTTCTGCAAGTGACATTGGGAAAACTGCGGGAAGAATCCCCACTGGAAAACCTTAAAGAACAAAAAACCCCTCTTTAAAACCCCTCGCTTAAAGTCCAAAAGTTCACCTCATTAACAATTCATGAGAAGAACAATGGACTGGGGGGACTTGAAGAGGTAGGTCCCCGCAAAGCCCAGTTGGACCCGCAAGACACACCTTGAAGAGGTACGTCTGCGCAAGGACCAGCTGGTTCCGCAGGACCCACCATGCTCAGAGAGATGAAGACCTTACACGTAGTAGGCCAGCTGTTCCCGCAGGAAAGCCTCCCTTGGTACAGTACCCCGCCTGTCCCCGCAGTTGTGGGTACAAGCCAAGAAGGAAGGCCACCCGCACTAACAGTAAGGCTACACGCATAAGGCACTAACTCAATACTTCAGTAATGTCACCTGAAGAAGGAATGAGCAGGGCGGGAATATTCCCGCCCAAAAGAGCTAGTCCGTACGCTTCTGGAAGATCTTTTGTACTATACCTGCCAAGGTATGGACAAAATAGATAAGATCTGACCAAAGCAGCCCATGAACCAATCACAGGGTGACAGCTCACCGACAATAGTACGAGGAGGAGCACGCTCCAGTACAAAATGTCACTATCAGCCGCTGCCTACCCACCAACTCCCATCGTGGCACGTACATAGCCCGTAGTTGGTGGAAAAGGAATATTATACAGCTGGCCGTACCTGCTTGGAAATCTACCTTCGGCTATAAATACTCCAACGCCTTGGAACGGTATCAGGATCTTATCTTATCTTCTCTCTAGCTATTTCTCTCTATATACACTTATATTCAGAGCAATCTAGTCTGATTCTCACGCCGGAGGGTGGTCACAAGGAGGAACCCCTCAGTGACGAGCTCACGGTGTCTGTTTTGCAGGTTGAGAAGAATAACCATCTTTGCCGGACCTAACCCTCGTGGGAAACATCTAGTAACCCTAAGATTATCCTTAATCTGCCTGGATCACTTAGTGTTTCTTCAGCTCGTTTAATTTACATAGATTGAACTCGATTCAATCTCTGTGTTTAGAGCTTGAGCTCGGCTCGTGAGTAGTTTTTAATCTCAAGCTCGCTTCGTTTACTATTTATTAATTAATTATTATATATTTTCAACTATAATTTTATATACTTAGTTTATTTTCATAACTATATATATCAAGTAATATTTATATATATATACAAACACATGATAAAAATTACATAAATGACAGGCTCATTTAAGTTTGTAAGCCAACTCGAGCTCGATAGGTGGAGCTTGGGATTGGGCTCGTTTATTAAGCGAGCTTGCTCTTAGGCTCGAGCTCAGGCTCGTTTAAGCTTGGATTTATTGAGCTTTTTCACTAGCCGATCTCGAGTAACTCGCGAGCAGCTCGGCTCGTTCACACCTCTAGAGAGGGCTAATTGATTCACATGCTTTATTCAGTGTGTTTATAAATATGACCGTGTAAGAAGCTCCATGACTGATTCAAAAGTTTCCTTTTAGTGAACCTAACAAACAGTGGTGTTGATCGATTTAGAAGTAGTCTTTTAATGGAATAATTAAGATACTATCAAATAACCCATGAATATGATGGTTTATTTTCTTCATTCGTAATTTTATTTTACTTTTAAATAGTTTTTCGGTTGAAAACATAATGAAACATAAAAGAGATTTTAAAAAGATTAACAACGTTACATAAAACGTTTGAAGATAGTTTTTGTATACATCATGGTTTTTTTAGTACGCACGAATTTATATAAAAAGCATTAAAGTTTTTATAAGTATTTGATTAAACATTTACATTGTTTAATAACCGGAAAAACATAGTTGATTTCCATAAAACTCGTCTTAATGTCTCCAAACATTTTTCACTTAATAAATTATGACGATGTGGTTTTATCATATACTTTTGAAATTGAGCCAAATATGTTTTCACCTATCACTATTTATGAAATATATTACAATCTTTGAAGCTAAAGTGGTTCCGTTTTCAAGGTAATTCAACATGATATTTAGTTTTTTTTAGTCTAAATTCACTAAAACTCAATCAAAGTTAATTGAGTAATTATAATCACAAGTTCTATCCGGTCAAACCATGTTTAGATACTGTCGAGCCAGTCAGCAGACTCAAGCGTTTGGCTAGCTTTTCTTGAAATTTTATTTTTATAAAAACGAGTTAAAAAGTATCAAATACTCAAGAAAGAAGAAGTTGAAGGACAAAAATTGGTGTGTAGTGAAAAGTGGAGGGAAACTTTGGTAAATGATTAAGAGTGCATTAATTAACGTGCAATCCACCCTGGCATATAACTGGTACAGTTGCCGTTGCATTTACAGTCGCCGTCCTCGGTTTTAATTTTTAAACAAGTCCATCCATTTTTATTACATTAAAATAAGCTTATTTTTGTCACTGACTCACGTGTTCACTTTAACATACTAGACGGGGGTCCGTGTTATGCAGCGGGTGTTTGAACCTGTTAATCACGTATAAATATAAGTGTTTATGGTTCGGTTAAAACCTTGAAATCGTTTAAATCGGTCATTTTGACTTACTTTTTTCTTTTTTTACTTTCGGTTTGTTGGTCGGTTTCAAAATTTTCAAATCATAGTGAAGGATTGGTTCGCGGTTTATATTGGCAACCGGCCATATGAAACCAGACCAGACTGTAAATGTTGAATGCAATTTAATCTTTTTTATTATTAATTATTATATATGTTTTGTAATATATATTAGATATACTTAAATTTCAATTGAACATAATTTTTTTATTAAAAATAACTTGGCTATACAACTTCAAATTAACCTAATTACAATATGATTTATTTTGTAATATTTGTTGTTATTATTTCACGTCCTAGATCATCTATTAATATTTATTATTTATGTGGCTAAAATTATCATTTTTATTTATGATCATCTCAAGTATCATATTATGTTGGTTTTTAGTTAAAATTGATGGTACATTTAAATTATTAATTATTTTAAACTAAATTTATTATTAAAGTTTAAACTGTGAAACCAAACTGGAACCAAGCCGTTAGTAACGATTCGGTTTCAACTTTCAATGGTTGAGCTTGGTTTTAGACGACAAAAAATCTGTATTAACGGTTGGACTCATAAGTTGAACTTAAAAATCATCAAAACCGAAACTGAACACCCCTATGTAACATATTAATTTATTTAAAATGAAAAAAATTACAACAATATCATATCCAAATTAAAGAGAACAAAATGCTCGTTTTTATGGTGCAATTTTTTTATAAAAATATTAACGTATGAAAAGGCTATAATCGTTTAAAAATCATGGGTGAGAAGTTAGTTTACTAGTTAAATTAAAAATATAATATTGTTATAGATGGGGGACTAAACTTGTAAGTTGAATGCATTGTGTTTAAAAGACATGTTTACCCTTACTAACACATGTACCTCATGCTTTAAATGTTAAATTACTTAAAAATGAGTGTCTTAATTTGCCCTTGTTTGATGTATTATATATAGTATAGATATAGATAAATCATATATGATATTATTATTATTTTGCTGACTCCGTTACCTTATAGGTAAGCAATTGGATAGTCGGCTAAGAATCATAATTAAGATCCAAGTGGTGGTGTTTGTGCCTTTGTGTGAGATGTGAACAAACATACCTTAACTTAAATGTTAACTTTTAAATATAACTAAAAATTACAACCTTTTTTAAGCCAATTTTAGAAATACAATAAAAAAGTTTCACATAAAGTCCTTGTTATAAGTCATTTACCCGGTTCAGACTCATTTAAAAGTTTAAATTCAAATAAAAAGTTTATATTTACTAGCCATATTTCTGCTCATCCTTGATCAAAGAATTCTTAACGAATCTTAATGATGGACCTGCCTCTACGAAAAGAAATTGAAAAAATATGTGACCACGAAATGTATACATCAAGAGAGAATACGGTAATACATATGTTATGTTACCTGACTCTCTAAGAGAGTAAGAGTATACATTAAACCCCTTCAACTTCCATCAAGTACATAAATATTCATTTGCATTGCATAAGGTAAGTGAATTAACCTAGCACATCAACTATATAAAGTCGCTAATAATATGAAAAATGTTAAATCATATATAGTCAAATACAAATATAAATCGAGTTGAACAGTTCATGTATACGAACATTTTTATAATATCAAAATAGCAAAATACGAGATAGACATAACATATATTTGTATATTAAAGGTCCCGTTCAAATAACTCAATCACTAGGTTGCCATTGCATGTTCATCCGGTGGTCAGGGGTTTTGCCATAAGAATTTTTTCTCGGCAGGTTTTAGGTTCGAGATCAACAAGTGTATGACATTAATAAGAGAACACTAATGATGTAGGATTGAACTTGTATAAGCAGAGTTTGGTAATTGTTATGAACTTTTAAGAAGAGACACTGTTATCATCAAGCTAATACTGAAGGGATATTAAAAGGTTAGAAATTGTGAATTATAAAATTAAAATTGTTGGTTTATTTAACCTATAATTTAGTTTCCTCGAAGTATGATAACGATATTTGGTGAAAATAAAACAAAATATACAAATAACTTGTTCAACGCCAACATCGCACCCTAGCCACCGGCTTGCCGTACATCCACCACCACCTTGTCATTAATTTGTCACCATAGGGCCGGCAATCCAACTCTTTAAGTCTTTCAATATTTCATTAGGGTCTTATATCTTAAAGCAATATATATCTCTAAGTGTTTAGCATAAATAGAGGATGCCAATATTTTGGTTATAAGATGAATTTTACTATCCTTCATAGTTCATAACATATCTTATTAGAATCATATCTCGTATTTAGTTTCATACCTTTCAAGTATCCAAATACTCATTACTCGTTCGTTGATTACCTTACCTGTAGGCATCTGTGGTTCCTATTTATGATATTACATATGGTTAAAGATTATCAAATAAGATTTCTACAAGTCTAAAAATACATCTTTGGCAAGAAAAAAATAATATGAATCGTGTAAACATATGTTAATCAAATATATTAAACTCTTCACCTGTCATAAAACCAGCCAGCTTCCGGTTCGCTCTCCAATCACATTTATTGGTATAACGAGTCAAAGTCGTAACGAACAAGAAGAGATGTATAAATAATATATTTCGTATAAAAAAAACAACACCCTTTCTTACTTGAGATCCTAATTAGTAATCACTATTCCCGGAACCTAAATTAACATTACATGGATTTCACATTTGTGCAAAAAGAAGCTCGTTCCACGTGTCAGGAACACCCGGCAAACACCAATGCAAACAATCTTGCATCCCGGGAGCTGCTCGAATAGAGTACCTTGATATATGACCTTCCTCTCTCACCAACGACAGACCCGTTATATCCAACAACTTAACATCCGATCCCTTAATCGCACCTGCTGCAACCGGATCACTAGACTCATCTTGCAACACTTCCAGTGACCCGGGTGCTGTGCTGTCACATGTACCTCCGGTATTCCATTCTCCATTAAAAAAATGTCTGGGTGATATCGACCTCAAGAAAGCCTTCAAATCCGGGTGCTTTGGTAACTCAGAGTGAACCCACCTCACAACACTATGAATTGTAAAGTTTTTAGCCCCACCAATATCTGCAATCCTCCTATTGGTGTTCGGTTTCCCGCCAACATACATAACCCATTTGTTTGCATTAAGCTTCCCTCGGTTCCAATGATGCCCCGTGTTGAGAACAAGGACATGAATCCTGTCAAGATAATGTTTCAGAAAACTTGGCGGGCGGTCAAGGTGCATCGCATATTCCGTGGTTGGACTTGTGGGGTCAACAGGCTCTATGTCACATAGACTTGCAGACCAGTAGTACAACATGGTGGTGTTAGTCTTTGGGAACCGATAAGCCCACCCGTCGGGCCGGGCAGACCCCTGGGCTTTCGCCAGCCCGTATTCCTTTCCAACGTCTTCAACATCCTGTGTATCTTCACCACCTGTCACCATGCACATTAGAGATTGGAACTGCTGGCGGCCCAATGAGTCTCCAACAAAAGCTAATGTTTTGTCCTGCATTCTGGAGTATGCATAGCAATTAGTGAAATGATAATCTAATTGACCGCCACCAGCTATGTATATATATGAGTGTGTCTGTATGTATACCTTTTGAGGAATTCAGCTCCTGTAAAATCATCCATTTTGCAATCTTTTGGCTGCCACTTCAACTTTTCATACCCAAAATCAGTTCTTTGTGTCAAACGACAAGCCCACATCCCAGATAACCATTGTTTACAACCGAAACCAGAATAGAGAGGTCGATTATCAGCAGGGACCCACTTTCCTTTACCATAGTTGCAGGCTGGTATAACCAATAGGCAAACAAGTAGTCAGTATCGGTATTAATTAACTCTGAGCTAAGGAGAACTGCACTACTTTCAGTCACCATTTGGTAAAAGCTAAAGAGAATTGCACCATTAAACAAGTGGTCTAACTAACTACGAACAAGATGATACTGAACACATCAAACGGTTTCGATCAAAAAGTATATCATTTTGTGAAAGAAATTTGAAAGGACTAAAATACACTGAAAATAAATGAACACTGAAAAGATGATGATGACCAATAAATGTTATTAGTGTATCGCACGTGATGGACAAATCCAACAGAATATACGCCACGTGCCTTTATTTGTTAGCTGGGACCATTTATGTGATATAGCATATGGTAAGGAAATGAATGTAAGAAGCACCTTGTGTTTCTACTTTAGCTACTGGAGCATCGATCACGGTTGATTGAGTTATTTGTGAAGTCAGCGGCTGCTGTTTAACCGTTTCCGACCTCTCTTCTTCTTCTTCTACTTCAGAAACAGTTTGTTCGACGGGAAGCGTTTTGTTTTCTGCACCAATGTTACATGAATAAATGTTGCAAAACAAAAAAGATCCAGCAAGATATTCTTCTACAATGAGCTTTGATTGATATAAAGCAAGTCTAAACAATCGCATAAACGACATCTCACCCGTGCTTAAAAAGAATAGATATTAATTAAATAAAAAAAGCAAGCAATTAAGTATAAAAAAGATAATATGAGAAAGGTGTGTAGGGTACATACGATGGTGAGAAGTATTTGGATAATGATCATCAACATCATGGTGTGGAATGCTTGTTGAGAGTGATGGGGAAGTTAAAGCAAGAGGTTGTTCAGGTAATTGTTCATCATCATCGTCTTTAAACGGAGGAGTGACATGTATCCTTTCAGCATCATCTATCATCATGGTGAGAAACAAGTAGATAGTTTAACAACAATTAACAACTTCCTAAAAGAAAGATAATGTTGTTTAATAATAATAATAATAACCACCTGGAAAGAGATGATGATTATGATGAGGTGGTAAAGTAGTAGTGAGAAGAGGGGTTTTCTCCCAATTCCAGAGGAGAAGAAAGGCGCAAACAAAGACGAGAGAAAAGAGAGAAAGCTGCTTCATTTTCAGACCCCCATTCAAATACCACCCGGTACCTCCTCCTCCTCCTTTCATACCACCCCACTTAATTCTTCTTCTGCCAGAATAATAAAAAATATATATATAATATTAAACCCCCTAACTAAAGTAATACTAAAATCAATCAGATCTCAATCGAATTGAGTGAAAGCAAATCAATCAATTAAGCAATTGAATTGGAAGAAACAATTACGATCGGGATCTAAATATAAATCTAAAATAGGCACAGAGAGATAGCATTGTAAGTAAGTAACTACGAACGAACTAATCAATTAACGATGTATACTGTGCATTTAGGGATTACATACCTGCCTGCAAAACCAGAAAGAAAGAAAGCAAGCAAGCAAGCAAGCAAGGAAGCGGTCACAATCAATGAATCAATGAAATGAATAGCTAGAATAGAATAGAATAGATTTAGAATTACTTAAGTGAGTGTTCACATGTCATGTTTATTATTATTTTTTATTTTATTTAATACAATAGAATATAATATATCGGTTAAAAGTTACGTGTAAATCTATATATTTTTTTTACTCTTTATATTTAAAAACAAAAAACAAAAACCGCTTTTCATTAAAACAACAAACGAACTAGCGATATGACCGGTTAGTCCAATAGGCAAAACTAGCGAAAAACCTGAGAGAGCAACCAAGGCAAAACTACACAAAATCATGTCTTTCCAATAGGACTTGACTAAGGATGATATAAGTTAGTCCTAATCTTAATCCAAACTAATCATAATACCACAACCCCACCTCTAGCTTTATGACCCTCCTTTTCTTCTATATGTAGATTATTAGTTAAAATATATTAGCTTAATATGTTTACAAGTTTAATCAATAAATGCGTCATTTTGAAGACATTATATATGGAATATAAACTGTCAAAAGCAAGATAACATGTTGCAATAAAGTAAAGTATTAGTGCTACATAAATGGGCTATAATCCAATTTTAGTTGGGCTGCAACTTGGGTCCAAGGAAATCTATGGACTTGAAGAAAGCATGTCGGCAATTTTGAGTTATATTTCGAGTCCAAGATTAATCAATTTTAATTTTGACATGCTTAATCTATGGTTTGTTTCTATTCGTTTACTCATATGTCATGCTTAATCATTTTTAAATTTGACACTTAGGTTTAATTCCAGTTTTTTATTCATAATTATGTGAATTCATTTTGGGATCCCAACTTTTGTATTTGTTTGCGTTAAACACCATTTCGGATGGGGTGCAAGGGCCAACCCGTTAACCCACTACACATGGAGTTTTTTGATTTGATGCAACAATAAGCCAACACACATGGCCGTTATCGCCCCATCCAAAATGATGTTTAACGCCCTTTTTGAGTGATTTGGTATTGAGGTCAGCCCACTACACAAAACCTTATAGTAAAAACTGGAAAAATAAAAAGAGTTTAGATGTTGACATGTATTGATTCATAACTCCTTCCCATATGTTTTTACGCCAGTTACTTTTCCGAACCTACATGCTATAATCTTTAAAAGGAAATTAAGAAGATAAATCCCATAATGTAGATGCTGACTTAAGAGTGTTGTTGTTAGTTAACTAGAAAAGTTTGATAGAATGATTTGGAAGATTGTGTGATAGCAACTTAGCAAGAGTTGATGATATTGGACTAGTAAGGCATGGTGGGGCGGACCATGCACAAAGACGGGTGGAATTTCGCTTCTTTAGGATGTGACATTTACGGGCTGCAAGAGGTCCAAATCACTGCCTCAAATTGGACTCCTTTGTCTTGTCTTCTCTTGAACGGATGAGGTGACAATAACATTTTCTTAAGGAATCTTTATTCATTCATAGTTTTTCAATTTAGCTTTGAGTTTCCTTTGATATCAATCAAAATGAGTCATTAACTTATCCAATAATCCACATCAAACATAAGTAATCATATATTTATAGAAAAAATAACTTTTACACTCATGTGATTGAAATTTCTATGCGGTTTTTATGCAATTTAACGTCAATTACAAACAATATAATAATAATAATAATAATAATAATAATAATAATAATAATAAAGTTAGTGTGTTGAACTTGGATAAACATAATAATAAATTAAATAGATTAAATGGATTAAATAAATATAAATAATTAAAGAATGGTTAGTTGGTTGGTTATAAAATGGTTTGACGTCCGACATGACAGTTGTCCATGATTGGTATGGTATTTCACACGTTTGACACCATATCATCGGAAACAAAACATCAGATCCCGGTAGCAGCCACTCACGTTCGTCTCCGACCACACCTTTTCATCATCAAACCAAACCAAACATCCTTCCTTAATCAATTAATTAATATATACTCTGTTATTATGTTTTTTGTTTATCGCTTCACTTTCATATTTTCATGATCCCTTGGAATCCCCGAAGACAACCTCTTTCTTTGTTTGTATATAATTATTAATTCATCTCCACTTTCTACAAATTTGTAGATGGGACAATTTATTATCTTAAGAGCTTGTTTTCATGGTCTCTGCATACTTATATTTACCATTCTTTTATGTTACAACCAATTCACCCATAAGACAACACATGGTTTAGCTTTTAAAAGCCTGGTGATCACAGAACCAACCGACTGTTCCGGGCTGACTCAACACACGGGTTTTGCAAACCAATGCGACTTCCTAAAAGGAAACCCCCAATGCAAATCCGGTGGCTATTTTTACTACCTTAACTTTTTCTACTGCGACTGTCAAAACCATGCAACTTTGGGTTACATTAGTCTTGCAATATGGGTAGTCGCCTTGTTTTATTTGTTAGGGAATACATCTGCTGATTACTTCTGTTGCTGCCTTGAAAAGTTATCAAACGTGTTGCGGTTGTCACCGACCGTGGCAGGGGTGACCCTGCTTCCGTTAGGTAACGGCGCACCTGATGTGTTTGCGAGTATCGTTGCGTTTGTGGGGACCACGGATAACGCTGATGTGGGGTTGAATAGTATTTCGGGTGGGGCTGTTTTTATTATTTGTGTTGTGGTTGGGACGATTTCGCTATGTGTGGCTGATCAGGAAGTGTGTATTGATAAGAGATGTTTCGTGAGAGACGTGTGCACGTTTCTGTTCGCGGTTGTGATACTTGGTGTTATTTTGTTTGTGGGTGAGGTTAATGTTGGTGGCGCGATTGCGTTTGTGTCAATTTATGTCGTCTATGCGACTTTCGTTGTTGCTAGTGAAATATTAAAGAAGAAAAATGAAAATTTCAAAATACAAGGGTATGCGCCTTTGTTGCCTCTTGCAGACACAGCTGAAAATAGATTGGGTACGCCGGATGACGTGGCAGTGCCACATCTTGTTGAGTCTAAGGTTCCACATTGGATGTGGACGTCACACATGGCGATATATTCAGAGTTCAATAGTCATGGTTTGGACGATAAGCCTCAATGGGGATGGATCGATGATGAAGACACACATAATGCAAATTCGGGTTCCTCGGTCAGTTCCAAGTTGTTAAAGTGGTTAGAGTTTCCGTTAATGCTACCGAGACTGTTAACCATCCCAATCATAGAGGAAGAAAGATGGTCAAAAGGTTATGCGGTAGCCAGTGTTACATTAGCACCTTTGCTTCTAGCCTTCCTTTGGAACACTCGATATCAATCAGGCGAAGTGATGATCTATATAGGAAGTGCGATGGTCGGGTGTGCGTTAGGCGTTGCTGCATTTGTGTGCACTAGAGCCGACCAACCGCCACAAAAGTTTTTGCTTCCTTGGGTTATAGGAGGGTTCTTTATGAGCATAATTTGGTTCTACATGATTGCTAATGAGCTAGTTGCTTTATTGGTTTCACTTGGTCTAATATTTGGAGTCAACCCATCAATTCTCGGGTTGACCGTGTTAGCATGGGGAAACTCAATGGGGGATTTGATGTCCAACGTGGCGCTTGCAGTGAATGGGGTGGACGGGGTGCAGATAGCAATATCTGGTTGCTATGCAGGGCCAATGTTCAACACGCTTGTAGGTTTGGGGGTGTCAATGTTAATTGGATCGTGGTCTAAGAGACCCGAACCTTGCACCATATCTCGTGATAGTGGATTGGTGTGTAATCTTGGGTTTATTGTCGTGGGGTTGGTTTGGGCGCTTGTGGTGTTGCCAAGAAACCAAATGCAGCCGACCAAGTTGTTGGGGATGGGGCTTATTGGCATTTACTTATTGTTTTTGGGTTTGAGAATAGGCATGGCTGTCGCGGTTGGAACGCTCAACAGTAGCTAGCTAGCTAGGTGATGAATATTACACGTTGTAGGATGCGTAATGGTGTAACCAGATATACAAATAAACGTTATATATGTTGTATAGCTTATTGATCTTCTGTTTTAAAACAATAAAATGAGTGAATGTATATAGAATCAACCAAACATGTTTAAATCCACAACAATATTCAACTCAGATCTTGTAAAATAAGTATGAGAGAGATGGTTTGAACTGAAGTCAGAAGACAAAATTATGAGTTTTTGGTATGTGGACCTTCAACTTTGACCATTTTCCTAGCAACCCTTAATCCTCTACAATATTGTACATCTAGCCGTTCTTCTTTAAAACTTTTATTTGGTAAAATTTAATTACTACACTACACATATACATAAGGTTTGGTATATAATTGTGTCCTTTTTGGTCAAGTTTTGAAATTTGAAAGCTAAACATACAATTTATGTACAACTAAATGATCACAAAGTCGTGTGACCCATTATTAAATTTGGTAAGTTGGGATTTAAAAGAATACGCTTATGTAGTATTGAAGTGCATAATGTTTTATATTGAGCTACATATAGGTTTTGGAGTATTTCAACCTCCATGTACTAAAGTTTTTTGTAACGTGTGAGATGTGTGATTTCAACTAGTAAAGGAGACAAGAAGCCAAAGTAATTAATTAAGATGATATATATGTAAGTAATTAAGTTGTTGATTGAGATCTGTTGGACAAATTATAATGTGTTGGCAAGTAAGTTGGCATGTAATGTAATATAAAGTGTAGAAGAGTTAACAATTAACAAGTGGAAATAATAATATTCTGGTGAAGTTATTATTATACTAGTATATTGGAGTAATTAAAAAGAAATAAGTGGTACTAGCTTATACAGATAATAAAATAAAGAGTAGCAGTATAAATAGAGACAATTGCAGTGGCAGTGGCAGTGGCAGTGGCAGTGGCAGTGGCATGGCATATATACGTAGTAGTTGCAGGCAGGAAAGAAGGAATCATCCTACAAGGCAGTCACGTGCGGCAGTGACACGACAGACAGCTTTCACTCTGTCACCACCTCCTCATCTGGCCATTCATTCATTCATCACCACTTGCTTGCTTAAAACCAGTACACCATATTATTGTTTTCAATTCTTCTAGCTACTTCAATTTGTTGTTAATAATAATAATTTGTCTCATTTACATTGACATAGGTGATTGATGGTTATGGAAGAAGGAAGATCAAGATCAAGATCTCCACCCAAGCCCAAGCCTAAGTCGCCACCGCCGGGTGGCAAACAGAAACAATTGTCAAAGGTGGTTAACATCTTGGAAACACAAATTCACTTCCTTCAGGTTACTAATTAACCTCTTCTCTGTTTTTTTTTAAGTTTTGTGTCACCAAACCAAACTCAACCTTACAGTTTTAAACCACAATGTATAGATAGAATATAATCAAAGAATTAGAAGAATGTTTATGTTTATTCATTTCTTTCTTAATATTATTGAAAACAACTTATTGTCTTTTTTAAAAAGCCAATAAGTTTTAAAGGGTTAAAAAAAGTTGTTTTCAAAAAGCCACATATCCTAGCTTTTTGGAAAAGCGACAAACTAAGTATGGAAAGGCTTTATTGCTGAGGAGAAAGTCTCTTGGGTAGAATTAGAGGCTTAAATGATCGATTGACACCTGGGCCGAACCACCGTGGGCAGTTTCGGCCCGTCTAGACCTTTCCGTTGACTGCTTATGGGCCTTGTTATTCCACTCGTAGCCCAAGCTATATATATGTTCTTTTAAATTTGGGCACTTTTGAGTTGTGACCATGTTTATCGTTTGCTAACTCTTGGATTAGTTCCTCATCAAAATGTATGTGGTTTTGGTTGATTACTTTTAGTGACTTTAGTTTAGGAATAATGGATTGATTGTTAATTAATTACATGTTTGCCCCCTTGTTAGTTTGATGCTGTTATATATATGCAGGAAGAGTTGAAGTCAATTGAAACATTACAGCCTGCTTCTTTTTGCATCAAAGAGTATGTGACTAACACTAACTAACTACTGTTTAATGTTTATCCTATCTGTTATCCAACCATTATATTCACTTTAATTTACAGGGTTACTAATTATGCTGTCGCCAATCCAGAACCACTCATCACTGTGTAACAAACCTTACTCGATCATCTACTTTACTTTCTTACTCAGTTTTCCTTAAAACTAATCTGTTTTTGTTACTATTTTAAACAAAAAGCAGGCGTGATATCAAGACTCGTAAATCTCGTGGTTTCTGGAAGTGGCTATGGTATTTTACTTGTCACTCGTATATCCCTTGTTGCTTGCTTGAGCGTCATACGGGTTTTTATATTGGATTTATTATTTTACAGTTGTTTCAGCATGTCATGTGTTTGCTGCAAGGGCTGTTCTGTTGCAACACTATGCTGCTGTTCCTTTCCAGACTGTTGTTCATGTTCTTTACCAAAGTGCAAGCCACCCGCGTGCCCTTCATGTCTAAAAGCGTGTTTGTGTTGCCCAAAGTGCGCTTGTTCTTGCAAATGTTGTTGGCCAACCAAGTGTTCCTGCCCAAAGTGTTCTACCTGCTGCTGTGTTTCTTCGTCTTGTAAATGGTGCTGCTGCTGATGATCACAAGTTCCTTTCCGAAGAAAAATCCCCGATTTGATACCTTTCTATTACATTACTTTTTCAAACCCCATCTTATAAAACTAACAGATTATAACATCCAAAAGCAACTGGTCTTCTAACTTGATTGCGGTGCTTCAACTTGCACATCATAAACAGACCCAGAGGGGCCAACGTTCGTTAGCTGGACGAGAATGATGGATCCCCTAATCTTTTGATACAAGCAAAGATTGTACTTGCTTGATAAGGAGCAAATGTGCATGAATTATATTTCTTAATTGCCTTGGATATCTCTATAAATCGTTGTAAGACCACTATTGGATTAAAGTATTTTGATGGTACTCATAATCTAAATCGGATAATTTAGTAACACCGTTGATGATTGGCATGCTAAAGGTAACTTTGTTACTATAGATGCACAACTAGTGCTATGGTCACCTAATTTACTGCCAAATTGCCAATCACCTAAGCTCTTATTGATCAGTTTAACTAATGTTAAATCGCACTTGCCACCGGCACCATATTTGATGTTGATCAAAGTTGCCCTCTTGCCCCTTACTGATGGAAACAGAACCGAGACGTCGACTGCTATGTGTTCTTATTATTAGCAAGTTCAATTCGTCTTCAAACGAAGACGATTTAAGCATAGGCATAAAGTGGTTTTATGAAAAGCATTTAAGATATGAACCAATCGCTTCTTCAGAAAACACTGTTTTAAGACCAATTATCTTGTCCAGAAAACAATAAATATTTTCATTGCAACATCTATTTCCTGTTAGTTTCCTTCTTATCACATAAAATTGTTTTCCTTATTAATCATTCATCATAACAATTAATTGATATAACCAGAGAAAAAAAAAGTGTGAAATGTCTTCACTTAAACCAAAACCACCCGACCTGGCCAAAACTCGACAAACCCAGTCAAAAACCCAACCTGGTTCTTGACTTTTGTTCACTATACTCGGAACCAGTTCATACCTACTTCTGGTTAATGAAAAAACCTGATTTGCCCACTTCTAGATGATAGCATATTAGCATGTATACATGGCCAGTTTCAAGTATGGCAAATGCACTAAAATAAAAAAAAAATGCACTGGCTGCTGGCCTGCTGGTATAAGTATACTAGTTTGAGGCCCGTGTATTACACGGGTAATTGTTAAAAATTTTAAACTTTGACCACTAAGTGAAATACAGTCAACAAATTGATCATACATTGTTAATACAATTACAGTTAAATTAATTAAAATTACATAACTAAGATTACACAAATATGTTACAAATAGGTAAAAACTTTATTATACACTATATTTGTGATTATATTAGCAGGTATACACTGTGCATAAAAAATCAAAATCTTTAGTCAATGTCTGCTTGTAACTCTTAATATATTAACATATAGATCTGCTTATAACTCTTGATATAGCCATATATATAGTTGTTCGTGTGACGAAAAAGGTTCTATAAGTACACATCAACTCTAGATAAATGATAATATATATCCATGATACTAATAAAAAAGTATTCATACACATAAAATGTCATAGCTTTTAATCAATTAATATGATGTCATTTGAAAACATCTGCTCATATTTATTAAAAAAAAACATGATTATCCCAAAAACCATATACATGAACTTTGATGATATAACATACTTAGAATCTTTACAATTTGAAATTGATTGGTCATGATAAATTTGTTGTCATTAATATTCTATTTATGACAAATTTTTAATTCACTTTATATTTTACAATTAAAAATTGTATAATCAAACAAGATAAAACCGAAAATTTAAATATAGCAAAATGATTTGTTTGTTTCATATGAATGTAATTGCCAAGAAAATGAGAAATACATACTAACATTAAAACCATGTTTAAAGGCTAAGTCTTAACAGCTGACGTTATCAGGATTTAGTCAAAGTCGATTGTTTTCATTCCACATATTATGAATCGAATGTTTATTGTTTATTATTTTAGGTATTAAAGGCTAAGTCTTAGCCGCTGACGTTATCAGGATTTAGTCCAAGTCGATTGTTCTCATTCCACATATTATGAATCGAATGTTTATTGTTTATTATTTTGAATATAAACCATAATAAACAATTTGATTAACACTTCAAAATTCACTAATCGTCTCTTGTCAATTCGTATGGAGTATACTTATTACATGTAGTAATGGATTTAGTTGGAATAAACCTATAATTTTAATGTCATATATTGAAATGACTTAAAAGATAAGGACCATATATGAAAATTGGTTGAAAAGAAGGTGAGAAGAGCTATAGTATTAATAAGTGGTAACAATGGTTGGCTTTTATTAGAATAAATAGATTGGACTATTTGCTTGGCCCATACATAAACCGGACTTAAAATAATAAACATCCAACTACCATAACATGTTTTAAAGGGTGATATTTTATTTTCCAGACGTAATGAAAAAGATATGATGTAATGTAACCATTCTTTTCACGATTATAAATGTCCAACCTAATATTACTACTTTTTTGAGAAAAAAAAATATCTTGTTTATTTCTTTTGTAGGGCCCAACTCTCAAGCGTTCTTTTTGATTTTGTCCAACTATAGGAAACGTATGTAAAAGGATAAAGGATCATGCAAATAAATCAAACGTCAGCGTATGTATATGTATGGAGACTCGTAGACATTTATGTGCTTTTCTCTAGAAGCATGTATTTATTTATTTATTTATTTATTTGTTAAATGTAACATAACCCAACAGTAAGGTTGTTGAATAAGTTAGTTTTCAAAATTCAATAACCAATTGGCACACTCAAACCAAAGGAAAACAGTCCTAGTGAGATATGTATGGGGTGATGATATTGTGACAATTATCGAGTCACTATGAAACATGACATGTTTAATAAACAGATAGTCTTCTACTTCATTCATAATTAAATTGAAATAATTTTCTTAGTTAATTTAACTGTAAATTTTATTAAGAAAAGTGAATTTTATAGCGATGCAGAAGACAAAGAGGCAACAAGCTACATAATTCTACTATTGATTTGCCATTATTTTAAATGATGGTATTGAATAAATGGAGCATGAATATAACACCAATAAACCGATAAAGAATGGAAATTGTACGTGTTTAATTGCTATTACATCCGATATACAAATTCATTTTTAAAAAAGGAAGGAACAAAAAATCAATCAAAAGAGAGCTCGATCCTTCTCCTAATAGGAAAAACCCCAAAACTTGTATTTTATGTGTCTATGGTCATAGATGTATCTTGTCTTGATGATATAGAGTACGGTAACTACGAGTAGTCTATCCTCTCTTTAATCTTTGTTGCAATGGAGAACTCCCTAGGGTTCGATGCACATTCGGGTCTGAACGCGAATGCGGGGACAAGGGAGATTTTGTCTTATGCCGTTGACCATGGTTATGATGAGGACCACTTTTACTATCCTTTTGCTCTTCTTTTTGAGCCGTATAAACAAAGGGTCCAACTTGGACCTCGTTAAAGTCCTGTAGCGACTCAAGAGTTTTAACAATTATGCTCATACATGGTCTTGCTTTAGGCCTATGGCTAAGGCATTGATAAGCCAGTTCCGCTGCCTTTTCCGCACCTGATTCCGAGTACATTCCTTCGAGTCTTGGGTCAAGTATCCGGCCGAGTTTTCGAGGACACTTGAGTTGAGGCCTAGCCCAATCAGCTAGGTTCTGCTCTCGGTTAGGACGACTCTTGTCCAATGACTTCCTGCCGGTCAGAAGCTCCAATAATACAACTCCAAAGCTATAAACATCACTTGCCGCTGTTAAATGACCTATACAAAATCCACTTTACATATTTAGTAAAATTATCACGATTGAGAAAAATGCATAAATCAACTTATTATGATGTATATATATGACATACCTGTCATTAGGTACTCGGGAGCTGCATAGCCGTGTGTACCCATGACTCGGGTGGAAACATGTGTGTCATCTCCCTCAGGGCCGTCCTTTGCGAGTCCAAAGTCTGACAGCTTAGCTTTGTAATCCTGTAAATCATATTCAACAATCAAATTCAGTATAATATACATTACAGGTCAGTTATGGAAAAAAAATCTACGTTATGGATTATTAGATGCTTACGGAATCCAGTAAAATATTTGATGCTTTAAAATCACGATATATGACAGGCTTTTTTGCTTCGTGAAGAAATGCTAGCCCTTTTGCTGCGCCTAAAGCTATTTTCATTCTTATTGACCATGGAAGTGAGACCGAAAACCCTGGAAGAAAAAACAAATTGATAAAGATTAGTGTGGTTCATGAGAACATAAAAATAAAAATAAAAATAAAGAACACGAAAATAAAAATAAGCTATCAATTCCAAATACGTAGTTTAGACTTTAGATATGAATATGAATGAATATTATTTTTAACAACATTGACTTTTAATGATATGGAACTGGAAGTCCTGAACTGGTAAACTGTCCTACCACCTTACAAAAAGTCAAAAGGTTTCCATGACAATGAACAAGTCTTGCCGTAATGTTAGTCAACCATCCAAAGAAAAAAAACATCTCATTTCTAGCAAGCTGTTAATTTCATTATATACACGACCTTTTCTTGTTATATTATTTCTGTCATCCCCCACACTACCTATATAATATTAATATATATACACGCTTTGTCAGCATGCAATATAATAACTATATCCAGATTGCTATAAAAATCTTACAACTAATTAAATTCTCAACAAGAGCTAGCGACTATATATTATTAATCAATATTTTATAGGAAAATAAAAATTATACGTTGATTTTTTCAATGGGTCTGAAGTGAACAAACTTATATATATAGATATCATCATAAAAGTAAATAACAAAGTTAATTACTTCGAAAGAGTTGATTTTCTAAGCTCCCACGTGGCATGTACTCGTACACAAGAACCCTGTGTTCGTCCTCGCAACAATATCCGATCAACTTCACCAAGTGTGGGTGCCTCAATTCACCAAGAAATATCACCTCCGTCTGTCACATGATAGAATAACAAATATTACAAATTGCTTTGATTCTCTTAATTATGAAATATACACGTATATATGGTTAGAAACCTATATATTGCGCAAGTTGAATAAATGTTTCTTTTAAAAATATTTATTTATAAATAAATAAAACATCATATATTTGTTAGAGACGTTTAATAAAATTAAATTTAAAGTTTAAGACCTATAGTATAACCAATTATTTATCAAGTTAAAGAAAATCGTAATTATATAACACGATAGAGGTGGGAAATTAAAATCTAGACTTTCATTACTTTTATTTGTTATATATATAAAAAACAGAAGATATATATTGCTTGAGTGGATTTCTATCTTTATGTTACCTCATGTAAATTATTATTATTATTATTATTATTATTATTATTATTACATAGCTAGGCAGGAAGGCATGCACATACCAGCCATTCTCTATGGCCTTGTAATCCTTCCAAGTCAAGGATCTTGACAGCCACAGGCTGAGCCTTCAAACCAGGCTTAAGTTTATCATCAATGAACCCCTTGTGAACCGGTCCGAACCCACCTTCACCCAAGAAATTCGATGAACTAAACGACTGTGTGATGAGCTTAAGCTCAGCCAAGGTGAACACATGAAGGTTAGATCCAGCAAGCGAATTCGATATGTCCTCGGACAGCGTCGAGCTGCTTAAATCCGTAAACGAGATCCTTGGAAACGAGCTATGCGATGCAACCGCAGCCGTCGACTTCTTTTTCGGTTTAGGTTTATTCTTCAATGGACGGATAATTGGCTCTTGAATCTTGAAACACTTTGGTAAGAATTTATTAACCGTCATCGTTTCGTTTCGGTCTTCTTAATATCTTCAAGGATCCAACAATTAATATATCAAGGTTTGAATAATTGAGATGAGAATTAGATATAAAAGTTGGCAGCTGGATGAAATGAAGAAGAAATGAAATGGTGGTTATATATGAATGAATTAGTTGAAGTTGAGTTATATATATATATATATTTATTGAAGGGTTGGTTTCTTGCAAAGAAAATTTCAATTTTCAAACATATATAATTAAACAACCACTTGGCTATCTTGCTTTTGAATTTTTAATAACCTTTACTTAATTTTCTTACATACCAACATTGAGATAGAGGCTTACAACGTACACCTTTATGGGTTAGACTTAGACCAATAATATATATAACTCCTGTAAGATCTACACAGGCGTGTTTCCCCACTGCCCACCCGAACACAAGAATATCAGCTGGTCGTAAAGTAGACCTCCATTCAAGAGGATCCGTGAGAAAGTTAACAGGGGCCTCCTTTTTAGCAAAAATCCCTGCCCGTTTAAGAACATCACACAGAACATCCCTAACCAGATCATGTCTGTATTTAAAGCCAGACAATTCTTTGCAATGCACCGCATGGTCACCAAAAGAATCCAAACAAACCTTGCGACAAATTGGGCAAGGTTCATCCGTCGGGAACATAGGGATCATTAACCGGTACTTAAGGATAGCCCGATACTCCAAACCCGACATACGTTGGCCTAATCCTTCAATGGGGATGGCCGTTAGAAAATCCTGAGCCCGAGGAGCCCGAAGGCATTCAAACACCGCCTTTTGGCGAGGGGATAGATCAAACTTCACTTCTAAACTCTTGACGATTCCACTAAATAAGGCACTCGCCACAACATATTGGGCTTTAGGGGGGGCGGTGTCCTTATTAGAGAACCCGCTAAGAACAAAATCTGGAAGTGAAGTACGTAAACGATCCATCGCGCACCCATAATCAGAGTCCAACCCAAAAATATCACAACCCCGAAGAATATGGTCTTGCAAACACCACGACTGTGCTCTCGAAGCCACAAAAGCATATGTAGATACATCCTCGGCCGAACAGAGACCCAACCCCCCATAACGGGTCGGAAGTGATGCCAACCTCCATTGGAGATCCCCAAAGAACGGACCTCCACAAACCACGATGTCCTCAATCGCCCTTCGAAGACCATTGTCAAATATAGAAACAGCTTCCCCCATATACATAGGTTGGCACGTTCTCAAACCGAACAAAAGCTTGGCGACTCCCATACATGAGCGAAGCAAAAGAAGCTCGCATTGAGGATCCCGAAGTCTTGGGAGACAGCTCATCAGTTCCACAGCGCTAGATGCCCTTTTCATAGCCAAACTGCTGATAAACCCCGCATCCTGGCTTACAGCACCACCAAGGAGTTTCACGCCAAGCACCGACCTTCCAATCCCGCAAGGGAACAACCCCTCCTGTGCCTTCACCCCATTGCATGTTGACAAAATAACTCTATTTTCTTAACGTTTAATTCAAGACCCAAACGAGGCCCCTCAGACCTGATAATATCTAATGCTTTGGCTACCTCTCTAGTATCCCCGATAATCGTGCCATCATCCAAGTACCAAGCATGAAAGAGAAGCTTGCACCGATCTCTGATTTGGTGAACAATTGGGTGCAAAGCTAAGGCAAAAAGGAGAGGCCCAAGAGGGTCCCCCTGTTGAACCCCAGTGGTGGATCCAATGAAAGTATCACCCACATATAACCTAGCCGACTGCCCATATAAAAACTCCACCCAAAGAGAAATGGAAGGACATCGACTCCGGACCTCGTGTAGAAGGGTCATCCTATCTACTAAGTTGAAGGCATTGGAGAAATCAACAATAAGCATAGCCAATGACCCATCCGAATGAAACTGATTTAGAAACCTGTTCGCGCTATGAAGCACGGCCTCTGCCCCACTAGGGACTCCCACCCCAAATTGAAAGTCACCGAGGTATTTAACCATCTCCTTCCCGACACCCCTCATAGCCACCTTAGAGACCAACCGCCTCCAAATGGCCCCAACGGCAATAGGTCTAATCCCATTGTCCGGTTTAAGCAACGGCGTAAGTGGGGCAGACGCAACAAACTCTGCCAACACCTTAGGACACCTTCCCCCCAAAAATAAATTAACCACCGCAGAGATAACCTTGAGCAAACCATCCGCAATCGGAGACCCCTCTCCGCACAACGCATCTAAAATGTGTTGGGCTCGCAAACCGTCCCGCCCACACGAAGTCCCTTTAGGGAAAGACTTAATGCACCCAAGCACACTATCAACGTCCACGACAAGGGGAGACTCAGAAAGCAAGGAAGCAGGCATAATCGGAGGTGCCATGATGGGATGCTTAGACAACAAAGCGTTCAAAGTATCCTTACCAAAAGGTGCAACCCCTGAAGAGCATAATACCTTGACCGCAGCAGTGAAATGCCCATCCGCAACTTTTCGCAAACATTGTTTAACATTGGCGCCTAACCCGGCGTTGTCAGACTCGGGTACAAACGCATCACCACCCGGGGCATCTCCTAGGGGTTGGTTAAAAAGCGATATAATGAGCTCAAAGAAACCGTCACGGTCACCCCAAGCGGATAGCGATCGTTGAATAATTCGGCATTGCTCAGACTTTCTATTGCCAGACCTGCGTTGCTGACGATTAGAAGGTCTGAAAACTCGTAAGGTGCAACGTGGTAACAACAACAGTTTCACCCACGCCTCAACAGACTCTGGCATAGCCGCCACCTTACCCAAAGCACCCACTAAGGCTTGGGAAAAAGCCATACGACAACTATGAGGAATGTTTTTAACAGTCGTAATAGGAAGAGTGAAGACACGCTCAAGGAGAGCTACATCCACCTCCACCCTTCCCACCGCGACAACTTCCCTCCCAACATGTGGCTTCGCAATCCCCACTATATATTCCTCCACATCTCCCGTGACACACTTGTACCAGACCGAACCGTCATCATGATGGCACCCCCGACGGAGAGCATGTGACTCCATACACACTCCACACATCCACCTACGCTAGACCTTTAAAGCCTCACCAACCGAAATAAACAAATCCAAATTTGTCGAGATCGCCTCCCGTAAGGTCTCTTTCTTGTCATCCGATGACAAATGAAGCCGCTTAATATGTAAGGCCAATCGAACTCCCTTGGACCCCGGTAATCCATCCGGGCAACAGTGGAAGCCTCTAAACGGACACGGCCAAACAACCTCCTCAATAGCCCCGGTCATACCACCCCCGACCCACAAAACACCCTGGTAGCCACGTACCACACCAAGAAAAATAATAATAAAACAAAACTCGAGTTGAGTTTGAGGAATAAACACTCGAACCAAAGAGGAAGGAGGAGAGCAACCACCCGTTGCCCTCCCCTCCTCAAAACACCAAAAACAAAGATTATTTCATTGAGGCATTTTGCCGAACACCTGGCGGACAAACTATTTTCTTCAAAATTTTAGTTGATGATGATTCCTTTTTGAATGTACAAAGTGAAAATGGGATTTGGGTTATTTTAGTTGAATAAACTCTTCCTGTTAAAGATTTAACAGTCAATAGCTCAAAAGACTTTGAGAAAGAGAAAGAGAAAGAGGTGTGAGAAAAGTGACGAGAGAGAAAGAGAGGTTAAATTGTTAAAGATTAAACAATTTAATTCAACAATCCAAACCTAGTCGCGTTCATGATCAATGATCCCTAGACACATAGCATTTAGACGAAGCCACGGTACAAAAGAGAAAAAGAGGTATCTTACACTAAAGCTACAAGTCATAAAACATGTATCAAAACACGTTACTGTATCCAAAAATAAAAGAAGTAATTGAAACGAAACCAAAAACAAGACATCAAGACAATAAACATAAAATTAAAGCGTTACTTTCGCTTCCATCTAATTTTCTAACCCCTATGTCCTCTCTTCTTCACAGAAACCTCGCAACAAATCAACTTTTGTGCAGGCATGTATCTGATAGTGAACTAAACCTGCCCATTTACATACATCTGAAAAACTACTCATTAAATAAACATGTATGTAACATGTGTTATTACAAATTTATATTAAGATATATGTACACATTCCACTCTAAATGTGATGTAATAGACTTTTTTAACCGTTTCCCTTTCTCTCTCACTACATGTGATTCTAATCAATGCACTAACCTATACAGGGTGCACGGTTCTTTATTTAAAATTGGTTTTGTATTGAACGTGAATGTAATCGCAATCTCATCCCAAATTGGCTAGAGAAACTAGATTGTTTATGCAAAAATTCCAAGACTAACCAAAAATTTAGACTTTTTCGTAGAGATGTTGTAGTAGTGTAGATCTTGACATATGAGTCTCCCTCGTAAGAACAGAGATCACATCCTTCACTGAAATAGTGCGTGGTAACGGAAGGCTGTCACCGTTCTCACCCAAACCTCGATTCCTTATATGTTTACTTATTGAACCTGCTACACGTCTCACATGTAAGATCTCAAGTCCCACAATAATCAAATCCGTTGTCATAATTTGACAAAACCAAATAAAAGAGATAGGATACTAACCACTAGTAAGAGTGACAGGACCAGAAGTCCTCTCTGAAGTTGACACGGGCTTAGGCACAAGCCCAACATCAACGCTTGGCTGAGAACCAGACACTGCATCAGGCCCACTTTCGTGCTTCTGGCGGGCCTGCTCAGCCCTTAGTTGCCATTTTGACAGCATGTCATGTCCTCCTAGAGCCGCCCGTGCAGCAACATTTGCAGCTGCAGTCATCACATCATCTTTCTCCTTGTTTACCTTCACATATGCAATTTTGTTCTTACACTAAATTAACTTTAAACGGTTCCAAAATGTAGCACTTGCCTTACCAGCACTTTGGAGTCTATCTGCATCAGCCTGCTTTTCCTCCCATTCTTCCTGAGCCTTCTCATTTAGTGACATGATTTGTTGCCAAACGTCTGATGTAATTACAGTTCGGTGTTTTGGCTTCTCAACATCGGCCCTCTAATATTTATTTTTTTAAATAGTAAGTTTGAATTTCTAAATTAAGAGAAGGTATGAACCACAATATAATTAGTTAATTACCTGTTTTGAAATTCTAATGAGGTTGGTAATCAATCCATGCATTCTTTCCTCTACGCACTGGATACCAGTTTGCATAAAGAAATTCATAACCTCATAATTTATTAATTAATTATAAAGTATGATAACTTGAAGCTCACCTGCGACATGCACTGCTCCACATCATCGGTTTTGTTCCTTACACCACACTTTGCCACTGTAAAGCATTTATTATAACACTTAAATATGTGTACACATTATGTTATAAAATTATAATAAAATTGTCAGAAATTAAAGTCTTAACTGATTTCTGGAATGGGAGTTTCTGCAAAAACCTTTCTAGAAGCTTCTGAAGCTAGACTCTCTTCCTTGAACCCGAAAAATAGTTTTTCTTCCTCTTCCTTGTGGACAACATCATCACACGGACATGAACTGAATTATTTTAATGTTTCTTTTTAAGATGTGGCCATTGCAACCCGTTAACTCACAAATGGGTCAAATATTATTTAAAAAAAAATGAAAGTTAAAACATACCCGTAGATTCAACCAATCGACAGCGGTTACATCATTAAGTTGGTCAATATTTTGATCCGAAAACGTCCCACACACTTTTTGCTTCTTACTGATGTAACCAAAAAAGGATAAAAAAATACACAAACAAAAAGAGTAAGGAGTAAGTCATATAATATGTTAAAAGCTACAAAAATCAAACTACCTTAGTGAAGAAACATGCGGTACTTCCAATGGCTTTTTCTGACCAACAGTTGACTTTTTGGGAGGAGTCTTTGCATTACTTCCACCCACAGAAGACAAGTTTCCAGCAGACTATGGCCATTAACAAAGTAAAAAACCAATTTTAAACATAATTACAATAAAATCAATGACATATAAAAGGACAAATTATTACCGCATTCTGGC
Organism: Bidens hawaiensis; assembly: GCF_021521415.1. Lineage (NCBI taxonomy): Eukaryota > Viridiplantae > Streptophyta > Magnoliopsida > Asterales > Asteraceae > Bidens > Bidens hawaiensis. The sequence goes on from NW_027491917.1 coordinate 545,389, forward strand.
ATTCCAATTGGGCTATGATGGACCTGGGCCCAGGCTTGGGCGTATGTATAGGCGCTGAGAAACCAGGCCTTGAAGGCATCTCAAAAGTATTATCCTCTGAAGACCCTGAAACTCTGCTCGCTTGCCATGACCTGGCGAGAATGAAGATGGACCTTTATTCATTGATGGTTAAATTTGGTACACTACTTGTGAAAAAAGTAAAAAAATTTATCGTTTAACAATCCAAAACTGTTTTTCGATGAACCAATGATTAATTGGACATGTACCGACGATTCCGAGATGTTGGGATGTCATTTCATGGATCGAATTCGTGAAAAAAAGGGATTCGCGTACCTATTGTACGATAAGCTATTATTGTATTGGATCGTTTCCCTGTATATTATTGTATTGGATCGTTTCCAAGTAGTGGTAATTACACTCGGTGCATTAACCGTCCAAAGAGTCATAAGAGTAAGCTTTTATATATTAAATTGACTTTCACCATTGGTCTTTGTGGTCCTACTTGTTGACCATGTTCCTCATCTTGCAGAGTTAGATGACAAGACGAATGGTTACCTTCTTATTAACGCAAACGGAGGCTTAAATCAGATGAGGTTTGGGGTAGTGCAGATATGTGACATGGTTGCTATTGCTAAGATTATGAAGGCAACATTAGTCCTTCCTTCTCTTGATCACACTTCCTACTGGGCTGACGAGAGGTATATGTATTCTGCATAATATATATTTGTTGATTTCTTTCTATTAATCAATTAAAAAAACTTATGTTATATCTTAACATAAATAATATGTTTTTAAAATGTATATGGTTGATTGCAAGTATGAAAAAGACATGCTTGCGTTTACGGGTTGTAGTCATGAAGAGGTAGGTCCCAGCAGAGCCCAGTTGGACTCGCAAGACTCACCTTGAAAAGGGACGTCTGCGCAGTTGAACCCGCAAGACTCCTTAACGGACGTCTGCGCGGTTGAACCCGCAAGACTTAACTTAAAGGGACGTCTGCGCAGAGACCAACTGGATCCGCAGGACCCACCATGCTCAGAGACGTGACGTCCTTACGCGCAGTACGCAAGCTGTTCCCGCAGGAAAAGCCTCCCAATGGTGAAGTACTCTGCCTGTTCCCGCAGCTGCGGATACAAGCCATCAGGGAAGGCTACATGCGCAGCAAAGCTACACGCACAAGGCACTTAACTCTCATAATAATTCAGTAATGTCACCTGAAGGAATGAGCAAAGCCGGGAACTCTCCCGCACAAAGCCGGGAGAACTCCCGCCCAAATGAGCCAGTCCGTACGATACTGTAGGATCTTTTGTACTGTACCTGACGAGGTATGGATAAAAGATCTGACCAAAGATACGACAGCTCACTGACAACAGTATGACGAGCAGCACGCTCTTATACTGTATGTCACTATTAGCCGCTGCCTACTCACCAACCTGTCGGAGGACGTGCATAGCCTGCAGTTGGTGGAACAGGAATAGTACACAGCCGGCCTGGTCACTATCAGCCGCTGCCTACCCACCAACTACCAGCATGGCATGTGCGTAGCCCACAGTTGGCAGAACAGGAACACTATTCAGCCGGCTGTACCTTCTTGGAAACCTACCTTCGGCTATAAATACTCCAACACCTTGGAATGGTATAATCATCCTATCTCATCTTATCTTATATCTTATACCTGATATCTGCTCTAGTCATTCTCTTAATATATATTTATATTCAAGAGCAATCTAGTCTGATTCTCACGCCGGAGGGTGGTCACAAGGAGGTACCCCCCCTTCTCAGTGACGAGCTCACCGTGTCTGTTTTGCAGGTTATCAGAAGAACCATCTTTGCCGGGTCTGACCCCTCGTGGGAAACATCTATTTAACCCCCAGATTATCCGTAATCAGCCCAGGGGTCGATTAGTGTTTCTTCATTGGCGCCATCCGTGCATAAAAGCTAGAACTTAATCCTTTTCAGTTTTCTCAAAACTTCTGGAAAGATGGTTAAAGAAACCCCGGTAACCACAACCCCAGCTACTGGGGGGAATACCGGCGACTATACAGTTTTTACGAACACTACCCCGGTTACCCAAGCCGGGGTAAATGCAGTAAATTTTACGAACACTACCCCAGTTACCCAAGCTGGGGCAAGTGCAGTAAATAATCTCTCACTAGGATTCACCGATACCCAGTTAGAGAGACAAAGAACGAGGCTCCCCCGCCAAACACTCGATGAAGTTAAAGCGTGGGCGGAAGCACGTCAAAAAGAATTCCAAGCTGAGTTGGATGAACGCTTACGTTCACTCCAACAGGCTGATGAATTCGGATACTTGGACGATGATTCGGAGGAATCCGATAGTGACGCAAACCCTCGTCATAGGGCGAAAGGGAAGCGTAAGGAAACGGACTCCCAACCGAGAAGGAATTTTGGAGAAACCTTCAAACCAAAAAACGCGGGTGGAAACCCACGTGACTTCTCAAAAGCATTTAGACCAACTGCGGTAAATGCGGGAACGTCCAAATTTGCAAGGGACATTGCGGAAGCAATCGCTCCGAAAAGTGCCAAACAGATGTCGAACATCGGCACTTACGATGGTATATCTGATCCAGACGATCATTTGAACAGATTCATAGCGGGGGCAACCGTCAGTAATTGGACGGAACCTACGTGGTGTTACATGTTCCAAATGACGCTTGTTGGGCCAGCTAGAGCGTGGTTCGATCGTCTACCGGTCCACCACATCTACGATTGGGAAGACTTCCGGCAGAAGTTTAGCCAACACTTCAGCCAACAAAGAAAGTATACCGAAGAGCAATGGACAATCCTCAATTGCATTCGAGAGAAAGATGAATCTTTGCCAGACTTCATCACTCGCTTCAACTCAAAGAAGCTAAGTCTGGGTAATATTAGCGAAGATCTTGTTCGCGCTGCTTTCATCCAGGGCGCGAACGACCCAGAGCTCATCCGCACCTTAACGGGTAGAGATGGCATGCCATCCACATGGGATGCCATCATGACAGTAGCTAAATGCTTTGCGGAAACGGAGAAGCAACTGGGTAGAGATCTCCCCCAGAGCACAAACCTCTACACCCAGAAAACAAGAGAAAACAACGTCCTTACCGCCCGACTAAACAAAAAGCGGAAGCTAGGCATTTGGAAGTCAAGGGTAAACTTTGACACCTCATCCGGCTTGCAACATCGGTTAGGCGGAAGGGATAACGAACAGTCGAACCAGAACTCAGATGGACGCCACTCACCAAAAGCGTCGCCGAGATATTCGCCACTGAGGAGCTGCCATGGCCAAAGGCTCCAATAATCCGACATCGTCACAATACTGATCGGAGCAAATACTGTGACTTTCACAAGACAAAAGGCCACAACACTGAAGAATGCACAGACGTGAAGGACATCGTCGAAGCATTTGTCAGAGATGGGACGCTCGATCACCTCGTGGCGTAACGAACGCTGAGCAGGCTGATGCGTGTAGAACCCCAGTTGGGGAAAACACGAATAAAATTGCAGCTTCAATGTTGGAGACTACATACTGCGTAAACAACGAGATCCCGAACCAGGTGCATATCGGCTCGATGGCACTCCCATCCCAACAACATGTAAGGGAGCTCAATTACACAGTTTGCATGTAGATCAATTCCAAACTTGTAAAGAAAAGGCCCAGAGCCACTTCTAATGGAAATGATTCTCCTTAAAACATTGATGCTGATAATCTTACATTTATACTTATGAACTTCCACACTAATATGCCGGTCTTCACCGCATACATAAGTAGGGAAGTCGTTGCTTGTGGAAGGCGGCAAAACCCGCATAAACACAAAACGGCAAACCTTCACGCAGGTCAGTCATAGGTAAAGTTTGGTGATCCCACTAAATGAAAGTGCCGGTCCTAACCGCACAAATCATGATAGAGGAAACCGAACTAACCTATTGACAACCGCGCGTCGAACGGTTAATTTATTCAAAACACTGATGCCGGTTTTCACCGCATAAATAAGTGTAAAGAAATCGTTGCTTGTGGAAGGCGGTAAAACCCGCATAAACACAAAAAACGGCAAACCTTCATGCAGGTCAGTCATAGGTAAGGTTTGGTGATCCCACTAAATGAAAGTGTCGGTCCTAACCGCACAAATCATGATAGAAGAAACCGAACTAACCGATTGACAACCACGCGTCGAACGGTTAACTTATTCAAAATACTTAGAAAATTTCTAACAGAAGGATGAGGAAAACCTCCACGCAGGTCAGATGTAGGTAAAGTTTAGTCATCCTACTAAGTGCAAGTAACGGTCTTACCCGCACAATCACGAACGAGGAAGCAAAATTTCAACCTATTATCTACCACGTTCAAAGGTTAACTTATTCTAAACACTTAGAAAATTTCAAAGGAAAATATGAGGAAAACTTCCACGCAGGTCTGATATAGGTAAAGCTTAGCCATCCTACTAAGTGCAAGTGACGGTCTTATCCGCACAATCACGAAAGAGGACGTAAAACTTTAACTTATTATCTGCCACGTTGAAAAGTTAACTTATCTAAGTACTAAAGAAATTGCTAAGTTAAATCAAAATATTCGTAAAATAAACAAGGCAAGGAATTGGCAAATAATCTTTATTCCATCGAAATTCAAATATTACAGATTGCTGGGTACATACCCGCATACAAAAGAAGCCATACAAAAATAAAAATCTACTCTAATGGTGGAAAGGGATCTTCAGGATCAAGCTTCAGGACCACTTCCACTTGGACCCGCACCATCAGTAGAGTGTGGCGGTTCAAGGAAAGCTTTAAGGAAAGCTAGCCCATCATCAGCAGCAGCAACTTTGTTAACCTTCTCCACCACCGGATGCGGGAATGCGGCATACTGATTCACTGCTTGGTCATATACAGCTTTAGTATCCACATCATACAAAGGGAAGTTGGAAGGCGGGATGCCTTTCTCAACGAACCCTAGACCAAGCAGGAAGCCGGCCTTTTCCCCATCCTCATGAGAAGCGTTGAGGGCTGCGCTCATGGCATCATCGTATGATGTGTCCGTGAAGACTCGATGCATAACCTACAAGAAAAAATACAAGTATCAAAACCTTTTCTATTTACAAAGAAAAGCGTAAAGATATTATGAAATTACGCATACCCGAGACAACGCTTCTCGAAGAAGCCATTCCTTGGCAACCAGAGCCTCCTGGAGGGCGGCTTGAGCTTGGTTACGGGCGCGTTCGGCTTCACTTTTATTAAGGTTGGCAAGCAACACTTCCTTTGCAGCAGCCTCTTCAACGCCCTTTAGCTTCCGCTCAGTGCGGTCAAGCACGCCCCTCTAGTCCAGGATCTCTTGAAGCTTCTTGGCGTCTTCCATAGCCAAGGCATCATGAGCCTGCTGGAGCCTCTCTAGCTTGGTTTAAGCTCCTCGTTCTCAATGCGTAGAGGCTCAGCAACAGCTTCAGCCTTGGTGGCCCTCTCAGTTGCGTTCCGTGCAGTTTCCTAAGCCAGCCGAAGCTGTTCGTTAACAGCTTGGGCAGCCTTGGAACGGGCCTCGAGACGGGCCTGAACTTCAACTTCAAGGGCCTTGAAGGCCTTCTCCTTTTCCGCAGCCACTGCGGTGAGCCTCTTGTTCTCCTCCCGGACAGCCCGCGCCCGAGCTACTTCTTGGATACGAGCTGCTTTTAACTTGTCGTTTTCACGACAAAGCAGCTCGACGCGCGGCTGCATCCGGGCCAGGAGAATCCGAAGCTCATTGGTTAGCCTACCCTCCTGGTAGCTAGCCATTGCTTCCCCCAACGCACCACTGGGAGCTGCGTGACGAGCCCACTCCACGCACTCCACAGGCGTGCGAAGGGTTGTTCCTCGGCGGATGTTCCATCGTGGAACATACACTTCATTAGAATCCGATACTGCAAAAGCAAAAAGCAGTTAGGAAAAGATGATAAAATATATATATATATATATATATATATAAAATAAAGGCCAAAATAACCCTACGCACCTGTAGGGTCGACGACAGGCCTGTAGCCGCCAAACCCATCACCTGAACCTAACGGATATCCATCCAAAAGGTCAGGCAGAGGTTGGCGAGAAGCCCCAAACATACCTGAAGGATCAGCCGTAGTTGCCGACGATGGAGGAGGCATGGTGGAGGCCGCCGCGGTAGAAACCAACGGAGGTGAACTCACCGGAGGTGAACTCACAACCGTGGTCGCCGCTGCGGAAGAGCCCGCAGAAATAGTCACCGCCGGCTCAGTGAAAGAATCAGTAAATATGGCACTGACAGCCGGCGGAGATGTCATCACAGTTGGAACAGTTGGCTCAACCAGGTGAGCAACTGAACCAACTGAAGCAGGCGCAGACGCCTGAGTCATCGCCTCAGGTAGGTTGACCAAACCTACCGTCATGGGTCCGGAGGCGCTCCTCCCCGCTCCACCCTGGAATGCGGTAGCATCCACGCCTGCACAAAGAAGATATATAAGTATAATGGCGGAAAGATATGAAGTTAAAAGTAAAGGAAGTTTGTACTTACGGGTTTTCTTGAGCCTAAAGGTGCGAACAGGCGGGGACAAACCCGATTGAGCCGGCCTCTTCACGCCGCTCACCGTCGTCGTTCTGGGCTGCTCGGAGGTGACAGTCGTCTCAGCCTCCGGAGCAGTGGTCTTATCACCACTAGGGTTCCCCGCCACCTCCTCGCTTTCGGTCTCTGAATCAGACCGATTCACCGGATCGGCAGTGGAGGCAACCTTCGCCTTCCCCTTCCCGCCGGCAGCCTTCTTTTTCCGCACCAACGGAGGACCATCTGCGGATTCCTCATCAGAAGACAAGATTAGAGGAATTCCAGCAGAGGTTTCAGCATTGAGAGGTCGAGGGTTGAATAACTCCTTACCTGGCCGCCTGGCGCTCAGGATCTCGTGGCCTGGCGGGTAGGCCTCCACGAACCGATCCGCCGTCTGTTCAAAGATGGGCAACTCGTTCTCATCTAGAGTACGAGTACCCATCCGAGCGGGACCATCACTCTCCCGCGGCTGCAGGAGAGACTGCAAGTCGTTTCCCTCTGAAAAAAAAAAAAAAAAGAAACAGTTAGAAGAAAAACGACAGAGCATACCATAAGGGACAGAGTTCAAACCGTATTCGAGGACGATGAGAACCTGTGACGCCTCCTTCCACACCCGGCTCATCCCGGGCATCACCATCCCGGCTCCGCAAAGCGGTACACCGGAGTCTGGATCCGGGAGATCTTGGCGAACCACTCCGCCTCCTGGTGGTTGAGGGCGTGAAGGGCGGGGAGTGCTCTCCCATTCTTAAACGTCATCGCAAGGGGGACGACGCGAGCAGAGATAAAGAAAAACTCCCGCTTCCACGACCGAAGACTGCGCTCGGTAGCGCAGATCTTCAACCCCTTGATCCGATTGACCAAGGTGTACCACCCCTGGATACACCTCCAGGAGTAGAAGGTCATCAACCGATCTACGTGGGGCTCCACGCCCAGAATGAGGCACACCCACTCAAAGTGGCGGATCTTGGCAATCGCCATCGGGTGTACCTCCGTCAAATGCACCACGTGCCTCTCCAAGACACGGTATACAAACTTCGTCAATGGGAACCTGAGATTCCCATAAACGAAGAATGCAGCGTAAACCCCTATCTTGCCCTTGGGGGCATCGTACACCGTCTGGTGTGGCCCCGGAAACTCAGGCTCGAACGACTCGAGCATGAACTTCCGGACGATATACTGAAAAAGCTCGGCCGGAAGAGCACACTGGCACTCGCCAGCAGTACTCTTGTCATCCTTATCGGAAGTGGACGACGGATTCTCGACGAACACGTCAGACTCCTCAGCAAAAGAAGACATTCTGGAAGGATGAAAGGCAACGATTTCAGAGAATAATTCGCCGGAAATCGCTTAGAAGGAGAAGATAGAAGTGAAAGTGTGGATTACAAAGGACCCTCTCCCCCTTTATATACTCATCGCAATAAATGCGATGAATTTAATGCGGAAGAGAGAGAAATCGCAGGTGCAATGAAACTATGACACGTGGCAAAGAGCAAGCTGGCAACAGCTGTTGAAAGGATGCGTGCCATTAATTTCGCGGCCACGCGCCCGAAAAATCGCGCCCACGCGCCTGAAAAGGCGCCTGGAATGACCATATACCGTCACGTCGCCATAACTTCCTGCACGTCCTGACACTGTCAGAAGAAACTGTCGGACGACGTTTCAACAGTTTGGACTGTTCTTATCCTTTCACCAACTCTTCGAATTTCAAAAAGATTCAAAATTAAGCGGGAAAATACCCCTTACCTTGGCAACCAAGAAACTATAAGATAGGTGCGAGTACAGTGTTAAGGCAAAACCCTTCACATACTTAGCACCTGCAGGGAATTGAAGCCAAGAACACCTCGGCAACCAAGTAACCATAAGACGGGTGCGAGTACAGTGTCAAGGCAAAACCCTTCACATACTTAGCACCCGCAGGGAATTGAAGCCAGGAGTACCTTGGAAGTAAAGTAACTATAAGACGAGTGCGGGTACAGTGTCAAGGCAAAACCCTTCACATACCTAGCACTCCGCAGGGAATTGAAACCAAGAAGGATCTTCTGGGCAGTGCTTGCGGAAACGGGAATAACATCCCCGCATAGCGGGAACGTCGAGAACTAGATTGTTTGAACCTCCAAGATGGAATTGGTTGTTTAAACATAATTGATCACTATGTTCAAAACTACCAAAACCTCAAGGAGAATCTACACAAGTGGAACTCAACGCTCCTGACTTGCGAGGAGGTTACAGACCTACCCGCATCACACCCAAATATCAAGCAGAAAAGTCGGGAATTTCTGCACGTGACATTAGGACTTCCGCGGGAAGAATCCCCATGGAAAACCTTAAAACTAAACCCTTTTCAAAACCCCTTGCTTAAGTCCAAAAGTTCACCTCACTTATTAACAATTCATGAGAAGAACATTGGACTGGGGGGACTTGAAGAGGTAGGTCCCAGCAGAGCCCAGTTGGACTCGCAAGACTCACCTTGAAAAAGGACGTCTGCGCAGTTGAACCCGCAAGACTCCTTAACGGACGTCTGCGCGGTTGAACCCGCAAGACTTAACTTAAAGGGACGTCTGCGCAGAGACCAACTGGATCCGCAGGACCCACCATGCTCAGAGACGTGACGTCCTTACGCGCAGTACGCAAGCTGTTCCCGCAGGAAAAGCCTCCCAATGGTGAAGTACTCTGCCTGTTCCCGCAGCTGCGGATACAAGCCATCAGGGAAGGCTACCTGCTCAGCAAAGCTACACGCACAAGGCACTTAACTCTCATAATAATTCAGTAATGTCACCTGAAGGAATGAGCAAAGCCGGGAACTCTCCCGCACAAAGCCGGGAGAACTCCCGCCCAAATGAGCCAGTCCGTACGATACTGTAGGATCTTTTGTACTGTACCTGACGAGGTATGGACAAAAATTCTGACCAAAGATACGACAGCTCACTGACAACAGTATGACGAGCAGCACGCTCTTGTACTGTATGTCACTATTAGCCGCTGCCTACTCACCAACCTGTCGGAGGACGTGCATAGCCTGCAGTTGGTGGAACAGGAATAGTACACAGCCGGCCTGGTCACTATCAGCCGCTGCCTACCCACCAACTACCAGCATGGCATGTGCGTAGCCCACAGTTGGCAGAACAGGAACACTATTCAGCCGGCTGTACCTTCTTGGAAACCTACATTCGGCTATAAATACTCCAACACCTTGGAATGGTATAATCATCCTATCTCATCTTATCTTATATCTTATACCTGATATCTGCTCTAGTCATTCTCTTAATATATATTTATATTCAAGAGCAATCTAGTCTGATTCTCACGCCGGAGGGTGGTCACAAGGAGGTACCCCCCCTTCTCAGTGACGAGCTCACGGTGTCTGTTTTGCAGGTTATCAGAAGAACCATCTTTGTCGGGTCTGACCCCTCGTGGGAAACATCTATTTAACCCCCAGATTATCCGTATCTGCCCAGGGGTCGATTAGTGTTTCTTCAAGTCATAATTTGACATCAGAAGAAGACGATGAACTAAGAAGGATGAGATATGAAGTGAGTCATTGGAAAGAGAAGGAAATAGACGGGTCAGAGAAACGACAATTGGGCGGGTGTCCGTTGACCCCACGAGAGACCTCCCTTTTACTTAAAGGTTTGGGTTTTCCACCAACTACGCGGATTTATTTAGTGGCGGGTGAAGCATACGGGAATGGAACAATGGAAACTCTAAACCAGGATTTCCCAAACATTTTGTCGCACTTCACACTTACAACGGAGAGAGAACTGAAGCCGTTTAGGAACCACCAAAACATGTTGGCTGGTTTGGATTATGTTGTGGCTCTTCAGAGTGATGTTTTTGTTTATACTTATGACGGGAAGCAGGCGAGTTTCCAAAACTAGAAGAAAGCTTTTATGCAAATCCGCTTCCGGGGTGTATATGTGAAGAGAAATAGGGATTGCTGTGACATCTGCCCCGATCCGACCCGACCCAGGTACCCGTTTCTCTGACCCGATCTCTTTCTTTTGTGATTTAATATTTATTTATACTTATATTTTACTTTTAATAATAATAATATATTTTCCTTCCCGCCTCTCTCTCTCTTTCTTTCCGCCGTCCCGTCCCTCTTCTTCTCTCTTTCCGCCTTCTTTTCCCTCTTGTCGCCGTCCCGCCCTTATGTCTTGAACCCCTAACTGTCCTTTGTTCCTTCCCGCCTAAGGTTGTCTGCGCAGCTCCACGCGCCAGACTCCTTACAAGGAAGCCTGCGTGAAGACCACCTGTTACTGCGATACGCGAGACGAACTGTCCCCGCAGCGCGCTAAGGATTTTAGTTCTTCCCGCGGCGCGCTATGGATCCCGTTCTTCCCGCGACACGCTAAAGAATATAGTTCTTCTTGCGACGCGCTTAGAATTGAAGTTCTTCCCGCGGCGCGCTTAGAAATATAGTTCTTTCCGCGGCGCGCAAAGGTTGGTTCTGTCTGCCTTCGCGCTCGCGCTCTCTTGACCTTCTGTGTCTGCCTTCGCGCTCGAAGCTTTCTCGCGCTGTCTTGTGTCTTTTCTTCTGTTTAATCCAGCTGTTTACTTTTGTGTTGTCTTATCTTCTGTGCTGTTGACCTGACCTATCTTATGTCTGAAAAGCCACTTTTGGTGCAGCACGCGCACCAACCCCATTGGTTGACAGAAAAAAGTGACTGACATTATCTTTTGAGATCTGCTTTTCCATGCTTAACCAGTACCTTTATCTGACCCGCCCATGCCTGTTTACTGTTCCCTGTCAGCTTTCTCTTGTCCCCTGCAGCTGCCATATCTTTTGATATCTTTTGCTTTTGGAATCTTTTACTTTTTGGAGATCTTTTCCCCATTTCTAGGGATTGTGTTCCCTAGGGTTTCTCTATAAATAATAATGTTATTTTCCTAACACTACACACACAAAGCACTTAAACTCTCATGTTCTCTCTTGCTCCTTGCCGTTGTTCTTTCTCTGCCGTCTTCCTCTCTGCCTCCGTCTTCCTTCCTGTTCTGCCCTGCTTTTCCGGTAATATATATTATATATAATAATTTACTTATTAATTATGCTAACTTATAATCAAGACGTAAAACAAATCATTAAAACAATAATCTTATTTATAGGTTAACTTGTGCTTGTTTAAAGTTGGTTCTTGCTTTATCTTACACCGCATCGTTTATCAAGTGAGTAATCTCGTACCTAATCCCTTTTTATCTTTAATGTTTTGGGATGTTCATGTGTTCATACAAACTTAGAGTCTTAAACTTGTTTATGAATTTTAGTCGCGCAGTATCCCATGTGTTGAGGACGTTTACTTGGCTGTTTATTTGTATGTGTGTATCATTAACCGCTTTGTTCGGCCTATTCCGAAGTTTTCATGGATCCATTAGATGAACACGGGAGACCTATCGTTTACGGTTTTCTTTGTTTACACTTGCACATATGTTTTCTTGTTTTTGTGCTCATTTGGGAGCACGGATTGAACTATGAACTATGATCTATTTAGGCTTGATCACAATCTGATTACACCCTTGTTAAACACCAGACATACACGTGTTGCGCGCAGTGATTATTGTTATCTATTATTATCTATTAAACTTGATTTCTCACCAACACGCAAGTGTTTGACGTTTATTTTAACACATGTTCAGGTTTGCAGTAGCTGTTTTGGAGCTTGAGAACACGTAGGACGTTTTTACTTTTGGACCTAGATTAAAATGTATCAAGACAAGTTATTGCTGTTTTATTATTATGATTTATAATATAATGATTTATGTTGATTTATGTTATCTTGTGTTTACGTTGCGCGTGCGTGAATGAATATATTTATTAAATATTGACACCCAATAGTGTCACGAGTAATGAAACAATATGTGGCGCCCCGATGTATAATCCGCCTTTGGTCGGGGTGTTACAATTGCTGCTTGTTTGCTCAAGATTAACTTTAGCCTTGATAGTTTGCTCTTACTTTCCATAAATTCCTCCAGCTCTAGAGAGACCATCACACGCTTATTTGTGAAATGTGAGCCTTCCGGTGAATGATACATTCCGGCGTGGAGCATGGAAGGGTAAAGAGAAAGGTGTGGCTTGCAGGAGGGTAGCCATGGGATGATGAATTGAAGGTGTTAGTTTACACTTTAGAGATGAAGAGATTAAGTTCAAAGTGTTTGTGAATGTATGAGAAATGGAGGTGTATGTTGAGTTTAAATAAAGTGTAGATCATGTATGATGTCACGGAATCTCACACCCATTCACCCCATGGTAAGTCATAATCATATCAAGTGCTTGCGCGACCGGTGGTGATAAGACAACCTTGAGTGTTCCACAAGAAATGAATATAATATAGTTTATTACTCTTGGATTAATTCAAGATTTACAAACTAGAGTCGGTTAACTTTGATATAAGACAATAACAATGCCTTGGATTAATTCAAAAACCAAACATGTTTAACTCAATATGCAAATACAAATTAGATTTTAAATTAACTATTATTCATTTAAACTATACCTGAGTTCAAACATTTAAGGTTGTGGGCCTACGTGCTACTAAGGAACGACGCGGAAAAACATCATTTCAATGTTTGCAACATATCACCGCACCCACCCATGTTGTTTCAGTGCGGGTTGGTTTTCGTCGGTAGAACTACCATTCGAGAACGATGAGTTTGAATGTCTACCTCATAATTTTAGGGATGGTTTTCGTCGGTAGAACTTGGCCAACTCTACCATTCGAGAATGATGAGTTTGAATGTCGACCTCATATAATTTTAGGGATGGTTTTCATCAGTAGAACTTGGCCAACTCTACTATTCGGGAACGATGAGTTTGAATGTCGACCTTATATAATTTTAGGGATGGTTTTCGTCGGTAGAACTTGGCCAACTCTACCATTCTAGGACGATGAGTTTGAATGCCGACCTCATATAATTTGAGTCCATTTAAGTTTTCTTTTTTTTTTTTTGTAAAACAAAAGAACCCATGTGAGTATATATTAATTCACGTGTAGCAACATGGCTAGCTAGAAAAATTATTTATTGGTTCGACGTTGATGGCCCAATGGCAGATTCAAAGGCGGTTGTGGGGGTGGTGGTGGTGGTGGTGCAATATGTCACATAAGCACACCACGCATATGCCACATAAGCAAGATTTTGACACGCAAACATGTCACGTCATCAAAAACTAGCGACGTTAGATTTCGTTATGGTTGGTACAAAAAATGATAAAAGTTGGGAACGTCACAAGCCATTTTGTTGTTTGGGATTATTTAAAACCAACATAAAGTGTATTGTGTTGTTTGAACTAATCTTGTTCATGCATAATGGACACTCCAGAAAAAACATAATTCTAATATCATAAAACATTCATGTTTCCTTCAATGTGGTATGTGACACACCTAATTGTTTTTTCTTAAGTGTTGCTTCAAAAACAGATCTTAATGCAATTCAAGTCTCAATAATTTTATTACTTACTTAAAAATGTCGACTACGTCAACCATCGTAGTTCTGATTATCACCTGGGCCAAATTAGTAGCACCTTCCACCACTTTTTCCGACGATAATCCTATAAGACAAGTGGTCTTTGATGGCCTACGAGAACTTGAAACTTCTGTTCTTCAAGTTATTGGTAGAACTCATCATGCCCTCGCCTTTGCTCGATTCGTTCACAGGTTCAACATTCATACATATAATACTAACTAGTTATGACTATGCTGAATGAGCTAAAATTTAATTATTTTTCAAGTAGTTATGGGAAGAAATACCAAACTAGCGATGAAATGAAAAGGAGGTATTCGATATTTGTTCAAAGTCTGGAGACGATTACCTCGCATAACAACAAGGGGCTTTCCTATACTCTTGGAATCAACGGTGATCCGTCTTTTCAATCCTAAATAAAAATGTTGTTTTTGTTTAGTTTAGTGAATAACTTGTGTTTCATGAAACAGAGTTTGCTGATATGACATGGGAAGAATTCAGCAAAAGCAAACTCGGAGCTTCTCAAAATTGTTCGGCTACTAAGAAGGGCAATCACAAACTCACCGATGACATTCTTCCACTAACGGTAGATCAAAATGCATTGAATATTAAATAACATATATATAGTGCGATTAGATCGAGATATCTGGTTTACTTTCTTGTTACGTAATTTGAATTGATTGCAGCAAGATTGGAGGGAAGCAGGAATTGTGAGCCCAGTGAAGACTCAAGGATCTTGTGGAGCTTGTTGGACATTCAGGTAGGTGGTTCACATACTAAAACTTATATCTAAACAACAACACATACTCAGTAAACTTCGATCAATAGCAAAACTATAAGTAGGGTCTGGTGTCACAACATATATAAAATGGTCTTAAATAATATTACTAAATATTATACAGCACGACTGGAGCGCTTGAGGCTGCTTATGCGCAGGCTTATGGGAAACCTGTTAATCTATCTGAGCAACAACTTCTAGACTGCGCGGGCGATTATAATAACTTTGGTTGCAAAGGTGGGTTGCCTTCTCAAGCTTATGAGTACATCATGTATAATGGTGGACTGGACACTGAGGAAGCATATCCTTACATTGGAGAAGACGACAGAGATTGCGAATACTCACAAGAGAAGGCTGCAGTCCAAGTTGTTAATGTTGTCAACATAACCGAGGTACATCCTAGTTATAATGTTCGATCAAACAACAACTAGCTAGGATATGGTGGTAATCTGTTTTGTACATCTATGTATAGGGTAGTGAGGATGAATTAAAGCATGCGGTAGGTGTTGTTCGTCCTGTGAGTGTAGCGTTTCAGGTGGTTCCACCCTTCGGACTTTACTCCGGAGGAGTTTTTACTAGTGATGTTTGTCATAATGGTTCAATGGTAAATCTTTACGGCTTTCGTTTTTTCTTTATTATCTTTTTTATTATATATTTTTGATTTATTGATGTTGTTTAGTTTCGCAACTAAACTATATACATGCATGAAATTTGGTCAGGATGTGAACCATGCAGTTGTTGCAGTCGGATATGGTGTCGAAAATGGTGTCCCGTACTGGCTTATGAAGAACTCATGGGGAACAAAATGGGGTTTGAATGGCTACTTCAAGATGGAGATGGGCAAAAACATGTGTGGTATGTCACAAATATTCATTCCAAGATAAATGAAAATGATTTCTTTTTTTATATATATGTATGATGAAAATGATGCTGGTTTGTTGTGATTAACTGATTACTATGTAGGCATTGCTACGTGTGCATCTTATCCTGTTGTTGCGTAGATTGAGCAAATACATACAAGTTGTTGAAGGAAAACTAGAACCCTTAATAATCGTGTGACAAATAATCTATATTATTTATATGTAATTGCATTATGTTCTTTATGTATACATGAAAACAACATTTAAATTGCCTGTGGGTTTAAAATCTTAAATTGTGTGACTTACATATTTCTTTTTCTTCATAATTATAGACGTACAAATAGACATCTAAATGAAGAAATGCACAACGGAGACGTGATCGTGTTTGTTCATTTAATTTTAACCAAACACAAACATGTAGTTGAACAAAATTTTTGTTAATTCTCATTCATTTAGAAAATGGGCATGGTCATATTCTATCATGTTTGTTCATTGAAAAACTAAATAAACATTTCTTGAATGTAAACTAACAAAAACGAAGTTAAACGGACATAATTGAACAAACATAAACACTTACAAATGAACATAATTGACCAAACATAACAAAGTACACACATATATAATTTAAAACAAGCCCCTTTTATGTTTAATTTTTTTATATAATTATAACCATTTACATATTTATTAGAACTTAAAGAAACATAAAGAACTAAACATAAACATGAACATTCATGAACTAGATGAACAAACAAAATGTATGTTCACGTTCCTTTGTTTAATCAAATGAACAATAAAGTTCGTGTTCGTTGGTTATCATATAAATAAATTCCCATCAAAAAATTCATAAACGTTCGGCTTGCTTCCAGAACTACTTATACTAGTCGACACTGGTCCAAATATCAGATGACACATAAACAATTGTTTATTTAATCCAATAGTTAATTATTATTAATGAATGAATGCCGGTTGGTTTATTATTATTTTAACACAAATGGTGGCCCGAGGATAAGAAAGAAAGAAGGCCCATTTCCGTCTAACCTCAAAACCCTCTTGTTCCATTTATGTTGTGTGTGTATGATCTCTATCTATCTAACTGCTTCTTGTTATGCTAAAAGCTTCATCAGATCAGATGAGATGATGCCTCAACTGTTAACACCTCTACTGTCTACTGATTGATTGATTGATAATATTATTATTAAATTAACCTGGATCTCTCTCACACCTTGACTTTACTTAGATGATGTGGATCTACAATTCCTCCGGTGATAATAATAATCATCGGAGCTTTGACTTCCCCGGAGGAGGAGTTAAAGACGACGACGATGATGATTCAGGCACTTCTTCTTCTTCATCAATCGGCAATAACAGTGACGCCTCTGGTGATTCAGATGCCGGTGAAGAGGTTCAGAGTTTATTCAAAGGCTCTTTGAACAATCTATCTGATTTGGAAAACGCTTTGGCTCTCAAGTATCATTCATTTCTTATTACTATTATTATTATTATTATTATTATTATTATTGCATGTTAGGGTTTTCTTAATTATGATTTCATTTCAAATTGAATTCTGTTTTCACCACATGCATGTGCTATTTCACCTACAATTTTTATACAAAGCACTTCACTTTTACTCATATTTAGGGCTTTAAACAGAACAAAGCCTTCGGACTAGCCAACGGTTCACCAACACCTAACTGAACGACTCGTTCGTTTACTAAGGAAATGAATTTGTTTGTCAACTGTTTACAAACAAAAATCAACACACACAATGCTTTATTTGATTTGGTTAACTAGTATCAATGGTTCGGTTTGGCTACCAAGTTTGTGTTGATGCCTTTGTTTGTTAACCTTCATATGCTAATTTTACATATAAATTATCGCATAAAACTCGTATATATTTTTGTTTTATAGTTGATAGTTTTTCTTAAATCTATATGATAAGATTACTAATTAGAAAAGTCATTAAAAGTATTAACATTTTCAATGAACAAACAGAAACCAGCATGCATTAAACGGACGTAAATGAACACATTATTGAATGTTCACAAAACAATTGAACAAACCTGGACTTTATTCTTCTTTGTTCATTGAGTTAGTTAAACAAAATTTATTGTTCATGTCTTTTATTAAAAGAACTTCCCGCCTAACGGTTTGCTGAACGTTTGATTCATTTACTGCCCTAGCGATATTTGGTTGATCCTTTTATGTTGAATTTGTTTGTTTATTAGGAGAGGTATATCAACATTCTATTCTGGGAAATCAAAGTCATATACAAGCCTTGCTGATGCGGTGTCTGCTCCATCCATTCAAGATATTGTTAAACCAGAAGACGCGTACAACAGGAAACGCAAAAACATGATTGCTCATAGTGTCATTCTAAACAAAAATAGGAGTGGAATATCAAAGAAGGTTGCAAATGCTAACAACATTGCAGGTGGTGAAAGCTCATCACCTGGTGGTTCTCGGCCACCTTTACCTTTACCTGCACGCCACAGAATATCACCAATCGCTATCAATGAATCAATTAACTCGTCTCCTAGAAATCATTGTTCTCCATGGCGATCATATTCTCTTTCAGATTTGCAACATGCTGGTGGTGGTGGTGTTGCAGCAGCTTCAAGCTTTACGGGTAACAAAAGAGATGAAGATGATTAGATATGTTTTGATGAAGGTCTGTAGGTGGTTTCTCTTTTCCCGTTTCCCGATTGTGCTCATTGTACTTACTTCCTTGTGGGCATTTCTGGAATTCTGTGGATGTTTCAGTACTAGTTGTTCTTCCTTGTACCCCGTATTCTTGTTTGTTATGTATAATGAAAAAGTGTTACTTTTTATGTTGGTTTATTGCTGCCCAACTCAAGCATCAATTGTCTGCAGATCACTGTTACAAAGCCACTGAGTGGAGCAAGTTGCTGTTAATTCAATCAGCCTTACCATAATGCTTGAAGCATAGTGGTATCAAGGTGTGTAGTGACAGTGTTCCTCACAAATGGCCATGGGTTTTAGTTTCATATGGTTAAGTGTTACGTGCCTTATGTTCATAGCTTGATGCAAAACTATTATCGAGCTGAGGCGTCTCACTGGAAGCAGTCTCTCTATTCATACGGGGTAGAGGTAAGGTTGTCTATATCTTACCCTCCTCAGATTCTACCATAGCTTTGCTATCGGTGAGATTTAATGTGTACAATGATGAAATATATATTCTAAGTATGGTAGCTATAGTTAGTTAAGCGATGGTTATTTGACAATAATACTAACCATGTTGGTAATTACCGTTAGGATTGTTAGTTTTGTAGATGTCATCATGAGAGTTTGGATTTGTGTTGCACCAATGGGGATAAGTCTTTTCACTAAGATCCTTTAAAATAGAATAATGTCGTTAGCCTCGTTATGGGATAACTTCTCGTCCCGTAACAACCTTGGACATGAGAATAAGTGTGTTTTGTTAGTAAGTAATAAATTAATGTTGGAGAGTTAAATGTGTTGCACCTGGCCATGATGTTGTTTTTACAGCAAGTATGGTTGTTACGCTTATCAAATATTGTTACTGTTCACGCCTTACTTTAGCTTAAAGTCCGCCAAGTGACATTACTCGTGCATGGTACAACTTAAGGTAGTTATATAATGTCACGGTACATGCCTACCAGTCTATCGACCATCCCTTAGGCTAACCATTTCAGTTTCCCACCAATTTTTATCGTATCATAAAATTCTCAAACACATAGAGCCCATCAACGTGATGGGCAAACTATGCTTGTGTTACCGTATTGATGGCCTTGGGGTTTTTAGGACCAGCCGACCTTTTACTACGTGTTGCTTAGATCCGCTCCCGTCATCAGGTTTGTATATATATATATTTGTTTTCATGAACATCATATTATTTCATATCGCAATTATCCCTGGCCTAACAATGTTAATTTGTACTAGGAAATAAGGAAATAACTAACTAACTAACTTGTGGCCAAAGAGCATCAAATCTAGAACAAACAAAAGAAAAGTAGGAAAGCAAAGTAACAGCAATCCTTATCCCAACACAACTGGGCCTGGTACCCTTCACATGGATATGTTAGTACTATGTAGCAACTAGCAATACAACACAAGACAAGTGTTTAGAATTAGATAGATACATACATCCTAATTAACCGCTAGATATGATGATAATTCTATTCGTGTGTTACTGTAGTCGGAAAATAGAATAATAAATATCTTTTTATAATTAATTAATTAATTAATAATAAGGACTCAATTTTCCTCATATTCACACAGACATATACATATGGCAGCATCACCACCACCACCACCACCACCAATCTATCTTACTTACTTACAGCCTGTCTGTATGTATGTATGTATATTTTATCCTTCCTTTTTCACTCCAATTCCTCCATTAATGGCGATCTATCCCATCACTGTATAACGCAATAATAATAATATTAATAAGTTTGGGACCCTATATTCATAAATACATCATCAATCTTACACCTATACACATACAAATGGCCAATAATAATAATAATCACTACCACAACAACTCAACCTCCGCTTCCGCCGCCGATGGACTCTCACAACGAGTCAACTCACCCAGATTCATGACTCGCCGTGCCCAGTCATTCAAACGCAACAACCACCATGAGATTGATGTACTCAACTCACCTAGATCTGAAGCCACTGACGCAGCCTTTGACTCTCTTTCTGACAAGAAACAAACCACCCGTTTAACCCAACGCCTTCAGACCAAAAGACTTACTGGTGACTTTGTTGGAGAGAATAATAATAAGAATAAGAAGAAACTGGTGGTGGGCCAGTGGTTGTTTTTTCTGTTTTGTGGCTTCTGTTTGTTCTTGGGTATTCTTAAGGTTTCTGTCAATGGTTGGTTTGGATCTGCCATTGGTGTCTTTGATCAGGTTAGTTAGTTATATTCAATCTAGTTAATCAAGGTTTTAAATTTTAATAATTAAATATATATATATATATATATATATATATATACATGCTTACTTGCTTGATTGGTCTTTATTATTCAATAAAGTGCATATTTTTAACAACATCAAGAATCTTTCAATCCTAGGATGATGTTTTTTCTTTACCATTGATATTGACAACAAAACAGAACATAAAAGCTGTCTCAAACTATTGGTTTTTTCTTTCTTTTGCTTAAATCTTGTAAAGCTATATATCTTTTTGTGGGATACTTAAATTTGGTTCCTAACAAAACTTACCTGTTGTGGTAACACCATGGTTGTAATTTGTAAAAATTGTGCCCGCTATTTGGTCAAAATTTAAAATTTATGCATAAAATTTGTTATATATATATGTATATTTACTGGTCAGTACCCCACGGCCCGAATAACAACTAGCGAGTTCTACAACACTGGGTAATAGTATGGGAAAAATTTAGATAGCATGTTTCATTTTTTTATTTTACATAAGTAATAACTACCCTTCATTTCCAAAGTAGGATTACTGGGATTCATCAAGCTCTCTTAAGAACTCAAGGGATCATATTTCCCACAACAGTAGATATCAAGATGATGAACAAACTGATGTGAAACAAACTCTAGTGATGGTAGCTTCGGGTATAGTCACAGATCAGGATCGTAAGGATGACGTGAGTCTACTACACGTTCTGAAATTTCACAAATGTATTTCAAATTTGTTAGTTTTTATTGATGATTAATGAAATCAAATGATTTTAGTTTACAGGTATATGGACTAAACCAAGTAGTGGTAATTACACTCAATGCATTAATCGTCCAAAGAGTCATAAGAGTAAGCTTTTATATATTAAATTGACTTTCACCATTGGTCTTTGTGGTCCTACTTGTTGACCATGTTCCTCATCTTGCAGAGTTAGATGACAAGACGAATGGTTACCTTCTTATTAACGCAAACGGAGGCTTAAATCAGATGAGATTTGGGGTCTGATTTATTTTTATTTGTCATTACTATGTTTTTCTCAAACTATAAATTAATCTAATAACGGATTTGTAGTGCAGATATGTGACATGGTTGCTATTGCTAAGATTATGAAGGCAACATTAGTCCTTCCTTCTCTTGATCACACTTCCTACTGGGCTGACGAGAGGTATACGTATTCTGCATAATATATGTTTGTTGATTTCTTTCTATTAATCAATTAAAACAACTTATCTTCTATCTTATATACTTTCAGTGGCTTCAAAGATCTGTTTGACTGGCAGCATTTCATTGAAACATTGAAAGAGGACATCCACATAGTCGAAAAACTGCCACCCGCATATGCTGGACTTGAACCTTTTGCCAAGACTCCTATTTCTTGGTCAAAGGTTTGACTTTCACCTTTTTTTTTGGGGGGGATAATAAAGTGGTTTTTTTGGAGTCAGCTTTCGCTGTTTGTTTTCAGGTTAGTTATTATAAAATGGAGATTGTCCCACTTCTTAAACACCACAAAGTTGTGTATTTCACTCATACCGATTCCAGAATCGCCAACAACGGAATCCCAAATTCTATTCAGAAGTTAAGGTGTCGTGTTAATTACCAAGCGCTAAAGTATTCCGCTCCGATTGAGGAATTAGGGAAAACTTTGGTTACAAGAATGCGACAAAATGGTGGCCCGTATCTTGCTTTGCACTTGAGGTATATTCGTTTATATATATATATATAACATAAATAATATTTTTTTAAAATGTATATGGTTGATTGCAGGTATGAAAAAGACATGCTTGCGTTTACGGGTTGTAGTCACAATTTGACATCAGAAGAAGACGATGAACTAAGAAGGATGAGATATGAAATGAGTCATTGGAAAGAGAAGGAAATAGACGGGTCAGAGAAACGACAATTGGGCGGGTGTCCGTTGACCCCACAAGAGACCTCCCTTTTACTTAAAGGTTTGGGTTTTCCACCAACTACGCGGATTTATTTAGTGGCGGGTGAAGCATACGGGAATGGAACAATGGAAACTCTAAACCAGGATTTCCCAAACATTTTGTCGCACTTCACACTTACAACGGAGAGAGAACTGAAGCCGTTTAGGAACCACCAAAACATGTTGGCTGGTTTGGATTATGTTGTGGCTCTTCAGAGTGATGTTTTTGTTTATACTTATGACGGGAATATGGCGAAAGCGGTTCAAGGTCATAGGCGGTTTGAGGATTTCAAGACAACCATCAATCCCGACCGGATGAATTTTGTTAAGCTTGTTGATGAACTGGATGCAGGAAAGATAAGCTGGGAAGAGTTTAGTACTCAAGTGAAAAAGATTCATGAAAACAGATATGGAGGTCCGTATATTCGGGAAGCAGGCGAGTTTCCAAAACTAGAAGAAAGCTTTTATGCAAATTCGCTTCCGGGGTGTATATGTGAAGAGAAATAGGGATTGTTGCTTGTTTGCTGTGAAAGATATACAAAACATGCAAGTTATGAATGAGACTATTGTTGGTGAATGTTGACTTAGCCGAGGCTTCAAAATTGAGAGTTCACTCAGGCTCTTGGATTGAGTATAGGATATAGCAAATAGAAAATAGGAAATGGAAATACTTGTTCCATAACTTATATTATTATTATCATTGTTACTACATGTTTTACTCTTTCTTGTAATTTAACATATCCAAAAATATCTATTTATTTATTTATTTATCAACATGAAAACTCAAATTTCCTTAAACCTTATCTTTACCACTTACAAAAATGAAATGACAAAATGTGACATCAACACAACAAAAGCTTCTTATTCCAAAGTTTATTATTTTACCATAAATAAATGTTTGCTGCCTAAAAATCAGTTAACAACATCCCCATCACAAAACAACCCAAATCACCAGCAACACCCATAACTTGCGCTGCACCAAGAAAAGTCGGTAACTCATTGTAGACGATCCGGTAATTTGTAACTGAATCGGTGGCTGCTGGTTTAACTGGGTTGGTTTGTATATCCCCTCAAAGGTACCACCAACAAATAAATATGATAAAACAGAAAAGATAAACTTATTTTGGTAATAATATATCCCCTCCAAAGTACCACATAATAAACTCTTCAGCAATTTTCTTCTGATATAATTAAAACCTTCTTAATATGATTATAAGCTAACAAGATAGATAAAAGTATTAAACAATAAACCAATAAAAATAAACTAAAACCGAAAAGCGTTCGATCAAATTAAGCCAACAAGATGCGCGTAACAATCTATTGCATAACCTTTAAAATACTGCTGTCGACTTTGATCTCCGAAGTATCAATATCATTTTTCCAGTCACAACTTTTTCCCTCTTCGAATATCGAATATTATTATAATCAAGATTCGAAAATTTTGGTTGGTTATCTTCTGATAAACCGATAAGTATAACCTTTCTTAACTGCCCCAGGTCCAGTAATTCATTAAACCAGTCGGCCCAACATGATATAACTTGTCAACAAGCTTGTTACACTTTGTAACTTATAACTTATTTAAGTCACCCCCAATGAAGGTAGCTATATCAAATAAAAGCGACAGTAACCGAATTTTATTCATTAATCGTAGCCCGATCCAGTAGTTTGTTAATGAATCGGAGGTCGCTAGTTTAACCAGCATTGGTTTATACATGATCCTTTTAAACAAACATCCCCTCAAAATTAAAACAAACAACTACGAAATACGAAAACAGATATACATTAATAATAAATAATAATAATCTATTCGATAACCGTTGCAGTTGCAGTGTGACTACAGGCGTGACAGTCCTTTCTGAAGAGAAGGGTAATCAGTGTAGCCTACAACAGGATCATGTGTATAGAAGGTAGCCCGCACATACCGGTTTAGTGGTGCATTGAGCTGCAGCCTTAAAACCAGGTCAGGGTTCGATATAAAAAGCCGACCATAAGCCACCAAATCAGCATCCCCGTTAGCCACGGCTTCCACTCCTAGCTCTCTAGTGTATCCACCACTGCATATAAAAGTTCCCACATACGCCCCGCGCCAAGTTCTCATCAACTGAGCCACTTCTTCCTCACTCCCATGTGAGCCTGACTCGGTTTGACCATAAGCCGTGTAACGTGGCTGTGTCACGTGTAGGTAACTTAATTGTCCCAACTCAAACTGGAGTTTGTTGAGTTGTTCGATTACTGCTAGTCCTAGGCTGCGCGGGTCAGAGTCCATAGCGTCTAGGTGGTCAATAGCTGGAGAGATTCTAACACCAACTCTGTCTGCACCGATGGCTGCAGCCACTGCTTTTACCACCTGCAGTAAGAACTTGCTGCGGTTTGCTAACGATCCACCATATTCATCTGTTCTGTCATTGATCCCGTCTTTCATGAACTGGTCAAGTAGGTAACCATGTGCTCCATGTATTTCAATCCCATCAAAACCTATTTTAAAAAAAATGTCATGTTAATTTCTGAAATATAATATGATAGTAAGAATAGTTAAGAAAATAGTAACCTGCTTCAATAGCATTAACGGCCGCCAAACGATAGTCTTCCACCACTTGTGGTATTTCATGGGTTGCCAATGGCCGGGGCTCAGGATACCGTCCATATGTTGCATCGGGCATTAATATTTTCCACTTGTTCGATATGGATTTGTTTGTAGACGATATAGGTGCATCCCCACCAGGCTGATACACTGTTTTTTTTGTTCAACAAAAACTTAAAGCTTAAGAAATGTCTTTTGGCAACACTCATGCTTTGTAACTATTAATTTACGATTAAACGAATACAAGATATTACATATGTACCTTGATGAGATGCTCTACCGACGTGCCATAATTGACAAAATATGATACCGCCTTGTTTGTGAACTGCATCGACCACTTTCTTCCATGCCTCGATTTGTTCTCGATTAAATATACCTGGTACATGCGGGAATCTGAAGCACACAACACAATCTCGTCAAATTAGCTATAGCTTTATGAATGAAAATGCAGGAGGATCTTTTAATGATCAAGAGATCGGGTATAATTGTGTGTATTAATATATATGTCTATTAGACATATATATATATATACACGTACTAACGAGTGATTGTTATTTAACTACTATACTAAATAACTAACTAAACAACTGCCATTAACTAACAAAATGCTTGATTTTTATTCCAAATAAAACGTTCAGTCTTTTAAAGAACAAGGACTAGGAATGAAATGCATCCATCATTATTATTATTAAGTTTAAAGCTAACAAGCACCAGTCTCCATTATTGCATCAGCTATTATTAAGCGCACCATGTGTAGATATCAATATATGTGTGGTTATAAACTTATATCATATCCAACTTTAATAATTGTTTATAGACTATAGCCCCCGAAAAAGAAAAAACACTTTAACAAAAACAACGTGGCATTATGTGATTTGTCCATCCTTCTTTCTACCTTTATTATTATTATATATATATATATATATATGTGTGAAAGATATTTTGAGAACCATGTTGAGATGTAAGAACTTTAAGAACTCAAATTTGGACCACACATTTAATTAAATGACATGAAATATGTGGCTGAGATTAAATGTAATTAAAAAATGAAGCATGAGAGAGAGTAAGGATATTACACAAGTTTAACCGTTAGTTACACATGTGTGATAAGTCGATTCGGTGTGTAAAAAAATACCGTAATTTTTTGTACATCACTTACACTTATGTATTACACATGTGTAAAAAAAATTCAAAAAAAATTGTTACGTTAAGTTCTTTCGAGTTTTTAAAACTCAAAGCGGTTCTCAAAAGTCCTATATATATATATATATATATAAGAAAAGTAAAATGGGCATGGTGAATTGACGAAAAGACCCTTACCCGGCAGCAGTGGGAGAGATCATAGTCCCCTCAGTGATGAGAAAGCCACCGGCAGTGGCTCTCTGCCGGTAATACTCCACCAGTGCTTCATTTGGTATGCTGTTCAACGCTCTACACCTTGTCATCGGAGCCAACACCACCCTACCAAAGAAATTCGGTATTAATATTATATTATATTATATTATATAGAGAGGAGCATTTTGTAAAAAGTACAAATACCGTATCAATAGATTTGGTACGAGCTTTTCTAGAAATTTGATATTCAGTACCGTTACCGATATCTACCTGTGAGAGAGGTTGAACTTGCCCAACTTGTATGGGGAAAAGAGGCTTGAGTTTTCTCTACCCATAATTTGCTTTGAAGATCTCTAGTAGTGATGAGCTAGATTATTATTAGTAGTAGTAGTAGTAGTAAAAGTAAAGTAGTGGAGATGAAGACACAGGCACAAGTAATGAAGTTTGGTTCAATTAAATACATGAACTGAGATCGGAAGTCGCATTTAAATAATTGTTTTTTATAATAATACATATATTATTTTGACTGAAAGAATGAATGTTTGACAACAAAAAACACACGTGATATAATTTTTTATCCAACAACTATACTTTTGTAAAATGTTTTTGTGCTTCTTCAAATAAATTCATTATTGCCGATTTTGGAAGTAGTATTTTGTTTTTATTTTTTGGTCGGTATAGGAAATTGAATAAAAACACGTTTCTGACCACCACTAGAAATTGAATTGAATTGAATGATGAAAGGGACAAAAATAAAGTCGCTAGACGCGTTGTAGCCAAATTCTAATACGACTTGTTTTCCTCAAGTTTTTATATTGATTTTTTCTTTATTCCGTCCAAGTAAAACAAAACAAACTGTAAAGACAAGAATTTCTCAAATGTAACAATGTTTTGGAACTTGGAAACCTCTATTTAAAGACTATATTAACGTAAAACCGGCTTAATTTACTAACAAAAAATTAATCGTATATTTGCTAGAATAATTCTTGAGTGCATGACATCCCACCATGATAGACTAGCTATTCGTAACACATTTATGCTTTTTTTATGGTGTTATATCATCAACTTTATCTTTTTTTACTCTACCTAATTAAATTAAAGAAAATGATTTAACCCCACTTAACTTCTTTCAAAACAATTTTTCAATTATTTTGTGTGCATATAGAGGATTTTAAAGTCCGTTAGTTTTTAACGCGTTTTGTATTAACGCCCCTTAACTCGTAATGGGATTGGTGTTCCACACTTTAACATTTGCCAAATTAGCTTTAACGACCTGAACTAGGGTTGATCAACGAAACCGGTTCCTGGAACCGAACCGGTGAACCCGAACCGGACCCGAACCGGTTCCTACCCGTTTTTTGTAGGAACCGAACCCTATCTGATTCAACCCGATGATCCGTGACCGGTTCTTGCATTTCTGAGTGGGGGCGGGTAGGAACCGGAACCGGTTCTGGAACCGGAACCGGTTCCTAACCGTTTTTTTTGGCCATTTTTTGACCGTTGGGGTCAAAAATAGCCGTTTTTTGACCGGTTACGGTACAGGAACCGGGTTAGGAACCGGTAAGAACCGGTTAGATAGGTTAGGGGTCCGAGGGTGGGAGAACCGGTTCGGTTCCCTAACCGGTTCGAGCCTGGAACCGATTTAAAAGGAGGTTTTGAATATAGGAACCGGTTAGGAACCGGTTCCGGTTCCTAGTCCCAAACCGTTTTGAACATCTCTACCCTGAACGTTAAGATATACCCTAGGGCCTATGATATCAAAAGATAAGATCCTAATGAAAGCATTTGACATTAACGTTGCATTCCCGAGTACAGTTAATGAAATAAAAGAAAGGAAAGTTCGCTCCTGTAATTTAATTCGATTTCTTTTCCTTTCATTTCCATCATATTCTTTTCAAATTGGATGGAAAACATTCATCATTTAAAACATCATATTTTCTTTTTCTCTCCTTTCATTTCTCCTCTTAAATGAAACTTGGGAACACAATGTTTTCATCCTTCCTTTCATTTACTTTCTTTTCAAAATAAATTTTGGGAACACAAATTTTTTTTCTTTACATCTCTTTCTTTTTCTTTTTCTTTTTTTCATTAAGCTCGGAAACACAACTTTGTAGACCCACTTTCTATAATAAAACTGTTTGTAAAACTTACAATACCAAAAGAAAATTATATTGGATGTTACAATTCAAAGGAGTTGGAGAAAAAAACAAGAAGAGAAGGTGAAGGTGACGGTGGTTGTGATTCGTGTTTAATTTGAGTAATTTAAAATAGATTTCGAGTCTTTTAAGAAAATTCATTTTTTTATTAAGGTATTGTATTGCCAATAAAGACTCTATGACCCATGATTGTGCAAGATTAGACTCTTGATCATCAGAAAACAACTCGTGTAAAACAACCTGATCATTAACTACAACAGTAGGAGGCAAGCTTAAACATTCAAAAAAAAAAAATTAACTACAACAAAATCATAAAACATGTATTAGATGGTTTCAATGCAATCTCTTTGGTTTAATGTTTTTGAATGAAATTGAAACCTTTTTTTCAAGTTTCAATTGCTCATCGGTACCAAAGTAGTAGGAAGGTGCTACTACACGTCAATGAGTGTAAAGTGTAACATAAAAACGTCAAATTGTCTGTAGGGTCCGGACATCTTCCTTACTTTCTTTGGTTCGTAGCTTTAAACATTTCAAACCCATAACTTTGAGTGTTGATATGTCGTCTATCTTTTTGCTATGTTTTGGACACATTTTGGTTCATTGCGAAACTAGCATTTTAGTATTGCAAAACCAGTGAATATCAACTATATTAATACAAGTACATATAATTATTTTGTGTCCAAAGCTAGTGAAAATACATTTGTAAACTGTTTATCTAACACTTGTAAGTTGTAACCAACAACATTAGAGTGAGAATAAGCAAACATCAAAACCCAAGTTCAAATAGAGTGTAGAGAAACAATTGTATTTAATGAATGATCTTCCATCTTACTAACTATTTTTCATATCAATAATTATTTAAGTTGGTCCCAACAAATATACAAGGAATAGATCTAGAGGACAGGTACTTTGGCATCTCCAACTCCAAGGAAATTATAACAAACACATCAAAAAGTGTGAAGAATAGTATATGACTTAAGGATAACAAGAAAGACATTCACATGAAGATGAGTAAGTTAAAGGTTGGGACCCTGACCAATATATAAGAAAGGTTGACGTTGTAGCATAAGTATCATACCAAAAATTCCTTATTAAAGTAGTGCTTTGAAAACTCAACTTGTGTGCTAGGCGGAGATCATGGTGCTTGTGTGCTCGGGAGGTGTCCCGATGATCAAACTGAAGTCATGGGTGGCGGTTCAAGGTGGTTGACGGTGGAAGTGACAATTAAGTCAAAGAGATGGGGGGAGACATTGTAGTCATATACTTTTTATCGTCAATACAATCCCCAACTACAATAACAGAAACAAAAAGAACCATAAATCAACAATTGTTGATGTTCTTACTTGTTTGAACTAATATGTTTTTATGTCCCAATAAATGGGCAAAATATTTGATAAAAATTTGTTTAGTGAGTCGGCTTTGATAATCTCTTTGTTGGATGAAAGTCATGTATAGATTTGATTATGTAAATTCTAATTTTAGAAAATAACTATTGTGCATATATTGTTGAATTTAGAAAATAATTGTTGTACCTATATTGAATAATGTATGAATTTAATAACTTGTATAACTTTTTTTGAATACGGTGGCGGAGCGTGACAACAACGAGGTAGTTTAGGGTTCTCAGGGGAGGTTGGATCGGATGATGATGATGATGATGATGATGATGATGGGTGGTGGCTGGTGTTTGATTGTGGTGTTGACTGTTGATGGTGGGTTATGAATATTTGAGGAAGAAGATGATGGTTAAAAAGAAAAAAAAAATATTTATTTAAAGCCCAAGATTTTAAGTCAATTACACAAATAACCCCTGACGGGATAAAGCCCTCACACGAGGTGTACATGACTGAATTTAACGAAAAAAACTAACCCTCGTTAGTGAAAAGGACGAACCGTGCAACGTTTTTCGAACATAAAGGATGTTTTCTGTCATTAAGTTTGCCAAATGACGTTCATTGAAAAACCTTGCAAACATGAAGGACGTCTTTTGCCATTTTGTTAATATGTTATATATAAACCAATTAAATTAATTTAAACTACATGTACTAGAGCCTAGCTTGATGCATAATGCATAGTTCTAACTACGAAACAAGCTTCATGTTTGTATAGGATAATAACCAGCAAACTTTCTTTTTTTATATATAGTTATTATATTTCAAAACAATAATGCATTATACTGTTAAAAACATCGCAACTAGTCGTATAGGCTTAGGGGTTCGAGTCCAACAAACTTGTAATAATCAATTAAACTAGTTCAAGAATTGTTAGTAATTTGATTTTAAAGTTTATGTAATTTATACAAGAAATTCACAAAACTTGAATGAAAATGACCAAACACATAACAATTACCCGAGGAATGAACCAGGGCCGTCTTTGAGGTATGGCAGGGTAGTTGACGGCCACAGACCCAACACTCCGCTAGGCCCGAATTTTTTTTTTCAAAAAAAAGATATATGTATTTTTATCAAAAACATGTGTATAATCAATGTTTCAACACAATTACATAACCACTAGCTTGGTCTAATGGTAAAGGGGTATGACATCTAACCAAAAGGTTGTGGGTTCTAGTCTTATTTGAGACAATTTTAAGCTTATTTTTATACAAAAGTTTTTTACACAACTTAAATCATAATCAAATAAGCCAATGTATAATTAAATTGTTTAAACCCAGCAAAATGTTTCTTTTACTTAAGAGTTCGCCTTTGGCCCAAATTTTTTTTCGTCTTTTCGGAGCCGGCCCTGGAATGAGCTAGAAGATGTAGAATGAAGTTTGGTTTGACTTTTGTAAGTCAAAGAGTCTTGAACACCGAAATTGAAGAGCAAGAACATGTTTTTAGAGTGAAATGAGACGTGGTAAAGTTGGAGCAGAGGAGAAGGTGTGAATTTATAGGTTCAATTTGTCCAAACGTTTATCAATTCGTTCAAAAATTCGTTCAAAGAGTCAAAGCTAGTCCAATGTCTTAGCGTATGCAAAGTCGAATGCAATTTGACCAAATTATAAAGGGAATTGATACAACTGAAGGTGGAAACCGTCAAAAAACATTCTACAATGATTAAACGAGTTAAAAGGAGATTAATTGTGGGTTTTTTTGTCAAGCGAATGACTAGCCGGTTGAAAAGCTTATTTTTAAGTAACTAGCACTTCGTCATGTGTCACGAATGTTTCTTTTTGTATCCGTCACGTGTCACGACCTGAATGAAAATGGGAAGAAGCCCTAAGCTTTTCAGGTGTCGCGATACATGAAAGAGAAATCCTTCATGTGTCGTGGCAGATAGAATTTTCCAAAAAGTTTATAATTTGACATATTTAGTCCCTAGACTTTGTTTATATGCATTTAGAGTATGAAATAAACAAAACGAGAATTGATATTAAGATTGTAACATGATAAACATAAATAACAAAAAAGTCAACACGTTAATGGTTAAATGGGAATCCAAATTACATCCAAATTTAAAACGGGTTGGGTTTTTGAAATGAAAAATTAATGAATGTCACATAACTTCAAACTAAAACGAGAAAGGGACAGTTGTAATCGATTATTTGACGTGAGGTAAAGAAACAAATCGATCAAATCTAGTAAATATCGACAATGACGTTTTGGTAAGTAACTACATACTTAAAATAAAATATTTGTGTCGTTATTCATGAGGTTCTTGCATGCTGCCATGTTTCATACAATATATGTAGGACAACTAAATCTTAATATTATTATATGAATTTTAATTAAACAACCAAAACCTTAATAACAATGACTTCTTGTTTATTATTATTATTATTATTATTATTATTAAATTGGTTGTGGCTCAATGGTAGAGCACTCACTTTATTAGTGGAGAGGTAGGGGATTCAAACCTCACTACCATCAATTTATATGAGAGATATGAGGGATGACCATGGCTTGCCATGGTTCGTGTCACACCCCGACCAAAGGCGGCGGAACATGCCGGGATGCAACGATTGCTCATAAGCGCATGACACTATTTAAAGCGACAATATTTAACAAACTCATTTCATTTCACAACATCGAAAATGTCACATGTAAGGCCCCGAACCGGTTGCCCTACTTTAGCGTCGGATTTACTCATAAACACAGTTCTTGCAATCAGAGTTAATTAAAACTTTCACGGAAACGTTTACTTGAAGCATTCGTTACAAAACATTCAATCTCTTCTTTGATACTATAAAACAAATCATTACATTTAAAACATCTTTTCTTCCATCTTAAGATGCCAGCCGTTCAATCCATGCCATGTGCCATCCTCATGCTAGTTCTTTGGTCTGATCACCTGCGTGCATACTAAAAGTCAGCTACGCTGAGTGAGTTCTAGTTAATCAAGCAACTTATCATACAACCACTACATGCATCATATACGTATCTGAAGACACGTAGTCCACTATCTAACCTGCTTACCTTACCACTTAGCCTCTTATTTACACCTACCACCTTGCCACTTTGCCACTTTAATAACGTATAGCGTTATACCACTTTGCCACTTTGCCGCTTTAATAACGTATAACGTTATGTCACTTTGCCACTTTAATGACGTAGTCACGTATAGGCTTACCCTACCACGTACTATCATCATGCCACTAACACTCTTACTACACTCTTGCCACTTCTAACACGCTCTACCTCTACTTGTCTACAACACGCTTCATATCATTTACATAATAAGCAAGTCACATCATAGCATTCATACACACTAATAACCACTTGGCAATCACTATCCTTGGCGATGCGTGCAATATCCGAAGATCGTTCACGCCCCGACAAGTATTATATAATAGCTACCTCGTATAATATCTATAGCATACACTTACCACTTAAGGTAAGTGTATTCACACTTCACATCGAGTATGCACACAGCCCCGAAAACATAACAAGGAATGGGGCTAGAAAGTCACCTGAACACGGTTACGTTCACCGTTAATCGTAATCCCTTTCTTCAGTTTGTGCACGGCTGACTGTATAACAAGTATACATATCAATTAACTATCACTACTCATATTGTATTTCTATCTTTATATGACCCACAACGAACGGGGGTCCGGGGGCAGCGCCCCTGGCAGCGGGGTCTAGGGCGGCAGCCCCTAGCAGGGTCCAAGGGGCAGAGCCCCTGGCTGGGGTCGAGCTGCCAGGTCAGCTTGGAAAAATTTTATTTACATTAACTATCTTAACACATTTTTCATTAGGTTTTTAATTTATTTTCTAAGCGAACTTAACTTTAGGCGAAGTTAAACCTTAGGCGAAGTTGTCATCAGGCGAACTTAGCTTTAGGCGAAGTTGTCATCAGGCGAACTTAGCTTTAGGCGAAGTTAACCTTAGGCGAACTTAGCTTTAGGCGAAGTTGTCATCAGGCGAACTTAGCTTTAGGCGAAGTTGTCATCATGCGAACTTAGCTTTAGGCGAAGTTGTCATCAGGCGAACTTAGCTTTGCAGGCGAAGTTCATCAGGCGAACTTAGCTTGCAGGCGAAGTTGTCGGCTGCAGCTACTGTTCGTTCTTAAATCCTTCGTTTCTTAACCAAATAACTCGATTTAGGTATCCATGGAATCGTCTGACCAGCGCCTACAAACCCCAACCATCAAATCGACCTAACATCGATGTTTAAAGGGTGCGATTTAGGCATATAGGTTACAGGTTCTTTTATCAATCGATTAACCCATCAAATCATAACCATTTTCAGTAAGTTTAGCTTTGTTGGACTCGTTTTTACCATACAAACACAGATCTATCATTTCTATACTAATCCAAACCTAAACGAACAAGTTCTCGATATAAACGTACCGTAAATGAGTCGAACTACGAACACGAGCTGGTCTTGTTGCTTTGGTTCGTCACGACGATCTAGCACCAACAAGCTCGGGTCCTCGTCTTTGGATCTTGGTTCGGGTCGTGTGTGTTTTGGGTGTGTAGAGATAAGGATGGAGAAATGGATGGAATGGAAAGGATTGGAGTTTAAGGGGGTATTTATACTCTCTTAAGCCCATGGGCCGAAGGCCCATATTTCCTTTTGGTCCCTATCTAATCCCATCTAATTATCCTACTAACTCTTCATATTTTGCTGTTATTATTATCGTTCCACTAACTCGTTTATTTCACCCGACAAAATAATATATTAAATATTACTTTAGAAATTTCGGGATGTTACATCACATAACCAAATATTCACAACTCAAATACAACAAAATATAACAAAATATAGCAAATCAAATATTGTTCATTTTTGCTAATATCCTAACGGTATTTGTGACGTTTTCTTCACCGAACTCCATAATTAACCTAGATGCAAACCTGTAACATTTCATAAAATAAAGTTTATCAACACAAATGTTGGTGAGCAATTCATAAGTTTGAACAATAGATATATAGTATGAAAAGCCACAAAACTAGTATACAAAACCATAAATAATAGCTATAAACTTGGATAAATAGTTATCGCTAACAAGTTAGCGACACCCAACTATAAGGGGTTGCCAAATAGTTTAGGATTTTATAGTTATCGTTAATTGCATTACGTTAACGACACCTTGCCATGAGGGGTTGCCAAATGGTCTAGGATTTATAGTTCCACCATCCAAAAGCGATAAACACATAGTCAAATAAGCATAGAACACCAAATCGAGCAATTATTCAAGTAAGGTATACAGCAACGTTTGTGGTTTAAGACCCAAGTATAAAACATTTAGTTTAGATAAATTGAAATGTCACCCCCAAAATAAAAGATAGAAAACGGGGTATGAAGTTACTCACATTCAAGTAATAAACTTGAAAGATTGATTATTTGGAGATTTGCCGGAACGACGAGTTTAACGTATGAAGCCTAAATAAAAGAAAGTCTTGGATTTAGAAAGGTTGTCTTGAAGATCTTTAAATAAAATAATTGTTGCAAAAATTAATCAATTAAAGTTCAAGGTTTAAAATGTAACTATTTAAGAATTTATAATAATAACCCTTTTAAAAAATGTAAGTTTGCTCAAAACCGGGTTAAAGTATCTAACATTAATATTTACTTAACCAGTGTTAAGTAATAAGGTGGGGAAAATGCTAAAATGCAAGTTCCATTAGGCTAAAGATACTAAAACGGGTTTTTAATGAGTGTTCGGGTTGTCGGTTCGGGTCTTGACAAATGGTCAAACCCAAAGTCAACTTTCCAAAATATTAATTGTTATGACATAACTCATTAAAACATACTAACACTTAACCAAGTATGTAGATCTATTATTTAGAACTAACAACGCACGTTAAGCGAGTGTTCGGTTTTGTCGGTCCAAACTATGTTATGAGATCAAGTTGGATCAAACTATTCCAAGTACATAAGAAAATAATTAAAATCAGTTTGTAAACTATTTTTTTAAAGAAATATACAGGTCTTGATAGCTAAAAACACACTTGTGTATCTTAAGCGAGTAAAAGTCGGTATAGTTCGGTTTGGTTCGGTCTCCATCTCACAAATAGTTCATAGATGGTTTCTACATGCCCAAATATCATAGAACTTGTATATTGGTTTGAAGAAAACTTAAATTTTACAACAAAAAAAGTTAACTACAAGTCTTTTAAGCAAAAGTTTCGGTTTAGTTCGGTTTCCATCTCCCAACGAGTTTATAGATGGATTCCATATGCTTAATATCAAAGAACTTGTAAAAATGATTTTTGAAACTCAAATCTAGCAATAAACATGTTTAAACAACTATTTTAACAAAACTAGTAAACAAAAGTTCGGTTTCCGATTTGGACTAGTTTCGGTTAAACCGAGGTTAGTCTT
Organism: Bidens hawaiensis; assembly: GCF_021521415.1. Taxonomy (NCBI): domain Eukaryota; kingdom Viridiplantae; phylum Streptophyta; class Magnoliopsida; order Asterales; family Asteraceae; genus Bidens; species Bidens hawaiensis. The sequence goes on from NW_027491917.1 coordinate 581,688, forward strand.
ATACAAACCCACACCATAGAACTTGTAAATAAGATGAACAAACTAAAGGGTTAGAAGTTAGTCATAAGTGATATGTATAATAAGTTATGTATGTGTAAATATATATCAAGAACACGAAGTCCTCCATGAAGCCTTGCCTTATGACATTCGAAACTTAACCAACCAAAGTCGGTGAAGTAACAAATAAAGGAAACAAGGGGTGTGTATTATATATATGTTGTACCACCATATTCAAGAGTTAATAATGTTAGATGAACAAGTTAGAATGAAAGACTATAGTTAGTTTGACTTGAGAAGTCAAAACTTCAAGAATACATAAGAAATAACAACCTTGAATCTATGGAGTTTTGAGAGAGTTTTTGGAGATGTAGCGAGAGTAAAATGAAGAAGATGGGTGTGTATATATAGGGAAGGAGTGAAGGGTTGGGTATAAAGATTCTTTTATGGTTTGCATAAAAATGGGTATGTTTAAATGGTCAAACAATGCATAATATAAAAAAAAACAATATTTTATATATTTTAAATGGCAATATCCAATATTTTATATATTTGAAATGTTCGGGTTACAAACGGGTCGGGTTTACATAATAAAAGTGACCCGAAATTGACGAATGTCACAGTTCGAGTCCTGATCTCACCCGGTTTTACTGGCTCCTCGTTGTCGTGCCATTTGGCGGGCGTGGTGGTCGGGTTTTATCAGGTGAATCACTCAATAGGTGGACCGCTAGGGGCTTCGTCCGTCCGAACTAGTGGCCGGCTCGGGCTACCTTTAGCCAATGGGGGCCGCGCACGGAGTACCCGGCGTTACTTAGTTGGTCGTTCAAAAATTATTATTATTATTTATATTATTTTTTAATAAAATACGTGTAGGCTTAGAGTTGTAAAAACCAGTCGAGTTTGAATAAACTCGAGCTCGGCTCGTTTTGATTTATGAGAGCTCAAGCTCGAGCTCGGCTCGTTTTGAGTGTTTTTTTTCCTAATACTCAAGCTTTGGCTCATGAGTTGTTATTTCAAGCTAAGGTTCAGCTCATTTATACTTATGTTAAGTTTTTAAACCTTAAATGAGCCTAACTACCTAAGCTTGTCTCGAGCTTGTGTAGTACCTTTAACAAGCCAAAGCTCAGTTGTGCAATGTGAAATAAAAACTTAAGAGTAAAAAAAAAACTTTAAAATATGTAAGGCTTGAGCTTCAGTGACGAAATTTGGACGAAAACACTTGGAGGCCTCAAATTGTATGTAAATTTTCATAAAAGAGAGGGGTCAGGGTCTAATTTTCGACAGAAAACAGAAAAATTCACACTACATGTACAATTTTTTGAGTGAAAAACGGGTTAATTTACACTGTTGAGCAAAAAAACAAGGAGCAGGGGCCACCCCTGACCTTCACTATGCTTCTTCGTCCAGGTCGAGCTCGAACTCGTAATTGAAGGGGGTTTATTTGAGTTTAATCACCTGAATTTATTTGGGATTAGCAAAGTTGATGTTAGTTTCTGAATGTGGAAAGAAATATATATATATTAATTTAGTTAGTAAAAATATGATGATAATAATATGGAAAATGGTGTGAAAATAGAAGAATGAAATAAAAGGGGATAAACTGGTGAAGGAGGGGTTTTTCTTTGTTTTGTTTAATAATAATAATAATTAATAAATAGTTTTATAGTTATGGCCGCCTGAAAAACTCTCCGTCCAGTTTGTTCTTCTTCATCTTGTTGGCTCTCTCTTTCAATCAATTAAACAGACCGTTAGGAAGGAAGATCCTGATCTCGTCTGCTTACAGCTCTAACTGAATTCAGTTTCTAGGTCAGTTTATTACTTTAATCTCCTCCGTTTAATTTAATTAAACTCTGTTTGTTGATGTTTACTGATCTGTTGTCGTTAATTCAACGAAGCAGCTGTATTGTTGACAGAGAGATCTCCTGTACCTATATGAATGATTAATTAATTAATTAAGTTTCTGCTGCTGCTGCTAATGTTTAATTTTAGTTTAGCGCGTTTATTGCATCATCCGTGTGAGATTAAAATAAATCTGTATAGGCTTTTCCACTGAAATGAAAACTACTGCGATTACGTGTGCTACTAGATTTCCTTTCTTATCCTGCTTCATGATGTCATCAGCAGCAGCAGCTATTGACCTATTGTAGTACTGCTTTTAGCATTTGTGCACTTTTGTCTGCATGTGGATATGTGAATTGTGAGCTGCAGGTTCATGTGTGGTTGCTAGTAGGGCTGTAAATGAGTCGGACCAAACCGAACAGCTGCAAAAGGCCTTTTTCATGTTCGTCTATTAAGCTTTTTATTGGACTAGCCAACGGTTCATGAATAGCTGGCTAACTGAATGAAATTTCTTCTTCATTATCAAATGTTCATGAACACAATTGAACGAGCATGGTCTCTGTTCGTTTTCGTTTATTTAGTTAACCGAAGAAAATTCCTTGTTCATGTTAGTTCGTTTTTTTAAGAGAACGAACATAAACGAACTTCCCGTTGAACAGTTCGCCCAAACAGCCCTGGTAGGTAGTATAAAGATGAATAATACTAACAATAATGAGGAAGATTAACTAACCACTACATTTTATAGTTAATTATCTTTTTTTTGAATGTGTACAATGGACAAGTCGAGCTCATTATGATCTCTTTGTGTGCCTCTCTATGTTGTAGCACTCTTGGTGGTTGTGTGTTTGGCAAAAGGAGTTGCACTCATGGACAAAGGGAACTGCACTCATGAAGAGCCGCGTAGCACAGGTTGGGGTGCTTCATTCTTTGTGCAGACAACTGAAGATGTCTCTGGAGCTGCTGTTACTCCACCTCCACCTTCACCGAGACCATCAGCAGTATTCTCATCAAAAGGGGACAGCGGTAGCCCTCTTAAAAAGATTCAGAATCAAGTTTTCAGAGTACTGAAAGGCTTAACCCCTCCTCCTGAAGAGAAAAGTAGAACTTACAATCCAGAAGTATTAACTAGCCAAAAACGTCAGTGGGCAAGCTTTCAATTACAGGCACTGGTATGCTCTTTATAGAATACTTAGTTTCTTTAGGTTATTTTAACTAGAATAATTGCCAAATATGATGTTATTTACATATAGTGAACTAGTATCTTCATTTGGAACAAACGGGTATCCTTATATTTCATCATTTGTGGTTGATGCTCTGATGTGCTCACATGATTGTTTATAATATCCAAAATATTTCAGCATCAAAGGATATTGAAAGAACCATCGAGGCTATTTGAGAGCATGGTAGTGGTTGGGTTGCATCCAGATTGTGACATTCAGGCACTTCAGAGGCAATATTTTGGTAGACCTGAATCTTTAGGGAGGCAGCGAAGTGCACGCGGTCAGCATCAGTTTCGGGTAGAACCAAATCTCGAGCCTCAGGTGCGGGTCCCACCTGTTCCCTGTTATATGAGAATTAAAAGTTTAATTTTTCCATTCTTATTAAGTATATTTTATGGTCATTTGTGTATTGTCATGTCAGGTTCTATTTGTGTACCCTCCGGACAAACAGCTACCACTAAGGTCAAAGGATCTCCTTTCGTTCTGCTTTCCTGGTGGATTGGAGGTTAGGCTACATACTTATATAATAACCTGAAAAAGCTGGTTTATATGCTAGTCAATTCCAGGGAACTGGGAACATTTATTGTTAAATAATGTGTACAATTGTATATCATATGTATGATTTCTAAGGAATTTGGTAATGTTCATTCGTATGACTATTTTGGGGAAATTGTCCCTCTCTTGTGTATTTGTGTGTACCAGTCTTATTAAATGCCACTTTATGGTTTTATTTTTTGGGCTTAAATGTTTCGACTTGTAATTTCAGGTTCACACTATTGAGAGAACACCGTCAATGAGTGAACTGAATGAAATTCTTCTTGGACAGGTATATTTTTACTGTGTTTTAGTTTCAGATATCTTTACTTTTCTTATTGCGGTCAGATAAAAGTTGGTTGTTCTTTTTTGGTGTTACATTTATAATCACTTTACTCACTGATAAAAAAAATATTGCACTGGTTTCTTTTTATCATGCAAGCCTTTTCATTTTGACAAAGAAAATTACAATATCCATTTTCACGGTTATCTCAAGCTTTTGCACCCAGTATTTTGGCTGGTATCTTATTTTTAACATGCTGGTACTGTTTCAGGAACACCTCAAACAAAATGATCTATCCTTTGTATTCAGGCTGCAGGTAATCGAGTTTCTTTCATCTACCTTATCAGCAACAATTTCATTTATAGTTGGGTGTTTTCTATATTCGGTTGGTGACTCTTAAACCTCTACTGCTGCACTCATTTTTTTAATCTACCCATTACAATTGCTTTGCTCATTAGTATAGATTGCTGATTGACTACACTTTTTTATTCTTTGTTATCTTGAACAATCTTTACAAAACTTTGTTTTAAGATAGTACCTGATTACTCGACGGGTTCATATACACACTATCTTATATGTATGCATGTTTATCATAGATGTGTATCATATATGGATGCATGTACATTAGTACATACGCATGTTATGCATGTGTATATATGTGTGTGTTTAGATAAACACACACACATATACATTGTTTTAGTACTCGTTCTGGGTTCTGATATTTAGTAGTACAGGGTGCAGATGATTCAATTCTGTATGGATGCTGTGTTCTAGTTGATGAGTTAGTTCAACAACCATCTAGATTAATTTCTATGGCGGTAGATGGACAACTTTCACCCCCACCTATGAGCCGGCATATTTTATCCACTCGCCGGTGTTACTGCATTCTCACAAGACTTCCATTTTTCGAACTGCATTTTGGTGTGCTTAACAGGTTTGCCAACATTTTAACTGACATATTTCTTAATCACCTTTGTATCTAGTTCATTTGAGTAGAGAATTTTTTTTTATTCTTGTGAGAAAAGGTTAAATGCGAAGAATTGTAACAAACTTGGCCACTGAAGATAAAAAATCACCAAGAAAAGTCAAGTTTTTTTTTTTCTGTTTATTGCCATGAAAAGATGAATATGTTAGGATTGGGCTGTCAAATTTATATTAGTAAAGATATGAAGACTCTTTTTATTCTTATCTGAAGCTATGTATTATCTTCTGTAACTTCTTTCTATAATCTATTAATTTTGTTTATAATCATGTGTAGTATCTTCATTGAAGAAAGATTGGAAAGATTAACAAACAGTATTAGCGATTTACATCTGGAAGGAATGTATGAAAATGAAGTATACTTAGAGGACAAAGTGAGCCGTGTTTCAACTGAATATGGATCTGAAGAAATGCTTAATGGAACCACAGAAATTGTCCCATTAAGCAGGGACAATTCTGTCACTGAAGGATTCAGTGATTGTGTTATTCCAGTTCATCCTGAAACAGAGATGGATCCATCTAAGAAAGAATATGTAGCTGCTGATGCATGTGATAGTCCTACTGTTGATGATATGCTTTCCAATAAACAACCGTCTCAAAAGCAGATTCCAAATGCAATTTTGCCACTTCTACGTTATCAACAACATGATAGTTCTGATTCTTCATCAAGGTAAACCGTTATCTTTTTTGCATCTGTGACTTTTGACCACTGATATCTTGACTTCTACTTTGGTCAATGGTAGCAGCATAGCAGGAGTTGTGGATCTTATGCGAAAATATTTTATGTAGAGGCCACCCGTATATATATCTTTTATAAAAAGGCTAATATATGTTCAAATTGCTTTTTTGCCCACCCAGATATGTATCTAGTTTTCTATACAAATCTGGCCAATAACATGCATGATGGTAAAATTGCCCTTAATATTTTTGAAAAAACAAGATTACCATTGCATCGCTTTATCAATATTCAGCGGTTCAAAGTAAAAGGATTAGTGTATATTTGTCGTCAACAATATTCTGGCATGTCTTTGGCCGGACTTGGATTAAATGAAACAAGATACGTATTTAGGTGGTAATAAAGTAGTTTCAGTATATCATGTATATGGGTGGCTTTAATAAATAAAAGTTGAATGCTTGTGTGGTATCCACTTACATCATGCTTTGTTATATTCATGTGCTTCTTATCATCACTTGCAAATTGCAACGTGTCAGAACATATTCCCTTCAGTATCCATGATCTGATGCACAGTCATATAAACACATTGGATGTTTTTAGTCATATTGGAAGAGAAATTAGTTGTATCTTGTCAAACTTTCTTTAAATCCCTTAAATACTTCTTCCTATCCAAAATACGCCCACAAGAGAAACACAATTTTAGGAATATATTAGTTTATATTATATAATAGCACAGTGATAGTACATGGATTTAATGAAATTTAATTACTTAATAAGATATGTTGGAAGTGGGCATTCTTTTTGGGAGAAACCAAAATATAAAGGTGGGGAATGTTCTTGGGGCAGAGGGAGTAATTTTTTTATTTTTCCTCTTTACATTCATTCCCGTTTAGACTTTAGAATTATTTAGTTGGTGATTAAAATTTCCTGATACAGTTTTCAGGGTTCTCCTAGTGAGGATAGGAACTTTAGGAGCGATGTTGATTCAGCAGAGACAGACGATGCTTCTTTTTCGGGTCAAGAAGATAACGAGCACAACGAGATTCTTGATTGGGCTAAGGTTTTTCATATTCATAAGTTAACGTTTTCTTTTTAACTTTGTTGCCATCCCCTAAGCTTTAGAGATTCTCATTTGTCACACTAAAAAGTTTGAAAATTGCAGACCAACAAGCATGGACCTTTGCAGATTATATGCGAGTATAATAGTTTATGTGTCCCCGCTAGAGGTTCGACAATCAAATTCCATCCATTGGAATACCTGCATCCATTGGAGTTCCATAGACCAGATGAAACAATTTTACATATTGCTGGTTCTTCAGTTGACTTGATGTCTTGCAGCACAAGTTTTGAACTGGCAGAGGTAGGTCTTTTCTTTAGTTATTGCACATGTCGGTGTTTATGTAACCTATAATGTTCTTTATGCATTAATGGTAAATTATATCATTTGCATTTGGTACTGTAGGCTCACAAGGCACTTGCTGTGGAGGAAGAGGCAACAAATTTATCAGTATGGGCAATTTCAAGCATATGTGGTTCTTTGCGTCTTGAGCATGTAATTATTTTATTTTTTAATATTAAGTAACATTGTATTTATTTTTCATGTGCTGCTAAACAGTAAATTAACAATGTCAGTGTCATTTCCTTTCATAGATCTTGACAATATTTGCGGGTGCCCTTCTGGAGAAGCAAATTGTGTTTGTGTGCTCCAATCTGGTTCGTATATTACACATATTTGCAAATTACTCTATTTATCGTATGATTTTTATCATGCTGACTTTCTATTATTAGGAAATTTTGATGGCGTATGCTCCTCAATTAAGTGGCGGATATTAATCTTTATCGTCTTTTGCATTTCAGGGAATATTGTCTGCTTCAGTGTTGTCGATTATCCCTCTGATTCGTCCCTATCAGTGGCAGAGCTTCTTTATGCCGGTATTGTGGATAATATTTTTTTTAAGTTTATAATGCGCTATATTCTATAATATATTTGTATCCTCTGAATTCAAGTGTTGTTTTAATTAATTTGCTTCAGGTCTTGCCAAATGACATGCTAGATTTTTTGGATGCACCTGTTCCTTTCATAGTGAGTTTTTAATCTTGGTTTTTTGTTCTGAATCTTTTCATTTCCAGTTATTAGTTTAAAAAAGACTTGAGTTTTTAATTTAAGTTATACCCTTTTATTGGCTTCTTTGACCTATATTAATGTTGACCAGGTTGGTGTGAAGAGCAAAACTGCCGAAGTACAATCCAAGTCAGGAAATGTTATTCTTGTTGATGTTAACAAGAACCAGGTGCGGATTTAATGATGTTATATTACAGTTGCCAGGTCATCCAGATCTCAAAATGTTTATAAAGTTATCACTTTTCATGCATTGTTTTTTATGCTAATTATTAGATTTATTATGTACTGTGTTCTTAATGAAGTCTATGTATCGCATTCTGATATTCCTTTTTCCCTTAATTAGGTCAAATCATCGTCAATACCGCATTTCCCTCAGTACAAAGAGTTATATGCAGCCTTAACTCCTTATCATGCTCAACTTGTGGGAGAAAGTTATTTAGGGAAAAAGAGACCGGTGTATGATTGCACAGATGTGCAGGTATATCTTTGTTTTGATGTGTTTAAACTCTCAACATAAGTGTTGCGATTCTGTTTATGACGCATGAAGATAAGTTTGACATGTTTATATTGAATACAGGTGGAAGCTGCCAAGGGTTTCCTGAGAGTATTAAGATCTTATTTGGATTCAGTTTGCTCTAATCTACGCTCCCACACAATTACAAATGTTCAGTCAAATGATGATAAGGTTTCTTTCTAGTCTCTTCTCACATCTATAAAATTATAGAAAATACGTATAATACAAGTGTTGCTTCCAATGCCTGCAATTAAGTTAACATGTCACATTTCTCACATTCTATTCATTAAACCTCAGGTATCATTGCTTCTAAAGGAGAGTTTCATAGAGTCTTTTCCTAGTCGTGATCGACCTTTTATGAAGGTAATTTTTAAACTCTAATTTATCGTATGCGTCTTTGTAGTTTTTTATATTGCTTGTTAGTTAGCTATATATTCACTTACCAAATATTAATAAATTAATTTTTGGGAGACAGGTATTTGTGGACACGCAACTCTTCTCTGTACATACGGACCTAGTATTATCGCTAATCCAAAAGGATTAGCAGCTTGAAGTTGTAATGTATAGTTATAGGCAGTTGAAAGGTAAGTTCTGTAACTTATATGGGCTGAAGAAGTGATATGTAAAATTAAGTTTTCGGTCATTAACATTATTATATAAGTATCAACAGCCTTGTTTGTGAGAGTGAGATTTTGGATAAAAATAGACCATTTTGTACTCGTATGTCTTTGCTAGAAAAAAAGACTTTTGGGCCACATATGATTTGTCTCTTTCAAGCAATTGCAAGATTGCCACGTTATATATTTTTTAATCATTATGTGCTTTTTTTACAACTATGTTATCTGATGTTTAGCTGACTAGGTCCACATTCACACTGTGTCATCAAGTACACTTGATGGTTAGTTGACCAGGTCAACATGTCTAGACATGAAGCTGATTTAAGAAACATTGATTTATATGATAACAATAAGAAGGCCAAAAGAGTTTTACTTATCTGGTCACCATTTGGTTTGTAGGATTAGAATGTGTATGAAATGAGTAGGGTAGTTGTGTCGAGACTCGAGAGACATATTTCGAAGAAAAAAAACGTTTTGAAAAAATTAATAAATATAAATTAAAGCCATTTGAATTTGGTTCAATTTTGTTTTAAGATGAGGCTAGTAATTCTGTGTGCGGGTTGATGTATTTATTCCGTTCTAAGAGGGACCTATAATTCTACATGTGGGGTTGAAGATGTTTTTGATTCCGTTTTAAGATGAGACCAGAAATTCTACGTGTCGGCTAAGCCTTTTCGAAGGGCAAATGTTACCCCTACTCTACTTTACATCAATAATTCTGACATTATTTGTCGGTTCTCAATTAGCACGCGGCTCAAATTATGAATTTCAGGTGAGTATTTAACAAGTAGAAGGAAACAAAGCTATTGTGTGCAATTCCTTTTTCTTCATCACCGTGCATATAAAGAGTATAAAATTTTGCATACAAAGAGTATCAAAATCTTTATAGACATGGGAGGTAATAAACCGCTTATGGGCTGATAATGGTCAGCTTGTTTAATGTTTTAAAGTTGATACTACCCGAGCTTAAACAAACATGAGCTTAAGCTGGAGCTTATTCAGCAAATGAGGCCAGGTTTGAGATTCACATATCGAGCTTAACTAAGCTCGCTAGCGTTATACATAAAATGGTAATTGTATATACATAAAATTTTGTAGTGACATTAGCCCCATAAAGTTTTCCTTCGACCAACCATGATCACAGTTTGATCCGGTTCTACCGGCTCAACTCCAAGTTTCGTAGGTGCGAAGACCACTGCGAACCTGTCTCCTATGGGAGTTTTATTTACTTAAACAAGCCAGCTTTGTTTTCTTTTGTAATAACCATCCTACTGTCAACCTAAAATGTAACAGGTTGTATATAAAAAAAAATACACAACACCCTTTATGTAAAAACAGCAAAGCATCATTGATGGTTTGCAAGGTACACGTGATGAATGTACAATGTTTTGAACTGCAGTGCAGTGGCTGGACCATCCTGGTTAGATTATTTATATTAGATGGGATCAAAGACTAGTTTGAATTCACATTCACCCAAAACAAGAAAACTCATATTATACAGTGTTACCATTTCATTTCATTTCATTTACAAGATGAAAAAAAGTAAAAAGTAAAGTATGCAAAAAACCGTACAAACTTCTCTCATGATCATGGCCACTGCCACTTTTGTCTGTCACCCTGTGCTTTCAGATACCAACTCTATTACTCACACACACACACACACACACACACACACTTTTTATTTTTTATTTATTTTTAATGAATTCATACACTACTCTTTTCTCTTTCTCTCTCTTGAGCCCATTATCATGGGTTTCCGTATAAATTGTGTCAGAGACAATAGCTGCCATAAAGGCAGCAGCAGATGCATCAGTGTTTGCAGTCTGCACAACACACACACTACACCATCTCATCTCTGTTAATAATAAAAAGATTATAAAACAGGTTATGCTCTTTCTTTTCTCTTTTCATTTTCTTTAGTGACTTAAAACATCTATCTTTTACACAACATCCTGCAACCATTCATTTTCCTCTATTTCTATGTCTCAAGCAACCAAATTCAACATCAAAAATCAAAAAAAAAAAAAAAAAGTTGATATTTTTTTTGGTGTGTGAAATTTCAAGAATCATCAAGATGATGGGTACAGCAGGTGAAGGTGTAAGAAATAATAATAGTGGAAGGTATCCCTTCACAGCAACTCAATGGCAAGAACTTGAACATCAAGCACTTGTTTACAAATACATGATCTCTGGTATGCCTATACCTCCTGATCTGCTTTTCAGCATCAAAACAAGTCTAGATTCTTCTACAAAGCTCCTCCTTCACCACCAGCCACCTCATCCCACAAGTAATTAATTTTCTTTTTTTTTTTCACCAAAAGATCAAACCTTTTTATCATGTACCCTTGTTAAGTTGCTATCATTTGTTAGTTGAGTGTTTCTTGATGACAAGTATCAACCTTTTTCCATTTTTGGTACCAGGGTACATGAGTAAATTCATAAAGATCAAAACTTTTTCAATATATGCATGTTAATTTGAGTCTTTCTTGGTGATAAAAACAAGAATTTTCAAAATTTAGAACCAGGGTATATGAAAAAAACATAAAGATCTAAACTTTTTCAATATATGCATGTTAATCAAGTGTTTAATTCTTGGATAAAATCAAGAATTTTCAAAATTTAGAATAAAAGCATAAAGCTCAAAACTTTTTCAGTCCATGTGCATGCTAAGCTACTACCCTTTAGTAATAATTAAGTTTCTTGATGACAAAAATCAATACTTTTATTAAAACTTTATGAATGAATTTGCAGTTGGATGGAACTGTTTCCAGATGGGATTTGGTAGAAAAATAGATCCAGAACCAGGGAGATGCAGAAGAACAGATGGGAAGAAATGGAGGTGTTCAAAAGAAGCATACCCTGATTCAAAATACTGTGAAAGGCACATGCATAGAGTCAGAAACCGTTCAAGAAAGCCTGTGGAAGTAGTCAACATGTCAACACCAACACCTAAAACACCACCAACTGCTATTCCAATTATCCCACCTTCCATCTGTACCAAATCCACAAACTACCCTTCTCCCAGTTCACATCCACTCTCATCTTCTGACTACTATAATAATAATAATATTAATAATAATAATCCCACTCACCTTTCCTCTTATTCCAGACCTACCTGTAATGTCTTGTCATCTCAAGATCACTTCTTGTTGGATTCTAGCCCTTATAGGTTTGTTTGTGCTTTGATTGTTTGTACCTTCATTTGTTCATTTTAACGTTTAATCTGTGTTCCCGAGTTTCATTTAATAACGAAAAATAAAAGTTTTCGAACAAAATTAAATTTCTCTTTTAACAAAAAAATCTTTTTACTTCCCTTTTTTATTTCCTTTGAACTCGGGAACATGGTAGTTAAATATTTCTCTTCACTCCCTTTCTTTTCGTTTATTTAATAAACTCGGGATCATAGTGTTAATGAATAATATGTGACAGAAAGAGCTATGGGATGAAAGAGGTGATAGATGAGCATCCATTTTTCTCAGAATCTTCTGGCAGCATCAAGACTGATTCTTGGCAATTGGAACCACTGGCTATCAACAATTCAGCCTCAAAGCAAACAACTTTTTCTCATCAAAACAGATACTCATATCAACAACAACAAGATCAAGGCTATTATGATCACTTGGCTTTGAAAATTGATAGGAAAGATGAACTTCAGAAAGTAATGCACCATTTCTTTGATGAGTGGCCACCAAATGATCAAAATAATAATAATAAAGATTCTTCCACAACTCAGCTCTCAATTTCCATCCCAAGTTCTGCTCATGATTTCTTCCTAACACATAATAATGGTAATATTATTATTTAAAAAAATTTATTTATTATCTTTTTACAGAAATTACAAGATTTGTTGATATTAATACATTTCATGTGATTTTGCAGATAAATGATGGTAATGGGTTGTTGAAACAGTGACCAAAGAAGCACTTGAGGTGGTTTAACAAATAACAATGGTGGTTGATTAGTGTTTGGATGCATAATGAGAACTTTTGGTGTGTTTACTTTTTTTTTTTTTTTTGGTTAGGTTTGGTTTGTCTTTTTCTGATTGAGTTGGGTCAATCAAATCTCTGAAATTTTTGCAGCATATTTTGTATGTTTGTTGAAGTAGATTGACACCTTGAATATATAGTTTTTTTCCCCTTTTTGTTGTTTACTTGCCCCTAAACTTATGATTCATAAAAAATCTATATTGAAAACAAAAAAGATTGGGAATTATTTAGCAACTTTTTTTTGCCAGGAACAGGTATATTTACACTATTTTGTAAAAAAAACAGGGGGCGGGGCCACCTCGGGCCCCTAGTAAGCTTAGTCAATGGTTTATGTGAAATGTTAAACTTAAAACGCATCAATGTAAGCTTGCTTGTTTTAGCATGCATTTTTTAAAATAATATAGCCTTATGCATTTTAGAAAGTTATGTAGAATTTGTTTTAACTATGAGATGTGTGAATCCAACAATTCAAACTATGATTCATTATTTGATAATAATTAATACTGAAAATATTATCGATAACACTCATAACTTTCACTTCTTGACAATTTTTTGTAAAGAATAACTAACTCCGTCTTGCCTATCTATAATTGTGTCGTTTCATAACAGTTCACAACTTCCTGAATGAGATATAAATCAACCAATTATTTATATAGTTTTAATAAGGCTATATATTTCTTGCATGAATTATATCGGCAAATGAGTCGTTATTTTATTTATTGTTTTAGTAAGGCTATATATTTTCTATTAGACGAAGTTTACTGAATGTTTTCTAAATTACACTACTTATTTTATTAATTTATAAGTAGTGCTTACATCGATACAAATGACAAACGAGCAACAAGTTGTGCCGCTAGCCTTTTTAAATAGCAAAAATAGTTCACTTAAATATAACATTTATAAAACGCGGGATCGTAATTTGAATTAACAAACCCTTTTTCTTCCAGAAAATATATATATTGAAACAAACATTTATATTTACTCGGGCTTTTCTACTGGGACACATCTAAACTGATATGGGGTCTGACCTTAACCAAAATCGATCCGACTGTTTGTAATTTGTTTGAGAACTACTCCGTTATGGTTAAGAGTTAAGACCAATTGGATCCAGTAACTTAAATTGGTAGATTGACATAAGTAAATATTAGAGTGTTGTGACAAGATATGAAATGTCACAAAGCTATTTATTTACGTGTTTGGTGGGTATGGTATAGTATAATTTGACAGAAAAGCTTTAAAGAAGCCACACCACACGCGCATGACAGAAAAATGACATAACAATAATAAATAATAATAATATTTATTTAACAAAGAACAATATAATAAGATTAGGGTTCATTTATCAGCAGCTTTAAACACTTGTACCGTACCTGTTCATTCAAACCAAACCTCTGCTCTGACACTGTTCTGCAAACATCGTAAGTGATTGTGGTACCCCTTCACTCCTGACACTGACCACATGTCAGAACCACTCACTCACACCTTAAGATCCAAACACAGGATCTCTCTCATCTTGTTTCAAACATATTAATATTAATATTAATATTATTAAGTAAGTTAAGGAGGTGTTTTACATTACCTGAATAGTTGAGGGGGGTCATGTAACTATTGTCATATGCTTTCATGTACTAATCTGGATGCACGTGATACAACTACATTTTTAAGCTTTAAGTCTGACAAAAAGTGACAAGCTAAGCTTCATGTTATAATAATATATTATTTATTCTCTGTCTCTATACGTGTAGGCATGGGCTTGCTTTTTCTTTTTTAAAAGGATATTATTAGGCTGAGGGGTGTGGGGCTTCAGCGGGGGCGCGAGAGCCCCTCCGGGCGCGAGCACCACACCACCAAGGCGCGAGAGGGGCGCGAGCGCGGAAAACTAGGCGGGCGCAAGGTGGGTCGCAGGAGAAAGGTGGCGTAAAGGAGCATTGGGAGAAGTGAAAAAATCCGTTGGATCATTTAATTGAGCCGTTGGGCTCATAATTTAATAAAAAAAAAAAGTTTTTTCTTCCTATATATAACCAATTTCATATAAATCAATTACCACAACTTCAAAAAAAACCCAAAATCAACCCATCTTCCCAATTTTTTTTTTTTAAATAATGTCGTCGTACTCGTCTGATTCCGACTCCTCCGAAGAGGATGATTTGCTTCTTCATGTAGGAGGAGTTTTGACCGCAACCGTGGTCAATCTCTTGCAAAATCAAGCCCATCAACCTCGACTCCCGAGGGTTAGAGCACCACCTCGTGATCGTGATCGATCGGGTGCTAACGATACTTTGATTAGGCATTATTTTAGCCCTCAACCAGTATATGCGGAGTCGGATTTTCGAACTCGTTTCCGAATGAGCAGGCAATTGTTCATGCGTATAGCAAGTGATTTAGAGGCACGGTATCCCTTTTTTCAACAAAGGGAGGATGCTAGGGGTCTCCCCGGTTTTACCCCTCTTCAAAAATGCACGGCTGCTATCCGTCAATTAGC
Organism: Bidens hawaiensis; assembly: GCF_021521415.1. Taxonomy (NCBI): domain Eukaryota; kingdom Viridiplantae; phylum Streptophyta; class Magnoliopsida; order Asterales; family Asteraceae; genus Bidens; species Bidens hawaiensis. The sequence goes on from NW_027491917.1 coordinate 596,939, forward strand.
GTTCGGCATCTCGTCGGACGCTTTGGATGAGTATTTACAGATGTCGAAAAGGGTTGCACGTGAATCCCTTCATTTTTTCTGCCAAGGTAAAAAACAATAATTTTACTTTTTATTAAATATCAACCAATGTATAACATTAATTTTGTAATGTATATTGTACGTAGGAGTCATATCGACTTACGCTCGGAGATATCTGCGTAAACCTACAATGTATGACATCCAACGCATATATGAGGTGCACGCAGAAAAACATGGTTTTCCTGGGATGCTAGGTAGCATCGATTGTACGCATGTTGGATGGGCTATGTGTCCAACGGCCTGGCGAGGTCAGTTCCACCGTGGTGATCATGAAGGGCCGACCCTTATACTTGAGGCGGCGGTGTCACAGGATCTTTGGTTTTGGCATGCTTTTTTTGGTGTTGCTGGGTCAAATAACAATCTTAATGTTATCGATCAGTCAAATTTGATCAACGACCTTATCGACGGGGTTGAACCACCTCAATCTTTTGTTGCAAATGGAGAACTCTTCAAGTACGGGTACTATCTGGTCGATGGTATTTACAACGAATGGGCTTTGTTAGTTCAAGCTTTTACAGATCCAATCGCCGACAAACGGAAGTATTTTACGAAGAAGCAAGAGTCTGCTAGAAAAGATATTGAAAGAGCTTTTGGAGCTATAAAAAACAATATTATGTTCTGGCGAACCCGATACGTTATTGGACTCGGGAGAGGATAACGGACGTCGTCTACACGTGTCTGATCCTACACAACATGACGTTAGAAGACGAGGGCAAAGCTATCTGCCAAAACTACCAAGGTGACATTCCGCCACAACCGTCCACAATCAGTGATCAACAAAAACTTCACAACATAGCAAATATCAAGAGCCGTGAGATACACGGGGAGCTTCGACATGAGTTGGTTGAACATTTGTGGGAGAGGCGACCCGATGATCTTGTATTAGATTAGTGTTATTATTAAGTATTATTGTTTGTTTAATTTTTAGTATGTTTTTTTTGTAATTTGAATTTTAAAAAAAATGTGTGTTTTTTTTAATAATTTATGAGTTTTTTTAATAATACGTTTTTTGAATATATTTATAAAAAAATTAAAAAAAAATCCGCTGGAGCCCCTGCCCGCGCCCCTCCACACCAGGGCCAGGGGCTCCAGCGGGGGCTCCAACACCCATCTTATCCAGTTTCTCTCTCTGCCACACGTCACAATATTATTGGCTGGAGCCCCCACTCGCCCCCCCGTTAGAGCCCCCCACACCCCTCAGCCTTACTATTTCAATATCACCTGTATACTTTCATTAGACATGACAGACGGGTTTGGTTTAAAATTTGTTGTAGTTGACGGATTTTGATTTCAGGTTGCAGGTGAAAGACAGATTTGAAATAAGTGGTTGATTTTGATTGGCTTAAACAAAACTCTTAGACGTCGATGAATGTAGTATTGAAGTTCAAAACTTGTCTCCGCTAACAAGTATGGCATGAACTTTATGGGAATATTAAAACAAAGGGAGCAATTTTAATAATTTTCCCTAAAATCAAACCTACTCCTTCGTCACCTAGGCTAGGATATAAGTAAAAACATAATATACATAATTACATATACAACCCATAATCACCACTTCTGCTTGTGTAGCATCTATCACCCTATAATGGTGCATCACATTTTTTTTATCGTGTAGCATAGGTGTATGTTCATGTATCAGCTTATTTTTATTATATATGCATATATACTCTAGCTATTGTTCAAACAAGAAAAAAAAAAAAAAGTTAATCAATGTCAAAATATGATATGTTTTTTTTATAATATGGATTATTATCGTATATTAGTATTTTTGTTGAAAATTCACTTTAACATATCGAATATTCAGTTTAGTTTATTTGAGATGAAGACGATAACTGTTGCACTTTAGAGATTGTGACCAAGAAGGCCACATTTGAAAAGCTACATAGAAGGGATACGTGACCTATTATACTCATGAGATTAGGTAATATCATCTTTTATAATCCCATAGACAATTCACCATATATTTGGTGAATGATAAAGAGTGAGGGAGAAGCATAAAAAAACTTATATATCCATGGAGGATTCTTATAACGATTTATCTATTGTTGTAAGCTAACTCAAAATCCTTTTCGGCCCACGCAATTTAAATGTATAAGTGCCATCACTAAATCGAAACTTATTGTTTGCGTTATGCACGTCAACTCATGCTAGTTTCATCATCTTCACTTAAGATAACTCCAAATAAAAGTGAATTTTTTTTATGTAACAAATTATATTTAGTTAATGTGGGCAGTAAAATTTAAAATAGTGTCCGTGACTAATATAAAGAAAGTGGTCTATTTAATTTGGTATGCTAACTGTTTTGACTACATTTTTATAGGTTATTAAAAAAATCAAGGTAATTTGGTGGTCCAAAACTGTTTGTCCTGCCAACATAGTTAATGCAAAATGACTGTAATACATACCTGACACCACACCTGCACACCACTCCAAGACAGACAACATATTCAATGTACCACCAAACTTGATAGATTAAGTACCTTGCTGATTGTCTTTCCAGTATACTACCTGCTAACAACTTGAGATTTATTATCAATCAATGGTTTTTAGATATTTTTTTGCTTTTCTACCATCGATAATAAATCTCAAGATGTTAGCAGGTACTATACTAGAAAGACGATCAGCAAGGTACTTAATCTATATGTATCACTTACATTATTAAAAAAAACAAGCACATCATTGGATGAATATTACTGTCGAAATGGATACTATAAGAAATTCATGGTAAGAAGTGAAAGACAAACTGACCAAGAACTAAATATAAACTTTAAGCTTATCTTAACCCAGAGCATATCCACATCATACTTTCTAAAGTTACACAGATACAATAATTTTAGACCTAAGTTATGTTGGAATTCAAATGACTAGTAAAGACGAAACTGACCTATTATTGTAATGAAAACTTCATATTTCTCCTTCACTAAGTTGCATATCAACAGAGTTGTCTTTAACGGGACTAGAACTGGGCGGCCTCTTTTCTGCCTCGTCATCTTCGGATTCTGACCATCCCCTTATTCTTCTTCCTGCTGAAGGTGCAGCCTTCACCACACAAAGCAGAACAAAGATCAGCAATGTTTGTGTGTGTGTGTGTGTGTGTGAGAGAGAGAGAGAGAGAGAGAGAGAGAGAGATTACCGGGTCATTCTCAGCATCAGAATCTTCAAGGCCAGCAGCCGCAAGTAGATCCTGTGGATCATCAGCATCATCATTGACCTGGTTATTGACTTGATTCTCCGGTTCATAATAATTAGTGGTGGTGTTATCATATTCATATTCATCTTGATCATCCATCTGAGTTTCTGTTTTCTTGTCTCTCTTCCTCTTTTTGCTGCTACCTTTTCTTCTCCTTCTCTCACCGCCACCCTCCTCGTCTCCGCTTTGAGCCCTATCTTTTCGCTTTGACCCGCTACTCTTCCAGTGTTCCTGCACCAACAAGTTCACATTTTTTGCGACTTTTCAACAATTGCTGACATGGCATCTTTTTTTTTGTCATTTTTATTTCAAATTGCAGATGACTAACCTTAATACGCTCTAGATGTTGTTCTTGTTGCATCACTTTCTTCAGCTCATCCTCTTGTTTTCGTTTTTCCAACTGTGATTTCAACACAATATAAACGTATACGCAAATAATAATAAGTTTAATAAAGTATAAGCCATAACTAAGTGAACTGACCTTGACTTTCTTCTGTTCTTCAGCCAGCCGACTCTCTTCCTCGCGTATTGCTGCTTGGCGAGCAAGTTCTAGTCTATGTCTATTTTGTTGATCTTCCAGCTCAGCAGCATCACAATGCACTTTTGCAGCCTCAAGCAAATGCTTGCAATATCCAACATGAGTTTCAATTTTCTTTTCATCAAATCCGTGAAATTGTAGATTTGAAGCTGCTGATAACTGACTAAATAGACGAACAGCGTTCTTAAGCTCAGCAACCGTTGCACGCACCTATTAAAAAAACATTTGGACTATTTCATGTTTATGAATATGAATGACAATAAAAACTTTGAAAGATTATTGTTTTTATCAGTCACCTCATCAACAGTTTTTTTTGTTTTTTGTAACGTTGATGCTGAGAATTTCTGCAGTGCGACACCTGTGTCGAATCTTAATGTGTAATTTGAAGGTGCCAAATGGATGGCTTTCAGTAAAGTCTTTTTACAGTCTTGCCACTGTTCAGCTTCATAATGTGTGCGGGCTAGATACAGAAGGATTTGATTGTCCGTGTTGTAATAAAACTTGCGCAGACAATTTTGGTACTGCAAAAAAGAATATATTTATTAACATCAAATAATAACAAGAAAATAAAATGCAGGGTAAAGTGTGTAGGGTACCATTTTAATGGCCAGTGGAAAGTTGCCTTGAGCAAAATGAACATGTGCCAAATTTATCCACACATCTGGCATCTGGACAAAAACACTTCCACTTGCAGCTTCTTGAACCTACAATTTTCAATTTTCAAAGAAAAAATGAATAAAAAAACAATAAACTGAGTAACAACTTTAGTCTATAACAAAGTATTTGTAAAAACTAAGCTAACCTGTGTAAAAAGCTCCTTTGCAATATCAAATTGACCTTTTTCAGCCAACACCACACCAGCACCATTGGCAGCATACATATTAGCTGGATGCTCTACCAAAACCTGAAAGTTGATAAATCACAATGATTTTTATTATAATTATTACATATATGCTATAAGACTAAAATGACAAATAAGATGCCATGTCAGCAATTTTGGGGAAATCGGCAAAAAGGTGACTTGTTTACTAACTGAACAAGTCAGTCACTGCCACAATTGGTAACAAAATGCAAGTTTCTTGCGGATATCATTGATAAAAATGTAGTTATTTTGTGCATAACTGAAAGCCGATTGATAAAATCAGGAAAAAGTATAAGCTATCAAACCTTTGTGTATAATTCTTTTGCTTTTTCCAGATGAGTTGCTTCCAACTTAGGAGCTCTTTTCTCAGATCTGATTGCTGCAAAGTAGTTCCAGTTCCCCTAAATCCAACACACATTTAACATGATTTATTAGTCTAAAATTCTGCACATGATTAAAGTAGCTATCGCAAAACTAATTCAATATATGTTTCAGAAAAATAATTACCAAACAAAGAGTAGCATAAGAATCTTTTCCATTAGATGCATCTTTTGCTGCACGAAAGGTATCTTTTGCCTTGAGCCAGTCATCATTTTTAAGCTCTAAGTCACCCAGCATGCATAATGCGTCCGGGTTTTTGTCATCAACTTGCAGTGCATCATGAATCTACAATTTAACAAAAAAAAAGGAAAACAAAATCACATTGTTGACATTTAGAAATGAAGATAATAAAATAAAAATGTAAATAAAGATGTTCAAGAAAAGGTTAAGAACCAATTCAATGCTTAATGAAACATTATTCCGTGATTTAGCAATAGCAGCAAGCCTTAAGTAAGTGTCTACATACTCTGGAAACTGAGGCCCAAAAATAAAGTGAAGATGTTAAAAAAATATATATCAATCCATTCAATATGAAAAATTTTAATAATAATTAGCAAAACTAGCATAACTGCCTTTCAATGTTAGGTTCTTCATCAGAAAACGAAATAAGATCACATTAACGCTCATGAAATTACCTTAAACAATATCAAACGGTACAATAAGCTAGCAGTCTCGGTTTTATGCAACTGCTCAAACAGTCTAGCAAGGTTGGACAACGTTGTAACCTTATCCCATGGTAAATCCACAGAAATGCCATTTTTCTCAAGATTATGAAACAATTGTGTATCTTTATACTTTCGAGTAGCTAAACTGGAATCAATTGGTTGATATAGTGCGTTTCTAATAGGGTCAGAGAGTGAACCACCAATAGAGTCAGATTGTGGTTCAGTATCTATTAATTTGAGCCATATTCCATCACCAAGTGCTTCTTTAAAGGTTTGTAAGGCAAGCTGACAAAAAACACATGACATCAAGATATTTTAATTGCACTTTAAAATAAACTCAAAATAGACGAACATAAGAAGGGGGGACAAACAAACCTCAAATTCTCCTTTTTCAAAATGGAGAACACCAATATTGTTGAGAAGCTCGATGGATACTTCTTCATTTGCCTTCTTTAAAAGATTACGTGCCTATCAGAAGAAATAAGAAAATCAAGTTTTAAACCAGCGATGTAAAACATGGATATCACGATAAAAGCAATACTTATGTAGAATTTTAAACTTGACTAATAACTAACTTGAAAACAAGATAATGATGAAACTAGTGAACTACAATATATAGAAAACAAACTACAGAAAAACCATTTACTCTCAAAACCTTAGAAAACAGCAGCGAGTTTAATTCGTAGTGGTCTGATAACAAACCAGAAGTCGAACTAAAAAGGATGCAGCACAGTAATGATATTGCAACAATACAGGAAAGAAAAGGATAGTGGTTTCATACGCTTTTATATGCATCTAAAGCGGCTCCAGAATCGCTTGAAATCAATAATTCTCCAAGATCAAGAAAGCCCTGCACCATAGTTAACCAAATGAAAAAAGTGCAAGTAACATAACTTCTGGATAATGGTAACTAACATCACCTCAGGGTCTCTAGGATCAATTCTGGTGGCTTTCTTCAAAGCTTCATGAGCCTTAGTAGTCTGGTTAAGCTGAAGATAAATGTGAGCAACAGCCTGCATCAAAGAAGTCCAAATTCAGTAACTAAAATGTTGTAGAAAGTGGGATATTATGTGGAACTTATAGCAAACTCGCTTTTTCACTTGCCTTTAATGTCCCACAATTTTCAGGATAAACTTCCAAGACTTTCTCAAAATTTGATAGAGAGCTTTTAAAGTCTCCCAATTTTAGTTGTACTTGTCCCAGACCTGTTTCGGTATACAGATGTAAGATGTTTATCCTATATATTTTGAAACCATTACCAATTAATAAGAGAATATAGTGTATGACTTGCGTCTATACATTTCTAAACCATAGTTCTACCAAAAACAATAAGTACCCTATGAAAACTATGCAAATGAGAGCTAACAGAAAGCATAATGAACAAGTATATGTCAGAAAAGAAAAGGTAAGATGAAACATTTTGCTCCTAAGCAAAAATGGGACAAAGAATCATGAGTGTGACTTAAAAAGTAAAAACTAAATTTGTGAGATTACTTAACGAACCATAAAAAGGTAAAATGAACTCTTGTGGCTTATTGACTTCCTTTACAGATGCCATGTAGTATAGTCCAGCTTTTTCATAATCACCCTGCATTCCAGGAAAAAAAGAGCCAAAGCTTATTTTGAAAGTTTGGACAAGTGATGAATACTTAGCACCTTGTAAGATTTGAATAGCTACGAGATGCAAAATCAAGATGTTGCAAATGAATGACAAAAAATGACCAAACCTTGGTATGATATGATCGTGCGAGGTTATAATAAGAATGTGCCCTTGTTGAGCCATGAGTAGTAGCAGCAAGAGCTGTTTCAGTCAGCTGCTCAACTAGAAAATGTTGACCAGTGAAAAAGAAATGATTTGCCAGATAATTTAGTGCCGTTGCACAGTACGGATAAATATCAAAGGCTCTTCGCATCTTTTCCATTGCCCCTCTAATGCCAGAAGCTACAACCAACAACATGACGGTTAGACAAAAAAAAATTAACAAACTTAATAAATATTACTGCATCAACAAGGTAAGGCCAACCTTCATTAGATTGTAAATCCACAATTCCAAGTGCCACAAGTGCCTCAACATTTTCTGGATCCAACTGCAGTTAAAAAGTAATTAGACATTAAAAGCAGATGTTGTATAAGGAACAATGACATGTAAAAAGTGTTTTATTGTTATTATTATTATTATTATTATATTATTATTATTATTATTATTATTATTATTATTATTATTATTATTATTATTTTGGTATGACTTACCTGCAGCACACGCTCAAATGCTTGTTTGGCCCTCTCAAACTGACCTAATTTGTAGCGACAAAGACCTATGCCAAGTCGTACGGCTGCAGGACATCCAGGATAGACTTGCAAGACCCTCTTTCAAAGGAATTGCAAAATTAGAATAACATAATTAAAATCTAGTGGGGTACATAGGTGTAACATATTGTTATAAATCTAGAGAATCAAATGAAAAACCATGCAAGATAGTAAAAGAACCTTGTACATCTCCAAAGAATTGGAGTATTTCCCACGGTTGAATTCAACACAAGCCTGCATTAATTCAAGCTATGTGATCAGTTTATAGCTACAAAAAGCTAAATTTTTGGTTGATAAGCATAAAAAGCATTAAATAAATATGCATATGACACTTTTCAAAACTTGAAAGAACTATTGGAACTTGTGATAAAAAAACAGATAAGAATTTGACTCGCTCTAACACTGTCAACGCAGTTCATATAACTTTGTACTTTTTTCTACAATACAAACTCAATGAACAAACCAGGATTCAATTTAAGAAGAAAAGTAATTTGCATATACCTGACCAAGAAGAGCAGGAATATTATCTCGGTCTCCATCTAACACAATCTTAAATGCAGCAAAAGCCTGATCCACATCACCCTTTCCAAGTAAAAGTTGACCTGTAACCAAACGTATACCATAACTACAACTTTTATGGGATCCAGTGCATTAATGCATATAGAAGAACCTAGTTGGTCTATTAACTCTTATGTTTCGTCAGTAAATTGACACCAATTGAAAATTTGTACTGTATGGTTGGCTTAAACTGATATGTGATGTGCCACAGAAAGCTCATTATGTTACCTTTGCCAATCCAAGTAGAAGGCTCATGCATATCAATTCTAGAAGCTTTGTTGTAGTACTGAGTTGCCAAAATAAAATGTTCTTCCTTCTCTCTTTGTTTTGTCTCGATTTTCCCAAGGTAGCTATAATAGGCCCCTAGAGCATTTAAGATGGCAATTCTTTCATATCTAACATCCGCATAATACTCATCAATCTCTGCATAGCAAACAGATCACAATGACACCATTCAAAAGTTTGACAAATTATTTTTACAGTAACATAACATTAAGGTAACATTATATACCAGGACTGGATCCTTCTTCCAGAATTTGACGGAACTGCTCGATCTTTCCTTGCTTAAAGTACTCCCTCTGCACCAAATCAATATATTTTAAAAAAAATATATAATTCAACTAGCAACTGGTAACATGCAAGCTCACACAATTCATTATGTAAACCTATTTTTTATATACTAATTCCTACATGAATCGCCTTCTTGAATAAGCATGTTGACAGTTCTGAACCCTATGTCATCACAAACCCTTCGAACATGAGCCTAGGCTGTCAAGCGTGGCAAGGTGCAGGGAAAGAGCCTTGCTGCCATTCAGGCAATCCCTCGACCTTTGGGTGAGACTCTATCCAAGTCCTAAATATTTCGGCAAACTGGTCTGAAATCATCCTAGACTGGGCGTTAAACGTGTCTAAAACCCCTCAAAATAGTGCTTTACGCTACACGCCTTGCTTATCTTGAGCCCCCGTATTTTAAGAGCCATATGCCTTTAACAACTATGTCTGAACCTACCCTACCAAAATTTTAAGACCTAAAACAACTTATTAGAGATTTTCTTTCCAATTTCAAATTACATTCAAATTTAGCCCTATGAGCTTCACAGTGTTGATACATAACTGTGTAGTGTGACATGTACTGGTATGAAGTTATGTAATCCTCAAATTCGATCAAACACATGATTCTCATAACCTAAATCCACATAAGGAGAGACTTGAATGTTTGACCTATTAAGCTCAAAACAATTTCAAATTAAACTCTATATACAAACTCTAATTGAATCAAACACATAATTATGATTAATTCTCCTAACCTAACCTAGATCCACATCACTAAACCAGATAGAATACAATTACATTAGAATTACAGAATAACTAACCGCGATAATGAGCCAGAGATCGAGAGGAGCTTGCTCGGCCTTAAGGATGTCAAGGATATCAGTTGCATCTCGAGGAAGCTGGTCCAAAGCCACTCGTACTTCCTCCTCTGAATTCTGCACCGGAATATAAACACACGCCGCCATTACCACCCTTAATTAATTATTATTAGGGTTTCAATTGCTCTGCTCGTCTCGTCGGAAGGAATGAATTTGTATTTGTATATACGAATGAAGAAGAAAGAATTAGGAAGGATTTAAGAACAGGTTTAACGATAATAATATTATTGTGGTGTTTAGGGATTATTAGGAGTTTATATATATTAAAACTTGAGAGGTAACCTTTCCTTTTTTTTGTTTTAACTTTTAAAATTTTTTAAATAGATATGGCAATTCGGGTTTATTGATACCTCGTACGGAATTTCAACCGTGTATCGTTAGTTTGTCTTTAGCTTCCAACTGTCAATCGCCGCCAGCCACATTCGCATCCCCGCCTCTATTTTTAATTATGGAATGTATCTTCTTATTTAAAACTTGCATCTGGATTGTAATGATATAATTTTTAAGTCATTAAATGTTAATGACGCTAATACATATAAGCTTTTAAGAATTTTGGAGTTAGTGTGCATGAGTTGATTGATTTAACGAATGTTGATGTTTTAAAGTGTCGTGCATATTAATTGATTGCATATGTGATGTGAGGCATATGATCGAATGTTTGCTTATGTGTTTTGTCTTCAAACTAGGTTGAATGGACATGATCAATGTGAACAACGAACACGTCAAAGTGTTCTAACTCAGGTGTCGGGTCACAGTGGTTGTGAATGGTGTGGGCAAATATGTTTTTTAGTGACATGAATTTGAATATGACGAAAGTATGTTTATGAACTGTTTAAAACTCGTGGGCATAGATTGACTTGTTTTAATATGTATTCGGGGTGTAATGTCTCAAGTAGCAAAAGGCAGGGTCTAGCGTGATCGGTGTCATTCGTTAGCTATTTAATGAGAGATAGATGATGACATAGGTTTCGGTTGGGCAAACATGAACTTCGGGTTTGACTTTAGACAAGTTTGAGAGATTATTATCATAGTAATGTAGTACTTTATTTTGACTTATGTTAGATGACTGGCTTTGATTAAGAATTACGGTTTACAACCTCAACTAACAGTCTCACTCCACAAAACCAACGTGCTTTAGCCTAATAGTGATAAAATGCTTAGCAAGATGCAAAAGCTGAAAAAGACTTAAGTACATGTAGATCAAACAACCATAAAATAAAAACAACCAAATGCACATTTGTGCCTTCAACTCCTCCAAAACATTGTTTGTGGAGTCTTGCATGTTGTTGAAAACCTTCTTATTTCTCGCTTGCCAAATGAACCAACACGTACTAATGAAAACTCCTTGTATTACCTTTTTATTGCACCGAGGTGACAGATCCTTGAGAAAATCGGAGACTTCCTTAGTCGATTATTGATATTCAAGTCAATTAAGTCCTTTATCTAAATTTCTTATCTCCTTACATACAATCAAAATAGCTTTACTGTAACAAGGAGAATCATCTTACAACCAGAAATATATATTATATGCATAACATAGATAAATGTCAAACTCAAAAGACTTCACAAAAGTAAAATAGATATCATCTATCCTTACAAACATTCACAAACAGCCCCTACATCAATCAAGACATACTCCATAGCCAGTATTTCAAACACATAATCAAACCAAACTAATAACTGTGAAATATTTTTCTCTTTAAAAGATTACCTCAAACTCAAGCACACATCAGAATTAAGCTCCGGTTGTCGGCAACGCAGCCATAAACGAATTATAAGACGATTCCAGGTCGAAATGAAGCTGCCTAGCCTGCTGCTCGGTCAACTCATCTGCAGCCCCCATCTTCGCCAGCCGCCCGATCCACTCCTTCATCTTAGTCTTCCCTTCAAAATCCGCGGGCAAAATCGACAATTTGTTTAACGAACCAGACAAATCAGAAAGCAAAGGGAAAACTTGATCAACTGCAGTCATGTTCAGCTTCAATGAATCCATTGCAGTAATGAAATTTTGCACGCATTCCGCCACAATCGCAGCAGATGTCACCCCAGAGGCGGCAGCTGCCGCCCTGTGCTCCACGGTAGCAGGCACACCGGAGATCAACAGGCGGTTGATTGCCTCCGGGCAGTCCATTTTGTAAGTATCATGAAACCTTTCAATACTGGGGACAATATCTTTTAGTGTTGATGACAATGTTTTAAAATGAGCTATGAGTTTTTGACACTCGGTTTCATAATCAGCTGATGAGATAATATCTCTAACGTAGGCCTTTTCGAGCTTTTCTGTAGCCTTGACGATGGCATACAGCTCCGCGAAATTGTCGTACATTTCCCTCTCACGTTTGTCACTCCATAGTTTGACTTCCATCGTGTAATACTCAACCTAAAACGTGTACATACACAATTAAACTTACATGAACAATGCAAAATAGCAAACCATGTATATATGAGCAAGCATTAGAAATCAGTTTGTATAATAATAATAATAATAATAATAAGTATAGAATGAATTATAAAGAAACAACACAAGTGCAGCTATAACTAGAATCATCATCAATTTGTAATCAATTTTATATGCATAATATGTAATAGTGCAGTATGAAGACAAGTTATGCATGCAGAAATCAAGTAAATAATAATGAGTTTGGTTTTAGCAAACACTGAAACGTGTATCAATCAACTTTGAAAGCAAGCCGCCCGTTTGCGGGTAATAATGAAAATATAGTTGTAAGAAAGAAGCCTAGATCATGAATAAAAACATAGGTACAAGAAGAAAGATCGATCAACTACTAACTAACAATTGGAATGAAAATCAAATAAGAGAAACGAATGACTCATTAAGAGGAAAAACCGGGTCGTTAGGGGATTGAAGATTAAAGTAACTCAATCGGATGAGGTATTTTTCTCCTTTCCTTATTATCTTTGGAGTTATCTTGATGATTTATTATTATAAGGGTCAACCAGCTTCTGATGCAATCGATTTGATTTTATGTCACCAACTTTTGATTTATGTCCTATGGGTATAACTTATTAAGGGGTGTTTGGGATTCAAACTTTTTCTCTCACAATATAAACAATCCCGAATGCCGTATTATTTTTCAAAAAGTTTATAAGTTATTAATTAGTGAAAATAAGCAATTCCAAACACCCCCTAACTTATTGAAAAGTTATAAGAAGATAAAATAAGGAATCCCAAACATCCCCTCAATGTTAGTTTCGGAAGCATATGATTGGAGATTAGGTGACGTTCACTGATTGGATCATTTAACTAAATGAGTTTTTCTTACCATACTCGCGTTAACCTTAGGTGAGGGTTTTCCTGGTATCGAAAGACGAGTGTGATGAATTAAGTCACCAACTCAATTGGAGGATTAGTTGCTCGTTCAAAAAATCAATCAATCAATCAAGCCCTGTATATCCCACCGCATAGCTATCGGTAGGGTCGGGGGTGGGTGGGATGTAGGCAAGTCTTTCCTCTATCCGTGAGAATAGAGAGGCTGCTTCCAGAGAGACCCCCAGCTCATAAAGCTACATACATGTTATCAGAGTAAACATACATCCTACAAGCAAATACACTTAGGAATACATAGATAGCAAACTATCTAAAAAGCAAGGAATCTGTAACCTACTAAAAATAGGGCATACGAAACAAAAAGCAGCATCAAACAAAATATATTCATAAACAAAATTCTTTCTTGCTCGTTCAAAAAAGAATTTATTTATTATAAGAAAATGGAATACTAATTTATTAATGACTACATTATAATTTTTGGGATTTTATTTATATCTCAAGTTATGTTTACGTGTATTTTTTAAAAATGACTTTCACTTTCTATCATTTATTTGAATTTTCGTTTTGGTTGTAGTCATTTCCAGTAATACCCATCCAAAAAGAATTCGTTAACTCTTTGTTTTGGTTCTACAAATCAATGTAGAAATCTCATGTTCTTGATGTCTAATGCTAACCGGAAAATGAATTTTTGACTTTTTATCAATGTCGGGTAGTTGATGAACCGGGAAATCAACCTCGAGATATTTTGTTAGGAGTTAATTATTAGCAACCATAAGTTTTATGGGACCAAACACGTGATTACGTCGCCAAAGTTCTCATTTACTATATATAAAATAAAATAAATTAAATATAATAATTGTTTCGGTCAAAAATTAACAACTAACTTTTGATCAGATTAGTGTGTGACGTTAGGTGCTTAATGGTAAAAAGATCGAACACAAAGATATGATTACGAGGGAAAAAACCCTTGATTATAATAGTCTTCGTTTCGGTCAAGAGTTTACAACTTAATCCTTAGTCGAATTTGCTTCGGTTAAGGATTATGGACGTAACTTTTGGTCGAATTAACGCTTAATTATTATGATCTCCAGCACAAAAAACCCCCGGATGGTGAAAACTATCACAGTCAATATTATTAATAATGAAATCGGTGAATACAAAGTGTTGGAGCTGATAAGTGATCGTAAGCTAGGTGATACAATGAGTACTAGTAGCTAACAATTGAGTTGTGTGTCACCTAACAATACTATCAGATCATATTTATAATAAGAAGATTACAACTGTTATTCCGATTATTCCGGAAACCCTAGACTAAGTCTTCATTGCTGCCCACGTTTGAGTTGACGAAGCCTCATTAATATCCGTTACAAACCCACGTTCTTATTAGCACATAAAACACGTGGTCTTATCTGCAAACAAAAATAATAAAGGACAATTGTATATCCCGAAGTATAATCCTCAGAATACTTGTATTGGCAGGATATGTTGAAATCCCTAACTAACTCTCCGAGTATCCCGTAACTGAAAGAGTCTTCCAATACAGCCGTTGGGGAACTCTTTTTTGAGTCTATCCACGTTCTTCAATGTTCATCCCACGTCTTTGACCGATTCTTTTGGGAGTTATTCATCAAATGTGGTCCCCACGTGCTAATATTAATTATAAGTGCGAGATTTCAGGATAATAGTCAACATTTAACCATCAACCATTACTTGGCCCTTAATCCTAGCTGTTATAACTAATTCCACACGTTTTATGTAACCACCAACCGTGTATTTCGCATGGAGTAAATCAACAATTAATACCTGCAATTATAAATCAACACCAAGAGGGAAATATCTATTTATTAGCATTAATACTCAGGAAACTTAACTTATTCGAGAATCCTGAACATATTCGGGATCCTGAGCATAGATCCGACTATAAAATTTGGGCCCTAACAATAATCACACATAAATTTCTTATACATTAATTGTCAATAAAACACGTTATAATTAAAATCCACGTATACATTAACATAATAATTTGGTAACCGGTTAACCATCATAATCACTTGAATAATTTATGGTATATCATTGTCACATAAACCGTTATCGAACCCACAATGAAAGAACAAGGGACGGCCAACCACCCTCCAATAAAAAAAACAGTGTTATAAACTTATATATACGTTAATATCTCGATCTTCCTCCATCAATAAGTTTTGGATAAGTGAACCAGAAGTTCAAAACGGCAAAACTTAAAACCGAGTAAATAAAAACAGGCATAATAGTATATGCAGGGACTTGTTTTGTAATATAACCCTGTAACAAATTTGGGAACTTTACCGCTATAAATCCGACGATAATATCAGCCGCCACCACCACCACCACCACCTTTGATCACTTTCGTCACCGGAAACCGCCCATCAGCTCGCCGGCAATCACGGATTAAGTAACAAACCTCATTCATTCATCATTTAAGTATTTTAAATATTCAAACAGATCAAGTTTCGATTAGTTTTATATATATATGTGTATATATATATATATTGATTATTATTATTAGTTTGTTTGATTAATAGGAGGATTCAATTGAAGTTGTTGGCAATGATGAAGGATGAGAAGAAGCCTGTCCAAAGAAGAAAGGTCTCTTCTGCTCTTCATACTTATTATTATTATTTAAAAATAATAATAATATATATAAGCTTATGTTTTGCAAATGCATAATGATTACATGATTGTTAACTGTTGGTTTTGATATGTAGTTTATGCCGAAAGCACCTCCTCGCAGAGACCAAAAGCTAGTTTTACCTAAACAGTGAGTTATGATTTTTATAATATGAATGCCTAGGGTTTGTGTGCTGTATCATATTTATATATTATGATGATTACCAGGGCTGTAGGTCTTCTTTAAGCTATTATCGGGCAAGTGAACAGTTCACGAACACATGACACATTACACGAGTGTCAATGGTTCGATCCGGCTACCAAGTTTTTGTTGGTGGTTTGTTAGCATTCATATTTGTATGTTAGTTATATATGAATTAATCACATAGTAATCATATATATTTTCTGTTAAAAGTTTATAATTAAATTGTATATGATAAGATGATTATAAATTAAAGTCGTTAAAAAAAAAAACTTTATAGGAACAAGCGTTAACGAACAATCGAACATAAACAGACGTAACCGAATGTAAACAAGCACTTTATCGAACATTCCGACGTCCACGAACACAACTAAACAAAAATGGCATTTGTTCGTGTTCGTTAACTTAGGTGATTAAACGAAACTCCTTGTTCATGTTCATTCATTTATTAAACGAACGAACATAAACGAACTCCCTGTTCGTCAAATGTTTGGTTCGTTTACAGCCCTAATGGTTCCATATCTAGTTGAGTGATTTTAATCATACATATAGAAAAAGGCTTACTCAATTGTCAAATACATTGTTTGTTTAGGGAGAAGGTTGAGGAGATTGATGAGGACGACAAGAAGGTTCAACAACTGTTGATGAAACGTCTCAGTGTATGTCCTCTTTTTGAGTTAAAACTGTACTCGTGCTATTTTTTCAACAGTTTCCGTTCCATTTGTTTTAGCAATATGTTCTGTTCATTTGCAGGAAAATGTTAAAAAGCCGAAATTTATAAAACCTGAAATTACGGGTAACATTCTCTTTTTCCCTCTCGCTTTTGGTGTTTATAGCTTATAAGCAAGTTAAGTTAAAACAATTGTATAAGTTCATTGTGATGTTATCATTTTTGTTTCTCAATGCAGCTTAGTAGTTGATGGCAGTATAACCTTATTTTATTCTGATAATCTGATTTATGAACCTGGCAGTATAAGCTTATTTTATTCTTATTTCATTCTGCTTATTAAAACTGTTTATCTACTTATTGTATTGTTATTGCTTGTCCAAACTGCTTATCTGCTATAAGCAGTGCTAATATAAGTCTTTCTATGTACCATGATTACAGCCCCACAGCCACGGGTTTCATCATTTAATTTTGGTCCTGCTGGTCTCAAATCTGAAGGTAATTAATTCATTCTTCTATCTACCGTGTTAACCATTAGTATAGTTTCCTATCACCAAACGTGTTTTATCCAGGTGGTGATGCTGCCACGACAGACACGGGAATAAATGATTACAAGGATCCATGGGTAGGTGAAATACAACTCTACTTTTATGTTTCTGAAAATTGCTAATGCCTTAGAATAGCAACACACTTAGGCGAGTGGTCCGTTTTGATAATCACGCTTAATAATGTCCCAACCGAAGTTATACCTTTTTTTAGATGGATAATATGATCACCTGATGACCGGTTTCTTGCTTATGTGACTTATCACTAATTTACCAAACGAATTTCATTTTTAAAACGAATAATTGCCAAACTTTCCCTTACAAAACTGTTTTCTGTCTAATATCTTAATGCTTCATATTTTCATGTTTTTTTTCTGAACTATAATGCAGGATTATAACAAGTACTATCCTGTTACTCTACCTATAAGGATGCCATACTCAGGAAATCCCGGTATGATTCCTCTTTTTGCATTTGCATACTAGGTTATATAACTTATAACTAATAACTAATTATAATCATTTCTTGTAACCCTGGTAGAGCTTCTTAACGAACAAGAATTCAAGGATGATTCAGAAACCAAAATTCACAACGATTCATCTACAAATGCAGCAGAAGAACTCGGTTTAATGGTTAGTTATTTTTAAGTCGTGAGCTTGATTAATTTCAAAGTAGGACGTAAAGTGGATATAGGTTCTTGACACATAAAATTGCACCAAATCAAAAAACGAATATTGATTATTGTACCGTTTCAGAACGAAGACTTGGAAAAGAAATTGTTCTTCATACAATTGCCACCAACATTGCCCTTACCAAAGCACTATGTGAAGCCAGAGGATAGTGGGACCGGTTCGAGCTCAAGACCGGACAAAGGTACAGAACCACTTCCCAAAGGTTCCGGTTTGAGTGAACTTCCTGCAGGGTTAATGGGTAAAATGTTGGTGTACAAGAGTGGTGCTGTAAAGCTCAAATTAGGCGACCATCTGTATGATGTGAGTGCTTAACAAAAGTTTTGAAAAGAACTATTTTTTGTTTGAACTTTGAACACAATATATGTATAGCCTGAATCAAATGATTTAATCTAATGCAGGTTACTGGAGGACTAGACTGTAGTTTTGCTCAGGATGTCGTTGCCATTCACACCGAAGAGAAAAGTTGTTGCAATATTGGTGAACTGAATAAGCGTGCCATTATCACTCCGGACATCGACTCCATCTTAGACGGCATTAATGACTTGTGATTTCTATTTATTTTTGCTATGCATTTTTTTTTCCACACATGATGAAATTTTGACTTGATTCTTAAGAACTCGTGTTTTGTACTTCACATTTTTTGCTATAAATTGATCAACAGTTACTGGATTGAGAAATGTAAAAGAGACTGGTATTATGGTATAATAATATATATGAAAGTTATGTTTACACTAATTTAAACCCTCAATATATAGGAAACTAGTATTATAATTTAACTTATGCATCATACACAGAACATTTAAGATATGATATATCATTATAATCAAACATTCATCATACAGACAAGCTATCAGTGTTTTGCAGCCTACAGGGACGACGGGACAACATAATCAACCACCATCTCGCTCTCTATAAAATCCTTCACTTTCGATGTACTTGCCACATCTGCAGCTGAATCCAAAGCCTCCAAATCAGGAAAAACAGTGATCATACCGATCAAATACCCCTTCGCCATAACACGAGAAATATCCTCACCAACACTTACATCGTCACTCGTTTTAAGCTCGCTTATAATTCCTTCAACTAACTTACGTTTCTCATTTTCAACCAAATCCTCCTTTAACTTCAATAACGTAACTCTCATCACCGATCCTGGCTTCATCGGATCACTAACACCATTGGATATCCAGTCAACAACCATGGCATCATCAATCAATGGTTGTGTGTTCTTGGCAACCTTCATGTGCTCTGGATGATAGTTGTAGACTTGCAGATCATCATTTGAACTAAACCGCCCATAAACCATGTGACTGAAGTTAAGTGAAGTAGATGCACATTGGATGAGTGATCCAGCCCTCAAGTGCACTGCAAGGTTGAGTGAAGTCAATCCGTTAATTCCGTTTATTATGGTTTCGACTTTAGTAGACTCAACGTCGGGTTTGACGTTGAGGAGGACGACGTGATCGATAGACATTCCGATCGTTGTGGTGGACCGTGGAGAATGGAGGTGACTTTGGTAACAGTCAGGTGGTTTGTTTGTGGTGTGCAACTGGCCAACTGCTCTGGAGTCTAGATAACGAATTTAACAACATGGACAAAAGTCAAGTCAAAATGTTATTTTGGGCCTATTGGGCCACTTTATCTTATTATCTAAAGAAAAGTTTCTTCTTATACCACATCTTAAGTTTCCATTCTTTACTTAAATGCTTAACTTACTGGGCGGGGCCAGCCCTTATTAGGCCCACGCTAAAAAAATATCAACAATTCTAAATAGTAAATACCATATTCATATTCAAATTTTGGTTATATAATATAAAATAATTTTTTTTTAAAATAAAGTGATCCAATTATAATAAAGAGACAGGTATGCAGTTAAAATAATTAACTGCATATAAACAAAATTAAGAAAACAGAACTTTTATAGGAAGATCTTAACAACTTCTTCACATAATCACATTAAAAACCAACATATAATATATTTTCTCATGAGAAAGTACTTGACAAAATTTTGATACATAAAAAGATTAACATACTTTATGTTTTTATAAAAGTCCCTTAAAGCAGTAAATTTAAAAAATATTAAAAATCTCATAATTATGATTGAATGGAATCAAAAAAACATTATTTGAAAAATTAAAATATAATAACGCTAAAAATCATTTTTTATAACTTTTAAACAATTTTAATTTCGTACAGGGTCAAGTTAAAATACAAAGGACAACAAAAATGATAAAGGTGAGAAGGAATCTAGTCCATTGATTTAAATTTGAATGGTGAGATTAATTTAATAAATAAAAATTGATGAAAAAGGCATGAAGGTAATAAACCACCTTTATTTACTTTCTCTCTCCACATGCAAGACACATATCAATTCTTCCATCATTTTAAAATGTCCATAACTTTTTCATACGACATTATTTTTTAAAAAAAAAATTCACAATAATAATAAGCGTTTTTTTATCTTTAATATGAGTATCATATTGTTATATAAAAATAAAAATAAAATTAATGGGTTTTTTTAATTGTGTTTTTTTGTTGTTCATTGTGTAATATGTTGTTTCCATTGTGTTATATTACCAGACTCTGTTTCCATTGTGTTATATTTACCAGGCGCTGTTTCCATTGTGTTATATTTACCAGACGCTGTTTCCATTGTGTTATATTTACCAGACGTTGTTTCCATTGTGTTATATTTACCAGACGCTGTTTCCATTGTGTTATATTTACCAGACTCTGTTTTCGTTGTGTCATATTCACATGACTCATCTTATACACAATAACGCAATAGTCTAACTGCACAATGGCACAATAATGTTGTTTCAGACTCTGTCTCTATTGTCTATTGTGTTATATTTACCACACCATGTCTCTATTGTGTTATATTTACCAGACTCTGTTTTCATTGTGTTATATTTACCTGACTGTGTTTTCATTGTGTTATATTTACCAGACTCTGTATCCATTGTGTTATATTTACCAGACTCTGTTTCCATTGTGTCATATTCACATGACTCATCTTATGCACAATAACATAATAGTCTAACTGCATAATGACACAATAATGTTTATACACTCACACATATGATCTTATATCACACAATAACACAATAGTCTAACTGAACAATGACATAATAATGTTTATACACACACACACAAATGATCGTATATCACACAATAACACAATAAGACACGTTAGACACAATGAAAAATAAAACCTAAAATGTATCGTCGTTGTTTGAAGTTGTATTTCGCTTCTTTGGAACATTTTTTTCTTGTTTCCTTTCTCTTTTTAGTGTCAATAGGTTGTTCTTCAAGTAACGAATTCTGAAGTGTCGCATCTGAGACGGTGATTCAGTCGGAGGTTCGATTGCCGCCGTCGGAGATGACGCCATTGATTTGTGAAGAAGGTTCAGTTGAGATTTGAATCGAATAATGGAGATGCAACAATTTGTGTTCAGAGGAAAAAATAAAGAAAATGGAACATTTTTGAAGTTGTTTTTCGCGATGGAGATGTCGCCATGGAGATGTCGCCATTGATGGAGATGTGGCCATTGATTCGCGATGGAGGTTATTTGAGATTCAAATAGCATAATGAAGATGGTAAGGTTTGTGTTCAGAGGAAAAAGTGAATAATAATAGTGAAGAGAAGTGAAGAAGATGATTGAAGAAAACAGTTCGTATTCTTATTTGAGATGTAAGAGTTTGCCCTTGATTGTCTCTAATATTACAAAATTGTCATCGCCCATTTTTAAACCATTGATTTTGTTTGAGATTTGATTCAATGGGTGATAATCCTTCTCACCCTTCTTATTTTTTACCCCCTTTGTAGAATAACTTGACCCTTTTGTACAAACCAATTTATATGTTTTTAATTTTTATATTATTTTGAATTACGTCATCCAAGTTTTTTTTTTTCACTCCTCAGTTTTTCTTCTTGATTTCCCGATTTTCATAATAGCTTTGTGAAATGGTATTTTTATAGAAAGGGGTATTTTTGTTATTTTTTATGAATTGTATTCATCTTGTTTTTTTATGATACCAACCAACACATATTAATAATTAATGCATTCTCATATGATAATCAAACTGGACAAATAAATGTAATGATTTTTATTCTCGTTATGTTCCTTCATTAACGGTATTCTCCCATTCATTCAGTTACCCCATGACTAATACCATACAAAGCCTTAACTATTTTATCTCATGGTTAATTTATTCCACATTAGGCCCCGTTTGTTTTTTTTAGAGATTTAAGTCTGAATCTGAATACCACATCTGAATGTTAAGAGGTGGTTCAAATGTCTGAAATCTGAATCATTAAGAGGTGGAGGCTAGAGACGAACCTCTAGTCGTCGGAGATGGAGCCTAGTCTCCGGGTTAGAAGTTAATGGAGGCCGGAGACAAACGTATGTTTTTTTTGGGTTAAGAGGTTTTTAGACCCACCAAAAGCTCTTACTGGTTCAGATGCTATTAAGACGCTGAGCCTCTTAATGCCAGAAAAAAAACAAACAGCCCCACGTCTGATTACGTCTAACCGAATCAGACGTTTTCCTCTATTCAGATAAAAGAGACAAAAACAAACAGGACCTTAGTCTCATTTTCAACAATTGTGTGGATATTCTTCCCGCAAAGTCTTCAAATAAAACACAAACAATATCTCATTTTCACAAAAAGATTCTTTGGATTGTCACCACCAGCTATCGACACCAAAAAAACTTTATATTATATTGCATAATACAATTCAAGTTTAAAAGAATATTCAGCTAAAGTATAACGTCAAATACCCCGAAAAAATCTTTGTATTAAAGAAATTCTAAGATTCCATTTCGTGGTCCTGCTTAGCCGATTAGGTTTCTTCAATTATTGTACGTAAACATTTGAATAGGATCAAAAACACAAAGAGAGAGAAAACTATATAAATAATATTTTTTTTTTAAGTTTTGCTTTTATATTATGTATCCGTAAATGCATTATCTACCTAACGTTGGTGTATCACAAAAATACTTTAAAATGTGCAAACATGATTTTTCACTTTCTTTTATGCAAGTGGGCTACTTTTGTATATTTTTGACCTGTTTTGTTGGGAATTTTGTGATTAATAAAACAGATTATCTGAGAGTTGTATACGCTTTCATATTTAAATTATTTGGTGGTTCTTCAAATTAATCAGTCGGATAAAACTCAGATGAGTATGTAATTTTGGTGAATTCAATAACGAAAGATGAGAGTGTATTCAACCAAACGAGCGGTATGGCCTTTATCGGTTAACATTTTGAATTTCATTAAAACCTCATTTATTTTGACTTATATTTTATGTGTGACAAAATCCGAAAATTCATTTTATTGATGAATTTTCAATATAACTTAAAAAAAAACGTACCCCACTCCTCCTGGCTTACTTAATATATTAAGATAATATATTGGTCGACGAGTTAATACAAATATACAATTACACTAAAGAAATCTCTCACGTTTATATACAAAACCCAAATAAACTAATTATTGTAATGATTTTCATAAAGGAAATGCATGCATGTATATGATTTAAAATGTATTGTAAGTCTTAATCTATAAAGTATATAGAAAATAGTGTCACGTAATTACCATTTATAGAAAAGACAAGGGGGAAAGAACATAAGTGTTGTTAAGGTGATGTAGAAACATGAAATGAATCTGACCTGATCCATGACAATGTTCCCCGGTCTTCGAGATGAACGAACCATGACTCGATCTTCTTCTCCGGTAGCTTAAGATCTGCAATGGTTTTTGGGGGTGTGGAGGTGACTGCTAAGAAATCTCAAGGATCTCTTGTTTACAGACACAAAAATGGTTATGGTGGTGGCTCTTATTGAGAACAACCAACCCTTAATAAGGAGGTGGAGACCTCCTTATATAGGGAGCCTCATGGCCACCATCATGGTACCCTAATGGGCCTAGCCCAGTTAGGGTTACCTCCACAAAACCCCATCAGCCCAATAATATTGTATTAGCCCATATAATAAAACAAGCCAAACATAATAAATTAAGGTCGTAAGCCGGTTTAGTACCATACCTCTACAAGCCCCCCAAGTCGTGGTTCGTTCATCTCGAAGACCAGGGAACATCATCATGGATCAGGTCAGATTCATTTCATGTTTCTACATGTGAGTTCCAGCCAAAAAAGTAAGAACCTTTAATCGTCATGTTATTGGGTCGCTATTCACAAAAACATCTCTTTATCAAATGCCACTATAATGCTTTTTCATTTTTTTTTTATTTCTTGCATTATATTACTTTATTCTATAACTTATTCCATTACAATACACAAAATAAAAAAATTAGTAGAGATATAATTATAAAACCAATAATTTATTGTTGTGTCCTTAAAGACGGGGAGTTCAAATCCTGTAAATGCACGTTTTGTATTTTAATAAGAGTATAATAAAGTTCGTTCGTGTTTTTTGCATCCATTTATGTGTTTTGAACCATGTTTGTGCGTTTTGATGTCTGTTTATGCATTTTAGACTCCATTATGCGTATTGACGTCCGTTTTTGCGTTTTGAAGTCTGTTTATGCGTTTTGAAGCCTGTTTATGCGTTTTGAAGTCAGTGTATGCGTTTTGAAGTCTGTTTATGCGTTTTGAAGTCTGTTTATGCGTTTTGGAGTCTGTTTATGCGTTTTGAAGTCCTTTATGCGTTTTGAAGTCTGTTTATGCGTTTTGAAGCCCTTTATGCGTTTTGACGTCTGTTCATGCATTTTGATGTTCGTTTATGCGTTTTGAAATTCATATTTGCATTTTGACGTCCATTTAGGCTCTTTGGAATCCATTTAAGTGTTTTTAAATCCATTTATGCGTGTTGGACTTCATTTATGCTTTTTGAAATCCATTTATTCCTGTAAGTTCAATGTTAACTAGGGCATTTCGTAAGGGTACTACTAGGGACACCAGGCCAAAAATTAACATGGCGTATTACCATTGCTTTTCTAAAAAGCCTGGTGTCTATAGAAAAATCCATATTTAATCCAGATGAATTTAATTATACACTAGAGTGAGTTATACAAAATAATTATCAAAAAAAAAAAGAAAATGGTCAAATGCTTCTCACTTTTATCTTAGAATCTAGTTTGTGGTGATGTGTGATTGTGAACTCACAAGATTATCTATTTATTTTGTCATAATCAGAATTTTGAAAATTTAATATACATATTTTCTTTTGACGATTATTAAATATCCTTTACGTTTACCTTTTTTTTTCTTCTCTTTTTGGTTTAATCATTCATTCTTTTTATGTTTGTGAAAAGTTCCATGTTTTCCACGATGTGTTCCATTGTGTCTACGATTTCTAATAATGAGTTTTCGATCACTTTATTTATTATATACATATATATAGTTATTTTTTTTTAAAACATTTATTTTATATAATTTACTATAAAACGATTACAATAAAGTGGCAGGCAAACGGGCAACAAGCTGCGCCGCAACCCCCTTTTGAATAGCAAAGCCAATCTTGCTAAAACGAAGCTTTGGGACCTAGAAGCCGAAGAGGTTCCGTGTACGACGCGCTGAACCCTACTCAAAAATTTCACAGCTTCTGGAGCCAGAAAACCAAATGTATCAAAGGCAAATGGTAGAAAGACATGTTGATTATCTAAACAAGCTTTCTCGTGTTTAACAACTTTGCCCGATTCAGCCTTCAACGCAGCCTGACCCATAACAAATCCACGGTCCCTGAGTCCAACAAGAGGAGACACTCCTGTAAGATCCACACAGGCGTGTTTCCCCCTGCCCACCCGAACACAAGAATATCAGCTGGTCGTAAAGTAGACCTCCCTTCAAGAGGATCCGTGAGAAAGTTAACAGGGGCCTCCTTTTTAGCAGAAATTCCTGCCCGTTTAAGAACATCACACAGAACATCCCTAACCAGATCATGTCTGTATTTAAAGTCATGCAATTCTTTGCAATGCACCGCATGGTCACCAAAAGAATCCAAACAGACCTTGCGACAAATTGGGCAAGGTTCATCCGTCGGGAACATAGGGATCATTAACCGGTACTTAAGGATAGCCCGATACTCCAAACCCGACATACATTGGCCTAATCCTTCAATGGGGATGGCCGTTAGAAAATCCGGAGCCCGAGGAGCCCGAAGGTATTCAAACACCGCCTTTTGGCGAGGGGATAGATCAAACTTCACTTATAAACTCTTGACGATTCCACTAAATAAGGCACTCACCACAACATGTTGGGCTTTAGGGGGGGCGGTGTCCTTATTAGAGAACCCGCTAAGATCAAAATCTAGAAGTGAAGTACGTAAACGATCCATCGCACACCCATAATCAGAGTCCAACCCATAAATATCACAACGCCGAAGAATATGGTCTTGCAAACACCACGACTGTGCTCTCGAAGCCACAAAAGCATATGTAGATACATTCTCGGCCGAACAGAGACCCAACCCCCCATAACGAGTCGGAAGTGATGCCAACCTCCATTGGAGATCCCCAAAGAACGGACCTCCACAAACCACGATGTCCTCAATCGCCCTTCGAAGACCATTGTCAAATATAGAAACAGCTTCCCCCACATACATAGGTTGGCACGTTCTCAAACCGAACAAAAGCTTGGCGACTCCCATACATGAGCGAAGCAAAAGAAGCTCGCATTGAGGATCCCGAAGTCTTGGGAGACAGCTCATCAGTTCCACAGCGCTAGATGCCCTTTTCATAGCCAAACTGCTGATAAACCCCGCATCCTGGCTTACAACACCACCAAGGAGTTTCACGCCAAGCACCGACCTTCCAATCCCGCAAGGGAACAACCCCTCCTGTGCCTTCACCCCATTGCATGTTGGCCAAAATAACTATGTTTTCTTAACGTTTAATTCAAGACCCAAACGAGGCCCCTCAGACCTGATAATTGAATAATCATAAGCTACGCAATATATTTGTGAAATTGTTCATGCTTTTGTTGTAAAAACGATAGATCACTATATAAGATAATTAAGTCACACGAAAACAACCCATAAAAATCGTGACAAGGTGGAATGATTTAATATTGTATTAGGGATTAGCTAGGTATCAAACTGGTACGATTTTACGTTTCCCAAAAGCGTACCGGTATCAAAAATGTTTGTTTGGTATCGGTACGGTATCGGTACAGTGGGCAAAAATTCGATAAATATTGGTACTAGTATTGAAATGCTCATTTTAAACACTTTAATTGAAATACAGTTTCGAGGTAGGTCAGTTTTACATTAATTGACTCGTTTTTTTTCTTTTTTTCCGATCAAGTATACCCATTAACCCATGTACTTAGGCAAGATTTTGTCATGTATAAAAAAGAAAAGATAAATGTATTTGAAAGCTGCCCATATTAATTTTCTATATGTTTCAGGGCTAAAAGTTTTGAGAGATGTATGCATGCAGATTTTGCGTCATAAAAAGTAGTCCGAAGAACAAAATTTCAAGGATCAAGATACGGTTGTGTTATGTCTCTTTACATTCATTCCTATGTACAAGTGTTTTAATACGTGATGTACAAGTTTCTAAAGTGTGTTTGGAGTTGGAGATTTGGTGGAACATGATAAAGAGTAGTACCATGCAACAAACAGTATCCGCCACCACTGTGTTGTACTGCTGGCTTGCATAAAAGGTCCAGAACAACAAGTGGCTTTAGATTTTAGATTTTCTTAATTAATTTAATAAAATATTATTATTTATCATATTTTATTCATCTTCCTTGTTTTAAAAGAAAATTGTCAACAAATAATATTATTCTCAATAAAGTTTAAAAATGTCACTTCAAAAGAGTTATCAAGTTCAAAATTTGATTCTAAGGTATCAAGTTCGAATCCATTTAAATCGCATCGGACATTTGTGTGACGGGTTTTTCTTAGAACATGAGACGTTGGGCATGGGACCGTAGACGTATGAGATGAGATCGTATTTTGTCATTGAGTTACGTACACTAGTAGTTGGACTTCATTTGTTGATCGTTAAGAAAAAAAATAAATATTTAAGTTTAAAACAATTAATTATTAAAGCAATGATAGGATATATTACCAAAAACTCACTAACCCCATCGTGTTTTCTTGTATTTTGATTGACTGATTATTAATGAAAAAGCTTGATAAACAAATAGCCAACAAAAATAGTTATGACATTATGATATTAGGCAACCTGTCTATGGGTATAAAGCTAGTTTATTTAGTTATTGCATTTATATCTAGTAGTTTTGAATTTTGAACTTACATAACTAAAAGAAAATTATAGGGTATGTTATTTAAATTTAATTTATATGATTCTAGACTATTTTATTTTAACTCCTTGAATAAGCATATAATCTATCTAACACTTAAAGTAACTCTAAGGTGTATAATGTACTTAGTAAAATTTTATTTTAAGTGTGATAAAGAAGATAATGTGATATTGATGACGACTTCATAACCGTCTACCCCGCTAATGTAATTAAATCATCAATGCACGGTACACTAATATTTATGCAGTTTTTACGGTTTTTTACATTAAAGTGATTACAAAACTTATATTAAGTAGCATAAATGATTTTTACATTAATGCTCTCTCTTCCATTGAGGGTAAAACCATTAAACTAAGCAATAATGGATTTCTTACAAAAAATCATCTCCATTTGATTTGATGTAACTTGTACTTGAAGATCAACCTTACAAGACCCAATAAAACATAGAATATTCTCAAAAAGACTTGCTCAATAACAATTAGATTGAAAGATTTACACCATTATTCTTAAATTTATCAAAAAAAAAAAAAAGAAAGTAATAGATACCATAGCAATCCAATGTCATTAATTAACAGAAACTCGAAGAACACGACACGAGATTCATTCATCTAACCCGGTCTAGTCCTCTTTTGCACACCTTTGCCATCGGATCTCGAATCCCCTTCGGATGAATTCACATCGATGGATCTCGAAAAATTCGACGAAAGATCCGAGTAAAGACCAGCAACTTTCTTTATATTGTTATTGAGTTCTCTGATCAAACCCACATTTTTACTTAGATTATCAGGGATCTTTGACTCATGATTCTGATTAATCTCATGGATCAACATCCTATTTTTATCCAAAATAGTTTGTACTTGAACAAAACTCTTTTGAAATGTTTGTAACACCTTCCCATCTAATTGAGCCCCTCCATTAGCCTCCATTAAAACTTGTAAATCAACTTTAATCTAAAAAAAGTATAAATTTATTATATTAAATATGTAGTTCGGTTATATTAAGAATAAGACCAAACAACAGACATGATAAGATTTTTGTGAAAATTAATAAAAAAAAAGGTAATAGCAAAAGAGACAAGTTCTGATTCTGAAACAAGAAAATCATGACACCTATTTGAAGTTCTTTATGTTTTGTTGGTTTTCAAGTAATTAATTAATTAGTTATAGAGAAATTGAGTTTAAATTAATTATTGAACTTTTAATTAATTAAATAAATAAGTTTGAAGTTATTATTTGTGATATGATGAGATGTAAAAAAGGAGATCTCATTTCCATAAAGGGGAAAAGCTTTTTACTCATAAATGAACACTACCCACCAAAAGATCTTTGATTATTCATAAAAGAATTAAGAATATCTTTCAAGATTAACTAATCAAATACATATATGTATCAACATAAACACAAAAATGGAGGTACATCAATCACACCTTACATATTGTGAGTGTGGAAAAAGATAACCCATTTTCAGAAATTTATAAAGGTGGATTTGCTTTAAATTCTGGTGAAGTTGAAATGATTCATAAACAACTAATTTTATGATTTATTCACAGTACTTGTGGATCTTGAACAAAAATTGGTTTGTACAAAAATCTTTAAAAATTTTGAGAAAAAAATAAAGTCATGTTAAATCCAAATCTAGAGCAAGAACACTGTGTATTCATGATATATATAATATTAAAAAAAAGAAAAGAATTATGATTAAACAAATTGATAACATATAAGATCAAAGATTTGAAGAATTCATAGAAGAAAGATTGAAAACAATCAAAGAAGCATATGTATATATATTTATTTAAATTTTGCTCATAGTTGTGATAATTATAACTATTAATGAATAAAATACGTACCTTGAAAATCTGGGAGCATTATTTTTTTGGGAGAGATTGAAGAGAACACACACACATATCATATATACATGTGTGTATGTATATATATATAGAGTGTGTGTGTGTGTGAGTTATGAAATTTAGAGAGAGAAAATGAAGATTTGACAGTACCCCTTCTTCCCTCCAACCTACCCTCTGTCTAGAATCTGAATCTCTCTCCAATGAGAGCTTATGTATACGAGAAAGTATTTGTTGTGCTACATGGAGGATAATATATTTTGATTCAATTAAAATATTGCATATCATTATTTTTGCAATAAATAATTGGTAATTCTAAATTGTTTTCTTATCAAAATAAGATCACACTTGTCAATATCAAAACATGACTAAAAAATGCTTACATTTACTCAATGTAATCATTTTATTAAAAAAGAAAAATATTAGAATGAATTTTAAAACTAAATATTTATAAACATACAATAACTCAGAGCATTCTCATCCTATTTCATCTCTTCATTCAAAGTTACAGTAAAACACATTATATCTTCTTTCTCACTTTTAGTTAAATAATATTTATTATACATTTATCATTATTATTTCCCTTTTCTCACTCACAACCATTTTTAAAATATATTAAAAAATTATAAATGGTGAACAGTAACTTTTCAAATATACAGAAGAATCACTGCATTTTCTAAAATATAAAAATTTTTCACTCACAACACCATAAATATCTCTCTAAATTTTAAAAAAAATATCTCTCATATAAAATAGTGGGTTGGATGAGAATGCTATGACATAACAAATTCCAAATATTCATAATAAACATGTTTCTCCCACTAAAAAACCATATAGTGTTTTAAGGCAAAATTGCATCTTGAAATATATTGTTATTTTCATTCTCAATTCCGGTAACAATTTTATTATTTTCCAATCGAAATAATATACCATTTGAAATTATTCATACAAGATAAACCAAGCCAAGTCTTTAATATAAAAAAAAGTGTTTGATTGATGATGTAGAGCATGTACCACAAGATATAATTAAGTTAAGATTACATGCTCCACTAGGTAGTAGAATCCGTGCCATTAAAAATTTTCTGTTTATTTTTCACCAAGGTTATTTGTATAAATCTACCGTGAAGTGAATATTATGGTTGAGTTGAAAATTTGAAATAAAACATATATTTGATGTATTTGGTGTAATTAATGAAACTCATAGGGTTAAAAACGTCAAATTTTCATACTTAATATTTGGAAACAGACCAAAACAGATAAAGAGGTTGTTGAGGACCACCAGTTTATAAACAAGGAAAAATGTTGTAACAACCACAGTTATAAAATACTTACTATGTCATATTATTTTAAAACTAATACTAGTTAATATACAAAGGGGGTTCAAAATTTTTCCATTTATAAAAAAGTATAGCGGAAGCATTTTATTCACAAGCTATTAATAGTAGAGTAACCCATAAAAGATGTCTTGCTTTGATTCCAAGATTCCCGAGTTCTCAAACGTCAATCCATAAGTCTTTACATGAATATAACACGCTTAAAGCATATTAACATAAGCTAAGTGAGTTCATAGACTTAAGTACATGTTTCTAGTGATGGCTAGGCGTTTTACAATAGAATCCATCGGGGTTTGGCGTTGTTTAACGCCCTATACGAGTCTTTGTTGCCCAAATTTATTTTGAAATGTGTCCAAATTCAGTTTCAAGTCCTAATCCATACAAGTACTTGTGCAATAAATATATTGAGTTAATCCATTCGCATAAACACCATAAAACTTCATCCAAATCAATTAGGAGTTCGGAGAGACAATCCACATACTTTTAAGCTTGTATTAATCTTGACTCGTTCGGTTTTTGGTGATACTATGCAATTGTGTGACAACAATTAAGAGTGTTATCCATCACGCATCACATTGAGTATAACATGTTAGCCTTACTATTAAAACCTAATCACACAATACTAAACATTAATATTTAATAACATTAAGTCATAGCCATATATCCTTATTTCGAAGTTCGAACAACACAAATGAAGACTATGAACTTTCAATTCATATGATCACTTGGCTTTGTGCAGTAACATATCTATGTTGTAGTAATTATATTTAGCGCAGTTTTATTTTAAAGATTAAGAAGCTCAAATCATGAAATCAAACTAAAGACGATTGTATAAAACAAGAATATAATCCTAAATTAATTGCTATAGATAAAATAAAAGAAAGTATTTTCATAAAGCAATCGCATGTTTAAATTAATCAAAATCCCCTTTTATCACCAATTATACAAATAACATTTAAATATTAGAATATGTTTGCTATTTAAAAGATGGTTACGACACAACTTATTATCCGTTTAACTGCTACTTTATTGTAATATGCTAATTTAATTAATGAGATTATTTAATAAGTTGAATTAACATGTCAGCAACATTTACCTGCATGACACACAAATTTTGGTACTTTAAAAGAACAACTATCACTTCACCACAAAGCTACAAGTTCCAGACTTCCAGTTGTGACTTTATATTAAAGTTTATTATTAGTTTTTAGAAAATCCAAGATAGCAAATCTTTAGTGGTGGCTGAATTGGGCTTACAGTAAATAAAACCAATGGGCTTTTAATTAATTGAAAAACCCAATGTCATCTGATCCATGAATGCTTTTAGGGTTTCATCTCAAGCACTTACAAAAGGCGGACAGAACCACACAAGTCATCAAACAAATGTATTCAACAAACCTTAAAGACGGTAAGCTAGATTTATGTTATGTTATGTTTTGAACATGTCATCAGCACAGCAAATTGGTGTTTTCTCACCAAATTTGTGTCTGAAGGTGACTATATTAAAATACATCTAGCTATACCATTTCTTCTACTAAACGAATTAGTGGTATGTTTTATTAACATGTCAGTTGATCTTGTTGCAAGACATGTATGTTTTGTTTGGTGTGTTTATTTTATATTTGAAGCTTGTCATCTATAAAGCAAATAGGCTCATATCTGTGCTAACTTTGTGTCGGAAGATGACTAAATAAACAAGGGTTTCAAGTCAATTTACAAATGAAATATTAGTGTTCATTTGAATGCTTTGAACCTTAACATTTGCATAAGAAAAATTTATTTTCATAGTACCAATTTTTAGCTTGTTTGCTACACTTGAAACTGGCAATCTTTTAAGTGTTTTTTGCTTCTGGTGACAGTAAATTTTTTAAAAATATATTAATGCCAAAAGCTAAGTGCTGTGACCGATGAACACAATTATAACTATATCTTTAAACTGGAAATTGAATCTGCACAAGGACCTTAAAACCGTAACCGGATTATACACAATGGAAACCAGTAAAGTTAACTCTTGTTAATATAGTAATATCTATGTAGGTCTGCAAACTAACCGAATAAAAATGAACAAGACCTTCATGCTTGTTTGTTTAGAAATTAATGTTTTCATGAACAGTTACTGAACGGGATTATATTTTCGTGTTCATTTATTAGTGAAATGACTGTGTAAGATACCGCTTTATGAACACAAATAAAATTGGCGTAGTATAGAGATTGACATCTCACATCCGTGTATTCGTCAATAGTGAATATGAGATAGAAATTTTGGAATAATGCAAAAACGTGAGAATATGGTTTTTAATTTATTTTAGGAGTAATAAATTAAAGCATATAAAATATTTAGATAAAATAAATAATTGTAAAAAAAACTTTTAATGAATAACATTAACAAACGAACATTAACAAAAATTGAAAAAAATGCGGCTCTTGTTCATGTATTAAACAAACGAAACTCCTGTCAAACGATTTACAAATTATTCGCTAAACGTTTGATCTGTTTGCAGCACCTGTAACCTTTGAATGTGTTTTTACATTAGGTGAGTTTTATCTTTTTATAAAAACAGTTATCAGAATAATCATTGTGATGGTTTAACCATTTAAAATTATATCAGCCGTATCAATTTGTCAAACCCTAATGTACTTTATCACATTGTGTTCATAAATATATACGATTCATTCAACAAACTTAAAACTCTGTAGGGAATGAACATAAATAATATTTCCAAGCTCGTAAAAAGCAATGCCTCACCGAAATGTCCCATAGCTGCATAATGTTGTATCTCATTTGCGCCCAGCCTCTTTTTTAAATTTCATAATCATAACTAATCACGTAACTCGCATATTCAACATATAATGTATAAGTGGAAAATCATGTCAACAATATAAGCGTTTCTTGAAACCGCATATGATATATACTTTAATTACATCCTTCTTAAATTATCCAATCTGGCCTGTAAGTCACTGTCAATACCGCCATCATCAGTAGCAGCTGCCTCAGCTTGTGGCACCTTGGTCTTTCCAGCTGGGGCTGAAACCGCCCCAGACGGTGCATTCATCAACTGTAATTTGATAATGTTCAGTAAATACCAACAAATTTGTTTACTTAGCTTCGAAACATTGAACGGTATAAATAAACCATTTTTTGTTTTTCAAATTCTACTTTAGACTTCAATTAGAAACATGGAACTTATTTGTAAATTGTAGCAAAAAATAACGTGTTCAACAGCAGCAGATTCTACGGGTGACATTGTTTACTGATTTTTTAAAAAAATTGGCGAACTATTAGTATATTTTTTAAATGTATTTTTTAGGAGAAAGATCATATAAAATAAGTACATAAATTTCTTTTTTCATATAAGTACCTTTTAAAATGTTGTCAACATCCAGAAACACCGTAAATTCGTTTATTTTTTTGAAAAAGATTTTAAACTTGTGAATAAATTTACTTCCTAACTTTTACACAAATCAGTAAAACGTGTAATGTCCACTTCTATTTAGTGCACGGTTTGCCATTTAAATATAAATCATAAGTGTAAGAACTACCTCTTGATTGATGTCGATACCAATCTCATCTAACACCTGGCTCACCAGCTCCTCTGTTTCATCTTCTTCCTCGTCGCCTTCCAAAGCATCATCAATGGCATCACCCATCACCTCACTCACCATTTCCATCTTCTCATTTTGCATCTCAAACTCTTGCATTATTTTCTGCAACGACGGTAGGTTCATCTGCTTGTTCATCTGTCCCATAGCCTTTGTCACACCTTTCATTGCTTCGCCCATTGCTTGCGTTGACTTCAACGTCTGTTTACATTCAGTTAAAAACAGTCACATATCAACTCTAATAACTATCTTCTACTTGTTTGTTCAAATATCTTTCCTATATAACCGTAAGTGTACCTGAATTCGAAGCGATACACCCTGCAGTTGAGATTTAAGCTTGTAAAACTTTTCAATCTGGTGTCGTGTTCTGATAAGATCTTTTGCCATCACCTTAACAGCTCCCTGGAAAATATCATGCGAATGTAGATGAATAAACCGAAAATAAAAGTGAATATTGTAAATTTAATGTGCAAGTAATGAAAGAAATCAGCTTACCATTTGACCTTGTTTGGCGCTTTTCTTGATTTCGACGATTAATTTCTTTTCTTGTGTCTGCAAACCTTGTCTCTCTCGTTCTATTTCTCTAATGGATTTATCTATCATTCTCTTGTTCTCCCGCAAGAGTTCTGCAAATACCAACCGTATCTCTCATGTCAGAAACTAAACACTAACCTTCATTAAATACATATATGTGCAAGCAACACGCTTCTACTAAATAGAATAAAAATTTCAGGATTTGCAAGTTTGATGCTAATTCCTGTAATCCTAAGCGACTGGGGCAACCTTCAATTTTTGCATTGGAAATAGGGGTGTAAACGAGTCACGAACTCTTTTTCTAGAGCTCGAGCTTGGCTAATGAGTCCTTTTTTCAAGCTCGAATTGTTTATCATTTATTAATTAACAATTAAATCATACACACACACTTTTAAATTTTAATTTCCTTTATTTATATATTTTAAGAAAACCATAAACGAGCTCGTGTGCAATACCTTAAACGAGCCAAAGTTAAGCTCGAGCTTGGCTGTGTGGTGTGAAACTAATACATAAAACTCCAAAAGAGTTAAAACTTAAAAGTACACGACACTCGACGGGCCTAAACAATCTTCCGATATGACAGAAGGCTCAAAAAGCTCGGCTAATACATAAAAGTCCATATAAGTTCAAACTTACATATACACAAGGCTTGAGGCAGAGGTCGATAACTAAAGAAGCTTTATTTCAGTCGAGCTTTTTATCGATCTGATCTCGAGGTGCTTGTTTACTTGCACCCCTAATTGGAAACAATTCCAGGTTCTAATGTTTAAGCTTATACACATAATTCTTCTAAATAAATATCAAAATATCAAAAACAGATCAATTGAATAGTAATAATAATAATAATAATAGAATATGCACAAATACAATGATCGGGAGTAAGAACCTGCGGGAGTTTTCTTCTTGCCGAATATAAAACTCATTGTTATGATGATTATTGAATCGATAACAAACAAACAAAGACTCTTAATATTAATTAATCAACTTCTTCGATTTCTGGATCTCAAAATCCTCCTGTGAGATTGTAGATTGCTTAATGTTCAAGGGTTGAAGCTTTTTGTTTTGATCGATTATAATTTATATCGTTATTATTATTATTGTGTAAGTGGTACGCGTTATCGTGACGAATAACACGTACAAGCAAGAAAAAGAAAGAATACTAGTCTGTTTTCTGGTTCTATTAAGATCTACGGCTCACGATTGTTTACCTGGTTCTTTTGGATTATTATTATTATTATTATTATTATTATTATTATTATTATTACTTTTTAATAAAGCAGGCTTCACGGTTTTTATATATTGGGCTTGATTAATGAATGGACCATTTTTTTACCAAATCCATTACCCACTAATTATAATTATAATATTATATACTAACACTTTAATGTAGAGGTGCACAAACCGGTATTATCATAAACCGATTTTAGGTGTGATCAACGAAAATCAAACGGAATAAAATAAGAACCGGTTATGGTATAGCTAGGTATTTGACCGGGTTGTGAGTAGGATAGGGTCGAGTTTTGACTGAGTAAAGATGGAACATATTCCGGCAGGCACGATTAGGGTCCGGTTCCGGGTACATGTCCAAGGAGAAACCCAATATCAAGTTTTATCTGCAGTCGGGTAGGGTAGGAATCGGTTCCGGGTCAGGTTCGAAATCAAATATTTTGTGCACCTCTACTTTAACGGGTATATAAGTTCCAACCGGATAAGATAAATCACAGCTTGTAGACATGTAATTTTCAAGAAATTATGATAAAAGAAAAACAATGAAAGCAATATTTGAATCTAAGACCTTAGCTAGAAAAAGATTACCACTACACCACTTGAAGGTTTTCTATTACTACTTAAAACAATATACATACATAAAAGTTTTACTAAGAGTCTAATGAAGAAAGACAACTGGTACAAGTTTAGACAGACTACCTACTAATTAAATTGAAGTAGAATCTCATCTTGACTTACATTTGGAGAGATGATGAATAGTCCTATCTATTGGCTATTGCAGTTATATTTTCTATTTCCTTGTATCTTGTTATATATGTCATTTTATCCAATATCTTATAGGTTAAGTGCCAAAGTCATGAGATATACTTAAAATTACCATTTAAGGTAGATTTTTCAAAATGAAATAACAAGTGGCATCATAGGTAACTTATGTCGCTTTGTACAACATTATACAAACCATTTGATCTATTATTTCAGAATTATTTCAAGCATATTTTTATAATAAAATTGCAATTATTAGTTGTTGATTAAAAAATCAATAGTCATAATTATATTTTGTCACTTGCAAGTTAAAAATAGAGCTACAACATGCATAGCTGGTTTTTTGTGGTGACCATGAGGGTGCAATACAAGTATTAATGATCCTGGAGAATGGTTCTTTGGGCAGATACCATGCATGGATTCATATTGTGGGGTCAACTTTCATTTATTTTGTTATTTTCTCTAGATAAATTTTAAATTTATGGGTTATGACTTATGATAAGTTGATTGACACACGGTGAGCAAAAGTTACGAAGCCACCTAAATGCGACACATGATGAGTAAGAGTATGTGTTCTTAATAACATGCAGAAATGTTAATAATTGCACAACTTATACGATGACTAAGTACGCTATATACATAATACATAAAAAAAGAGTCGATATTTTTACAATTATAAATGAAAATGATCATAATGCCTAATTTCATGATGTGATTTTTTGTGAAAAATAATTTTATAAAAACAGTTATCAACGTTTAAAAAATGATGAAAAAAAAGTCGTCATTAAATATCAATTTTACCCCTCTAAAAACCTCATTAACACAACAAACATACCAAATTAGAAAAGTACTACAAACACTATGTTAAATGTTTAACATTTAATGTTGATTTTAAACTAAATGCCTAAATGAATTATTTCAATTTTCAACACAAAAGCAACTTAACTTCGTATTTACCGTGTGAAAATATAAACATAGTAAATCAACAAAAACCAACAAAAATATCAAAAGGCACGTATGATTTGCCATATGAAACACAAAAGTAACTTTGTACTTTATAGGATGGTGGATTCGACTTGACAAGTAAAAGAAACATGATTTTAAAATGAAAAAAAAAAAAAGATAAAAAGAAAAAGCAAGAAGTGGATGATTAGTGATACACAATGAATGCAAAACTTGTAAAATCAACTTTAGAATTTCGATTAGGTGCCAAAGTAGTGTTTTGCATGTGCGCCATCATGCTTTATTTTGACTTGTGCAAGATTCTTCATTGGACCCTTGTCCTTAATTCCAAATAAAATGGACATTTTGTTACATATATTCACAAACGTTACTTACTTTTTAAATAAAGTTTGATACTTTTTCCTTTTCTTAATATTAATATCCTTCCCACCCACCGATGCCTACCAAAACCACTTTTCACATCATTGAGATTCAATTCACATGGTTTACAATTATAGACACACAAGAAACACATGACTTATGAGATATGTTTTGCTAAAACTATAGTACTATGATTTCCAAC
Source organism: Bidens hawaiensis (assembly GCF_021521415.1). Classification (NCBI taxonomy): domain Eukaryota; kingdom Viridiplantae; phylum Streptophyta; class Magnoliopsida; order Asterales; family Asteraceae; genus Bidens; species Bidens hawaiensis. Next base: position 636,050 of record NW_027491917.1, read on the forward strand.
ATAACTAGTAATGTGATGCAAGTAAAATAGTATCAAATCAACTAATGCTAAATAAAATATAACGTATTTTTTAAAAAAAGTTAAGTGCACAAATAATTCATGTGTATTGATTGTAGTAACACATTTGCTTCTAAGTTTGCTTGTTCGAATTATGTGGTTTTCATTTTGTAACATGCTCGGATTCTAGCAAAACAAAACAAAATGAAAATAATTTTTAAACTCAACAACATCTAAACACATGCTAATAAATCACACAACAATGATTATTGATAAGTTTTGAAATAAAAGGATGAACAAAGTGACTAATTAGATCCTAATTTTCCTTAAATCTGTGGTTTCAAACACAGGCAATTCTTCTCCACCAACAATCTCCAATTCAAACAGATCATCTTCATCTTCATCTTCATCTTCATCTTCATCTTCATCTCCGTCTCCAATATTAACCATATAGTTTTTACAATTCTTCACTGCAGACCTTTGTCGTGTCGAATTTGAATCACATTCATCGATGGATTTTCGATCAAGAACAACAGTATCGATTACAGGATAAAACCTAACCGACCTTTTTACACTGCTACTATGCTGTTTTTTGCTCATACAAGACGTACAAGACATCGTCGTGTCCTGTTTAATGGGTCGTGATTTCGTCAATGATTTGAAATTCTGCATGGACTCTTCTCTTTTCGCTTTCTTCGAAGAAGCGAAGAGAGAGGAAATAAATGTAGAAAGCCGATTTCCTGGTGAGATCGGCTGCTTCACCTTCTTCAAATCGCGATACATCTTCATAGCTCTTAGCTTTGTCAAGCTCATAAACTTTCCTTCAAGTTTTGTCGAACTCAAACTCGCCTTTTGAGTATTATTATTGAGAAAAATCGCCTCTTCTGTTTTTGGAATTATCTTGAAGGAGTTCTGACAGTTTGGTAAGGATCTGTTAGTGGACGGCGTCCCACTACTACTTGAGTCCAAACCAAACTTATCAGAACTCCAAACGTAACAGTTTCTGTTACTCTTGTTCCGAGTCTCTAGTGGCTCCATCCACTGGAGACTTGGAACATTTGGAACATGCTCTTCTTCGTTTATCAGATGCGTTTGTGAAATATGAAGTTTGTTTTTCCACTTCCATTCATGTTGATGAACTTGTTGGTGTAAGTTATCTTCGTGTAAGTCGGTTTCGTCAATGGAGCGGAGAATGGAGTCCAAGAGGGAAGACGAGAAGGACGGGGTTTTCCTCCGATGCGGCGGGTATCTCTCGGTCATATTTATCTACTAATTCGTTTGTTTGATGAATTGAAGTGATAGTGTTGTATGGATTCGTTGCAATAAATAGAAGAAACTTAGTTCACGTGAAACAACACATGTATGGTAAGAACTAAGAAGATATGCAGATGTTAATAAAAGAAGAGAGATAGATATATAGTGGGAAAAGAAAACAAAAGAAAAGAAGCGTGGGTGTGTGATTTCTGAGCAACTATCAAAAGTCGAATATGTTAAATGACAAAAATTGATGTCACTATACAAAGATTTGATTCTCTTGTTTTCTACTATAGTAAATATTTAAGTTTTAGCCTGTTTATGGGTCACTTGTTTTTTAATTAATACATCATTACACTGAAATTAGCTTGATTAGTGTGGCTCACTTGTTTTCTAATTATTTGATAATCACTTTACTTTTGTTACAATCATCAAAAGATTCAAAATGTTTAAATTCCAAAATAAATAACATTCTAGAAGCAATTTATGCATAGCCAAGATAATCATCAAGATAATATAACAGTTTTATAAGATAAAGTTATAATTTTTTTCATAAGTTTATATATAGTCAAGTCCAAGTCCCTCTTTGAGAATGCGTTAGCCCTTAGAGGCCCTGTGCGAGTAAAAATATAGGCCCATGCTATATATAATTTTAAAAACATTATGGGTCTTTTTGGGTTAGTGGACCTTGTATGACTGCACACCTCGCACGTGTCTAAAGACGCCCTAATCAAGTTTCAATCTAAACATAAAGGCACTCTTCTTCTTATTGTTTGATAAACACACGTTTTATCGTGTGTGTATATATATATATATATATATATATATTTATTTGGAGTAAAAATATGTTTTATTATCTTATAAAATCTTCGTTTCGAATATAAAATAAACTTTTTAAAGAATAGTAAAAGGTTTGGCCACCACCTATATTTATTTGATGTTTTGTTTAAATCACCTTCTATAAATTAATAATTCATACCATTTTAATCAAGAAACTTAAGACAATCTTAATTTGCATGCAGTTGGATTTTGAAAACGTTTATTGTTATTTTATGACATCATACAAAACATGTTATCAAAGTCACATGTATACCACTTTACACCTCATTCAAGTTAATATCCAATTTTGTATCAAACATGTCTAACTAATAACTATGGTAATATTGCTTAATCTTTTTAAGGAAAACGACAATATAATATTTCATTCCATTTTAAGCAACAGACTAGTACAAATGGAAACGTGCTTTTAAAATTTAAACTCTTAAAATTACATTGAAAGATGCAAGAGTTAAAGTGTTATGTTGTGTAAAAAGGTGAGCTGCCAAATTTTGAATCGAACAAACTTGTACTGGTTAGCAAAAAAAGACAGAAAATAATTTCTTTTAATAACATTCTATGCAACTAAATCATTTTTTTGTTATTGATTTGAAGACATCGGTCACAAATTTACACACTAATGAAATAGCTTCCTTCAAACTGTGTAATCCGATTCTAGTGTGACACAAATTTACACATTATCAATAACTAGTATTAGAATTTTCACAAATGCTTGAGAGTCGGTTGATTAAGGTAAAAATAATTGGCAACGCACGAATAAAGCATATATACAGGCAAGTTAGTTTTGAGCTGAACGTGCAAATACATTTTGATAAGCTGGACGATCAAGGATATTCTATAAGTCCATTCGTTATTTACGGGAGACCAGAGCGGGTGCTCAATTTATTTAAGATCAAAGTGAAACAATAGCAAACATCATACAAGTTAGGAGTGTAAATTAAATGCTTGTTCGAGAGGGTTGGTTCCAACGAACCGAGAGGTTCATAGGGATGAAGCGTTGAAGCCACCAAGTGATTGACGGCTGCAGCGGAGCCGGGGGGGGGGGGGGTGTCCAGGGGGCATTGTTTCTTTGGCGGGGTTTTGATAACAGTATAACATCATGCGGGATTGTGGTGTCCCCATTGGTAGATGCACAAAGCTATTGAAAGTAGCTTCGAATTTACATGATTGATAGAAAGTTAAGTAATAAACTGCTACAGGCCTACATTGATAACCGAGATCCACAACCCAACCCAACTCAACCATATCCAACATCGAAGAAACCCTTCGGCGCCTAAAGGAAGTAAACATGAAGCTCAACCCGAGCAAATGTACATTCGGCGTGGAAGAAGGGAAATTTCTTGGCGTAATGATCACCAAGGATGGTTTCAAGGTGAACCCAGAGAAGGTGGAGGCTATCCTTGGCATGCCCTCACCATCCACCATGAAGGAAGTTCAAAAGTTGAATGGTAGATTGGTATCAATTAACAGGTTCCTAGCAAACCATGCAAGCAAATCTACTCCATTCATTAACACATTGAGAAATTGCTTAAAGAAAAGCCAATTCAAGTGGACGCCTGAGGCCGAGCAAGTTTTCAGTGAGATAAAAGAATGTCTGATAAATCTGCCTGCGCTCACAGCTCCACTACCTGGTGAAACTTTAACATTGTACCTGTCAGCAGGAGAGCGCGCCATTGGCGCAGTATTATTGGTGGATCGCAAGGGAATCCAAACACCAATTTATTATGTAAGTCGGGTGCTGACAGATCCTGAGACGCGCTACACCATCATAGAAAAGTTAGTTTTATCACTAACGCATGCGTCGCGCAAGCTTCACAGATATTTCAATAGTCATCCTATTGAAGTCCTGACTGATTACAACATCCAGCAAGTCTTGCGACGTCCCGCGCTCTCAGGAAGGCTGACAAAATGGGCGCTGGAACTAGGAGAGCACACGATCACCTATAAGCCTCGTCCAGCAATCAAGGGACAAGTCTTAGCTGATTTCATCGCAGAAATCCCTGAAGGAAAAGTCGAAGAGGCTCAGCGCGAAGTAGACCCTCCGCAAGCCAATGATGAAAAAAACGTTTGGAGATTATTCACTGATGGAGCTTCAAACAACGAAGGGTCCGGCGCAGGCCTCAAACTGGTGGATCCAGAAAATCATGAGTATACTTACGCAATCAGGTTGGATTTCAAGAGCACCAACAATGTAGCTGAGTATGAAGCCCTGCTGGCTGGTTTGCGCATCGCGCACAAGTTCGGAGTTAAAAAGCTAGAGGCTCATGTAGATTCATACCTGGTAGCAGCACAAGTCAACGGCCTTTATGATGCCAAGGAGAACACCATGCCTCTGTATCTAGAGCAGGCGAAGAGACTCACCGAACAATTTGACTTTTTCAGAATCATACACATTCCGCGCAGTGAAAATAAGTCTGCCGACGCGCTAAGTAAGATGGCATCAACCAGCTTCGATCATTTTGGCAAAGATGTCAGGGTGGAAGTAATGAGCAACCCGTCAGTGGGAGAGAAGTCTGTTCTTGTAATTCATACAATACCTTCATCATGGATGACTCCAATAATGGAATTCTTGAAGGAGGGAAAGGTACCAGACGATCGCGCACAGGCGAGGAAGATAAGACACAAGTCGCAGAACTACGAAATGCTCGATGGTACGTTATACCGACGCTCTTATCTTGGACCGCTCATGAAATGCCTAGACGCTGAGGAAGCAAGCTATGTGATCAGAGAGATACACGAAGGAATCTGTGGAATACATGCTGGCCCGCGCATGGTGATCGCCAAGGCAATGAACGCAGGTTACTATTGGCCAGGCATGTACTTGGATGCGTTAAAAGAGATCCAAAAATGCAAAGCGTGTCAGAGCTATGCGCCAAATACCATGCGGCCAAAGAACAACTTGATTCCGGTGACCTCTGCATGGCCTTTCCACAAGTGGGCAATTGATATTGTGGGTCCCTTACCACAAGCGCCAGGGCGAGTAAAGTTTTTGGTAGTGGCAGTAGACTATTTCACAAAATGGGTTGAAGCCAAGCCACTGGCAAAAATCACAGCCGAGGCAATGAAGCAATTTATTTGGAGCCACATCGTATGCCGTTTTGGCCTGCCCATGGAAATCGTGAGCGACAATGGCAAACAATTCACTGACAGGAAGATATCCAGTTGGTTCAAGGAATTGCACATCAATCAGGTCTTCACTTCAGTATACCACCCTCAAGGGAATGGCCAAGTGGAACGCGCGAACCAAAGCTTGCTGAATGGGCTGAAGAAAAGGTTGGAGGGAGAGTCCCATGCACGGGTCGAGGAGTTACCTAATGTCCTGTGGGCGCACAGGACATTAAGCAAAACCAGCAATGGCGAGTCCCCGTTCAGCCTAACCTATGGAACGGAGGCTATGATTCCAGCAGAGATCGGATGCTCATCCTATAGAGTGCTCATGATCAGTAAGACGGATAACGAGCAAGAAAGGAGGTTGGATCTCAATTTACTTGAGGGACGCAGAGAGGCGGCTATCATCAGTGAGGCCAAATACAAGAAAAAGCTAGAAAAATACTACAATCAGCGCGTGAAAGAATGCCACTTCAAGAAGAATGATTTTGTTCTTCGGAACAATGAAGCTAGTCGCGCAATACCCCGGGAAAGATGTCTCCCAACTGGGAGGGACCTTATCAAGTCTCGGAAGAATTGGGAAAAGGCGCATACGCTTTAAAAGATTTAAATGGAAAGAAGATCCCGCGCACATGGAACACAGCACAACTTAGAAAATGTTTCATGTAAAAGTTGTCAAGTTTGTACTCAAGGCTTTTTAAGCCATTATGAATAATGATACGCTCTATTTTTTCTTAATATGCGTTCTATTACCTTTTGCATACATATTTCACACTTCCCTTTATTAATTTTGAGCAATATGACAACATTGTATTGACATCAAACTAAAAATAAAACGAAGTAAAACATACATGCGCGAGCTTCAAGCTCAGACGCGTTAACGAGTTTTAACTCTAAAACGTCAGGGCCTTAGCCCAATAATATGAGCCTTAGCTCAAATTACTCATAGCATCCATCCTACATATTGCGCAGCTGGACCATAAAAATACCTAAGCACAACTAAGGCAAAGCACATGCCAAAGCATAGTTGTTAAGGTCTCAGGTCGGGGCCGCGCATGGGATTATAATGGATATAGGCAGAGTAACACATACTGACACGTAAAGGCTAAAAAACTCATTCATAATTCCCTATAATAAATGCACGATAACGTCGCGCAAAAGAGGAATAATGAAATGCCAAGGCACGTGTCAGCATATTCAGAATATCGCAAAATAACTTGAAATATGACAACTGTTAAGGATTAAGTAAAAATAATTTCCTTACAACCTTGTTCAAGTTTCAATGTGTAAGCATACCTTATATTCAACAAGCACACACATGCAATATAAAGAGATGAATTGGGAATGCGCAAGATGCGAATAAGGGAAAAACAAAATTTCATTCCGAAACATAGAAGTTTACAAATTTACAAATGATGAGGTAAAAACTACAAACACAAAAAAAAAAAAAAAACAAGAAGGGCTTTTCAAGTCTCTATGTTAATATCAGCCTCTTCATCTTCCTCATCATTATTTCCTCCCTCAGCATCTGGCGCAGCCCGCTCCTCGTCATCTCCAAACTTACCATAATCAAGCTGTTCGTCTTGAATATAGTCGTCTTCTGTCATGATAGCGTCAGGAGTAGGTCCTTTGGCCACGCCAGAGCCGCTGGCAGAGGTAGCGTTGCCCGCGCCATCATCATTGCCACCAGTCCCTTCACATTCATCAAGTAATTTCTTTAAAGCGCCAAGATCGGGCTGGTCAGCAAGCGCGGCTATCTGCAAGTCACAAGGAACAGTATAAGTACGAAAGATTATGAAAATAAGTCAAGTAAACTCATTAAGGTTAAAATACCTGCTCAAGGATGGGAATTGGAGTATTCAAGTACTTCTCCCCCACCTCAGCCATGTCAGCGCAGACAGCGTCGAGCTGATAAGGGTAGTCGGATGGATTCTTCTTTAGCATGCCATATTCATAACCATCCTTAAACCCCTCAGCCCGACCCACCAAGCGCGACGCCGCATTACAGTCCATCACAAGGGTCTGAAACTCGTCTGAGTATTTCATGGCATAAGCGCAACGAGTCACACCTTGTGAAATCAGCCATTGACGGTCCTACGCGAGGGAAAAAACAGACGTCTCAAGAGCAGGGATTTGAGAGTTTAACAACTTAACAGTTTCCTTGGCTTGTTTTAGCTCTTCTTTGTCAGACGCTGCTGCCGCCAAGGCTTCATTCTTTTCTGCTGGCGCAGCATCGAGCTCTTTCTTCAGGCGTGCAACCTCACTCTCCAATAAAGATTTTTCAGTATTAACCTGCGCAATAGTTTGGTCATGCGCCTCCACTGCCAACTCCAGGTCACGCGCTCGACGCGCGTACTTGGCCGCATCTGCCTCTGCCACTTGCAGTTTCTCCCGCGCAGCTTGCAGCTCAAGCCCGCGCTTCACAAAAGCAGCGTTGGAACTTGCCCGGTTCTCGCTAAGTTCTGCTTGGAGTTTCTCAGCTTTCTCTCGGGCATCAGAAAGATTCCAAGCAGAAATCTTAGCCTCTTGCTTGGCCTCCGCAAGGGCATCACGTACCTTTATATAATCATTGCGAAGCTCTTGGGAGGCAGCAAAAAACGCAGACCCAGCAAAAAGGTGGTCATTAAGCAAATCCACGCGAGCGCGGTCCTCTTGAAACCTCCTTTCAGCTGGAGGAACAGAGTGAGCCCAAAAGTCTTCACATACGCCCAAGGATTGGAATGAGCTCTCTTCAGTGATACTCCAGCTCGGGCGGTATATGTGATCGGCTCCCTACAAACACAAAGCAACGCAAAGAAACGTTTTAGTTATCTAAACACTAATTTGGAAGTCTGCACAGCGGAGCAAAATAAACTTATACCTGAGGAGAACCGGCAGAAAGATTAGCGCCAGCTGATGAGCTCCTGCCTGCCCCATGAGAAAAAGGCTGCGCCACGAAATCTCGTGGCGCTATAGGGCTTACGCGGCCACCATCAGAATTTTCAAAATTAATCTCCTCATCATCCTCTATAACAGGTCTCTTCTCCTGCGATTTGGAAGAATCAAAAATAGTCTCACGAGGAGGGCTGCGCGCAGGAGGAGGTGAGGGAGGTCTTGACGCTGTTAGAGCAGCGCGAAAAATAGTCTCCTACTCCTTAGTGATCCCAATGAGGGGAGATTCAGTACTTGTTGGAGCAGGAGCAGAACTAACGGCGCCAGCGCTAGCAGTGCCACCAGCAGCTTGTGTGCCAGCTATAATTCCTATGAAAAAACCAACAAGGAGAAATGATTCATGACTTGAACTAAAGGAAAAAAATCAGACAATCAAAGCACAATAAATACCTTGGCGCACCGCAGTCCGCGAATTAAGCATCGCCATGAAGTCCATTTTCCCCCTTTTTGAGGGCAAAACAGAGGACTTCAAAACAACCTTCGGCATAGCCTTGGCACCTTGCTGCGCCTGAGGTTGAGCCACCAACGTTGCCGGCTCTACAAACATTTGAGTGAACAAAGCTTCATTAATAACTCTATCGGAATCACGCTCATAAAACCACAAAATATAAACAAAGTATACCTGTTGGAGAAGACGAAACAGCAGGCGCAGCACCGCTTCCCTTGTCCGCCGCGCGCAGAGATGAGGTGGCAGCACCATACCTCGTGTGGACCGGAGGATTGCCCACACCTTGAGGCAAAGAAGACGAGGAAAACTTGGAAGTAAAACCCTTGGTTTTCTCAAGTCCCTTCACTTGAGTAGGAGGAACATTCTGGGCAACAGAGGCATCATCTTTTTTCTGTTTTTTACTGGCCCCTGCGCCAGTTTTGCCTTTAGCCTTGCGCTTGAGTTTTTGCGCTTCAGCTTCTGCCTCATCCCCTTCCTCTTCCACAGGCTCTAACTCATAATTAGCGAGCGCATCTACAATACGCGCAACAGAAATGATAAAACCAAATTTGGTATTCTAAAAGCCTAAGCACAAATACAAAGGCTTACCAGGCACATCGCTGTCAAGGCAAAACTCTAAGTCAACAGGAATAAACATATCGTCAAAACGATCAGGAAAGGCGGTTTCCCCAGGGTTCAGCGCAGCAGATCCACCCTCCGTATGCTCGTCATAGGCGGCGTGGATGTATTCCTTGATGTCTGCATAAAACAAGACAAGTGATATCAGCAAAACGAATTATACTCGGGCAGAATTAATGCAATGAACAAACAACCCACCTGAGTCATCAACACGGATGACAGGCTCAGTCTCGCTGTCAGTCCACCTCTTGCTCATACCAACCCCCACCAGCGCTTCCTCGCAAATATTCTTGGCGGGGGATGGTTCAGCAGATAACTTCTTAACCCACGTGCCCGTTGGGTTCTTAAGGACATTGTCATCCGCGGGCGCAAAAGTGATCGCGCGCATGGTCATACGAATGGGAATAACACCAGCCTTGATATAAAAGAATTTTTCAGCCCAGTCATGAAGGCTTTTGAAGGTAACAGTGCAGCACTTAACCTTCTGACTGCGCGGTGTGAACGAGAACCAAGAATCTTGGATTTTCGGCTTATAAAAATATTGAAAGCGCCGAGGGGTGGGCTCCTCGCGCTGAGCTTTGCACATGAACTCAAAATGAGTCATGCGCACTAATCCACAGGGATGGACTTGAGATATATGAATCCCGTAAAATTGGAGGAGCGCACCTATAAACCTCGTCATCGGAAGACGAAGATTACAGTGGGTGAAAAAATAAGAATATAAAGAGATATAGCCGCGGGAGGATCCGCCGCCGTTTTCCCGGTCGCCGGGAGCAGACAACCATACTCAGGGAGAAAACCCTGAGAGGCGACGAGATTATCAAAATCAGGTTGTTTCAACTTGCAGGGAATCTCATCCCATCTCTTCACCGCCTTGTTCTTCCCTCCCTCCTCCGACGAGGCCTCGGCAACCCGAGTACCCTTGCCGGTTTTCTTCAAAGTAGACATAACCACTGATTTTACACGGCCTTTACTTGAGGAAATTGTGGTGTCTGGGTTATCAGACATACAATTGCGAATCGAACAATATGGTTACTTTAAGCACGGAATTCAGGGACAAAGACGAAAGCTCTTAATCGGAATGTAAATGATAGGCAAAAGCTCTGAAAATGACAATGGAGATGAAGAAAAAACCGTTCAAAAGGTTTGGTTTTATAGGCCCAGGAGAGAGAAAGAGAAACAAGTAACAATCAGATCTACGCTCACGCGCCCCCACTCGCAGGCGTAGGTCAACATAAGCGCGACACGTGTTCCTGACACTGTATGAGGAGACGTGAAAAGCCACTGTAGCACCTCGAGCACACGAAAGGTCTGACACATAATGTCTCCATCTCTGATGCATGTCAACACCAACCAACCACGTGCATTGACGATTCGTTTTAACCAAAGGGATGGAATTTCGCGCAACGCGCGTACAAGAAAAGAAAAAGAAAAAACAAACCCTATTGAAAAAGCAAACTATTAAGTCTAATATCTATCTTACCTCGCTCGCGCGAGACAAGACACACATTAGACTGGGGGGGGATTGAAGGGGTATGCACCCACCTTAACATCGAGCGGGGCGGGTCAACCCACAAGATATAGACAAGAGGCTTGAAATCAGGATGTCATGAAGACACAAAGCCAAAACCTAAGCGCAAGCGCATGAAACATCTGCGCGTGGCGCATATCACATATGCACACAACACACACATTTAGTGTGAGAATAAAGAGAAGACCCTGCGCATCCCCGGGATAGGCGCATAAAGGCCGCGCGTAAGCGACACACAACAAATGAGACAATAGTCTAATCCAAATCAGGATAAGGACAACCATGATTGTACTCATCAGACAACCTTCCAGAAGGTATCTTTTATGGAATAAAGAATGTGTTGATGTTGACAGCTGCCAATGAAGGGTGGACAACTCAGCAAAGCCCATGTGCCACCACGTGATGGCACATGGGTCAGGTGAAATACCTTGGTCAGAGAATAATCAATGAAAAAGCACCAGGTGTCCTAAGTACACGTGGCGCGAAGCAATAGGAGGAGGCCAAAAAGGCCCTAACTGGGTCTGAGCCAAATCATTGAAAACCCTAGCACTATAAATACTAGGCCGCCTCCACAGTTGGAGGCAGGCAAGAAAATATATTCTAAGTCCTTTACTCATTTTCACATCCTGATTATCCTCTCCTACAATATCTGATTCTCACACCGGAGGGTTACCCCAAAGAGGACCCCTCTGTCCCTTTCTGAGGGGTAAGCTCACGGTACTGTTCGTTTTGTAGGGGGAAGAACTCGTATCTCGGAAAACCATCGGTGATATAGCACACTCGTACCCGAGGAACGTTGATCGTATACAAGTAAGTCGATACACGCTTCTTCAGCCATAGAAGAGCTAAACAAGCTTGTTTCAGGGCTTACATTATTTGTGCTCATAATCGTTTGGTTACTACTCATGGGGATTGCTACAACCGAAGTATTGCTTTTCATCTCATCTCAGTTATTACTTGGTGTTTTCATGTTTGGGACCTCTGCTAAGAGTGCATTTGAAGCCATCATATTTGTGTTTGTGATGCACCCGTTTGATGTTGGTGATCGTTGTGTTGTTGATGGTGTTCAGGTAACTCATGGGTCCTAACTACCTAGCCTGCTTCCTAAATTGCCCTTAACTTTTACGCAGAGTCGTTCTACTTATTTAATGAACATAAAACTATAGGTTGTTGTAGAAGAAGTCAACATATTAACAACCGTCTTCCTAAGATATGACAACGAGAAGATCTACTACCCGAATGCAATCTTGGCTACAAAAGCCATTAGCAATTTCAACAGAGGCCCTGAAATGGCCGATTATGTGGAGTTTGATTTGGATGTTGCTACTTCAGTGGAGAAAATCTTAGCTCTAAAAGCTAAAATTAAAGCGTATGTCGATTATAATTCTCTCTCTCTCTCTTATTATAGCAACTGATTAAATTTTGTTCATCTTCTACTTCAATAGAATTGTTGTAGCAACTCAGGACTAGATATGTGATGTATGTAGTTTCGATTAAGGGTAGAGTGTCTTATTCTGTGTAGGAAACAAGCAATGAAGGTAGATGTTTTGGGGCTTTACAACAAGGGCAGGATTTCGGATTTAACTTATCAATTGGAGACCTAATTCATGGTTTGTGCATTTAGGGTGCAAACAAGCCGAGCCGAACCCGAGCTTGACTAGGCTAGAGCTCAGCTCGTTTTGACTTACAGAGCTCGGCTCGTGAGTCATTTTCCAAGCTCGAGCTCGGCTCGTTTATTATTTAATTAATTTATATGCAATTTTTAATTATTTTTATATATTGAGAAACTTTAAACGAGTCTAGACTCAGCTCGAGCTTGTGTACAGTACCTTAAACGAGCCTAAGCTTGGCTTGAGCTCATCATGTGCAATACTTTAAACGAGCCTAAGCTCCGCTCGAGCTCGTGCAGTACCTTAAACGAGCCTAAGCTTGGCTTGAGCTCGTGTGCAACACTATAAACAAGCCAAAGTCGGCTCGAGCTCAATTGTCCAGTGTGAAATTAATACATAGAAGTCCAAAGAGTTAGAACTTAAAATACAAAAGGCTCATTAAGGCTCGGCGAGCCTAAACGATCTAATCATACAAGGCCAGAGCTCGGGCTCAATAACCAAACAAGCTTTATTTAAGGCTCAACTCATTTCGAGCTTTTTACCAATCCGATTATGACTCGTTGTGCGTGCTCACTGAATACTGTATATTACTAAACAAATGTTCTTCAAATTCAAAAAACCAAAACAAGTTCAAAATTAACAATAACCCTCTCGTGCAATTAAAGTACGATATCGAGATTAGATTATTACAATTACAATTTATATTTAACGTAGATGTTAATGTGTGATTTAATTTATCAGGTACATAGAAAGCAAACCTCAATTATGGCGTCCGAATCACAGCATTAGGGTTAGAGAGATCGAAGAAGTGAATAAGATGAAAATGTCACTCTACGTAACTCACACGATTAACTTTCAGAACTACGACGAGAAAAGCAATAGAAGATCGAACCTGGTGATGGAGCTGAAGAACGTATTCGAAGAGCTCGGAATCAAGTATCATCTTCTTCCACAAGAGATTCTGGTTAGGTATATAGACTCTGCATCGCCACCGGCCAACACCGTCACACGGTTGTCATGATCGTTACATTGCTACTGGATATGTTGATTTTCAATTGTAACGGCCATATAATTTTTATTCTATTTTATTTCTTTGAGTATATATAATTTTTCTTTTTCTTTTTTTGAAAAAAAATAAATAATTCATCATTTACGTTTCTCGTTGTTTTCATATCACATTTTATCGTATAAGGGTGGTGGGGGTGTAACCCGTCACGACCTCCAATCAGACATCAACAGCATCTAACTCAGCAGATTTCGCTATGATCAGCGTTTGTGCACCCTATTAAGATTCATGTCAAAAAATAGGGTACACGATTCACGCCAAAGGTACAAACTTCACCAAACGTCACCTATTAAGGTTCACGACAAAAAAAAACTTTTGAAAAAAAAAAAGATTAAAGATGACAATGAAACCCGAACCTATTCAAAATACTCGAAATTCAAAACATTTAGAATATGTACAAGATCGTGTGGTCGGCTATGAGATTAGTTTAGATATCTTTCCATACGTATAAGATTTGGTGGCATACCAATTTACCCTACCTACCTTGATAACATATTTATGTTTAAAACACCCGATTACTTATTAACGTATACCTATTTACCCAACACAATTTTTTATGTATAATATTATTTTCACATTTGACCACATGAATCCATTAATCATGTCCATTTTGATCTATGCTATCAATAGCGGTGTTATAGCGGTTATTGGTCCGACTGTAAAATAGCGGTCGAAATATCGGTCCAAATAGCGGTTCCGATATTTGCGGCGCTTTTTGCCGCTATTTCGCCGATATTTGGCCACCGATATATCGGAAATAACGGTGAGATTATCAGTTTAATATTTTTAACCCAATTGTTACTTTTTTTGGCCCAAACTGTAAGCCCATAGCCCAATTTCATTATGATTATTATTGAACGATCAGCTTATTTCCCTAAAAATATCTCAATCGCTGCTGATGCTCATCTCCGATACCCGTTTCTTCAGCCGCTGCTGATGCTTATATATTTATGGCTTTCGATTAAGTGATTAAATCATGTCTTAAATTAAAAATATTGTTACTTTGTGTTTTGAACTATTGACTTTTATGATTTTGGTATTAAGACTTAAGTATTATTATTAGATAACTTTTGGTGTTTTATATATATATATATATATATATATATATATACCGGTATCCCACCGCAATAACCGATATCTCAGATATCGGTCATTGACCGATATCCGCTATTTTTTGGCATTAACTGCATAGATTTTGACTTTACTTGTATAAATATCTGACTTTAAAATTGTAAAATAAAATAGTTATTCTTAAATAACCTATACTAACAATTTCTTTTTCTTGAAAAGTTTGATTAGTTTCGTGACAAGTACAAACCAAATCAATATCACCGAAGATTCTCCAACCTCCAATAGCCGGAATATTCTCTCACTCTCTGTTTGTTTCCTCTTCTTTCTTTCTTTCTTTCTTTGTTTGTATACATACACACATACATATTAATAATATATACTCACTCGTCTCCATATATTTATTTTACAACTTAGCTAATTAATAGTTAGGGTTTATAATAAGCTTACTATTCATTCCAACACCTTATAAATATTTGTTTCATTAATATATCTTCATTCACACACACATTATATTATATTATTCCTAAGTAAATAAATAAATATGCCGGCGTCAAGGAGGAAAAAAGGCGGTAATTCCAATAAAACAACGACTTCCGGCGAGCAATCTGCATCCAGAATAATCGACGATAATAAGTTCGAACAACGGAAGACGACGGACAAGGAGAATTATACCAAGGATTTCAATAGCAGGTACTACTAAACGTTAAAATAACTAGAATAATAATAATTATTATTATTATTATTATTCTACAGTTTTAAACTAACCAAGCTACTCGAGTAGCTTGGATATGCGAGCCCGATCTAACCACTTGTGTTTAGTTTAGGCTCGCGTGTATTTTTAGGTTTTTATCTCTTTTGGACTTTTATGTATTATTTTTTACACTACATAGTTGAGCTCAAGCTACTTTAAGGTGCTGCATGAGCTCCAATTGAGCTTAGGCGCCTTTAAGATTTTTCTCAAAATATATAAATTGATTAATAATAATAATAATAAATTGATTTATAAATAAATGAGCTGAGCCGAGCTGAGAGCCGAGTCTGAGTTTGAAAAAACAAATTCACAAGTTGAGCTGATCGAGAGTTAGAAAAAGAGCTCAAAACGAGCTGAGCTCGGCTCGTTTTACACCCCTAAACTAGAGTAGTTACACTAGAAAAAAGGTTGAGTAATAATAATTACTTTAGTGTTACCATAATTACTCTAGTTATTTTACGTTTCTCACGCTAAAGTTGAGAGTTATTTGTATTTCATCCTAACACTTTGAATGATATCAACAGTTTGAAGAGAAAGAGGAGTAGACGGTCATGTGTAGATAGTTGCTGTTGGTCGATCGGATTAATATGTTCGGTTTGGTGGTTTTTGCTGTTCTTATACAGTGCGATGCCGGCGTCGTTCCCGCAGTACGTCACGGAGGCAATAACCGGGCCAACGCCTGACCCGCCGGGTGTAAAGTTGCATAAAGAAGGGCTAAAGGCAAAGCATCCGGTTGTTTTTGTACCTGGCATTGTGACTGGTGGGCTTGAGTTGTGGGAAGGACACCCCTGTATGGATGGCTTGTTTAGGAAGCGGCTTTGGGGTGGCACGTTTGGTGAAGTATATAAAAGGTAATTAACATTTATTATTTATTACAAGAGCTTGAGCTTGGCTCGTTTATTATTTATTAATAATTTTATATACAATTTTTAATTATTCTTTTATATATTGTGAGAAAACCTTAAACGAGCCTAAGCTCGGCTTGGCTTGTTTCGAGCTTTTTATCAATCTGATCTCGAGCAGCTCGGCTCGTTTGCACCCTAGTAATTGTACTTTTATGATGTTATCATTGCATTTCATTCATCTTTTATCATTCACAAAATGAAGAATTTGGTTTCGATCATTTAATGGCAATAGATTTACTTATGCATCTTGATTTGACATGTTATCTGTTAGTTCCCTAGATAATCAGAATGTACCAAACTATAGTAAACGTCAAAAATTATGTTTGCAAAGTTTTAAGGCATAGATCAACATACTATCTGGTGCACCAAGTTTTATTGAAGTAGATTATGTGAATCAATTATTTGGTATCATACAGTATCTTTCAATACATGCATCCAAACGCTGTTAATGAAAAATATAAATTTCATAGTGTGGACCACTAGGAACTTAATTCAGTACTGTCTTGGGCAGTTTGGTTTTGGAAAGTGAACATGTGCTGAATTGAAAGAAGAGTTGAAAAATCCTTGGTTAAAGGGGTTAAAATGTCAAATTAGGCATGCTTGTGCTTTAATGCTTTGAAAAATCAATATTGTCCTTTAGTCTAAACATTTGTATCTACACGCCTTCCATGGTAAATGTTTTTTTTTACACTTTCCTACCTAAAGTTGTTGGAACCAAAAAAGTTGTGTTTTGCTTTTATTCTTTTAAATTAAAAGGTATAAAATTGAAAGGACTGGATAATCAATTTGTAATAAGTAATAAGGGTCAAATTAAACTTTTTTATGCTTCAACTTTCAGTTAATTACTGAAACATAAAAATCAAACCTATTTTGTTGAAATCATTGACATGAAAATGTATGGTAGTGGGTGTATGGGACTGTGTTTGTATTTTAGCTTTTTTAGTCTTTATTATTGAAGTTAAAATTACTAATATTTTTTTAAACAATATTTACCGTGTATTATCTGCAGGCCCTTGTGCTGGATTGAACATATGTCACTGGATAATGAAACCGGGCTGGACCCTCCTGGTGTACGAGTCAGGCCCGTATCTGGACTTGTGGCAGCCGATTACTTTGCTGCAGGATATTTTGTATGGGCAGTTTTGATCGCCAATTTGGCCCGCATCGGGTATGAAGAAAAAAACATGTATATGGCTGCTTATGATTGGAGGCTCTCATTCCAGAATACTGAGGTATGTTTTTTCACAACATTTTTCACATAATTACTTATAAAAATATTGCTCCTTTTTTTAATAAATTATGATAATCAGGTACGAGATCAAGCTTTAAGCAGGATGTAAAGCAATATAGAACTCATGGTAACCACAAGTGGTGAAAAGGCGGTTATAATTCCACATTCTATGGGTGTTTTGTACTTTTTACATTTTATGAAATGGGTCGAAGCACCAGCTCCAATGGGTGGTGGTGGTGGATCAGATTGGTGTGCTAAGCATATAAAAGCTGTGTTGAATATTGGTGGGCCCTTTTTAGGGCTTCCAAAAATTGTTACAGGCCTTTTTTCTGCTGAAGCTAAGGATATTGCTGTAGCCAGGTACTATTATTAAACTGTATAAAATTATATAAGCTAAATGCAAGATTTGTTACTCATAAATTATAATCCTCCATATTTGTTATTCATACAGGGCTGTTGCACCTGGTGTTCTTGATTTAGATATATTCGGTTTTCAAACATTACAACATATAATGAGGATGACACGCACATGGGATTCAACAATGTCATTAATACCAAAAGGTGGAGACGCCATCTGGGGTACACTAGATTGGGCCCCAGATGCTGATCATGTCTGTGTTGATAAGAAAATAAAAAATAATGATACTCAAACAACAGGTTTTGATGATTTAAAATCTCATAATTATGGGAGAATAATATCATTTGGGAAAGGTGTTGCTGAATTACATTCATCAAAAGTTGAGAGGGTGGCCTTTAAAGGTGTTGTGAAGGGTAATAATTTTGCAAACAGATCATGTCGAGATGTATGGAATGAATATCATGAAATGGGAATTGGAGGTATCAAAGCGGTTGCAGATTACAAAGCTTTTACTGTTGAATCCGTTTTGGAACTTCTGCAATTTGTGGCACCAAGGATGATGAAGCGTGGCGATGCTCATTATTCCTATGGGATAGCTGATAATTTAAACGATAAAAAATACGAGCATTATAAGTACTGGTCAAATCCCTTGGAAACCAGATTACCAAATGCCCCAGAGATGGAGATATTTTCTATGTATGGAGTTGGTTTACCGACCGAAAGATCATATGTTTATAAATCAAGTCCAGCTTCAGAGTGTTATATTCCTTTCCAAATTGATGGCTTAGCAGAGGGTGGAAACGAGCAAGGTTGTTTAAGATCCGGGGTGTATTCTGTTGACGGGGATGAAACAGTTCCCGTTTTAAGTGCGGGTTTCATGTGTGCAAAAGCTTGGCGGGGAATAACACGGTTTAATCCTTCGGGGATTAAAACTTATGTTAAGGAATATAATCACGCCCCGCCTGCAACTCTTTTGGAGGGCAGAGGAACACAAAGCGGAAACCATGTTGATATAATGGGGAATTTTGCTTTGATTGAAGATATTATAAGGGTTGCAGCTGGAGCCACTGGAGATGATCTAGGAGGAGATCAAGTTTATTCTGATATTTTTAAATGGTCAGAAAGGATTAAGTTACAACTGTAAATACACTCGGTGAGTCTTGTTTGTTGTTTTATACTGTAGTAGACTAGTAGTGGGCGGATTGAGTAATGGGTCAAAAGTCAAAACGGGTTGGTTGACACACCAAAACTTGTCTGTTCCTTTTGAGTAAGATTAAACTTTACGTTTTCAATTTTTTAATCAATCATAACAACCTGCTTATATATTTTACCAATCATAGGCTACTACTTTTACCAAGCATTGACTTTTTTAGTAAGAGCATGAAAGTAGTCTCATTGCTATTTTGTGCAAATTTCACTATAATAATCAACTTATTGCGTTGAGTAAAGTGATTGTGGGAGATTGTAAGCATCTTAATACACACCGGGTGACATATATTCAATCTGTATTATACTCTTTACCTTTATGTTAGATGCCAAGACAAAATATCAAACAATAATCAGATTAAGCAAAGAAGCTTTTTGAATGGTGATGATAATCGAGTTGGAATGAGGAAACAATCTTTATTAAAAACCGAACTATATCCTGTTTGTCGACATGTGTAGATAGAATTAGCATGTATATATTTTATTAGCTACATGCTAACACTCATGTACCTTTAAGTTTTAACCCATATTAGGTGATAATAGATATATGCTTTGCCATATTTCATTGTTAGACTTTTGTGTGTAGGTCTTGATGCAAGGTTTTTTTAATTGTTAAGGGTGACTAGTATGCATAAGATGTTTGAAAAACCAAATCCTAAACACTCCTTAATTGCGTTCGGATTTTTCATGCCTTGTGTCATACATCCACATACACTCCTTAAATGTGTCCAGATGCTTCATACTTCGTGTTACACATCCACATGCTCGGTGTTCAAAATGGTAAAATTTGTTTTGTTGGTATACATCAACATCACACTCGTGTTTAAACACAAAACCTTACAAACAAAACGATAATAGGAACCAATCATGTACATAATACGTGGATGATTTCTCCTGCACAATCAAGAAAACAATGTATGCATCAGCCAACAGTAACATGAAACGTGTATATTATATGACAAACAATCTAGTGCACATACCTTAATCTTTTTTGCTAGAACATTGACCTGTCATCCACCTAAAGCACGAGACCAATTTATTCCAGAATTGCCCTCCGTAAAAAACAACTCTGTAATATAACAAGGCTATAAAGTAGAAATAAGAATCAAGAATATTTTTTTATTGTTTTAAGATTTCAGTTTATGAAAAACAACTAGCATGACAAATAGCATTGATCTTATTTTTTAATAATAATTATGTGTAGATAGTTTTTGTGCATTAGAAATATGCTTTCTGCAAGACTATTTGTTTGACTTGCTACCTTCTTGAGCTTATTTTTTTGTTTTACTTGTTTGACCTGCTAGAGATTAAAAATAACTTGAGTCAGCTCATTCGTAAGCTGGATGAGAAAGAGAACGGAGTACGAACCTGCTGCAGATGTACCGCCACCAGGAACAGGAACAGCAACTTCTTGAGCCTGTTGATGTTTTTGTCTGGTAACAGAAATTAGATTTATCAGAAAGAGACCAAAAGATTGTTTAGAAGATTCAGGTTTTGGGAACAAAATATTTTCTTACCACTTTGTCAGGAGTCTTTGGCAGCAATAAATCCGAGGGAGTGGTGTCATCACCATTGCTAGACTCAGAACATGTACTGTTACTTCTCTTGCTTTCAGATTCTTTAGTTTGGATGACAGAGTTACTGATATCTCCTCTAATATTTACAACCAACTCGGGCTTTCCGGTGTTCAGTAATCCAGCTTTTGCATCACCATCCGGGACCGCAGAGTTCTGTTCTTCCTGCATAGAGTTCAGCTTTTTAATGGTTGAAAGCAAATTCTTGTCATCACTAATGAAAGATTGCATTTACAGGTTCATATTAAAGATGAACTAACCATGATTTCTTTTGTAGCATCCTCATGATCACTTTTTTCATCCGGATGGGGCTCTTTCTGTGTATAATTGGCGGTTCAAGTAACGACCCGAACCGTCACAAAAGAGTGTTTAGATATATTCATTTCACGCCATGGCTAACAGAATCTGAAGACAATGTAATTACCTTGCTTTCGTTATGGACTTCATTTTCGGCGTCAATCTTAGATTTCTCAGTTGACTTCAGATCGACTTTAATTTCTTCTGCATTCTCAGGGATGTTCACGTTATCAGTATCACCACTCTCTTTTTCAGCATCCACCTGCACGCTCTTAATAAGTAGATAGTCAAAATCCATTTCAAGTTCATAATGCTAGTGTTTATAAGATAAGATGAACTCACCAGAGCAGTATCATCAGTGGTTTCTTCAGTTACCTTGGATTCATCCTCTGTTATAGTCGAACTCTTCGTCTCACCATTGTCATCACATTCCTGAACATCCTCACCAACGGATACTTCAGGTACACCGTTGTCATTACTGTTCTCGTTACTTACTTCATCTTCCACACTGATCTTTGATTCCTCATTCGACTTCAGATCCACTGTAAAGTCTTCAGTACTTTCAGGGCCATTGTCATTCAGGATATCACTCTTCTTTGTTTCAGCATCCTCCGGTACACTCGCAACATCCTTGGTTTCACACTGTTTATCAAAACATTTTATTTCATTTACAAGTAATCAGACAAATAGTTTAAAACAATCAGTAGTATGAAATTCACCTGTAATCTTAATGCTTTCTCGAGTTCTACAACAACCTCAGACATGGTAGGCCTTTCTTCAGGGTTTTTCATCACACACTGACAAGCGATTTTGGCATAAGTTTCCAAGGATTCAGTTGTTATCTCGTTCCTAATATCAAAATGCACTATCTTGCGTAACATGTTTTGTTCCAGTCTCTTGGGAACCAATTCGGTCACATGCCTTTCCTGATAATCATCAGTATCCACCAACTCCGGTACCCCACATAAAACTTCAAGCAATAACACCCCGAAAGTGTACACGTCAGACTCCTTGGTCAACTTCCCTGTGGCTGCATGCACCGGATCCATGGATTTTGGACTAATCTCAACATGTCCAGGGAACACTTTTGGTAACCCAAAACCCGAAACTTTCGCATCAAAATTTGATGAATTTGAGTCTGGATTCAACAGAATCTTTGAAAGTTTTAAGTCGCCATGAATGATAACCGGCTTCGAGTCAACAGACTCGTCACCACCATGCAAATACTCGACTCCACGAGCAGCACCGAGACATATTTGGAGGCGTTGGATGGTGGTAAGATGTTTACTCATATTATCTGCTAAATTTCCACCCGAGACATACTCATAAATGAGTATTATTTCTTTGTCGTTTTCATCACAGAACCCGATTAGAGCTACAAGATTTGGGTGCTTCCGGAACCTAGAAATGGTCAAAATTCCTGATAGAAGCTTGGGCTTGATGTTACCAAGGTTGGTTATGTTTAATCGTTTTAATGCCACTTGTTGATTATTGAATTCTCCTTCGAACAAGGTCCCATAACCACGAACATCTATTTTCTGACCGAATTTGATCTTCTCGAATGGGATCCGAAGGTGCTCAAGTCCATCTTCAATGTCTGACTTCAAAATGTTGGACTCATCCGCTTCCTGCATTCAATAAGGTAATTTAGTTAGACACATATTGGCATATTGCAGTTTACTTAACCTGCGAGAAACTGATATTTACCTGGTTTGTTATGGTGCTTGTGTCACCGTTAGATTCCGAAGTTGTAGTAACTTCAATGCTTTTGTCATATTTGTTTTCCTCAATGATGTTTGATTCCTTGTTGGAGTCAAAGTCGTCTATGGTTTCTTCAGTGGTCTCTAGATCGATCGTGCTTATTTCCTTTTGAACAACCTCTTCATTTTCAACCATGATGTTTGGTTCCTTTTCAGAATTTAAATCGATTAAAATTTCTCTTTCGGTCGCTTGATCATCGTTGCTATTCTCATTTTTAGCATTCTCAATATGGCTTTTGATGGGTTCACTCTCCTGTATCAAATCCATGGTTTCAATTTCGAACACGTTGCTATTCTCATTTCAAAGTATCAAAATGCAATAAGCAGATAATCAAAATCTATTTAATTCCTGATACTAGTTATTATAAGTTAAGATCGAACTCACCAGATTAGTGTCATCAACAGTTTCTTCAACCACCTTGGATTCTTCCTCAGTTATATCAGAACTTATCGTCTCACCATTATCATCGTCTTCATGATCATCCTCACCGACGGGCACTTCAGCTAGACCGTTACCATTTACTTGGACACCATTTACTTCACCGCCCTGCATCAAAAACTAAAATCATGAAAAACTGTTCCTACTATGCAAATATTATGTGCAGGTAATGTGACACTGTATCAGTCTATATGAAATCCACCTGTAATCTCAATGCTTTCTCGAGTTCTATGACAACCTCAGACATGGCAGGCCTTTCTTCAGGGCTTTTCATCACGCATCGACACGCGATTATGGCGTAAGTTTCCAAGGATTCAGTTGTTATTTCATTCCGAATATCAAAATGTACTATCTTCCGTAACATGTTTTGTTCCGATCTCTTGGGAACCAATTCGGTCACATGCCTTTCCTGATAATCATCAGTATCCACCAACTCCGGTACCCCACATAAAACTTCAAGCAACAACACCCCGAAAGTGTACACGTCAGACTCCTTGGTCAACTTCCCTGTGGCTGCATGCACCGGATCCATGGATTTTGGACTAATCTCAACATGTCCAGGGAACACTTTTGGTAACCCAAAACCCGAAACTTTCGCATCAAAATTTGATGAATTTGAGTCTGGATTCAACAGAATCTTTGAAAGTTTCAAGTCACCATGTATGATAACCGGCTTCGAGTCAACAGACTCGTCACCACCATGCAAATACTCGACTCCACGAGCAGCACCGAGACAGATTTGGAGGCGTTGGATCGTGGTAAGATGTTTACTCATATTATCTGCTAAATTTCCACCCGAGACATACTCATATACGAGTATTATTTCTTTGTCGCTTTCATCACAGAACCCGATTAGAGCTACAAGATTAGGGTGCTTCCGGAATCTAGAAATGGTCAGAATTGCTGATAGAAGCTTGGGCTTGATGTTACCAAGGTTGGTTATGTTTAATCGTTTTAACGCCACTTGTTGATTATTGAATTCTCCTTCGAACAAGGTCCCGTATCCACGAACATCTATTTTTTGACCGAATTTAATCTTATCGAATGGGATTCGAAGGTGATCAAGTTCATCTTCAATGTCTGACTTCATTATGTTAGACTCATTCGCTTCCTGCATTCAATAAGGTAATTTAGTTTGACGCATATTGCAGTTTACTTAACCCGCGAGAAATTGATATTTACCTGGTTTGTTATGGTACTTGTGTCACCATTAGATTCTGAAGTTGAAGTAACTTCAATGCTTTTGTCATCTTCTTTGTTTTCCTGAATGATGTTTGATTCCTTGTTGGAGTCAAAATCATATATGGCTTCTTCAATGGTCTCTGAATCGATCATGCTCGTTTCCTTACGAAAATCCTCTTCGTT
The DNA here is from genome assembly GCF_021521415.1 of Bidens hawaiensis. Taxonomy (NCBI): domain Eukaryota; kingdom Viridiplantae; phylum Streptophyta; class Magnoliopsida; order Asterales; family Asteraceae; genus Bidens; species Bidens hawaiensis. The sequence goes on from NW_027491917.1 coordinate 660,407, forward strand.
TTCAACTCTGATGTTTGATTCCTTTTCGGATTTTAAATCGTGTAGAAGTTCTCTTTCGATCACCTGATCATCGTTGCTATTCTCAATTTTAGCATCCTCGATATGGGTTTCACTCGGCACACTCTCCTGCAACAAACCATGGTTCCAATTTTGTCACTCAAGTGCGAAAACTGTCACTAAAATGATTTAAATAAAATGCAACGTTTGGTTTAATAATAAAAGTATATTGCCTGACTGCCTGTTAACATATCTAAAAAGAAAGTAAAATAACAAAAACCCAAGTACTAAAAGCTGAAGTTTGTTCTGATACATATTTTAGACAATAAAAAAATTGAATACAAAATTTGTAAGACTACTCGCATTTGTTATCTTAGATTGCAATCTCAATTTTTAAGAAAAAAAAAACAAAGAAAAAATGGCATGAAAGGGGCAAACCAATTGGTCCATCAATTGGGATTGCAATCCCATATTTATCTCAATAATGGCCACATGTCAGCATATGAATGGATATGCTTTTATTTTTTCTTTTTAATTTATAACAATTATTTATATATATATATATATTGGTTTTTGTTTTATAACTTATTATATTTGACTTTTTAAAAAAATCTAAAAACACAGTCTTACTTAGTTTTTTTTGTGAGCATTCCGGTATAAATTTCGTTAAAAATGGAGTTTGTTTAAAAAATCGTATTTTTTTATAAAATTTTAGTTTTAACCATTATTGAATTATCTTATTTGAATCACTAGTTTTCTATTGGTTAGTCGGATTTTTTGGATAAGATTTATAATTTAAAAAATCAAACATTATCTGTTCACAAAAATAAAATAAATATATATATATTTAAAGTTTTTTATATTAAAAAAAATATAATTACTTAATTATATTTATATAGTTAATCAAAACTAATTATAAATTGAATTTATTTAATAAAAAGAGGATGAGATTGGGTTGTTAATGGGAGTAAAAGATTGGAGTGGGTTAAATTTTGTAGATTGAAGAGAGAGAAATTAATTTTATAATATGAGATTGAGATTGTGAGATTGTTGATGGGGGTAGTCTAATGCAAGACAAAAACGAGTTAGATAGTTAAATACGTGTCATATATTAGCTTGGTAATATAATCTAACCTTGACTAACATCTTTCCATATAAAATACTAAAAGTTCATGTAAAATAAATACAAATAATTTGTGATGGAACAAAAACATTTTAAGAGTCCACCATGTTTTCCTTAATAAATCCGACTTTTGTATGTAAAATACTTAACAAACTCTAGTGTCTAGAGGGTCAATGGACATTGTTGACGCTCCCCTTCTGCCCATGCTCAAAACCGGATCTAGAAACAACTACATAACCAATCTAACAGATTACTCTGAATCGTCTTGAGTTGAGTTGGCCAATTTATGGGTTGGAACCGGGGAAAAACTAACGAACCGGGTTGGTTGTTGGATCACATTCATCTACTAATTTTATTTTTCTTTTTTATTAGGATGGTATCTTATTTGTCAATCTTTTGGACCCGCACAATGTCTAATTCGATAACCAACACACTGGACAAAAAATAAAGTACAACATATATATAATAAAGTATGGGTGTCAATAATTAACATATCGACGTGTGTTATTGTGTACCACGATCATGTGCTAGAAACTTATTATATTATTAGTTTTTCTATTTCAGAAGACAAAGCAATGATTGAATTAAAAATCCTATATATTTTTACCCATTGAATCTCTATTTCTAAAATAAAATTACTTTTTTACATTTCATTCTTGTCACTATAGGCAAGAGAGAACTTAATACATCGGTTGACTTGACAAAGTTACATTGGTGCTAACAACTACATGATAATATATTTACATAACAGAAAACTGAAATTAATAATTAATTTTTTAACGGCCAATTTATTAATAGTAAAGTTAGTATTAATGGTTAAAAGACTCACCGTTTGCTTCTCACCATTGCTAGACTCTGATGTTGTATCAATGACGTTGACCTCCTCGCCGTTGACTTCTCCGGCATCAACTGACCGTTCTCCCACGGTCAAATCCTTCGCATCTTCTTCACTACCGTCGCCTTTTGAACCGTCCTCCACAACGGTTATGTTTCCGCTGCCACGAAGTTGGATGTTCGTGACCTCCCCTCCCTGCATCAAAACACGGAACATAGATTAAGTAAACATTTTTGAAACATTTGTTAAAAGTATATGTTACAGTCTAAACAAAAGAATTCAGTTAAAAAGACTAGTCTGGTGAGAGAGCCCATTTGATCTATATGAATTAAAACTAGAAACATGGACTAAATAACAAAACTCGATTCAAAAAGACCAGTCTCGTGGGTGAGGGAACCATTTAATCTATTCGTATAAAACTTACCTGTAATCTCAATGCTTTTTCGAGTTCTTCAACGACTTGAGCCATAAGAGGACGGGCATCCGGATCTTCCACCACGCACTGGCACGCGATCTTCGCATACGTTTCCAAGGCCTCCGGTTTGATCTCCTTCCTAATATCGAAGTGCACGACCTTCTGCAACTTATTCTGCGCCATCTTCTTCGGTACCAGCTCAGTAACATGACGTTCCTGATAATCATCAGTATCCACCAGCTCGGAAACACCACACAACACTTCCAGCAACACCACACCAAACGAATAAACATCAGACTCCTTCGTCGGTTTCTCAACCTCGTCATACGACTCCTGAGTCTTCCCAGGTACAATTTTCGACAATCCGAAACTAGAAACCTTCGCTTCGAATTTCTTCGAACTCGCAACCGAATTCAACAGAATTTTCGAAGGTTTTACGTTACCATGAACAATAGTGACAGAGTCAACTCCAGTGTGCAGGTAGTGTAGCCCACGAGCAGCACCAAGACAGATCTCGAACCGCTGGATCGTATTAAGCCGTTTCCTCATCTTATCAGCTAGATTTCCACTAGCTACATACTCGTAAACCAGTATTATTTCCTTAATCTTCTCATCACAAAACCCGAGCAGAGCCACAAGGTTCGGATGCTGCCGAAACAGCGAAATCGTTAAAATCTCGGATAACAGTTTCGGCTTAATGTTGGCAAGGTTCGTGATGTTTAACTGCTTCAATGCGACTCGTTGATCGTCAAATTCGCCTTCGAACACGGTTCCGTAACCTAGTGTCTCGAGTTTGTTACCGAATTTGATCTTCTCGAATGGAATTCGAAGATGATCAAATCCGTCTCCGGTTTCCGACATTATTTTGCAGTTCTCCGGTTATCAGAATTACTTGTAGGTGTTATTTGAAGTGCAATGTGATAACCGGAGAAAGCCTTAAATATTTAATAATGGCGGAAACCGGTAGAAGTTGAAAGGAAATAAGGGACCACCATTTATGAAACATGTTGAAGGTGTGGTGTTATATTTTATTATTTTATTTAATGGAATTAAATTGATGTATTTAAATATAAGAAGATAAAACCTTAGAACAAGCTGAGCTGATACATAATTAATAAAAAGATATCATGTTATTAAATAAATAGCGTTGACGATTACTACAAGATTATCTATTAATTATGTGATATGTTGCAGCCGGATCTCAATGGCCAATATTGTATACCTGGCATTCATTTATTAGACGAGTTCGTTTCAAATAATTCATAGAAATTCAAAGAAGTTAATTATGTGACATGATATGTTCCGTTTGACAAGAGATATTAGATGAAATCTTACGTTGAATGGAATTCTTAAATCTTTTCAATTTTGGAAGGAAAGTTGATAGAAACCGGTGGAAGTGGGGATAGGGGTGGGTCGGGTGAGTTGAGAAGAGAGGAAGAGTTTTAATTCGATTAAAAAGTTTATCAACCAAATACATTATAGATTTCCAAACATTTCATATAGGGTTGCAGCGTAGCCTGTTGTCCGTTTACATGTCACTCTTGTAAATCGTTTGAATGTTTTTAATGAATAACCCAACCAAATGAGAGAAAATTTTAAATTCCTTTAAAAAATTTTGCGAACCAAACGCCCCTTTAAAGTTTGATTTGAACAATATTATTATTTTGAACAAAGTGGTTAAAACAATCAGCAATACTAACTTTTTGCTTGTTCCACAACATACAGAAATCACAAGTGTGAAAATGCGAAATGATAACAACCATGGTAGGATAGGAAATGAGATGTTGATTGATTGAATAAAACTCTCTTTAAAATGGCCATTCTCGGAATTTTCACATAGATATTTCATTTATAACTTTTTGCACGTTCCACACTATGGCATACAAAAATGATAATAACCCTAGTAGGGTAGTAGGCAGGAAATGAGATGTTGATGGATTGAATAATACGTTACTATATATTGGATAAACTAAAAATGAAAATCTTTTAAACATCTCTTTAAAAAAAATCACAACGCTAGTATAGATTCTCGTATATGTAAGTCGTGTGTCAACATAACGTTATGAGCGCAAGAGTATTTAAGTCCCGCACTGATATAACAAAGTTTATAATATAGCCATACGCATGACATTACTTTAGCGATAGAAAAATTTTTTATAAAGGTCTAGTGAAATATCGATTGTTTAAACGGCCGATGATTTTTGAAAGATAATGTAAATATATAACTAGAAAACAAGACATTCATAAAATGACTAAGATAGTGTAAACTAATGGTTAGGTTAAGTGGTTAACTAGTCTCTCGTGTTAAGTTAAATTAAAATAAAACAATGTGTGGTCTATATTGTTGTTGCATATCCAATCAAGGGTTGCACATGATTAAACGTAACAACGTTAAACAATAGAAGACAAATTAAATGCTTGACTATGTTGGTTGTATAATGGTACAACAAACATCTAAGTGTCATTATGAGATGTTATACGTTGATATTGTATATTGTGCAAGTTAAAAATAAACTTCATATAGTTACATATTAAGCGTTATGGTCAATAATGACTTCTATGTAGAATACGGATTAGTATTATTTAAAATCCTCATTTTGTATGTTAAATCTATCCTCCATTTTCTTTCATTTCACATCATACTTTATGTTTTCTTTTCCTTTTCAAAAGATAATAATAATATCATGCATATGCAGTGGCGGACCCAGGATATTTTGTCAATGGGGTCCAATTTTTTCGGTTTACAAAATTTTTCGGGTCGGTCGTTATTCGGGTCGGGTCGAGGCGAGAAACATAATAAAACACGGAACTATGGTGTCATTGGAAACGAGTAAGTAGAAAGAATCTAAATTAGAAACTAGATGAAACATACACTTTTAATTCATACCCGAAAAACATGAACGTAATCTATATATATGGTCTTACATAATTGACCAAAACATGAAAAAATAACTCTAACACAAATAAATGATTAATTATAATATACATACACAAGGTAAATGATAAAAGAATATGCAAAATCCATGTTAACATTATATATGTTGCATGGTGATAATGACTATATGAGAGAAACTAACAAAAAGCACAAATACCCTAACTGAATAACTAAGACTAGGATATTAAAAAAACAACAAAAAAGGAGTATGGTGGGGCTTGAACCTACAACCTCTCACAAGTAAAACAAGGGATTTTCCACTATACCAGTTCAATCATAATAGTATGGGTTCCAAGTATTAATTTTTATGGGGTCCTTACAAAATTTAATATACCGTCTCTAAGTAATTTTTAAAAAACATCGGTGTCCCGGGACCCCGATCGGACCTATGTGGGTCCGCCCCTATGCATATGTCCATTTAAAAAATGAAATGAAACATATAACAATGCATTATTGTGCAAGAATTATTAATTTGAGAGGATGGGTTGCATCGAGGCGGGGTATGTAGGTAGGGTTGGTTATGGTTGGATTATTGTAACCAATCAAATCAATTCACGTAGATCATGTGTTATCTAATGTTTTAAAAAAAATAGATGATGTGTCAAAATTTAAAAATATAATAGTCAAAACTCAAAAGGATCCAAATCAATTATTATTTATTAATACTTTAAGGGTTTAAAATGTATATTTTATATAATGAAAAATTAAAATATTAGAGATGTTGTCCAACACTTTTATAAAATAAACATTGAAAAGCAAGGCTTTTATACATATATTTTTTTAAGTTTAACCGGTCTAACCAATAAGAGACTGTGACGTGTGACAAATTCATACGAAAGAGACATTATATCGGGCATTATCTTTTGTTATTTAGCTTGCAATATTCAAACTTAAAATCTCTTACGATTGACTTTATATAAATATACTTAAAACTCGTTAAACATGATACTAGCATTTTACTACAATTGTATATATGACTTTTAGTTTCCTACTCTTTTAAATACTTTGATTTTTCTTATGTTTTCATTTTTTTCCATAAGAAATCAATTTGACGTCCGATTCGTTGTCGGGACCATTATGAGAACCTTGGTCAAATACATTATACATAGCAATTTGAGTATTGTAAACTTAATAGTTAATACTATCACTATGTTCTAACAAAAAGTATTTTAATTCTAAGTTTCTTAATGGGCTAATGACTGCTTGTCGCTGGCAGTACCGAGTGCCGACTACTTTGCTGCTAATGGGCTTCTAAATTTGGGTCATGTGGGCTGCTGATGATATTATAATTATTGATTGGTGCGTTGCTAGTGGGTTGATATACTGGGCTAGCTACCACGTAAAGAGTGTTGCACTGGGCTGCTAATGATTAATTGTTGATGGGCTGTTACTAGTTACACAGTTAACAGCCCATCAACAATTAATTAAACAAGTTTAATAATTAACATGTTGTAAACGACGGGCTTAACACAAGTATTAAACATGAATACGACTCATTTAACTACTTTATATGATAAACTCTAACATACTAATTCAATTATGTATGAAAATAAAAAAATTGCATACCACATTTTTTTAATTAATATATTTTATCATGTCTTAAACAAGTACCCAATTGTAACAATTAATACTCGGTTTTAGTTTTTTGTAGACGAAGCATATTGTATTTCTTTCATCACATTTGCTCCATATTAATAAGTAACGTTAAAAAAAAGTTCTAAATTGATAAGTTATAGTTCAAATTATCGACTGTAGAGTTTATACTATATACCTTTACCATTACTTTTGGAGCCTTCATCCTTCAATAACATCAATACAACTAAAAAATTATATAAATATATCATTACCCGTATTAAAATTGCAGTGAGTGGTTGTAAGAAAAATGTCCCCTACAGTATTTGTCCGAACGAATCTTGGATAGATAAACCTTGTATACCCTCCAAGTGAAGTATACCATTAATGGACAAAACATCTTATATTTCCCCTTTTGACAAAATATAATAACAAAGACTATGCGTTAAGTGTATGTAAATTGTAAATGAGTCAAGCCTAGCTAAACTGGTTTAACTAAGAGCTCGCACCTGACTTGTTTTGAAGTGTATTACAAACTCAAACGTGCATGATGATTAGATTTTCAAGCGCGAGCTTTACTCATTTTTTTTACTTATATAATGGTTTGCATATATATTTATAACTTGTTTTATTTACACGTATATATAATAACTATTATGTGAATGAAATATATATTAATGTTTAGTTCGATAAGTGAAGCTAAAGCTTTATTGGTTCAATGTGTGACCCATTTTTATGTTCGTCCCGAGCCCCAAAACTTAATTTGAGGGATTCTCGGAGATGACCCTGGTGACTAGTAAAACGATTCCTACCTTAAAAAACACTAATAATTCATTATGGTAAGTTGATGCCTTCAAAATTAAACAAAAAATAAGGTTTACCAAGCTTTACATAAAATCAAAAACACAACTTCACATCCCTTTGTTTATTTTCTTTTGTACAACTTTTGTAACATCTAATCACCTCATAAATAACCACTATGATACCTTGCTAAGATACTTCTTAAGCACATCCATAACAGCTCCATAATCTGCCTTAACCTCCACCGGCGGGTTCGCAAACCTACAACTCATTCCTTCAATATCCTTCGAATGATAATCGATTTTCGCCTGCGTAAACTTCAACCCGTGCGCGGTACTTACCACCACCGTCCTATCCGTTTTCGCAATCACCCCTTTATCGCGGAGTTTCTTTAACGCCACAAGCGCTACCCCGGTGTGCGGACACACAAACATACCCGTCCCATCCGCGGCCGCCATTTCATCCATCAACTCCTCCTCCGTCGCCTCCTCAACTATTCCACCCGCGTTTTTCAATGCATACACCGCTCTATCTATCGAAACCGGATCACCAATTTGAATAGCGGAAGCGAACGTCGTCGTCGCTTTCACTGGAGTAAAGTTGTCCCAACCGGATTTGTAGTAAAGGTAAAGCGGATTCGCATTTGCGGATTGAGCGCACACGAGCCGTGGAATTCGATCGACTAGTCCTAATTCTTCGCACATTTTAAAACCTTTGTAAAACGCGTAAATGTTACCTAGGTTTCCACCAGGAATAATTACCCAGTCAGGTACCTGACAATCGTACCAAAAAGGTTTTTACTCTTTACTTTGTAGTTCTGTAGTTGAAGAAGCGTGGATCGACTCACTGGTAGACGATCTACTTTCCTCGGGTGTGATTATACTATTTCACCGATGGTTTTCTTGGATCTGGGTTCTTCCACTGAGTAAGGAAATCTGGAGAGTATTGCTTAATAGCTGAATACTCTGTAATTTGCTGTGATTGTGAGTGTTACTGACTGTAACTGTCTGTGAGTGAATGTAATTGAATCTGCTTGAATGTGAATGAATGTGTTGCTGGCTGTAACTGTCAATGATTCAGTCCCTCTCCTTGGGGAGTTGATGCTGTATTTATAGTGCTAGGGTTTCCACTGATTGGGCTCAGCCTTGTTGGCCTCCTCCAATTGCTCTGCGCCACGTGTCCTCTGGGACACCTGGTGCTTTCTCATTGGTTATAATCACGTGGTAGCACATGGGTTATGCTGAGTTGTCCATCTTTCATTTGGCAGCTGTCAACATCAGCATATTCTTATTCCTTAAAAAGATACCTTCTGGAAGGTTGTCTGACGTGCACAATCAAGGTTGCCCTAATCCTGATTTGGATAAGGACGAGGTTGATTATGTGCATGTGTGATATGCGCCAATCCTGAGGATGCGCGAGGTCTTCTCTTTATTCTCACGCGCAGATGTTTCATGCGCAGATGTGATATGCACGAGCATGTGATATGCGCCGCGCGCTGATGCGCCGCGCGCATACGTGATATGCGTGAGCATATGTGATGCGCGAGCATATGTGTGCCTGGGCATATGATGCCTGAGCATGTGTTGTGCCTGGGCATATGATGCCTGAGCATGTGTGGTGCCTGAGCATATGTGATATGCGCCATGCGCATAGGTTTTGGCTTTGTGACTTCGTAATGTCTTGATTTTAAGCCTCTTGTCTATATCTTGTGGGTTGACCCGCCTTGCTCGGTGTTGAGGCGGGTACATACCTCTTCAGTAGTGAACAAAAATGATGTAATAATTTGCAATCGCAGCCGTTTTCTGACCTTCTAACCGCAAACTATTTAACGAATTCGCAAGATAAATCGGTAATTTCCCGTATTAGCTTCATACAATACAGGTAAAATACTATCGGTTGAACTAACTGCGCCATTGAGATCTTGTTTGCAGGTAAAAATACTATCGATGGGATTTCCGCGGCTGCGCAGTAGGCCGAAAGAGCCGCTGAAGTGTCTCCAGTTGACGCGCAACCGACACCGACCAATGGTTTGTTCATTTTACGGAGACGGTTAACTTGGCTGACTAGAACAGTCATTCCTAAGTCCTTGAAGCTGCCGGTGTGGCTTATACCGCAATGTTTCACCCATAAATCGTTCATTCCGAGATTATGTTTCCCGTATCGCTCTGCCCAGAACAGGTTGGAGTTACCTGCATTAGACACAATGTAATGTAATTAGTTAAATGTTAAATGTAGCATTATGTAAATATGTGTTAACCGGTTAAGTATTTGAAATATTGGATACCGGATTCAATAAACACCAAAAATTAATTTTAAATCATAAGTTCGATCTATGTAATTTTTATTTAGTTTGAAAAGAGTAAACTGCGGTTTCGTTCATGTGGTTTGTCCAAATTTGCGATTTTAGTCCAGTAGTTTTAATTTTGCGATTTTTGTCCATGTGGTTTCATTTTACTAACCTTGTTAAGTTTGTCGTTAAACTCATCAGTGTACCCCTCACGTGAGGGGCAAATTTGTCCTTTTTTCTCCCCAAATACAACACAGCCCCTCACGTGAGGAGGCTTGAAAATTAGGATTGGGGTTTATTTTGGGAGAAAAAGGACAAAAATGCCCTTGACGTGAGGGGCACGCTGATGGGTTAATGATCAAACTTAATGGGGTTAGTGAATACGGGTTTAATTGCAAGTCAACTGAAACCACAAGGACGAAAATCGCAAATTAAAAGCTATTTGATTAAAACCATAAATTTAAACAAACCGCAGGGACGAAAACTACAGTTTACTCTTTACTTACAATACACTAATATAAACCACAAACACAGGTATATATACTAATCAAAACTTGAAAACTTAATTAGACTATAATAATAATAATAATAATAATAATAATAATAATCAAATTCTAAATAGTAAAAGCAAAACTAAATAAGTAAGACCATTCGTAGTGGAATACGCCAAAACACCCGAGCCTCTCATATTCGTTGGCTGGTTTCTCTTTTTGATCCTATTATTTTCTTCATCCAGCGTTGTGCACAAAATGTTAGGAGAGTTTTTGAAAGTCAAAATGCTGCAAAACGCCACGGTTCAGGCGTTTTGGGGTAGTTTTGAAATGTGAGAAACGCCCCGTTACAGCCTCACATGTGATCTAATAGATAAATAAAATCATAGTTGTCTAAATTATTGACTCGACTTGTTTACCAAGTAATTTAATCCTTAGAAGCCAAGTTATGAGCTCAAGTTAATAAATAAAATATCATCCCATCATAGGCTCGAAGAGTCGGCCCAAACTAAAATACTGACTAACAGTTTTAACTCACTATGTTGTAAAACATTTTTTATAACAATATTACACGGATATTTACACACGCTTAAGAGTTTAACTACCTTCAAAACAGCTTATAATATCGTCGTTGTCGATATCCGGCAACACCCACTCCTTTTTCGACCACACGCCCGAGCCATACGGCCATACGGTCCGTCCAACACGCGAGTCAAACAACGAGCGCCAGTATTTTCCATCGAACTGTTTTAAAGCGTCCATATCATGCTGGACGTCCAACAGGCCACCAGACCGACTCCGATAGATGATTTCGTCTAGCGAGTAGGATTCGTCGGTGACCGCATTAAACGGGACGTACTTAGCGGAGAATGGAAGCAAAGGAGGGATAGTTAGGCGGTTGTTTGAGGTGGTGACACTAGTGCAAGTGATGGTGGTGGTTGTTGGTGACCGGTGGTGGTGTATGGGTGGTGGTTGACGGTGGTTTGATGGGAAGAAGGTGGTGGTCGGAGAACAAGACATGTTTTTGTGTTTGTGTTTGAGAGAGGATGATGAAGTGGTGGTGGATACTCAATTTATTTATTATTTATCTTAAAAATCAGATATTATAAATTAGAGTTATAGAATAATTTGATCTTTTATAAAAGAAAACGATAGTGGAATAACAATAATAATGGTTTTAAATTATAATACACATGTAACACAAGGAATTAATAAGGTCCATTTATTTTGGTGAAGATTGTGCTAGAAATATTCCTTTTTATTATTCTGGAATTTAAAAAAAACGCATAATGTTACTTAATATTATTTATTTCCGATATTATTGCACAGATTTGTGTCGTTATGTTTCTTATATTAATTAACGAGTCGGTTTCTTACTGTATTTGTGTTACAACTTGGGTGTGCAAACTGCAAAGTGTTTTAGTTTGGTTATTGTATGGAAGCTTAACCGTAGTTGTAACCGAGCTTCGGTTATGAAAAATTGTTTAGTCATAACCATAATCGAATGCTTAGTTAATAATAAATCTGTTAACCGTCGTTTATTGGCCGAATTCAGTTAAGCTTGGTTAAATGTTTAGTTGCTTTTTCTTTGTTGAAGTGGAAAATCGTTCGGTTACGGTGTTTTATGTTCAGTTATGAAACTTTGAAGCTGAAATATGCCTAATCTGAGTTAGTTATGATGTTTCAAACTATATTATATACAACTGCAACAAAAAGTTAAATGTTCGCAACCGAAGATTAAGTGTTAACTTTAGAAAAACACACATACAAGGTTCAGTTCGTTTAATGAAAACACATTAATAGTAATCATAACTGAATGGTTGGTTAATCAAATTCACTTAACCATAACTATTGTTTTTTTTTTTTTTTTTTGTTATGGTTAATGTCAGTTAATTTTTTTCGTTAATAGTTTGATTTTCGGTTATGGTTCGTTTTCGCTCACACTTGCAACCTACTTATAGACAGGGATTTATGTATACATTAGGAGGGCCTGGTCCTGGGCCTCTACTGAAATCAGCCCCTCAAGTTCTGAAAAAACTTAATTCAATCCATGAAGGCCCATGAGTTTTTAATGTTGTTGCTTTCTCATAATATCACTTTTTACGAGTTATATTATGATTTATGAGTCAAAAGTTAAAATTTAAAAAGGCTCTTATTCCACCATTGCATTAAATAATTATTTTGTAACTCCAAACATCACCTAGCTTAAATTATCACCAGTAAGATATTTTTGTTATGATGATGAAATATGAACTTTTTGTAATAATATTATGTGATTTCCATTACGAAACATTGCATGATTGTATGCTTGTGATCATATAAAAAGGAAGGAAAAGAGAAACACTTAAAAAAATAGATAAAATGAAAAAGGTAGGAAAAATGGAGCATGGTCGTAATCATTGAAACACAATGCTTAATCTCCTTTTGCATCTTTCCAAAATGACCAACTTTTAACAAGAAAAATACACTCTAACAATAAGAAAACGACAACACCCCTTTACAAAACAATCCAATTCGATGACCATTGATCCCAAATTATATAGTTTTGTGTTATTATAGAACATAAAGGGATTCTATTTCATCGTATCATGAATTGTTGGCGACACTTTCTGTTGCTTTACCACAAGACGAAATCTGGATGATGTTTATAAGGCCAGTATGTTGTTGGAATTAATTCTAATCTCATTAGTTTATTACTAAATACTTAAAAATTAGTGTGAAACTTTGTAAGTGTAGTCGGTGCCCTTTATGTAACTAGTTAATAGGAAATAGAAACATGGTGAAACATTGCGTCTTTTGCTGGAGTAACCACCGGTGAGTATGAAATATGAATACCACCACCAACAACCATTTGTAAACGATCGGTTCTACACATATCGATGGTGTATGTTTTTAAAGAAGTTTAACAATACATTTCGTTATTGTTTAATTATTTGTTTATAGATGTTCAATATCTATTGTTAGGTTGATTCGATCCTATCAAGTATGAGTACATTGTTACTTTAATAATATGGTGTGAGCCACATTAGAAGTATTTTTCTTATTCTCAATAGAGTCGGTGGATAATCAATGTTAACCTTATAGATATTTATAATATAAAAATAAATATTATTATTTTTATACATAAAAATAGTAACAACCCTCTAATAAGGAAAAAGAAAATACTATAATTAAAATACTTAGTTTTTAATTGGCCTATTTTGGTGGCCTTGTCGAAAACAACTAGCAATCTAAAAGCAAATTGCATGACGTAAGATTAACATCAACTTATCTTTTCTATATCTTTAACAACCTTTTTAGAGTTGTTTCAAGTTTTCCACTAATAATTTTAAAAAGTAAAAAGCAACTTCCATTAAAGAATAACTAAGGTTTTTTAAAAAATGCCCATCTAACTTGTACTTCTAAAACATGTATTATGATTTGTATATTTAAAAGAATTTTAATTACAAATCTTAGTTGATATAAAAAATATATATATATAATTAGCGTTGCTTAACGACTAAACTGAGCCGAGAATGTTACAGCTCAAGCTGAAGATTTAAAATTAACGAGTCAAACTATGATAGAGAATATTTAGAGGATGAAACGCAACCTAACTAGTAAAAATTTATTATAGTTTTTCACGTTCGATTGAATTTATCTTTGATTTAACTGAAATGAGTTCTTTAGCCACACCTAAATAATATATAAAAACGTAAAAAAAACCTACCAAAAGACAAAAACTAAAAAAGGTTCATAAAAGCAACTTCTTTAGAGAAGTGCACCATTAACTATTTTCATTTTTTAGTTTAAATCATAGATATGATATAAAAAGAACCCGTCAAAAGGTTTTATTATTGTTCAAACAAGTCGTATAAATGTAAAAAAAAAAACAATTGTATTTAACTTTTAAGTAATTGCTAATATCAATTCCAAATGTAAAACATTACAAATAGGAGGCGATATTTAATGATGAGATTTATAAGTTTTATAAACTTGAAACATCTAATTTGAAGAGAAAGATGACGGGATGGTGAGCGGAGGTAGAGAGGAATGCATATAATTAATTATCTTGGTTTCTCATCTTTTAAACTTTTGTTCATTTTTTCTTTCAAAAACAACAAATTTGCTAGTTATGAATCGCGGATGGCCCTCATTCTCTCATCTTCACTTATGTTAAGAACTTCGAGCATGTCAATGAATATTTCTACCTATCTACTTGTCATGTCGTCTGTGTCTGTTTCTCTCTCTCATATCAATCCAAAGGCCTCTACGAATGAAGAGTTAAGAGATACCAAACCAATAATACACCTATACAAGTAAAATAGTATGCTACCTTTACGTATATAAAAGTTATATAGTGTTTCTCTAATATATGCACTTGCTCCATGTTAAAGTATACAAAATAGACTTTTAACTTTTGAAAAATATACTTAATGAATATAAAAGTAAAGTTAATTAACATGTGTTTAACATTTCCTTGTAATGCATGTCTTAAAATAAATCAATAATTAAAACATATATGTTCTAATTATTTGTTATCAACTTTATTTTCATGCGTGCACGTGTTTGTGTATGTATATATAACTTGTCGAAAACTTAACAAAACACATGTCTTCCTAATAGTTGTATTCACTTAGATATCAATTTATAACAACATATAATCATAGCAATGTCGAATAACCAACAAACGACTCCTAAAGATAGTTGTATATATTGACATGTTTTGGATGTCATATATTTCTTATTAGCGTTATTCTTCAAAAAGAGGGTTTCAATTTTCAAACAATAAAGATGAATTTTAATATCTCAATTTGATAAAATATGATTTTCATTGGTGCAAAACATTGAAAAAATAACCACAAAACCGGACAAAAAGAATCCGTTATTTTATATTGGAAGATTTTCCACACTTGTGTGGCAATAACTTAAACTCTGAAACAAATGATCCGCCTTAATTTAATATAACCAAACAAGAAGCCAGAAGTGAACCGAAACAATGAAAATGACATGTAATGTAAATAAATAGTGTTTTTTTTTCAAGTTACCTCAAACAACTAGCGGTCTTATGACACCTGTCGCTCCTAGTCATCACGTTCGAAATCAACTTTTCCTTAGTATTTTTGTTATGGTAATCTATTCGGATTGATTAACAAATAGCATATACATGAATGATGAATTATATCGATAAACATTTTTATGTAAAACTATGATAGATAAGACGGTTAAGGTTATGTAATCAAATAAATATTCTATTTATCTATTTTAATAAATTTTACATGCACTATAATTATTTATTTGATTCTCTAGTCTCTACTTACTGTTAACTTTTATTGAACTAGTTCTTACAAAAATTTCTGACCAACAAAATGACACCTATGAAAATATATTAAAGTAATAAGTTTAAACTCGTTTTCATACAATTTGTTGTATGGTTAAATTGACACAACTTGGTTGATCAAGTATTAATTTATTACAACAATTCAATGATTGGAATTGTGCTCTTTTTTTAGTAGAGAAAATACGTTATTGAATTGTCAACCAATTCATCCGGTTTTTCTTTTCAGCCATACAAGCAATATAATTCATGGTTTGGTATACGATAGACAGCATATTTAGAAGTTTAAAAAACTTTAAGTGTTTTATTTGTTGGAAATATATAACATAGCAAAATATCACTCTTCTATACAGGTTTTATAATCTCGTATATTTTGTGTTACTTAATGTATTGTTTTATTGTTTCACTAATATAGAGAGGCGGCAAATGAATCAAATAATGTTGAGAAATGCATGAACCATGTAATTTAATGGTATCTTTTATTTTAATGGAATACACAAGACAACCAGACAACCGTTCCTTTTTAATTTATCCCGCTACATTTAATTATCTATTATGCAGTGAGTAGGGGTCGATTATTTGGTTCATGACTTCATGTAGTTCTCAACATTATAGCAGTATGGTAAAGAATGAATAACGAGCAATATGTACCATTATAATGTGAGATAAATGTAAAGTATACAAAATAAGTTACCAACATACCGTTGACACTATTTTTCATTTTAAGCTTGCGTTATTATAACTTAATTTTTTTTATTTGCACTATTATTGTCTAAGTTGTTATCACAATAGATGGAAGCTTCGTTTATTCTTTATTTTTTAATAAAATAAAAACAAAACAATATTTATATCCTAATAAAACAAAACCCTTAATCCTATATGGCCAGAAACCTGTAAATGATCCTGTGGCCTTAAATTGCTGTGTTGTTCTTAACTATGTCTTTATTTTCGAACAATGTCGGCAAATTTTGGTGGTTATCTATACTTTATTTTTCTATAAATTGCGCAGGTTCATGTATGAACTGGGTTCGGGTGACAACTCGAACCGTAGGAAGCGGCTACAAGAAAGTTAGAATTCATGTAATATTGAGAATTGAGAGAAATATTAATTTAAGGAACTTAATTTAAATGAACAAAATAGTATTCAAAGGAAGGATTATTAAAGTGGTTCCGTAACGAACGAGTACTACTACTACTACAAGCCTACAATGCTACAATAATAAGACATTAAAGATTGCTTTCAAGGGAATGCTCATTATCTTGGTATGCAGTGTAGGCCATAAAGCTCAATCATTTTTTATACCTAATATTTCCATAAATTTAAATTTCTTATTTAAGTAAAGTTTACACACATTTATTCATAAATTTCTGTCGGTAATCTTGGTTTTTGATTTCCTTTTGACAATTTAATGAATAATACTTATATTATTTGTACCTTTTCTCATTTATTAGTTTCAATCGAACTATTAAAAATGTAAAGTAACATATTTGAAGGTATACATATAATAATAAATAATAAACGAGTCTAAGTTTTAGTTTGCAACGTTAGCACTAAAACGAGCTCCATTTTTAAAAATGGAGCCCGAGACGAGTAGAACACAAGCTCTCCTTAGTTAATACTTAAGGATATCAGTATGAGGTTAAGAACAAAAGTATTTGATTTATTGTTTGAATAAATTAGTTAGAGAAATCTATTTTGATAATCTTAAACCGAAATTGCTTATTTGACAATTTTTATAATTACATACAGGTAAATATATATATTCTTGGTCAATTTAGTTGATATATTTAATTAAAACGTTACATTTGTTTGGCATAACTCACGATTTTTATTATATATTTTCGCCTGTAATTATGTAATAGTATATGTTTTGAAATATATATTTATCAACTTGAATAAAAGGAAGCGACGTTGACAAATAATATTACGTGAATTAGTTGTCTTTTGTTTATAATTAAGTTTTAAATATTTTTTTAAACGAATAACAACTATCATTTTGCTAATATTTTAATTTTTTAAAAGTCTTTATAAGAGAAGTCTACGTTCGTAATTGGTAATGGGAAGCCAATATTAATTTATTACGTAAAGCTTGCGTTAAATGGTTACACGCAAACATATGTATATGAAAAAAAAGTTGATGAATGTTGAAGTATTTACTAAACAAAATAGTACAAATAAATAAACATAAAGATTAAACATCTACTCCTCATCATTGATGGATTGGCGAAACGCACAATTATATTTTGTCAAACATACTGATCTAAGTATGTGCGAGAACTGTTTATGATGATACCAAATAATAATTAATTTTGAATACAATCTTGTTTTAAATAAAGTTTATATCTTGTTGCTAACAAATAAATCGAATATAACCTTGTATTTACTATTGTTAAAAGGGTTAACAAAAAAACAGTCATTAGTATTTAAGCATTCACATAAAAATAAAATAAAAATTAATATGTTTGGATATGGGTTTATAACGGATATATTGCATCAAATATCACTGGCGCCATTTATGCTTAATGGCAGTGGATAAAAAAAAAGAATTTTACACTTACGCAGGCTTAAATCCTAGTAATACCATAACAAGTGTGATCTATCGGGAAGTCTCTACAATGACTACAAAAACAGTTCCTTGAGCTCCTTGTGGGTAAATGTGGGTATGAGAAGCCGTATGTTACAAATGATGTTAGAGCCACTAACGAGAGGGTATTCCCCACCCCACCCCCCACCCGGCGGGTAAATCTCACATCTTTGATAGGGATGATGCTGTAAACCTTATCGAGGAAGATGATTCCATAAGATTGTTTTTAGACATGCACAAACCGGTTAACCAATTATTCGAAAACCGGTTATTGGTCAACGATTAGTTAACCGGTCTAACCGATTAATAGGGCCGACTTGTAACCGGTTTTCAAGCACAAAAACCCGAACCAGTATAACCGAACTTGTTAACTGGTAATTAACCGGGAAATAATCCGGTTTTAAAAAAAATCTAAAAACCTAAAACTGGTTTTGTAACCAGGTTATGAGAAGAAAATGAAAAACCGGTTACTAACTGACGTTTTTTTTGTTGAAACCGGTTAAAGAGAGACAAGTTAAAAACCTGTTAACCGGTTTGGATGTGTAAATAAAACTTGATATTGGGCCTTTCAATAAAAACTTGTAACAGGCTTTTGTATAAACTCGAGGTCCATAAACACAACCAAAAACCCTAAAACCCCAAATTTCTGCTTGAAGGATTAACGAACGAGCAGGCAGCCATGGTTTGGTTTCAATGCGAAGACTGTGGTGATAATCTCAAGAAACCAAAGCTTGCCGCTCATTTCCGATCTTGCTCAGCTAACAAGGTTATATATATTAACTGAATTTTATTTTTCTTTTTGTTGATAATTTAGTGTTTAATTGTTTGTTTGTTGGTTTAGTTATCATGCATCGATTGTGGACAAATGTTTGGGCAACAAAGTGTTCAAGGTCACACTCAGTGCATCACGGAAACGGTACGAATTTTAGTTTTTAATATATAATGTGTTTATTAGAGTTATTATCAAGTTAATTAATTTGTTTAAAATGATGAATATAGTAAACATCGATTATTAGTTATGAAAATTGCATAACTTATATGGATTAGACCATCCGCAAATACCGTACCAATAATTCTCACTAGTGTTGTGTAAACAAAACAGGCCGAGCTCGAGCTTTACTATGTTTGAGCTCAGCTTGTTTTGACTTACGTGAGCTCATTTCGAACTCTTTTTTTAAAAGTTTGAGCTCGGATTGTGAGGCGTTTTTTCAAACTCGGGCTTGGCTCATGCCCGGTTTGTTTACCACAATCACCGCCAGTGCCACCACTAGCTCCAGCAACACCCTCGCCACTACTGCCGGCAACACCACCACTTTTGTCACTTGCACAAATTCCTCGCCACTACAACCAACACCACAAATATGTAGGAGTTGCAGTGCACATATACTCACTCCTAACACATGTCAGTTTTCTACGATGCTTTACGTATATCAAGTTAGAGTTAGCAATTTAGCGATAGGTGCCAAAATAAAGAATTTAAAACCTGGAGGAATTGTTCAGCAAAGTTCTAATGCTAACATGTATGCTTCCTGTTTAAGTTTAGCCACAGCTGGTACCGTTAACGGGCTAAATGTGACCCAACAATAAAACATTTTTTTAAACCGTTAATGAAACAAAAAATTTGACCCATGACTGGGTTAAATTTGACCTGTTAATTAAAACCCTTTTCTTACCCGTTAATGAAACAAAAAGTTGACCCGTTACCGGGTTACATGTGACCCAACACTAAAAACCTTTTTTTAATCCATAAATGAAACAAAAACTTGACCCGTGACCTGGTTAAAATTGACCAGATAATAAAAACCTTTTTTTAACATGTTAATGAAACAAAATTTGACCCGCTACTAGATCAATTTGGCCCGATAATGAAAACTTGTAATTACCCGTTAATGAAACAAAAAGTTGACCCTTTACTGGGTTAAATATGACCGACAAAAAATGGCTTTTTTTTTTCTTAAGAATGCTTCGACTCAAGTATGTCCTAATGATATACCTTCTCCAAGGAGGCAAGTAGGGCCGACTCAAGGCGACTTTTTCGAATATCATTCAAGCGTGAAGTGGCGTTTTCTTATTTCTAGTGTTACCTTCGTTATCAAAATAACATGAAAACAAAAACAAAATCAAATAAACGATTAATCAACAAATTAAGTCTCAAATAAATTATTCCAGTGCAGTCCCTTTGTTGATAACTCAAGTGTTGGGTATAAGGTTTTTTTTTTCTTTTCATAAAGTACTCCTACAAATATGTTAAACACGTTTAAATATGTGAAGTACAAAGTTTCTATTCATATATTTTATATATGTAACATCAATTGAATAACTTATGGCAGCACAACAGGATCAATGCGTAATACTAAATAAATAAACGTGATTAATATCGATTTATTATCGGTGAGGAGGAGAGAGACAATGAAAGCTGGATCATTTAAAAAGGAACAAGATATTATTACATACAAAATAATATATTTAAAACCATAATTACCTTAGTAAATCAATAACTATAAGGTAATATAAATATTTGCTAATAAAATTCTGCTCTTATATATGCTAGAGTTCTCCCATGGTTTTTTAATTCTAAGAAACAAAAGAGTTGTGTTCATAATATCGGTATTTGTTCCTATATTGTTTATGTTATATTATTACATATACTGTTACTTAAATTCTTACATTGATCAACAGCTAGAGAACATAATGGATTTGAAGGTTAATCACATTGCCCCTATACTAACCGAACCCACGTCCGTTGATGTTTGTTCTACTAGCTTGTTGGCTGCTATGAAATCTTCTTCCCCAAGGAATAATATTATTAAAAACAACGGCTCTGAGTTTTCTAATGAACTTGCCTACCGCGACTGGACGGTATTTATATTTCGTTTCGTCACGTTCGTTTTTTAATATATGTCACAAATTAATAAATTATATGTTAACTTTTTGTTTTTGTTTTTGTTTTGTAGGTTAAGTATCCGTCTGCGCTTACTTCTATCGAACAAATTGTGACTAATGCCAAGGGGAAGCAGATAGCGTTGTTTCTAGACTACGATGGAACGTTATCCCCAATTGTTGACAATCCCTGATCATGCCTTTATGTCAGATGCTGTGAGAAATATCTAATATCTAGTTTAGTTCATTTAATACGCGTGTTCAATGTTTTTAATACCTACTTGTAAACAGATGCGTGATGCTGTTAGAAACGTGGCAAAGTACATTCCAACAGCAATTGTTAGTGGCAGAAGCCGCGCAAAGGTACTTTATACTTCTATAGTTGTTAGTTTTATCATTAACTTTTATAAAAATTTTGGTTTTAATTGGTTATATGTTTTTTCAGGTATACAACTTTGTAGGATTAAAAGAACTATATTATGCTGGTAGCCACGGCATGGACATATGTGGTCCGGTCCAGTCTCCATCCGATCAAAAAACCGAAGAAAGCTTGTCCCCCAGCCTGCTACTGAATTTCTACCAACGATCAAGGAGGTTAATATGTCAAGCTTGTTTAATATTTCAGTTTTATAATACTTATTGCGCATGCGTATTTGGAAACAGATTTTTGTGTTACTTGTTGAAATTATGAAGAACATCGAAGGAGCAAACGTTGAAGACAACAAGTTCAGTGTCTCGGTGCACTACCGCAACGTGGATGAAAAGGTAAACCCGTCAATATTATTTGCTTATATATTGGTATCTAAATATTTTTTTTGATATTTACAGAATTGGGAAACAATAGCAAAATATGTTAAAGACACTCTGAAAAATTATCCAAGTTTGCGATTGACACACGGGCGAATGGTATGAAGCATCTACTTAACAACAAGTAAATTTGATCATATTCAGTTTGCTTAACTTTTGTTTTGCTTTTATAATCATTAGGTATTAGAGGTCCGCCCCGTGCTTAAGTGGGACAAGGGGAAGGCTGTTGAGTTCTTACTTCAATCACTCGGTTAGTAAAGACTCCGGTTTTCATGAAAAGTATTCGTTTATATTTTTTATAACATATTAGCTAAACGTGACGGTGTTTTGCAGGCTTAAGTAACCGTGATGATGTGCTCCCTATATATGTAGGGGATGACAAAACCGATGAAGATGCATTCAAGGTAAACACATATATTATAATGGTATTTTTAATGCGTAAAACCTTTTTAAATCGTTGTATTTAAAAACGTTAAAACAGTATTTAGGTGAAGAGTGTGGTCGCGGTTATGGGATCTTGGTGACTCCTGCCCCAAAAGAAACAAGTGCATGTTATTCTCTCAGGGATCCATCAGAGGTTTGTTTGTTGCCTTGCATAATTAATTATTAAATCTCATTAATATTTGAATGAATTAACAGATGTATAAATTTGGTTTGCACAGGTGATGAAGTTTATTAACCTACTAGCGAATAGCGTTGCATAAGAAGCCCGTTTTATGATCTGATGACTCGTACTATATAGAAAATTTTGTTCTTTAAGATTACACTGTTTTTTTTTTTTTGCGAAGTTTATTAACTTACATGGCAGTTTTTATTTTTCTATGCGTTAATCTTGCTCGATGAAATCTACTCGGTCAGAGATAATAGACATGACAAACACTAAACCTTTAAAAGTAGTCATGACCTTTGTTTTATATGTTTCGTGTCACTGATTTATGTTCTACTGATGTCATTATATGCAGAAAATTAAGCAACAACTAACACTAAACCCTTGAAAGTAGTCATGTCATGACCCTTGTTTTGTATTTTCATGATGAAGTGACAAAAACTTTCACATGCAATCACATATTGCCCCTAAGGCACAAGAAAATGATTAAGAAAATCTTTTGTTTTCTTAGGCGGGTGTTAAGCGAGATAAAGATACTTAGGAAAACCATCTGATTTCACAATTGTAACAGAGCGGTTTGTAAAGATACTTAGGAAAACCATCATAAAGTCCTTGCGGGAAAATAGTTTTCAAAGATAAACGCTTACCTGTCTTTTCGCGATCATTGTTATTTGATGTATGTTCAACAGGTTGCATCAAATTTGGTCCAGTTACATAAACTTTTAACTAGCTCATATTTTAAGTTGTCCTGATGTTGATGCCAAATAAAACATCATCTTTTTCTAAATGAACATTTTACTTTTCTTGAAATTAGTTTTGTGCAACTTTTTGAAACATGATTAAAGGATTTCTTTAGATTTCTTTTAATTATAAATAACTTAAATTTTCAAAGTCATCTTAACTTAAATTTTCAAAGTCAAAATTGGCAATCTCATATTTCCGCTTATTTTTTAGAGTTTTCTAAAAACTAAAGTGTAGCACGTGTAAAACGTGTACACACTTATAATTGATGCAACTTCAACCGAGAAAGTCACCCCGCTTATCCGAAGACATAAGCCAATGGCATGACAATTGTCGGGACAAGCAAGTAACACGATGGACCTCCAGTCATTATAAAGTCGATTATTGTCGGGACAAGCAAGTAACACGATACCCTCATTGACAAATGTTAATTAGAGGAGGGAGCAACCACTTGGATTTCAAAATATTTATTATTATGTATGAATATAAAAATATATGAAATTTGTTAATGTATGTTGTTTCTTTAGAAGCACAATTTTGTTGTATGTTATTAAAATGTAACTGAATCTAAAAGTATTTGTTTTTTTATTTTTCTCATAAAACAACTTGTAATATAGAAGGTTTTATTTTATTGATGTTATGTATCATAAGTTGGGGAAAATTGATAGATAAGGTTGGAATTTTGACTTAAAAGTCATAGTCACCGAACACGTGACATAATGCCACTTCACACTTCATTTGATAGCCTACAATAATAATAGTATTTAAATGTAAAGAGTTTTTATTATTTTTTTCTTTCTTTTCTTTTGCAAATTGACAATTTGTATTTGCCACTATACAACAAAGAAAATGAATTTTCATGGTTATCTCGTTTTCATTTTTTAATTATAGGTTATTGGGCAGGAATTTGATCAAGAAAAGAGAAACGAGGGAGCTAGTCCTGCCCGTTTAATGTTTATTGTTAGTCAAGCTCGAAGCCTTAGCTAGTCTCTATAAATATAAATATGTACTTGCATTATTTCATCACTCAAGAAAGAATAACTAGCTTTAACCCTTGGATATAAGTCAGTTTAGACTGAACCACGTTTAATCTACATGTTCGTTTACTTGCTTTCATGTGTGTGTGTACTAACATATAGATGATTTAATCGTAAAAGTATCACTATGACCATGGTGACAAAAAATATCGAGAGCGCAATACATAGGATAATGTAAACATGTTCGATAAATCGTGTGTTATGCAATATATAACAAATGAATTTAGGCAACACATAATGAGTGAACAAGAAAAACAAGAGAATGGACACAATAATATATAGTGTTTGGGCACCATAGCCAAACCCACTACCAAATTATTCTTTGTGATTGAGTACCAAACCCACTAACATTTCATTTTTTTGTGAGCACAATTCTTTTATAACGAAAACATAACTATTTTTCAAATATACTACTTTTAAGGCTATGCATTAGATGTTTAAAGGTTTTGTTTTTGAAATTAGTTGTATATTAAATATACAAATACATATAAATTTGTTGATAGACAACCGACTGAAGTAGAGATTTACGAGTATCACAAACGTATTAGTCCCATATTGATAAGTAAAAGTAGGAGAAAGAAAAAGAGATATCACATTCGATGCCGTAATTTCAAATGTGTATATAGTTATTGTAGTTTGTAACTAAAATTAATCATGTGTTTAATGTTATAAATACTTTTATAAAAAGGCTAAAATAAGATTTAAAAAACTTCAAAAACCTAAAATAAATAATAATAATAATAATAAAAGAAAAAAAAGGTCTAACTATTATTTGTAGGTTAAGAAAAGTAATACATTATTATATATACAAAATAATAGAGTTGTCAAAAGGAAAATGGGACAACTTCCAGTCTTCCACAATCATCATCATTCATTCATCACCAACTCAACTCTCTTCGTATATCCAAAGTCCAAAGTCCAAACCTAAAACTTTCAAACGAGTAACCAAAAAAATAATTAAATAATGGTTAGACTACTCGCTATAATAAATAAAATATCTCACTTTGAAAATTGATGACTTTAAAGTTTAAAATTATCAACTTTGAAAAAACTTCATATCTTGACAGTCCAGTTTGGCTTTATACATGAAAAATCAAATATATATAACAATTTTATTATTTATTATTTATTAATAATTTTATATACAATTTTTAATTATTCTTTTATATATTGTGAGAAAACCTTAAACGAGCCTAAGCTCGGCTTGGCTTGTTTCGAGCTTTTTATCAATCTGATCTCGAGCAGCTCGGCTCGTTTGCACCCTAGTAATTGTACTTTTATGATGTTATCATTGCATTTCATTCATCTTTTATCATTCACAAAATGAAGAATTTGGTTTCGATCATTTAATGGCAATAGATTTACTTATGCATCTTGATTTGACATGTTATCTGTTAGTTCCCTAGATAATCAGAATGTACCAAACTATAGTAAACGTCAAAAATTATGTTTGCAAAGTTTTAAGGCATAGATCAACATACTATCTGGTGCACCAAGTTTTATTGAAGTAGATTATGTGAATCAATTATTTGGTATCATACAGTATCTTTCAATACATGCATCCAAACGCTGTTAATGAAAAATATAAATTTCATAGTGTGGACCACTAGGAACTTAATTCAGTACTGTCTTGGGCAGTTTGGTTTTGGAAAGTGAACATGTGCTGAATTGAAAGAAGAGTTGAAAAATCCTTGGTTAAAGGGGTTAAAATGTCAAATTAGGCATGCTTGTGCTTTAATGCTTTGAAAAATCAATATTGTCCTTTAGTCTAAACATTTGTATCTACACGCCTTCCATGGTAAATGTTTTTTTTTACACTTTCCTACCTAAAGTTGTTGGAACCAAAAAAGTTGTTTTTTGCTTTTATTCTTTTAAATTAAAAGGTATAAAATTGAAAGGACTGGATAATCAATTTGTAATAAGTAATAAGGGTCAAATTAAACTTTTTTATGCTTCAACTTTCAGTTAATTACTGAAACATAAAAATCAAACCTATTTTGTTGAAATCATTGACATGAAAATGTATGGTAGTGGGTGTATGGGACTGTGTTTGTATTTTAGCTTTTTTAGTCTTTATTATTGAAGTTAAAATTACTAATATTTTTTTAAACAATATTTACCGTGTATTATCTGCAGGCCCTTGTGCTGGATTGAACATATGTCACTGGATAATGAAACCGGGCTGGACCCTCCTGGTGTACGAGTCAGGCCCGTATCTGGACTTGTGGCAGCCGATTACTTTGCTGCAGGATATTTTGTATGGGCAGTTTTGATCGCCAATTTGGCCCGCATCGGGTATGAAGAAAAAAACATGTATATGGCTGCTTATGATTGGAGGCTCTCATTCCAGAATACTGAGGTATGTTTTTTCACAACATTTTTCACATAATTACTTATAAAAATATTGCTCCTTTTTTTAATAAATTATGATAATCAGGTACGAGATCAAGCTTTAAGCAGGATGTAAAGCAATATAGAACTCATGGTAACCACAAGTGGTGAAAAGGCGGTTATAATTCCACATTCTATGGGTGTTTTGTACTTTTTACATTTTATGAAATGGGTCGAAGCACCAGCTCCAATGGGTGGTGGTGGTGGATCAGATTGGTGTGCTAAGCATATAAAAGCTGTGTTGAATATTGGTGGGCCCTTTTTAGGGCTTCCAAAAATTGTTACAGGCCTTTTTTCTGCTGAAGCTAAGGATATTGCTGTAGCCAGGTACTATTATTAAACTGTATAAAATTATATAAGCTAAATGCAAGATTTGTTACTCATAAATTATAATCCTCCATATTTGTTATTCATACAGGGCTGTTGCACCTGGTGTTCTTGATTTAGATATATTCGGTTTTCAAACATTACAACATATAATGAGGATGACACGCACATGGGATTCAACAATGTCATTAATACCAAAAGGTGGAGACGCCATCTGGGGTACACTAGATTGGGCCCCAGATGCTGATCATGTCTGTGTTGATAAGAAAATAAAAAATAATGATACTCAAACAACAGGTTTTGATGATTTAAAATCTCATAATTATGGGAGAATAATATCATTTGGGAAAGGTGTTGCTGAATTACATTCATCAAAAGTTGAGAGGGTGGCCTTTAAAGGTGTTGTGAAGGGTAATAATTTTGCAAACAGATCATGTCGAGATGTATGGAATGAATATCATGAAATGGGAATTGGAGGTATCAAAGCGGTTGCAGATTACAAAGCTTTTACTGTTGAATCCGTTTTGGAACTTCTGCAATTTGTGGCACCAAGGATGATGAAGCGTGGCGATGCTCATTATTCCTATGGGATAGCTGATAATTTAAACGATAAAAAATACGAGCATTATAAGTACTGGTCAAATCCCTTGGAAACCAGATTACCAAATGCCCCAGAGATGGAGATATTTTCTATGTATGGAGTTGGTTTACCGACCGAAAGATCATATGTTTATAAATCAAGTCCAGCTTCAGAGTGTTATATTCCTTTCCAAATTGATGGCTTAGCAGAGGGTGGAAACGAGCAAGGTTGTTTAAGATCCGGGGTGTATTCTGTTGACGGGGATGAAACAGTTCCCGTTTTAAGTGCGGGTTTCATGTGTGCAAAAGCTTGGCGGGGAATAACACGGTTTAATCCTTCGGGGATTAAAACTTATGTTAAGGAATATAATCACGCCCCGCCTGCAACTCTTTTGGAGGGCAGAGGAACACAAAGCGGAAACCATGTTGATATAATGGGGAATTTTGCTTTGATTGAAGATATTATAAGGGTTGCAGCTGGAGCCACTGGAGATGATCTAGGAGGAGATCAAGTTTATTCTGATATTTTTAAATGGTCAGAAAGGATTAAGTTACAACTGTAAATACACTCGGTGAGTCTTGTTTGTTGTTTTATACTGTAGTAGACTAGTAGTGGGCGGATTGAGTAATGGGTCAAAAGTCAAAACGGGTTGGTTGACACACCAAAACTTGTCTGTTCCTTTTGAGTAAGATTAAACTTTACGTTTTCAATTTTTTAATCAATCATAACAACCTGCTTATATATTTTACCAATCATAGGCTACTACTTTTACCAAGCATTGACTTTTTTAGTAAGAGCATGAAAGTAGTCTCATTGCTATTTTGTGCAAATTTCACTATAATAATCAACTTATTGCGTTGAGTAAAGTGATTGTGGGAGATTGTAAGCATCTTAATACACACCGGGTGACATATATTCAATCTGTATTATACTCTTTACCTTTATGTTAGATGCCAAGACAAAATATCAAACAATAATCAGATTAAGCAAAGAAGCTTTTTGAATGGTGATGATAATCGAGTTGGAATGAGGAAACAATCTTTATTAAAAACCGAACTATATCCTGTTTGTCGACATGTGTAGATAGAATTAGCATGTATATATTTTATTAGCTACATGCTAACACTCATGTACCTTTAAGTTTTAACCCATATTAGGTGATAATAGATATATGCTTTGCCATATTTCATTGTTAGACTTTTGTGTGTAGGTCTTGATGCAAGGTTTTTTTAATTGTTAAGGGTGACTAGTATGCATAAGATGTTTGAAAAACCAAATCCTAAACACTCCTTAATTGCGTTCGGATTTTTCATGCCTTGTGTCATACATCCACATACACTCCTTAAATGTGTCCAGATGCTTCATACTTCGTGTTACACATCCACATGCTCGGTGTTCAAAATGGTAAAATTTGTTTTGTTGGTATACATCAACATCACACTCGTGTTTAAACACAAAACCTTACAAACAAAACGATAATAGGAACCAATCATGTACATAATACGTGGATGATTTCTCCTGCACAATCAAGAAAACAATGTATGCATCAGCCAACAGTAACATGAAACGTGTATATTATATGACAAACAATCTAGTGCACATACCTTAATCTTTTTTGCTAGAACATTGACCTGTCATCCACCTAAAGCACGAGACCAATTTATTCCAGAATTGCCCTCCGTAAAAAACAACTCTGTAATATAACAAGGCTATAAAGTAGAAATAAGAATCAAGAATATTTTTTTATTGTTTTAAGATTTCAGTTTATGAAAAACAACTAGCATGACAAATAGCATTGATCTTATTTTTTAATAATAATTATGTGTAGATAGTTTTTGTGCATTAGAAATATGCTTTCTGCAAGACTATTTGTTTGACTTGCTACCTTCTTGAGCTTATTTTTTTGTTTTACTTGTTTGACCTGCTAGAGATTAAAAATAACTTGAGTCAGCTCATTCGTAAGCTGGATGAGAAAGAGAACGGAGTACGAACCTGCTGCAGATGTACCGCCACCAGGAACAGGAACAGCAACTTCTTGAGCCTGTTGATGTTTTTGTCTGGTAACAGAAATTAGATTTATCAGAAAGAGACCAAAAGATTGTTTAGAAGATTCAGGTTTTGGGAACAAAATATTTTCTTACCACTTTGTCAGGAGTCTTTGGCAGCAATAAATCCGAGGGAGTGGTGTCATCACCATTGCTAGACTCAGAACATGTACTGTTACTTCTCTTGCTTTCAGATTCTTTAGTTTGGATGACAGAGTTACTGATATCTCCTCTAATATTTACAACCAACTCGGGCTTTCCGGTGTTCAGTAATCCAGCTTTTGCATCACCATCCGGGACCGCAGAGTTCTGTTCTTCCTGCATAGAGTTCAGCTTTTTAATGGTTGAAAGCAAATTCTTGTCATCACTAATGAAAGATTGCATTTACAGGTTCATATTAAAGATGAACTAACCATGATTTCTTTTGTAGCATCCTCATGATCACTTTTTTCATCCGGATGGGGCTCTTTCTGTGTATAATTGGCGGTTCAAGTAACGACCCGAACCGTCACAAAAGAGTGTTTAGATATATTCATTTCACGCCATGGCTAACAGAATCTGAAGACAATGTAATTACCTTGCTTTCGTTATGGACTTCATTTTCGGCGTCAATCTTAGATTTCTCAGTTGACTTCAGATCGACTTTAATTTCTTCTGCATTCTCAGGGATGTTCACGTTATCAGTATCACCACTCTCTTTTTCAGCATCCACCTGCACGCTCTTAATAAGTAGATAGTCAAAATCCATTTCAAGTTCATAATGCTAGTGTTTATAAGATAAGATGAACTCACCAGAGCAGTATCATCAGTGGTTTCTTCAGTTACCTTGGATTCATCCTCTGTTATAGTCGAACTCTTCGTCTCACCATTGTCATCACATTCCTGAACATCCTCACCAACGGATACTTCAGGTACACCGTTGTCATTACTGTTCTCGTTACTTACTTCATCTTCCACACTGATCTTTGATTCCTCATTCGACTTCAGATCCACTGTAACGTCTTCAGTACTTTCAGGGCCATTGTCATTCAGGATATCACTCTTCTTTGTTTCAGCATCCTCCGGTACACTCGCAACATCCTTGGTTTCACACTGTTTATCAAAACATTTTATTTCATTTACAAGTAATCAGACAAATAGTTTAAAACAATCAGTAGTATGAAATTCACCTGTAATCTTAATGCTTTCTCGAGTTCTACAACAACCTCAGACATGGTAGGCCTTTCTTCAGGGTTTTTCATCACACACTGACAAGCGATTTTGGCATAAGTTTCCAAGGATTCAGTTGTTATCTCGTTCCTAATATCAAAATGCACTATCTTGCGTAACATGTTTTGTTCCAGTCTCTTGGGAACCAATTCGGTCACATGCCTTTCCTGATAATCATCAGTATCCACCAACTCCGGTACCCCACATAAAACTTCAAGCAATAACACCCCGAAAGTGTACACGTCAGACTCCTTGGTCAACTTCCCTGTGGCTGCATGCACCGGATCCATGGATTTTGGACTAATCTCAACATGTCCAGGGAACACTTTTGGTAACCCAAAACCCGAAACTTTCGCATCAAAATTTGATGAATTTGAGTCTGGATTCAACAGAATCTTTGAAAGTTTTAAGTCGCCATGAATGATAACCGGCTTCGAGTCAACAGACTCGTCACCACCATGCAAATACTCGACTCCACGAGCAGCACCGAGACATATTTGGAGGCGTTGGATGGTGGTAAGATGTTTACTCATATTATCTGCTAAATTTCCACCCGAGACATACTCATAAATGAGTATTATTTCTTTGTCGTTTTCATCACAGAACCCGATTAGAGCTACAAGATTTGGGTGCTTCCGGAACCTAGAAATGGTCAAAATTCCTGATAGAAGCTTGGGCTTGATGTTACCAAGGTTGGTTATGTTTAATCTTTTTAATGCCACTTGTTGATTATTGAATTCTCCTTCGAACAAGGTCCCATAACCACGAACATCTATTTTCTGACCGAATTTGATCTTCTCGAATGGGATCCGAAGGTGCTCAAGTCCATCTTCAATGTCTGACTTCAAAATGTTGGACTCATCCGCTTCCTGCATTCAATAAGGTAATTTAGTTAGACACATATTGGCATATTGCAGTTTACTTAACCTGCGAGAAACTGATATTTACCTGGTTTGTTATGGTGCTTGTGTCACCGTTAGATTCCGAAGTTGTAGTAACTTCAATGCTTTTGTCATATTTGTTTTCCTCAATGATGTTTGATTCCTTGTTGGAGTCAAAGTCGTCTATGGTTTCTTCAGTGGTCTCTAGATCGATCGTGCTTATTTCCTTTTGAACAACCTCTTCATTTTCAACCATGATGTTTGGTTCCTTTTCAGAATTTAAATCGATTAAAATTTCTCTTTCGGTCGCTTGATCATCGTTGCTATTCTCATTTTTAGCATTCTCAATATGGCTTTTGATGGGTTCACTCTCCTGTATCAAATCCATGGTTTCAATTTCGAACACGTTGCTATTCTCATTTCAAAGTATCAAAATGCAATAAGCAGATAATCAAAATCTATTTAATTCCTGATACTAGTTATTATAAGTTAAGATCGAACTCACCAGATTAGTGTCATCAACAGTTTCTTCAACCACCTTGGATTCTTCCTCAGTTATATCAGAACTTATCGTCTCACCATTATCATCGTCTTCATGATCATCCTCACCGACGGGCACTTCAGCTAGACCGTTACCATTTACTTGGACACCATTTACTTCACCGCCCTGCATCAAAAACTAAAATCATGAAAAACTGTTCCCACTATGCAAATATTATGTGCAGGTAATGTGACACTGTATCAGTCTATATGAAATCCACCTGTAATCTCAATGCTTTCTCGAGTTCTATGACAACCTCAGACATGGCAGGCCTTTCTTCAGGGCTTTTCATCACGCACCGACACGCGATTTTGGCGTAAGTTTCCAAGGATTCAGTTGTTATTTCATTCCGAATATCAAAATGTACCATCTTCCGTAACATGTTTTGTTCCGATCTCTTGGGAACCAATTCGGTCACATGCCTTTCCTGATAATCATCAGTATCCACCAACTCCGGTACCCCACATAAAACTTCAAGCAACACCACCCCGAAAGTGTACACGTCAGACTCCTTGGTCAACTTCCCTGTGGCTGCATGCACCGGATCCATGGATTTTGGACTAATCTCAATATGTCCAGGGAACACTTTTGGTAACCCAAAACCCGAAACTTTCGCATCAAAATTTGATGAATTTGAGTCTGGATTCAACAGAATCTTTGAAAGTTTCAAGTCACCATGTATGATAACCGGCTTCGAGTCAACAAACTCGTCACCACCATGCAAATACTCGACTCCACGAGCAGCACCGAGACAGATTTGGAGGCGTTGGATCGTGGTAAGATGTTTACTCATATTATCTGCTAAATTTCCACCCGAGACATACTCATATACGAGTATTATTTCTTTGTCGCTTTCATCACAGAACCCGATTAAAGCTACAAGATTAGGGTGCTTTCGGAATCTAGAAATGGTCAGAATTGCTGATAGAAGCTTGGGCTTGATGTTACCAAGGTTGGTTATGTTTAATCGTTTTAACGCCACTTGTTGATTATTGAATTCTCCTTCGAACAAGGTCCCGTATCCACAAACATCTATTTTCTGACCGAATTTGATCTTCTCGAATGGGATCCGAAGGTGCTCAAGTCCATCTTCAATGTCTGACTTCAAAATGTTGGACTCATCCGCTTCCTGCATTCAATAAGGTAATTTAGTTTGACGCATATTACAGTTTACTTAACCCGCGAGAAATTGATATTTACCTGGTTTGTTATGGTACTTGTGTCACCATTAGATTCTGAAGTTGAAGTAACTTCAATGCTTTTGTCATCTTCTTTGTTTTCCTGAATGATGTTTGATTCCTTGTTGGAGTCAAAATCATATATGGCTTCTTCAATGGTCTCTGAATCGATCATGCTCGTTTCCTTATGAAAATCCTCTTCGTTTTCAACTCCGATGTTTGATTCCTTTTCGGATTTTAAATCGTGTAAAAGTTCTCTTTCGATCACCTGATCATCGTTGCTATTCTCAATTTTAGCATCCTCGATATGGGTTTCACTCGGCACACTCTCCTGCAACAAACCATGGTTCCAATTTTGTCACTCAAGTGCGAAAACTGTCACTAAAATGATTTAAATAAAATGCAACGTTTGGTTTAATAATAAAAGTATATTGCCTGACTGCCTGTTAACATATCTAAAAAGAAAGTAAAATAACAAAAACCCAAGTACTAAAAGCTGAAGTTTGTTCTGATACATATTTTAGACTAAAAAAATTGAATACAAAATTTGTAAGACTACTCGCATTTGTTATCTTAGATTGCAATCTCAATTTTTAAGAAAAAAAAACAAAGAAAAAATGGCATGAAAGGGGCAAACCAATTGGTCCATCAATTGGGATTGCAATCCCATATTTTTCTCAATAATGGCCACATGTCAGCATATGAATGGATATGTTTTTATTTTATTTTTTCTTTTTAATTTATAACAATTATTTATATATATATATTGGTTTTTGTTTTATAACTTATTATATTTGACTTTTAAAAAAAATCTAAAAACACAGTCTTACTTAGTTTTTTTTGTGAGCATTCCGGTATAAATTTCGTTAAAAATGGAGTTTGTTTAAAAAATCGTATTTTTTTTATAAAATTTTAGTTTTAACCATTATTGAATTATCTTATTTGAATCACTAGTTTTCTATTGGTTAGTCGGATTTTTTGGATAAGATTTATAATTTAAAAAATCAAACATTACCTGTTCACAAAAATAAAATAAATATATATATTTAAAGTTTTTTATATTAAAAAAAATATAATTACTTAATTATATTTATATAGTTAATCAAAACTAATTATAAATTGAATTTATTTAATAAAAAGAGGATGAGATTGGGTTGTTAATGGGAGTAAAAGATTGGAGTGGGTTAAATTTTGTAGATTGAAGAGAGAGAAATTAATTTTATAATATGAGATTGAGATTGTGAGATTGTTGATGGGGGTAGTCTAATGCAAGACAAAAACGAGTTAGATAGTTAAATACGTGTCATATATTAGCTTGGTAATATAATCTAACCTTGACTAACATCTTTCCATATAAAATACTAAAAGTTCATGTAAAATAAATACAAATAATTTGTGATGGAACAAAAACATTTTAAGAGTCCACCATGTTTTCCTTAATAAATCCGACTTTTGTATGTAAAATACTTAACAAACTCTAGTGTCTAGAGGGTCAATGGACATTGTTGACGCTCCCCTTCTGCCCATGCTCAAAACCGGATCTAGAAACAACTACATAACCAATCTAACAGATTACTCTGAATCGTCTTGAGTTGAGTTGGCCAATTTATGGGTTGGAACCGGGGAAAAACTAACGAACCGGGTTGGTTGTTGGATCACATTCATCTACTAATTTTATTTTTCTTTTTTATTAGGATGGTATCTTATTTGTCAATCTTTTGGACCCGCACAATGTCTAATTCGATAACCAACACACTGGACAAAAAATAAAGTACAACATATATATAATAAAGTATGGGTGTCAATAATTAACATATCGACGTGTGTTATTGTGTACCACGATCATGTGCTAGAAACTTATTATATTATTAGTTTTTCTATTTCAGAAGACAAAGCAATGATTGAATTAAAAATCCTATATATTTTTACCCATTGAATCTCTATTTCTAAAATAAAATTACTTTTTTACATTTCATTCTTGTCACTATAGGCAAGAGAGAACTTAATACATCGGTTGACTTGACAAAGTTACATTGGTGCTAACAACTACATGATAATATATTTACATAACAGAAAACTGAAATTAATAATTAATTTTTTAACGGCCAATTTATTAATAGTAAAGTTAGTATTAATGGTTAAAAGACTCACCGTTTGCTTCTCACCATTGCTAGACTCTGATGTTGTATCAATGACGTTGACCTCCTCGCCGTTGACTTCTCCGGCATCAACTGACCGTTCTCCCACGGTCAAATCCTTCGCATCTTCTTCACTACCGTCGCCTTTTGAACCGTCCTCCACAACGGTTATGTTTCCGCTGCCACGAAGTTGGATGTTCGTGACCTCCCCTCCCTGCATCAAAACACGGAACATAGATTAAGTAAACATTTTTGAAACATTTGTTAAAAGTATATGTTACAGTCTAAACAAAAGAATTCAGTTAAAAAGACTAGTCTGGTGAGAGAGCCCATTTGATCTATATGAATTAAAACTAGAAACATGGACTAAATAACAAAACTCGATTCAAAAAGACCAGTCTCGTGGGTGAGGGAACCATTTAATCTATTCGTATAAAACTTACCTGTAATCTCAATGCTTTTTCGAGTTCTTCAACGACTTGAGCCATAAGAGGACGGGCATCCGGATCTTCCACCACGCACTGGCACGCGATCTTCGCATACGTTTCCAAGGCCTCCGGTTTGATCTCCTTCCTAATATCGAAGTGCACGACCTTCTGCAACTTATTCTGCGCCATCTTCTTCGGTACCAGCTCAGTAACATGACGTTCCTGATAATCATCAGTATCCACCAGCTCGGAAACACCACACAACACTTCCAGCAACACCACACCAAACGAATAAACATCAGACTCCTTCGTCGGTTTCTCAACCTCGTCATACGACTCCTGAGTCTTCCCAGGTACAATTTTCGACAATCCGAAACTAGAAACCTTCGCTTCGAATTTCTTCGAACTCGCAACCGAATTCAACAGAATTTTCGAAGGTTTTACGTTACCATGAACAATAGTGACAGAGTCAACTCCAGTGTGCAGGTAGTGTAGCCCACGAGCAGCACCAAGACAGATCTCGAACCGCTGGATCGTATTAAGCCGTTTCCTCATCTTATCAGCTAGATTTCCACTAGCTACATACTCGTAAACCAGTATTATTTCCTTAATCTTCTCATCACAAAACCCGAGCAGAGCCACAAGGTTCGGATGCTGCCGAAACAGCGAAATCGTTAAAATCTCGGATAACAGTTTCGGCTTAATGTTGGCAAGGTTCGTGATGTTTAACTGCTTCAATGCGACTCGTTGATCGTCAAATTCGCCTTCGAACACGGTTCCGTAACCTAGTGTCTCGAGTTTGTTACCGAATTTGATCTTCTCGAATGGAATTCGAAGATGATCAAATCCGTCTCCGGTTTCCGACATTATTTTGCAGTTCTCCGGTTATCAGAATTACTTGTAGGTGTTATTTGAAGTGCAATGTGATAACCGGAGAAAGCCTTAAATATTTAATAATGGCGGAAACCGGTAGAAGTTGAAAGGAAATAAGGGACCACCATTTATGAAACATGTTGAAGGTGTGGTGTTATATTTTATTATTTTATTTAATGGAATTAAATTGATGTATTTAAATATAAGAAGATAAAACCTTAGAACAAGCTGAGCTGATACATAATTAATAAAAAGATATCATGTTATTAAATAAATAGCGTTGACGATTACTACAAGATTATCTATTAATTATGTGATATGTTGCAGCCGGATCTCAATGGCCAATATTGTATACCTGGCATTCATTTATTAGACGAGTTCGTTTCAAATAATTCATAGAAATTCAAAGAAGTTAATTATGTGACATGATATGTTCCGTTTGACAAGAGATATTAGATGAAATCTTACGTTGAATGGAATTCTTAAATCTTTTCAATTTTGGAAGGAAAGTTGATAGAAACCGGTGGAAGTGGGGATAGGGGTGGGTCGGGTGAGTTGAGAAGAGAGGAAGAGTTTTAATTCGATTAAAAAGTTTATCAACCAAATACATTATAGATTTCCAAACATTTCATATAGGGTTGCAGCGTAGCCTGTTGTCCGTTTACATGTCACTCTTGTAAATCGTTTGAATGTTTTTAATGAATAACCCAACCAAATGAGAGAAAATTTTAAATTCCTTTAAAAAATTTTGCGAACCAAACGCCCCTTTAAAGTTTGATTTGAACAATATTATTATTTTGAACAAAGTGGTTAAAACAATCAGCAATACTAACTTTTTGCTTGTTCCACAACATACAGAAATCACAAGTGTGAAAATGCGAAATGATAACAACCATGGTAGGATAGGAAATGAGATGTTGATTGATTGAATAAAACTCTCTTTAAAATGGCCATTCTCGGAATTTTCACATAGATATTTCATTTATAACTTTTTGCACGTTCCACACTATGGCATACAAAAATGATAATAACCCTAGTAGGGTAGTAGGCAGGAAATGAGATGTTGATGGATTGAATAATACGTTACTATATATTGGATAAACTAAAAATGAAAATCTTTTAAACATCTCTTTAAAAAAAATCACAACGCTAGTATAGATTCTCGTATATGTAAGTCGTGTGTCAACATAACGTTATGAGCGCAAGAGTATTTAAGTCCCGCACTGATATAACAAAGTTTATAATATAGCCATACGCATGACATTACTTTAGCGATAGAAAAATTTTTTATAAAGGTCTAGTGAAATATCGATTGTTTAAACGGCCGATGATTTTTGAAAGATAATGTAAATATATAACTAGAAAACAAGACATTCATAAAATGACTAAGATAGTGTAAACTAATGGTTAGGTTAAGTGGTTAACTAGTCTCTCGTGTTAAGTTAAATTAAAATAAAACAATGTGTGGTCTA
Source organism: Bidens hawaiensis (assembly GCF_021521415.1). Taxonomy (NCBI): domain Eukaryota; kingdom Viridiplantae; phylum Streptophyta; class Magnoliopsida; order Asterales; family Asteraceae; genus Bidens; species Bidens hawaiensis. Next base: position 698,900 of record NW_027491917.1, read on the forward strand.
TATTGTTGTTGCATATCCAATCAAGGGTTGCACATGATTAAACGTAACAACGTTAAACAATAGAAGACAAATTAAATGCTTGACTATGTTGGTTGTATAATGGTACAACAAACATCTAAGTGTCATTATGAGATGTTATACGTTGATATTGTATATTGTGCAAGTTAAAAATAAACTTCATATAGTTACATATTAAGCGTTATGGTCAATAATGACTTCTATGTAGAATACGGATTAGTATTATTTAAAATCCTCATTTTGTATGTTAAATCTATCCTCCATTTTCTTTCATTTCACATCATACTTTATGTTTTCTTTTCCTTTTCAAAAGATAATAATAATATCATGCATATGCAGTGGCGGACCCAGGATATTTTGTCAATGGGGTCCAATTTTTTCGGTTTACAAAATTTTTCGGGTCGGTCGTTATTCGGGTCGGGTCGAGGCGAGAAACATAATAAAACACGGAACTATGGTGTCATTGGAAACGAGTAAGTAGAAAGAATCTAAATTAGAAACTAGATGAAACATACACTTTTAATTCATACCCGAAAAACATGAACGTAATCTATATATATGGTCTTACATAATTGACCAAAACATGAAAAAATAACTCTAACACAAATAAATGATTAATTATAATATACATACACAAGGTAAATGATAAAAGAATATGCAAAATCCATGTTAACATTATATATGTTGCATGGTGATAATGACTATATGAGAGAAACTAACAAAAAGCACAAATACCCTAACTGAATAACTAAGACTAGGATATTAAAAAAACAACAAAAAAGGAGTATGGTGGGGCTTGAACCTACAACCTCTCACAAGTAAAACAAGGGATTTTCCACTATACCAGTTCAATCATAATAGTATGGGTTCCAAGTATTAATTTTTATGGGGTCCTTACAAAATTTAATATACCGTCTCTAAGTAATTTTTAAAAAACATCGGTGTCCCGGGACCCCGATCGAACCTATGTGGGTCCGCCCCTATGCATATGTCCATTTAAAAAATGAAATGAAACATATAACAATGCATTATTGTGCAAGAATTATTAATTTGAGAGGATGGGTTGCATCGAGGCGGGGTATGTAGGTAGGGTTGGTTATGGTTGGATTATTGTAACCAATCAAATCAATTCACGTAGATCATGTGTTATCTAATGTTTTAAAAAAAATAGATGATGTGTCAAAATTTAAAAATATAATAGTCAAAACTCAAAAGGATCCAAATCAATTATTATTTATTAATACTTTAAGGGTTTAAAATGTATATTTTATATAATGAAAAATTAAAATATTAGAGATGTTGTCCAACACTTTTATAAAATAAACATTGAAAAGCAAGGCTTTTATACATATATTTTTTTAAGTTTAACCGGTCTAACCAATAAGAGACTGTGACGTGTGACAAATTCATACGAAAGAGACATTATATCGGGCATTATCTTTTGTTATTTAGCTTGCAATATTCAAACTTAAAATCTCTTACGATTGACTTTATATAAATATACTTAAAACTCGTTAAACATGATACTAGCATTTTACTACAATTGTATATATGACTTTTAGTTTCCTACTCTTTTAAATACTTTGATTTTTCTTATGTTTTCATTTTTTTCCATAAGAAATCAATTTGACGTCCGATTCGTTGTCGGGACCATTATGAGAACCTTGGTCAAATACATTATACATAGCAATTTGAGTATTGTAAACTTAATAGTTAATACTATCACTATGTTCTAACAAAAAGTATTTTAATTCTAAGTTTCTTAATGGGCTAATGACTGCTTGTCGCTGGCAGTACCGAGTGCCGACTACTTTGCTGCTAATGGGCTTCTAAATTTGGGTCATGTGGGCTGCTGATGATATTATAATTATTGATTGGTGCGTTGCTAGTGGGTTGATATACTGGGCTAGCTACCACGTAAAGAGTGTTGCACTGGGCTGCTAATGATTAATTGTTGATGGGCTGTTACTAGTTACACAGTTAACAGCCCATCAACAATTAATTAAACAAGTTTAATAATTAACATGTTGTAAACGACGGGCTTAACACAAGTATTAAACATGAATACGACTCATTTAACTACTTTATATGATAAACTCTAACATACTAATTCAATTATGTATGAAAATAAAAAAATTGCATACCACATTTTTTTAATTAATATATTTTATCATGTCTTAAACAAGTACCCAATTGTAACAATTAATACTCGGTTTTAGTTTTTTGTAGACGAAGCATATTGTATTTCTTTCATCACATTTGCTCCATATTAATAAGTAACGTTAAAAAAAAGTTCTAAATTGATAAGTTATAGTTCAAATTATCGACTGTAGAGTTTATACTATATACCTTTACCATTACTTTTGGAGCCTTCATCCTTCAATAACATCAATACAACTAAAAAATTATATAAATATATCATTACCCGTATTAAAATTGCAGTGAGTGGTTGTAAGAAAAATGTCCCCTACAGTATTTGTCCGAACGAATCTTGGATAGATAAACCTTGTATACCCTCCAAGTGAAGTATACCATTAATGGACAAAACATCTTATATTTCCCCTTTTGACAAAATATAATAACAAAGACTATGCGTTAAGTGTATGTAAATTGTAAATGAGTCAAGCCTAGCTAAACTGGTTTAACTAAGAGCTCGCACCTGACTTGTTTTGAAGTGTATTACAAACTCAAACGTGCATGATGATTAGATTTTCAAGCGCGAGCTTTACTCATTTTTTTTACTTATATAATGGTTTGCATATATATTTATAACTTGTTTTATTTACACGTATATATAATAACTATTATGTGAATGAAATATATATTAATGTTTAGTTCGATAAGTGAAGCTAAAGCTTTATTGGTTCAATGTGTGACCCATTTTTATGTTCGTCCCGAGCCCCAAAACTTAATTTGAGGGATTCTCGGAGATGACCCTGGTGACTAGTAAAACGATTCCTACCTTAAAAAACACTAATAATTCATTATGGTAAGTTGATGCCTTCAAAATTAAACAAAAAATAAGGTTTACCAAGCTTTACATAAAATCAAAAACACAACTTCACATCCCTTTGTTTATTTTCTTTTGTACAACTTTTGTAACATCTAATCACCTCATAAATAACCACTATGATACCTTGCTAAGATACTTCTTAAGCACATCCATAACAGCTCCATAATCTGCCTTAACCTCCACCGGCGGGTTCGCAAACCTACAACTCATTCCTTCAATATCCTTCGAATGATAATCGATTTTCGCCTGCGTAAACTTCAACCCGTGCGCGGTACTTACCACCACCGTCCTATCCGTTTTCGCAATCACCCCTTTATCGCGGAGTTTCTTTAACGCCACAAGCGCTACCCCGGTGTGCGGACACACAAACATACCCGTCCCATCCGCGGCCGCCATTTCATCCATCAACTCCTCCTCCGTCGCCTCCTCAACTATTCCACCCGCGTTTTTCAATGCATACACCGCTCTATCTATCGAAACCGGATCACCAATTTGAATAGCGGAAGCGAACGTCGTCGTCGCTTTCACTGGAGTAAAGTTGTCCCAACCGGATTTGTAGTAAAGGTAAAGCGGATTCGCATTTGCGGATTGAGCGCACACGAGCCGTGGAATTCGATCGACTAGTCCTAATTCTTCGCACATTTTAAAACCTTTGTAAAACGCGTAAATGTTACCTAGGTTTCCACCAGGAATAATTACCCAGTCAGGTACCTGACAATCGTACCAAAAAGGTTTTTACTCTTTACTTTGTAGTTCTGTAGTTGAAGAAGCGTGGATCGACTCACTGGTAGACGATCTACTTTCCTCGGGTGTGATTATACTATTTCACCGATGGTTTTCTTGGATCTGGGTTCTTCCACTGAGTAAGGAAATCTGGAGAGTATTGCTTAATAGCTGAATACTCTGTAATTTGCTGTGATTGTGAGTGTTACTGACTGTAACTGTCTGTGAGTGAATGTAATTGAATCTGCTTGAATGTGAATGAATGTGTTGCTGGCTGTAACTGTCAATGATTCAGTCCCTCTCCTTGGGGAGTTGATGCTGTATTTATAGTGCTAGGGTTTCCACTGATTGGGCTCAGCCTTGTTGGCCTCCTCCAATTGCTCTGCGCCACGTGTCCTCTGGGACACCTGGTGCTTTCTCATTGGTTATAATCACGTGGTAGCACATGGGTTATGCTGAGTTGTCCATCTTTCATTTGGCAGCTGTCAACATCAGCATATTCTTATTCCTTAAAAAGATACCTTCTGGAAGGTTGTCTGACGTGCACAATCAAGGTTGCCCTAATCCTGATTTGGATAAGGACGAGGTTGATTATGTGCATGTGTGATATGCGCCAATCCTGAGGATGCGCGAGGTCTTCTCTTTATTCTCACGCGCAGATGTTTCATGCGCAGATGTGATATGCACGAGCATGTGATATGCGCCGCGCGCTGATGCGCCGCGCGCATACGTGATATGCGTGAGCATATGTGATGCGCGAGCATATGTGTGCCTGGGCATATGATGCCTGAGCATGTGTGGTGCCTGGGCATATGATGCCTGAGCATGTGTGGTGCCTGAGCATATGTGATATGCGCCATGCGCATAGGTTTTGGCTTTGTGACTTCGTAATGTCTTGATTTTAAGCCTCTTGTCTATATCTTGTGGGTTGACCCGCCTTGCTCGGTGTTGAGGCGGGTACATACCTCTTCAGTAGTGAACAAAAATGATGTAATAATTTGCAATCGCAGCCGTTTTCCTGACCTTCTAACCGCAAACTATTTAACGAATTCGCAAGATAAATCGGTAATTTCCCGTATTAGCTTCATACAATACAGGTAAAATACTATCGGTTGAACTAACTGCGCCATTGAGATCTTGTTTGCAGGTAAAAATACTATCGATGGGATTTCCGCGGCTGCGCAGTAGGCCGAAAGAGCCGCTGAAGTGTCTCCAGTTGACGCGCAACCGACACCGACCAATGGTTTGTTCATTTTACGGAGACGGTTAACTTGGCTGACTAGAACAGTCATTCCTAAGTCCTTGAAGCTGCCGGTGTGGCTTATACCGCAATGTTTCACCCATAAATCGTTCATTCCGAGATTATGTTTCCCGTATCGCTCTGCCCAGAACAGGTTGGAGTTACCTGCATTAGACACAATGTAATGTAATTAGTTAAATGTTAAATGTAGCATTATGTAAATATGTGTTAACCGGTTAAGTATTTGAAATATTGGATACCGGATTCAATAAACACCAAAAATTAATTTTAAATCATAAGTTCGATCTATGTAATTTTTATTTAGTTTGAAAAGAGTAAACTGCGGTTTCGTTCATGTGGTTTGTCCAAATTTGCGATTTTAGTCCAGTAGTTTTAATTTTGCGATTTTTGTCCATGTGGTTTCATTTTACTAACCTTGTTAAGTTTGTCGTTAAACTCATCAGTGTACCCCTCACGTGAGGGGCAAATTTGTCCTTTTTTCTCCCCAAATACAACACAGCCCCTCACGTGAGGAGGCTTGAAAATTAGGATTGGGGTTTATTTTGGGAGAAAAAGGACAAAAATGCCCTTGACGTGAGGGGCACGCTGATGGGTTAATGATCAAACTTAATGGGGTTAGTGAATACGGGTTTAATTGCAAGTCAACTGAAACCACAAGGACGAAAATCGCAAATTAAAAGCTATTTGATTAAAACCATAAATTTAAACAAACCGCAGGGACGAAAACTACAGTTTACTCTTTACTTACAATACACTAATATAAACCACAAACACAGGTATATATACTAATCAAAACTTGAAAACTTAATTAGACTATAATAATAATAATAATAATAATAATCAAATTCTAAATAGTAAAAGCAAAACTAAATAAGTAAGACCATTCGTAGTGGAATACGCCAAAACACCCGAGCCTCTCATATTCGTTGGCTGGTTTCTCTTTTTGATCCTATTATTTTCTTCATCCAGCGTTGTGCACAAAATGTTAGGAGAGTTTTTGAAAGTCAAAATGCTGCAAAACGCCACGGTTCAGGCGTTTTGGGGTAGTTTTGAAATGTGAGAAACGCCCCGTTACAGCCTCACATGTGATCTAATAGATAAATAAAATCATAGTTGTCTAAATTATTGACTCGACTTGTTTACCAAGTAATTTAATCCTTAGAAGCCAAGTTATGAGCTCAAGTTAATAAATAAAATATCATCCCATCATAGGCTCGAAGAGTCGGCCCAAACTAAAATACTGACTAACAGTTTTAACTCACTATGTTGTAAAACATTTTTTATAACAATATTACACGGATATTTACACACGCTTAAGAGTTTAACTACCTTCAAAACAGCTTATAATATCGTCGTTGTCGATATCCGGCAACACCCACTCCTTTTTCGACCACACGCCCGAGCCATACGGCCATACGGTCCGTCCAACACGCGAGTCAAACAACGAGCGCCAGTATTTTCCATCGAACTGTTTTAAAGCGTCCATATCATGCTGGACGTCCAACAGGCCACCAGACCGACTCCGATAGATGATTTCGTCTAGCGAGTAGGATTCGTCGGTGACCGCATTAAACGGGACGTACTTAGCGGAGAATGGAAGCAAAGGAGGGATAGTTAGGCGGTTGTTTGAGGTGGTGACACTAGTGCAAGTGATGGTGGTGGTTGTTGGTGACCGGTGGTGGTGTATGGGTGGTGGTTGACGGTGGTTTGATGGGAAGAAGGTGGTGGTCGGAGAACAAGACATGTTTTTGTGTTTGTGTTTTGTTTTTGTGTTTGAGAGAGGATGATGAAGTGGTGGTGGATACTCAATTTATTTATTATTTATCTTAAAAATCAGATATTATAAATTAGAGTTATAGAATAATTTGATCTTTTATAAAAGAAAACGATAGTGGAATAACAATAATAATGGTTTTAAATTATAATACACATGTAACACAAGGAATTAATAAGGTCCATTTATTTTGGTGAAGATTGTGCTAGAAATATTCCTTTTTATTATTCTGGAATTTAAAAAAAACGCATAATGTTACTTAATATTATTTATTTCCGATATTATTGCACAGATTTGTGTCGTTATGTTTCTTATATTAATTAACGAGTCGGTTTCTTACTGTATTTGTGTTACAACTTGGGTGTGCAAACTGCAAAGTGTTTTAGTTTGGTTATTGTATGGAAGCTTAACCGTAGTTGTAACCGAGCTTCGGTTATGAAAAATTGTTTAGTCATAACCATAATCGAATGCTTA